>NC_030810.1:115119000-115733907 GCF_001704415.2 Capra hircus
TTCTGTCAGAATGTGGTCCACTGGAGAAGAGAATGGCAAACCACTTCAGTATTCTTGCCTTGAGAACCCCATGAACAGTATGAAAAGGCAAAATGATAGGATATTGAAAGAGGAACTCCCCAGGTCAGTAGGTGACCAATATGCCACTGGAGATCAGTGGAGAAATAACTCCAGAAAGAATGAAGGGATGGAGCCAAAGCAAAAACAATACTCAGCTGCAGATGTGACTGGTGATAGAAGCAAAGTCCGATGCTGTAAAGAGCAATATTGCATAGGAACCTGGAATGTCAGGTCCATGAATCAAGGCAAATTGGAAGTGGCCAAACAAGAGATGGAAAGAGTGAATGTCGACATTCTAGGAATCAGCAAACTAAAATGGACTGGAATGGGTGAATTTAATTCAAATGACCATTATATCTACTACTGCGGGCAGGAGTCCTTCAGAAGAAATGGAGTAGCCATCATGGTGAACAGAAGAGTCCAAAACTCAGTACCTGGATGCAATCTCAAAAATGACAGAATGATCTCTGTTCATTTCCAAGGCAAACCATTCAATATCACAGTAATCCAAGTCTATGCCCCAAACAGTAAGGCTGAAGAAGCTGAAGCTGAACGGTTCTATGAAGACCTACAAGACGTTTTTGAACTAACACCCAAAAAAGATGTCCTTTTCATTATAGGGGACTGGATGCAAAAGTAGGAGGTCAAGAAACACCTGGAGTAAAAGGAAAATTTGGCCTTGGAATATGGAATGAAGCAGGGCAAAGACTAATAGAGTTTTGCCAAGAAAATGCACTAGTCATAACAAATTGCCTCTTCCAACAACACAAGAGAAGGCTCTACACATGTACATCACCAGATGGTCAACACTGAAATCAGATTGATTATATTCTTTGCAGCCAAAGCTGGAGAAGCTCTATACAGTCAACAAAAACAAGACCAGGAGCTGACTGTGGCTCAGAACATGAACTCCTTATTGCCAAATTCAGACTTAATATGAAGAAAGTAGGGAAAACCACTAGATCATTCAGGTATGACCTAAATCAAATCCCTTATGATTATACAGTGGAAGTGAGAAATAGATTTAAGGGCCAAGATCTGATAGATAGATTGCCTGATGAACTATGGAATGAGGTTCATGACATTGTACAGAAGACAGGGATCAAGACCATCCCCATGGAAAAGAAATGCAAAAAAGGAAAATGGCTGTCTGGGGAGGCCTTACAAATAGCTGTGAAAAGAAGAGAGGCAAAAAGCAAAGGAGAAAAGGAAAGATATAAGCATCTGAATGCAGAGTTCCAAAGAATAGCAAGAAGAGATAAGAAAGCCTTCCTCAGCGATCAATGCAAAGAAATAGAGGAAAACAACAGAATGGGAAAGACTAGAGATCCCTTCAACAAATGAGAGATACCAAGGGAACATTTCATGCAACGATAGGCTCGATAAGGGACAGAAATGTTATGGACCTAACAGAAGGAGAAGATAGTAAGAAGAGGTGACAAGAATACACAGAAGAACTGTACAAAAAAAGATCTTCATGATCCAGAGAATCGCGATGGTGTGATCACTCATCTAGAGCCAGACATCCTGGAATGTGAAGTCAAATGGGCCTTAGAAAGTATCACTACAAACAATGCTAGTGGAAGTGATGGAATTCCAGTTGAACTATTTCAAATCCTGAAAGGTGATGCTGTGAAAGTGCTGCACTCAATAGGCCAGCAAGTTTGGAAAACTCAGCAGTGGCCACAGGACTGGAAAAGGTCAGTTTTCATTCCAATCCCAAAGAAAGGCGATGCCAAAGAATGCTCAAACTACCGCACAATTGCACTCATCTCACACACCAGTAAAGTAATGCTCAAAATTCTTCAAGCCAGGCTTCAGCAATACCTGAGCCGTGAACTTCCTGATGTTCAAGCTGGTTTTAGAAAAGGCAGAGGGACCAGAGATCAAGTTGCCAGCATTCACTGGATCATGGAAAAAGCAAGAGAGTTCCAGAAAAACATCTATTTCTGCTTTATTGACTATGCCGAAGCCTTTGACTGTGTGGATCACAATAAACTGTGGAAAATTCTGAAAGAGATGGGGATACAAGGCCACCTGACCTGCCTCTTGAGAAACCTATATGTAGGTCAGGAAGCAACAGTTAGAACTGGACATGGAACAATAGAATGGTTCCAAATAGGAAAAGGAGTACGTCAAGGCTGTATATTGTCACCTTGCTTATTTAACTTATATGCAGACCCACGTGAGAGGGAGCCCAAGGTGGGGCACACTCAGCTATTCAAGTGGGCACATGTGGCCTACATAGATGGTGCAAGTTCCTTGTCTCAGAACTTTATTTTGTTTCTATGTAAACCAAAGAATTACAGGCTCTTTTCTTGTCTATTTTCTCTACTACGCTATTCTTTCCTAATCCCTCTTTATATCTCTAAATAAATAAATCTCTCCTTACCGACTCCATCCGTGTTTTGAATTCCCTGGATCCACCAGGGCTGGACTCCGGTACCTTGGAAGGAAAGTTATGACCAACCTAGATAGCATATTCAAAAGCAGAGATATTACTTTGCCAACAAAGGTCCGTCTAGTCAAGGCCATGGTTTTTCCAGTAGTCATGTATGGATGTGAGAGTTGGACTGTGAAGAAGGCTGAGCACCAAAGAATTGATGCTTTTGAACTGTGGTGTTGGAGAAGACTCTTGAGAGTCCCTTAGACTGCAAGGAGATCCAACCAGTCCCTTCTGAAGGAGATCAGCCCTGGGATTTCTTTGGAAGGAATGATGTTAAAGCTGAAACTCCAGTACTTTGGCCACCTCATGTGAAGAATTGACTCATTTAAAAGACCCTGCTGCTGGGAGAGATCGGGGGCAGGAGGAGAAGGGGACGACAGAGGATGAGATGGCTGGATGGCATCAGTGACTCGATGGACATGAGTCTGAGTGAACTCCGGGAGTTGGTGATGGACAGGGAGGCCCTGCATGCTGCAATTCATGGGGTTGCAAAGAGTTGGACACGACTGAACGACTGAACTGAACTGAACCGAACTGAACATGAATCAACTATGGGTGTACATGAGGTGGGAGAGGGGTTCAGTATGGGGAACACTTGCTTGTAGACTTTTTGATGATGGCCATTATGACAAGTGTGAGATGATATCTCATTGTAGCCTTGAATTGAATTTATCTAATAAGGAGCGATGATGGGCATCACTTCATGTATTTGTAAGCCATCTGTATGTCTTCTCCGGAGAAATGTCTGTTTAGGTATTTTTTCAACTTTTTTAATTGGGTTGTTTGTTTCTCTGGTATTGAGTTGCATGAGCTGCTTGTATATGTTAGAAATTACTCCTTTGTCCATTGCTTCATTTCCTATTATTTTCCCCATTCTGAGGGCTGTCTTCTTACCTCGCTTATAGTTTCCTTTGATGTACAAAAGTTTTTAAGTTTAATCAGGTCCGACTTATTTCAGTTCAGTTCAGTTCAGTAGCTGTCGTGTCCGACTCTTTGCGACCCCACGAATCGCAGCACAGGGAAGCCTGGCATGCTGCAATTCATGGGGTCACAAAGAGTCCGACACAACTGAGCGACTGAACTGAACTGAACTGAATCACAGCACACCAGGCTTCTCTGTCCATCACCAACACCTGGAGTTAACTCAAACTCACGTCCATTGAGTCAGTAATGCCATCCAGCCATCTCATCTTCCGTCATCCCCTTCTCTTGCCCCCAACCCCTCTCAACATCAGAGGCTTTTCCAATGACTCAACTCTTCGCATGAGGTGGCCAAAATATTGGAGTTTCAGCCTTAGCATCAGTCCTTCCAATGAACACTCAGGACTGATCTCCTATAGGATGGACTGGTTGGATCTCCTTGCAGTCCAAGGGACTCTCAAGAGTCTTCTCCAACACCACAGTTCAAAAGCATGAGTTCTTCAGTGCTCAGCTTTCTTCACAGTCCAACTGTAACATCCATACATGACTACTGGAAAAACCATAGCCTTGACTAGATGGACCTTTGTTGGCAAAGTAATGTCTCTGCTTTTGAATATGCTATCTAGGTTGGTCATAACTTTTCTTCCAAGGAGTAAGCGTCTTTTAATTTCATGGCTGCAATCACCATCTGCAGTGATTTTGGAGCCCAAAATAATAAAGTCTGACACTGTTTCCACTGTTTCCTCATCTATTTCTGCCAAGATTCAGCCCCCTCAGGATCCAGGGGAACCCTCAGGAGAAATGGTGTCGGCGAGGAAAATGATTTAGAGAGAGAGAGAAAGAATGTTGCAGATAAGAAAATAGAGGAGAGAAAGAAAGAAAGAAAGACACCGGGAGACCAAGCTTCTTTGGTGAGCGAGGCCCATAACTTTATTTTCAAAAGGGAGTTTTATACCTTGACTTGTACATAGAGGGAAATGAAAGATGCAAGGTATGCAGAATCAGCCCAAACACTCCAGCAGTTTTGCCCTTATCAAAACCCAGGATTTTTTTCTGCAAACCTTTCCCATAAACAGTGCTGTGTACATTATCTTCTGGCCTTGGAGGCCTGTGAACATTTTATGACCCTCTTTTGATAAAGGCTGCTCAACCAAAAAACTTATTTTCCCTTTAAGTGTTTTTTCTTTATATTTCTAATCTATGTCAGCCCCAGAAAAAGCTAAACACAGTTACATTTCTCACGGTGCAAAGGTGCAGTGAGTTACAAGAAAGAAAGAACCAATTAGCTCAAAGGTCTGATGTGGTTAATTTCAAGGTTACACTTGTTTTTTTTTCTTACATTCCAACTATGTTAACTAATGCACTCCCAGGTGCACAGTGAATAAGGGATATGGGAACTTGGCAGCAAGCATTTGCCCAATAATGATATCCTACATCAGCACTACTCTAATAACTTTTAACTCTTTGAAAGGCTCTATGTTTTAGGCCTCCCATGCCTCTTACAGTTGGGAGGCTTGAATAATCACATGCGTAGCTGCAACAGTCTGGATAAACCTGCCAAGCAAGCTAGAATGCTAACGGGGGGGGGGGGGGGGGTGGTGATTTGAAATATTTCTATCATGTCCAGGAGACTTATTAGCCAGAGCCCTAAGTTGATTTTTCCAGAGAAAGGTAGGCGGGAATAGCCCCCTGTTAATGTCAGAAGAGTTGGTGAAAGACATAAAATAGTAAGACAGAGAGATTCTGGTTTTGGGAGAGATGCTCGAGCTGGACCGGGGGTCCCTCGAATCCTGAAGTCTTGCTTATCAGATCTCTTCCACATGACCTTGTCATGGGTGGGATGGCCCATGATGGCTCCCGGCATATTTCCCATGAAGTGATGGGACCAGATGCCATGCTCTTAGTTTTCTGAATGTTGAGCTTTAGACCAGCTTTTTCACTCTTCCCTTTCACTTTCATCAAGAGGATCTTTAGTTCCTTGTCATTTTCTGCCATAAGGATGGTGTCATCTGCATATCTGAGGTTATTGATATTTCTCCTGGCAATCTTGATTCCAGCTTGTGCTTCTTCCAGCCCAGCGTTTCTCATGACCCACTTGTTTTCTTTTGGTTTTATTTCCATTACTCTAGGAGGTGGGTCATAGAGTATCTTGCTTTGATTTACGTCATTGAGTGCTCTATGTTTTCCTCTAAGAGTTTTATAGTTTCTGGTTTTACATTAAGGTCTTTAATCCATTTTATCTTTGTGTGTGGTATTAGGAAGTATTCTAATTTCACTCTTTCACATGTAGCTGTCCACTTTTCACAGCACCATTTATTGAAGAGGCTGTCTTTGCCCCATTGCATATTCTTGCTTCCTTTGTCAAAAGTAAGGTGTGCATAGGTGAGTAGGCTTATCCGTGGGCTCTCTATCATGTTCCATTGGTCTATATTTCTGTGTCTGTGCAAGTACCATGACATTTTGATGATTGTAGCTTTGTAGTATAATCTGAAGTCAGGAAGGTTGATTCCTCCAGCTCCATTCTTCTTTCTGAAGATTATTTTGGCTATTTGGGGTCTTTTGTGTTTCCATATTAACTGTGCAGGTTTTTTTGTTTTAGTTCTGTGAAAAAATGTCATTGATTATTTGATAGGGATTGCACTGAATCTGTAGACTGTGTCTGGTAGTATAGTCATTTTCACAATATTGATTCTTCCTACCCAGAAACATGGAATATCTCTCCATATGTGCATGCCATCTTTGATTTCTTTCATTAGTGTCTTATAGTTTTCTATGTACAGTTCTTTTGTCTCCTTAGGTAAGTTTGTTCCTAGGTATTTAATTCTTTCTGTTGCAATGGTGAATGGGATTGGTTGCTTAATTTCTCTTTCTGATTTTCCATTGTTAATATATAGAAATGCAAGTGACTTCTGTGTATTGGTTTTGTATCCTGCAACTTTGGTAAATTCACTGAATAGCTCTAGTAATTCTCTGATACTATCTTTAGGGTTTTCTATGTACAGTATCATGTCATCTGCAAACAGTGAGAGGTTTACTTCTTTTCCGATCTGGATTCCTTTTATTTCCTTTTCTTCTCTGAATGCCGTAGCTAGGACTGACAAAAGTCTGTTGAATAATTGTGGTGAAAGTGGACACACTTGTCTTGTTCCTGATCTTAGAAGGAATGCTTTCAGTTTTTTGCCATTGAGAATAATGTTTTCTGTAGGCTTATCATATATGGCCTTTACTATGTCGAGGCAGGTTCCTTCTATGCCCATTCTTTGAAGAGTTTTAATCATAAATGGGTGCTGAATTTTGCCAGAGGCTGTTTCTGCATCTATTGAGATGATCATATGGATATCATCTTTCCACATGTTAATATGGTGTGTCACATTGATTTGTGTATATTGAAGAATCCTGGCACCACTAGAAGAAACCCAACTTGATCATGGTGTACGAGTTTTTTGATGTGGTGCTGAATTCTGTTAGTGAAAATTTTGTTGAGGATTTTTGCATCTATGTTCATCAGTGATAAGGCCTGTAGTTCTCTTTCTGTGTGTTGTCTATGTCTGGTTTTGGTATCAGGGTGATGGTGGCCTCATAGAATGAGTTTGGAAGTGTTCCTTCCTCTGTAAGTTTTTGAAAGACTTTTTTAGAAGAATAGGAATAAGCTCTTCTCTAAATGTTTAATAGAATTTTCCAGTGAAGCCTTCTGGTCCTTGGCTTTTGGTTTGTTTCTTTGTTTGTTTGTTTGTTTGTTTTGTGAGATTTTGGATCACAGTGTCAATTTCAGGGCTTGTAATTGGGTTGTTCATAATTTCTATTTCTTCTTGCTTCAGTCTTGGAAGATTTAACTTTTCTAAGAATCTGTCCATTTCTTCCAGGTTACTTATTTTACTGCCATACATTTGTTCATAATAGTCTCTTATAATCCTTTGTATATCTGCATTATCTGTTGTAACCTCTCCTTTTTCATGTCTTGATTTTGTTGATTTGATTCTTCTATCTTTTTTCTTCATGAATCTGCCTAAATATTCGTCAGTTTTGTTTATCTTCTCAAAGAACCAGCTTTTATTTTTATTAACCTTTACTATTTTTTCTTTCATTTCTTTTTCATTTATTTCTGTCCAGGTCTTTATGATTTCTTTCCTTCTACTAAGTTTGGGTTTTCTTTTTTGTTGTTGTTCTTCTTCTTTTTCCAGTTGTTTTAGGTGTAAAGTTAGAAGGTCTATTGGATGCTTTTCTTGTTTCTTGATGTAGGATTGTATTGCTATAAACTTCTTATTTATAACTACTTTTGCTGCATCCCATAGACTTTGAGTTGTTGTGTTTTCATTGCATTTGGTTCTAGACATTTTTTATTTTCCTTTTGATTTCTTCAGTAACCTGTTGGTTTTTTAGAAATGTATTGTTTAATCTCCATGGTTTTGTGTTTCTTAAAGGTGTGTGTGTGTGTGTGTGTGTGTGTATGTGTGATTGATATCTATTCTCATAACATTGTGGTCACAGAAGATGCTTGGTACAATTTCAATTTTCTTAAATTTATTGAGGTTTGATGTGTGACCCAAGATTTGGTCTATCCTGGAGGATGTTCCATGTGCATTTGAAAAGAAGGTGTATTCTTCTGCATTTGGATGGAATGTCCTGAAGATATCAATGAGATCCATCTGATCTAATGTCTCATTTAAGACTTGTGTTTCCTTATTAATTTTCTGTTTTGATGCTCTGTCCATTGGTGTGAATGGGGAGTTAAAGTCTCGTACTATTTTTGTGTTATTGCCAGTTTCTCCTTTTATGTCTGTTAGTGTTTGTTTTATGAATTGAGATACTCCTCTGTTGGGTGCATAGACATTACAATTGCTATGTCTTCCTCTTGGATTAATCCCTTGATCATTATGTAGTGTCTTCCCTTATCTCTTGTAATCTTCTTTATTTTAAGGTCTATTTTGTCTGATATAAGGATTGCTATTCCAGCTTTCTTTTGCTTCCCATTTACATGGAATATATTTTTCCATCCTCTCACTTTCAGTCTATATGTGTCTTTAGATCTGAATTGAGTTTCTTGTAGATAACATATATATGGTCTTGTTTTTGTAACCATTCAGCCAGTCTGTGTCTTTTGGTTGGAGCATTTAAGCCATTTACATTTAAAGTAATCAATGATATATATGTTCCTATTGCCATTTTCTTAATTGTTTGGAGTTGATTTTGTAGATCTTCTTTCCTCTCTTGTATTTCTTGGCTATACAAGCCCCTTTAATGTTTATGGTAAAGCTGGCTTGGTGATACTGAATTCTCTTAACTTTTGCTTGTATGAAAAGCTGTTGATTTCTCCATCAATTTTGAATGAAATCCTTCCCAGGTACAGTAATCTTGGTTGTAGATTTTCCCCTTTCAATACTTTAAATATATCCTGCCATTCCCTCATGGCCTGCAGAGTTTCTGCTGAAAGATCAGGTGTTGAGCATACGGGATCTCCCTTATATGTTACTTGTTGCTTCACCCTTGCTGTTTTTAATATTGTTTCTTTGTGTTTAGTCTTTGCTAGTTTGATTTGTATGTGTCTTGGTGTGTTTCTCCTTGGGTTTATTCTGTATGGGACTCTTAGTGCCTCTGGGACTTGATTGACTATTTCCTTCTCCATGTCGGGGAAGTTTTCAGCTATAATTTCAGCTTTGAAATTTCTCTCATACCTTTTCTTTTACTCTTCTTCTTCTGGGAACCCTATACTTTGAATGTTGGTGCCTTTGATATTGTCCCAGAGGTCTCTGAGACTGTCCTCAGTACTTTTCTTTTCTTTTTTTTTTTTTTTTTTTTACTTTATTCTGCTCTTCAGAAGTTATTTCCACCCTTTTATCTTCCAGCTCACTGATTCATTCTTCTGCTTCAGACATTCTGCTATTGATTCCTTCTAGAGTAGTTTTAATTTCGGTAATTGTGCTGTTTTTCTCTGCCTGTTTATGCTTTAATTCTTCTAGGTCTTTTTAATTGATCCTCGTATTTTCTCCATTTTGTTTCCAAGGTTTTTCATCATCTTTACCATCATTATTCTGAATTCTTTTTGAGGCAGTTTCTTTATTTCCTCTTCATTTATTTGGACCTCTTTCTAGTTTGTTCTCTCATTTGTGTAGTATTTCTCTGCCTTTCTTTCTTTCTTTCTTTTTTTAACTTATTTTGTTGAGGTCTCCTTTTCCCAGGATTCAAGGAAAATTGAATTATTTCCTTGAAGAAGGGTGAATTCTTTCTTTCTTTTGGTTTCTGCCCTCCTTAGCTTGGTCCAGTGGTTTGTGTAAGCTTCCTATGGGGTGAGATTTGTGCTGAGCTTTTGTTTGTTTGTTTTTTCTCAGATGGGCAAGGCTGAGTGAGGTGGTAAACATGTCTGTTGATGATTGGGTTTGTATTTTTGTTTTGTTTGTTGTTTAGATGGGGCATCCCACACAGGGTGCTCCTGGTGGTTGGGTGATGCCTGATCTTGTATTCAAGTGGTTTCATTTGTGTGAGTTCTCACTATTTGATACTCCCTAGGGTTAGTTCTCTGGTAGCCTAGGGTCTTGGAGTCAGTGTTCCCCCTCCAAAGGCTCAGGGCTTGATCTCTGGTCAGGAACAAAGATTCCACAAGTAGTTTATGATGGCATTAAGTGAGATTAAAACAAATATCCAAAAATGAGAAACCAAAGATGAACTTCAGTCAAATGGAAGTTACAGAATCATGGAAATAATAATTAAAATATTGGAATATACACATATACATATACACCCATGAGCAAAGTCAAAACAGTCCAACGAAAATAAAACACAGTAGACTGACCCTGCAAACAATGGAAATCAAAAATTATATTTACCATTTAAGAACAAAACTAAGCACAATCTGGAAACAAACCTAAAGCAAGGTGCCAAGTGGGGAATAAAGCAAAAAGAACAAAACTAACAAATATGCTGAGTGAAAGAAAGAAATAATATATATGCAAAGTGAAATAGAGACAGATGAATCAGATTCATATACATTAAAGATTAACTGCAAGCAGAAAAGAACAGTAAGAAAAGCAAACAAAAAAGTAAATGTAGAAAAAAATATAATAGGTTTAAAAATTTGTTTAATTACTTTTATAAAAAGTAGAAAGAAAAAAAATAGAAGAAGAAATTAAAATGGGGGAAAAAAAGTGGAAAACTCCACCAAACTACAAAAGCCCAATGTAGATGCAAAGGATTGCCACATTAAAATATGTGACTGGGTGGGGAGGGGAGGGGATTCAAAAGCTGAATTGGATTTCTTAGTGCCAATAAAATTGACACCTATAACAGAGGGGGGCAGGGAAATGTGGGGGAAATAGTAAAAAATCCAAAAAATCTATAGAAAAAGTCAAAAAATAAGAATAAAAAATGCTTTTCTTGAGTCACTGCAGTGAGTTTCCTTTCCCTCACTGGGAGTCACAGTCCATCTTACCTTCCTAGGATGCCCTCCAACCCTGTGCTGATCTCTGGACCTGCTGTGGGGGCATCTCAGCTTCTAATCTGGTCCTACTCCTGTGTATTCTTGTCTCCAATCTCCACAGCTATCAAAACTAGTGTGCTCTCTTTTGTGGGAGCTCTCAGTGACATTTAACATATTCCATAGACACAGTCTGTGTAGTTGATTGTGTGGATTTAATTCTACAGCTTGTACAGCTGGTGGGAAGGTTTGGGGTCTTCTTCCTTAGCCACACTGCCCTGGGTTTCAATTGTGGTTTTTATTTCCACCTCTATATGTGGGTTGTCCACTGGGGTTTGCTCCTGAGGCTGCCCTAAAGGACCTGGGTTTGCCCCTGTGAGGGCCAGGTGGTATGGCTGCTTGGGTCGCAGGGGTTCTGGCAGCACCAGGTACTCAGGGGAGTTGGCGGCTAGGGCAGCAGGAAATATAGTGCTCTAGGAGGGCATAGCAAGCAGTATTGGCCAGTACACTCCAGTATTCTTGTCTGGAAAACCCTCCTCCCTGACAGAGAACCCTGGCAGACCACAGTCTACAAGGTCGCAAAGAGTTGAACATGACCAAAGCGACCCTGCGCACATAGATGCAAGACATCTTTTTTTGCCTGTGGCAGCTCTGCCCTGGTGAGAATTGAGCATGAAGGTGGTGCAGCTGCTTGGCTTGTGGCAAGACCCTGGCAGTGCCAAGTGTGCAGGGACATGGACTGCCTCTGATGCAGGAGTTAGGGCCCTATCAGAGTGTGTGTTTTTTTGTTTTTTTGTTTGTTTGTTTGTTTTAGCCTCTTGTAGCTGGCAGTTTGAAGGCCTCTGGCGTCTTTCTCCATAGCTCTGTCCGGTCAGGCACTTAGAGGGCTTCTTTTCCTGGGGTCCTTCTCTGCTGTTCAGAGCATCAGGCACATAGAGGGGCCACCCTGGCTGGAGTACTACTCTGTATATTGGTGTGTCAGTTGCTTAGGGGCAGCCTGGGCGGGATCCTACTCTGTAGTTCAGTGTGTCTGGTGTTTGATGGGCCAGCCTCTCTATCGTTCAACTGAAGATGCTGGCATGTGGGGAGAGAGAGGCTATGGTGATGGCTCCATCTGCTTAGCATGACTCAGCTGTATCATCTCGCTTCCATGGCTCCCTGGCTTTCCTCCACAGGCATTTCCTACCACAATCTCCTCCCTCACATCCCCTCAATCTGTATCTCCACAGTCAACAGCAGCCCTCGTCCTGGATTTGCCCCACAATCTCTAAACTCCAGCTCCCAGCTGCTGCACCTTCCAGGGGACCAGCATTCCTGTCCATAATATGTATGGCTGTGGCAAGTACTGTCTGATTTTAATTCCACTTAGGCTGCCATAGATCAGCTGTTTCACTCTCAGCCTTAAATATTTCTCCTCTGACTCAAACCATTGTCCTGATGTGGGGATTGGATACCTACTTCAGGTCCTCCACCCGCTGAGAATATGTCCAGTCCTACTAACACTCCTGTTTTTCTCCCTGTTCTTTTGTCTTACTGAGTTTTTCAGGGGTCTATATAGTCTTTTCCACTGGTCAGGTACTCCTGTCCACTCTCAGCTGCACCATTTCAACCAAACATAACCATTGTCTTTAATAAAGAAAAAAACTTAAAGACTTCCCCTGGTTGTGCCCTTTCATAGATCATAGCCTTGTTGTGGTGAAGGGTCTTGCATAACTCAGCAAAGCTATAAGCTATGCTGCGCAGGGCCACCAAGACGGACGGGTCATAGTTGCAAGTGTGAGCCACTGGAAGAGGAAATGGCAAACCACTCCAGTGTTCTTGCTACAAAAACTCCATGAACAGTATGAAAGAGGCAAAAAAAAAAATTATGACACCAGAAGATGAGCCCCCCAGGTCAGAAGGCATCTAATGTGCTACCAAGGAAAAGCAGAGGGCGATTACTAGTAGCTCCAGTAAGAATGGAAGAGCTGGGCCAAAGCAGAAATGACACTCAGTTGTGAATATGTCTGGTGGTGAAGGTAAAGTCCGATGTTGACTTTAACAATATTGTATAGGAACAATATTGTATAGGAACCTGGAATGTTAAATCTGTAAATCAAGGTAAATTGGATGTGGTCAAGCAGGAGATGGCAAGAGTGAACATCAACATCTTAGGAATCAGTGAACTAATATGGCTAGGAATAGTAAAAGTGAAGTTGCTCAGTTAGGTCCAACTCTTTGTGACCCCATGGACTGTAGCCTACCAGGCTTCTCTGTCCATAGGATTTTCCAGGCAAGAGTACTGGAGTGGGTTGCCATTTCCTTCTCCAAAGGAATGGATAGGAATGGGTGAATTTAATTCAGATGACCATTATGTCTACTACTGTGGGCAAGACTACCTTAGAAGAAATGGAGTACCCCTCATAATCAACAAAAGAGTCCAAAATGCAGTACTTGGATATAATCTCAAAAACAGTGGAATGATCTCAGTTCATTTCCAAGGCAAGCCATTCAACATCACAGTAATCCAAATCTATGCCCCATCCAACCACTAGTGCTAAAGAAGCTGAAGTTGGCTGGTTCTATGAAGACCTACAAGACCTAGAACTAACATCAAAAAAAAAAAAAAAGAAAAGAAAAAGATGTCCTTTTCATCATAGGAAATTGGAATGCAAAAGTAGTAAATCAAGAGATATCTGGAGTAACAGGCAAGTTTGCCCTTGGAGAACAAAACACCCGCTTCCAACAGCACAAGAGACGACTCTGCACACCATCATCAGATAAAAGAGGAGAATGAAAAAGCTGGCTTAAAAATCAACATTAAAAAAAAACTAAGATCATGGCATCTTGTCCCACTACTTCATGGCAAATAGAAGGGGATAAAGTGGAAACAACGGCAGATTTTATTTTCTTGGACTCCAAAATCATTGCAGATGGTGACTGCAGCCACAAAATTAAAACTTTTTTTTTGAAAAAAAGAAGCTATGATAAACCTAGACAGCATATTAAAAAGCAGAGACATCTTTTTGCCAACAAAGGTCCATATAGTCAAAGCTATGTTTTTTCCAATAGTCATGTGCAGATGTGAGAGTTGGACCATAAAGAAGCTTACCACCAAATAATTGATGCTTTCAAATTGTGGTCGAAAAGAATCTTAAGAGTCCCTTGGACTTCAGGGAGATGAAAACAATCAATCCTAAAGGAAATAAACTCTAAATATTCATTGGAAGGACTGATGCTGAAGCTGAAGATCCAATACTATGGGCACCTGATTCGAAGACCCAACTCATCGGAAAAGATCCCAATGCTGGGAAATACTGAAGACCAAAGGACAAGGGGGACGCAGAGGATGAGATGGTAGAATTACTGACTCAGTGGACATGAATTTCAGCAAATTCTGGGGGACAGTGAAGGACAGGGAATCTTGCAGTCCATGAGGTTTCGAAGAGTTGGACATAACTGAACAATTGGAGGTGTAGATAAGAATCCACTTGCCAATGCAGGGAACAAGGGTTTGATCCCTGGTCCAGGAAGATTCCACATGCTGTGAAATAACTAAGCCCATGTGGTACAACTACTGAGCCTGCACTCTAGAGCACATGAACTGCAACTAATGAGCCTGAATGCTGCTATTACTGAAGCCCATGCACCTAGAGCCTGTGCTCCCCAGCAAGAGAAGCCAGTGCAACAAGAAACCTTTGTACTGCAATGAAGTATCCCCTGGTCTCTACAATGAGAGGAAGCTTGTGCAAAGCAACAAAGACCCAGCTCAGTCAAAAATAAATAAATACATTTTTAAAAGGGCAGGGGTGGGGGGTGTTAAGAAAAAAAAGAAGAAGAAGAAGAAAAAAAAATCTTAGTTTTAGATTCACAGCAAAGTTGAAAGTACCGAGATTTCCCATATATGCCCTGCCCAGCCAAAGCCTTTCCCATTATTATTGTGCCTCACCAGAGCGGTACATTTTTAATCAAGGATGAACCTACATTGACACATCGTTATCATCCTCAGGCTATAGCTTACCTTACCATTCACTCTTGGTTTGTACACTCTATGAGTTTGGACAAACATATAATACATGTATCTATCATTATATTTTCACTGCCTTAAAAATCCTCTGTGCTCACCCTATTCCTCACTCCCTCCTCCATCCCCAATTTGACTTTGCCAGCATGTCACATAGTTGGAGTCATACTGTATGCAACCTTTTCGGATGGGCTTCTTTTACTTTGTAACATGCACATACGATTCTCCCATGTCTTTTCATGGCTGGAGATCTCATTTATTTTCTTTTATTTTGGCCGCACTATGGGGTATTTTGGATCTGACCAGGAATTGAATCCACAACGTGTGCATTGGAAGCTCAAGTCTTATCCAGTAGATAGTCAGGAAGTCCCAAATGAGCTCATTTCTTTCTAGTATTAAATAATATTCCATTCTCTGGATCCACCAAAGGTACTTGGGTTTCCCTGGTGGCTCAAATGGTGAAGAATCTGCCTGAAAAGCAGGAGCTGCTGCTGCTGCTAAGTCACTTCAGTCGTCTCCAACTCTGTGCGACCCCACAGACGGCAGCCCACCAGGCTCCCCCGTCCCCGGGATTCTCTAGGCAAGAACACTGGAGTGGGCTGCCATTTCCTTCTCCAATGCATGAAAGTGAAAAGTGAAAGTGAAGTCGCTCAGTCGTGTCCGACCCTTAGCGACACCATGGACTGCAGCCTACCAGGCTCCTCCATCCATGGGATTTTCCAAGAGTACTGGAGTGGGGTGCCATTGCCTTCTCTGGCAAAGCAGGAGACTCAGGTTCAATCCCTGGTTCAGGAAGATTACCTGGAGGAGAAAATGGCAATCACTCCAGTATCCTTGCCTGGAGAATTTCATGAACAGGGGAGCATGGTGGGCTCCATATCCATGTGGTCATGAAGAGTTGGGCATGACTGAGCCACTAGCCCACACCACAGATGTTTATTCATTCACCTATTTGAAGATATCTGGATTGCTTCTAAGTTTTGGAAATTATAAACATAATGTTCTATAAATATCTATGTGCAACCTTTTGTGTGGCCACAAGGTTTTCAACAACTTGTGGTAAATATCAATGAGTGCAATTGCTATCTTGTATGGTAACTATATGTTTAATTGTGTGAGAAACTGCCATAGTGTAGCACAGGTAGTGTTAGATTCAGTCATGTGGGAGTCTTTGTGACCTAATGGACTGTAGGCCTCCAGGTTCCTCTGTCCATGGAATTCTCCAGACAAGAATATTGGAGTGAATTGCCATTCCCTTCTACAGGGGATCTTCCTGACTCAGGGATATAACTCAGTTCTTCTGCATTGCAGGGAGATTCTTTACCATCTGAGCCACCAGGAAAGCCCCCAAGAAAGTGCCATACTTCCCTTCAAATTGGTATGCTATTTTACATACTCGCCAACATTTGAATATATGTTCCTGTGGCTCTATATTCTCATCAGCATTTGGTGTTGTCAGAGTTCTGGATTTTGGCCATTTTAATAGGTGTGTAGTAGTATGTGATTGTTGTTTTAATTTGCATTTCCCTGGTGATATATGCTGTGGATTACCTTTTGTATACTTATTTGCCATCTGTATATCTTCTTTAGTGAAATTCCTGTTAAAATCTTTGGCCCATTTTTATTCAATGTGTTTATTTTCTTATTAGTTTTCAGAATTGTTTATATATTTTAGATAACATCCTTTTATCAGATGTGTCTTTTGCAAATATTTTCTTTCAGTTTTTGACTTGTCTTCTCAGATAATTGATATCCATCAAGTTTTAATGTCTTATGTATCAGAAACTTTTTGGAGTGTTTACATGTAGAAAGTCTATTCCTATCTTCCAGCTCTAACACAGGCGTTTTGCTAACATTGTATTTTTGTAGTCATTTCAAGAGATTCATTGTCAGATTCAAGATTAGACATAAAAGCTCAAAGTGTCACATATCTGAAAGTTCCCTACTCAATTGCATATTTCATGAACTAAATCACATATTTTTAACTTATACTATTTTCTATTTCTTGTCATTCTTTTTCTTTCTGGAAAGGAATGCAAGTTTAATATGATTTTATGTGGACATATTTTGATTCTCTGAATGATTGTAACCACTGTTGGGCTAATTGCTAAGAAATTTCAGATGGTGGAATTTAGAAAGATTTTGGAAATTGTCCCCAGCTCCTTTGATTATTTACTGCATTTACAAAGCAGATAACAGCAATTGCTTTAACATAAAATATCTTGTGCTCAACAATTTATTTTCAAGCAACCAAGTTGTATTGAGTTGAGAGTCCCTATGTGCTAGAGGGTCCAGAAATAGCTTTGACTTTTCCTTTTTATAATTTACCTTGTGTGGCTATGGGGAATGAGCAATCATTTAGTCTGTCAATATCACAAGCAACAGCACCACATGAAGAGAGGATGGGGAGGGGAGGAGTGAGGTGATGAGGGAGGCTCAGCTGAGAAGATGGAATGCCTATTTGACACAGAAGAGGGTCCTCAGTATTCTGCAGAGCTGAAATGTCAAAAGCAGCCACTGAAAAAGAACTGAGTCATCAGAATTTTGACATTGACAAGGCTATACTACATACAATATGTGTGACTTCTAATACCCACCAACTGTTATACCATGGGCTGAGACATTTTCTGTTTCTATTTTTGGTAAATTTATTTTTTATATTTTCCTACTCTATTTTCCTTTATTCAATTTATTTAGCAATACATACTGATATGCTTTATGTCTGCAAAACAGTGTATATTGATATGCTTATAAGTAACTTTTTCTCATCAAATTTGGAGGATGATTCAGGAGATCAAATGAAACAATGCATAAAATATATTATGAAAAGTAGAAAATAATACAAAATACATGTCATTTCTTTTAACCAAAAATACAAAATTGATACACTACAATATATAGTGCAGATGCTAATACCAGTTCAGTTCAGTTCAGTCACTCAATCGTGTCCGACTCTTTGCAACCCCATGAATCGCAGCATGCCAGGCCTCCCTGTCCATCACCAACTCCCGGAATTCACTCAAACTCATGTCCTTCTAGTCGGTAATGCCATCCAGCCATCTCATCCCCTTCTCCTCCTGCCCCAATCCCTCCCAGCATCAGAGTCTTTTCCAATGAGTCAATACTTCGCATGAGGTGGCCAAAGTATTGGAGTTTCAGCTTTAGCATCAGTCCCTCCAATGAACACCCAGGACTGATCTCCTTTAGAATGGACTGGATGGATCTCCTTGCAGTCCCAGGGAATCTCAAAAGTCTTCTCCAACACCACAGTTCAAAAGCATCAATTCTTCAGTGTTCAGCTTTCTTCACAGTCCAACACTCACATCCATACGTGACCACTGGAAAAACCATAGCCTTGACTAGACAGCAAAGTTGTTGGCAAAGTAATGTCTCTGCTTTTGAATATGCTATCTAGGTTGGTCATAACTTTCCTTCCAAGGAGTAAGCGTCTTTTAATTTCATGTCTGCAATCACCATCTGCAGTAATTTGGGAGCCCAAATAAATAAAGTCTGACACTGTTTCCACTGTTTCCCCATCTATCTCCCTTGAAGTGATGGAACCAGTTGCCATGATCTTCGTTTTCTGAATGTTGAGCTTTAAGCCAACTTTTTCACTCTCCTCTTTCACTTTCATCAAGAGGATCTTTAGTTCCTCTTCACTTTCTGCATAAGGGTAATGTCATCTGCATATCTGAGGTTATTGATATTGCTCCTGGCAATCTTGATTCCAGCTTGTGCTTCTTCCAGCCCAGTGTTTCTCATGATGTACTCTGCATAGAAGTTAAATAAGCAGGAAGAC
This sequence comes from Capra hircus, assembly GCF_001704415.2. Lineage (NCBI taxonomy): Eukaryota > Metazoa > Chordata > Mammalia > Artiodactyla > Bovidae > Capra > Capra hircus. The sequence goes on from NC_030810.1 coordinate 115,137,638, forward strand.
AATATACAGCCTTGACATACTCCTTTTCCTATTTGGAACCAGTCTGTTGTTCCATGTCCAGTTCTAACTGTTGCTTCCTGACCTGCATTCAGGTTTCTCAAGAGGCAGGTCAGGTGGTCTGGTATTCCCATCTCTTTCAGAATTTTCCACAGTGTATTGTGATCCACACAGTCAAAGGCTTTGGCATAGTCAATAAAGCAGATGCTAACATAGCATCACTTAATTGTAATTTTATAACAAATTAGATATGTCATATGCACATGTCATATGTTTTCTTGGCAAAGGGCTTTCTTTCAATCTCATCAAACATTATGATTCTTAACTGAGAGAACTATATGCCACTGTTTTCATTTCTTTACCTTATTTAGCAATTTTTTCAGGCAGGATTCAACCTCTGGCAAAGTTGTTACTAAGCTAAGCTTAAACTTCTGAATGGGAGGAAAATTCTCATGGTTTCATCTTAAGATACATTATTGGAAAAATACAGTATGATGCCAAGAAAATACTGCTGGGTTCAAACACACATGCAGCACTAAGGACCAGTCAGCTCTTTGTAAACTTATGTATTCTGTCTAGGTTTTTTATTTATTTGTATTTTTTTTCATTATTCCTTTGTTTTGTTTTTTTTTAAAATTTTAAAATCTTTAATTCTTACATGCGTTCCCAAACATGAGTATATGGGGAGTTGGAGAAGCTACCATTCAAGTGACTATTAGTCTAAAAACTAAATTATTTATGGGAAAATGTTGTATATTTGCATCATTGTACACAGAATATAACTACATGTATTTTATTGGCTTGAGAAAAAGAGTAGGACAACTAGGCACCTTTTAGACCTACAGTGTCCAAAATGGCATCCAGTAGCCGCATATGGCTATGTAGCACCTGCAACATGGCTAGTGCTGCTGAAGAACCAAATCTTCAGTGTCTTTCATTCTAACTTAAATTTAAAAACCTAAAGCAGTGTATATTATTTTTCTGTTAAACACAACTTCCTTTGTAAGGTAAGACTATGTTTCACTGAAAACTTAACATCCAAATTAAGATGTGCTAAAAATGGGGAATGTATATTAGAGGTCAAAAACAGTACAAAAAATAAAGATTCTCATTAAAAAATTTTTATTCATTGCATTATGCCATAATCCTGAATGCCAATATCTGAAACATTGTCAACCAAAGATATCAGGTACTAAATGCTGCAACTTGCACCTTATTTGGGTAAGGGGTCTTTACAGATGTGGTTAAATTAAAGACTTTGACATAAAAAGGTTATCTGGAATTATCCAGATCCACCTTAAATTTAGTCACATACTTTCTCATAAGTGAAAGGTATAAGGATATTTGGACATACACAAAATATGTGTGTCTGACCGTGAAGGCAAAGACTGGAATGATGCAGTTACCAGCCAAGAATGCCAGCAGTCACCAGAAAGTGGACAAAGCGAGAGAAAGCTTTTCCCTTAGCACCTTGGGAGGAATATGGTCCTGTTGAAACCTTGAGTTTGTCCCAGTGAAACTGATTTCAGACTTTGACCTCCAGAACTGTAAAAGAATAAATCTGTCTTATTTTAATCCTCTAGACATGCAATAATTAATTACAGCAGCCCCTGGAAACTAATACATTTATTGAAATTCTGATATTTTCACCATATTGCATTAACTGTAATAGTATATTAAAGTTAATTCCACCTTTGTATTTTTGTTAATGTGGCTTCTTGAAATTTTAAATTTGATGTATAACTCTTATTAAATTTCTATTGGACAGTGCTATCCTAGGCTATGTCATTCTATAGGACATAGGATTCCTAAGCTTGTCACCTCTTCACTAGTTCAAGATCCACGAGCATCCTAAAGAGAAAAAGAGAAAGTGTATGCATCCAGGAAATGACTCTCAACAGTTTCAGTGTTGTGTGCTCAGATTCTCTCACTGCCAACCTAATATTTTATCTCCAACATTAGTGAAAGAAATATATAGGCCAGCATGTATTCAAAATTAAGATTTCTCTGACATTTATCTGCTTATTCATTATTTTGGTTAAAACTTTCCATGTAAATATGAGTATACTAAAGAAGGAGATTTCTTTTCTCCACTCCCTGCTAAATCTTTTCAGAACACAGTTCAGATGGTGTGCAGAGTAAATTGTTTCTTCTTTGATTTGTCTAACAGATACTACTTAATAAAAGGCAAAAAAGCGGAAATGGCAACCCACTCCAGTGTTCTTGCCTGGAGAATCCCAGGTACGGGGCAGCCTGGTGGGCTGTCTTCTATGGGGTCGCACAGAGTCAGACACGACTGAAGAGACTTAGTAGTAGTAGTAGTAGTTTTGTTTTTGAAGGTAGAAAAATCACAAACATGAAAAAGGACTCAACCCAAAAGACTTCACCAATTTATAGACTTATTGTATACTTATGGCATACTCCATAAGCTGAGATCATTTCATAAGCACTTAAATGAATTATTAGTATTTGTTAGTACTTTTTTCTTCAAAGTGGTTTTTAAATACAATTTTTTTTCTTACTGCACCTGTGAACCACCATATAATGCTAAGATGTGTGAGTTGAGTGAGAGTTGAGGAGGATAGTTTCATGTTTCTTGAATTTATGATTATATGTCAGTCAATAGAATGACAGTAATTACAGGCAGCACATTGTAAGGAGGTAATTTGGTACCAATAACCCCCACTGTTACTTATAAATGTAATCTTACAAAGAATATACAGATAGCCAAATTTTTATTTGCTTGGTTTTATACATTATAAGCCTGTTGTAGACAAACAGGGGCTCATCTCTCCTTGCTCTGCTGAGTTCTTTCTAGAAGCTAAGATGCAAGTATTAGCTGAAACTCTTGCCATGTTCTTGTTTGATGCCCTCATTCTTTGGAAGAGGAAATGAAAGGCAAGAAAAAGGTAGTACATTTTCTGCTTCTTGGGAGTGCCACTAGTTGATGGAAAATTATCCCTTCTGTTTCTGAAAAGGATTGCAAATCTTTTCTGAAGCACCACCCCCTCAGAGCTGAGCTCACCTCCCTGCTGTGGTTTCTCCTCTGGGTCTGCTGTCCCCAGCAATAACAGTGTCATACTCTGACATATAATTATGTCCCTTTCATATCACCCCTTTCTTATCCCTCACTTCAAACTCTAATCTGCTCACTGAATTTAGGTAATGTTTCTTTTTAAACATCCTCTCCTTTCCCTCCTCTCCCTTCCACTAGATGAATTGCTCATCTAGTGGTCCCAATTGCTTTTCAACTTGATATTACATAGTTTTATTTTATTTTATTTACTATTTAATTGAAGGATAATTGCTTTACAGAATTTTGTTATTTTCTGTCAAACTTCAAAATGAATCAGCCATAGGTATACATATATATATATATATATATATATATGTATACATATATATATATATATCCCCTTCCTTTTGAACCTCCCTCCCATCTCCCTCCCCACCCCACCCCTCTAGGTTGATACAGAGCCCCTGTTTGAGTTTCCTGAGACATGCAGCAAATTCCCATTGCCTACCTATTTTCAGAACATCAACCTCAAAACTTTTCCTGCCCCCCTGTCCAAACCTAACCTATCTTTCCTAGTGTTGCCATATTAACTTTTGTAAAGTCAACCCCTAATCATATTCCTCCACTCAGCGATCTCTATTCATTTAAATATAAACTACAAACACCATAATTTGGTATCCAAAACCCTCCTCAGTATGACCTCACTTTACTTTTCAACCCTTCTGACTGACAAGTCCCTTTCATGTACCAAACATTCCAAATGAGCATGATTTCTTATCCTTTTCCAAGTTTTTCCTTCTCTCTCATGTTTCCATTAACTTGCTCATGATATTTTTTTCTCTTTGTCATTTCCTTCTCTTTAATTATTCCTCCCTTACTGACAGTTTTTGCCCATCTTCCAATATGAGCATATATTCCCTTTTTCCATGGAGCCATCTATGATCTCTTTTGTTGGAAACCTCTATTGAAACTAACCACTTTTTTATGTTACCTTAACTTTCTCAAGGAACTCACCATATTCTGCTTCATACTTCTGATTGGTACATCTCATTTCCCTAAGAGAGTGGGCAATTTATACCATGAGTGCCTATCTATCACCAGAATTTCAACCAGAATGGACAGAATGAAAAGGAATGAGCCCAGGCCATGCTGGGTTTATGAATAAGAGCAATGAATACAGATACTGTTGGACTGAAGCTTCTTGGGGTCAAAGTGGAATGGGAGAAATAAGACAGCAAAATACAGTTTCCTGAACTGGAGTCAGGCCACAGCAATGGAGTTTATAGCAGTGCTGTTAGGCAAAGTGCTTGACCATACAGAATCATTAGGGCTCTTTTGCTCCCTTCCTATTGGGAAATCCCTACAAGAGAAATTTGCTTTGAGGGAAGGGGTTCTGCGTGCATGAAGATCGTTTCCGTCTAAACCCCAAGAGAAGGATGTAGTAATTACTTTTGAATCTCTTCAGTGTAATTACACAATAATCCTCAACCATCTATAAATACTCTGTCATTACATGGCATTTTCCTACTATGTTTCTTTGTGAGGTAATTATAGCTGTGCCATGGGGCAAAGATTAGTGGCACTAAGAACTTCTAGTATTATACTCACATCTCAATTCCAGAAAACTTTCCATTTGTTGAAGCATAAAATGAAAAGACTGAGTGACTTCACTTTGAATTTTCACTTTCATGCGTTGGAGAAGGAAATGGCAACCCACTCCAGTGTTCTTGCCTGGAGAATCCCAGGGACAGGGGAGCCTGGTGGGCTGCCATCTATGGGGTTGCACAGAGTTGGACACGACTGAAGCGACTTAGTGGCAGTGGCAGCAGCAGCAAACTGAAAGAAGAGCATACTTTGGCATGTAAGGGGCTTCGCTGATAGCTCAGTTGATAAAGAATCCACCTGCCATGCAGGAGACCTTGGTTCAGTTCCTGGGTTGGGAAGATCCCCTGGAGGAAGGAAAGGCTACCCACCGCAGTATTCTGGCCTAGAGAATTCATGGACTATGTAGTCCATGGTGTCACAAAATGTCAGACAGGACTGAGCGACTTGCACTTCACTTGGCATGTAAAGAAGCAGCAGCGTTTGAAATCTGGGGTAAAGAAGGAACTTCTCTTTCCCACCATAAAGGGATGGGGAGGATATTAGCATTTTTGAACTTTTTTTTTTTTTTTTTTTTTTTACAAATCCAGAGGGAAATAGTTAAAGTTAGCTTATATTTCCCCTGGTTTTGCTAAATAATAGAATGGAGAGCACTAGCAAAATGCACCTAGATAATAACTCATCTTGGAACTAAAGAACCAAGTTAGTGGTTTGCATACTTGCTTTTCTCACTGTATTATATAAAACCATGATGAACATTTAAAATATTCTCACCTTTATATACACCTCATCCTCAAGTGATGAGGAGGATGAGACATTTTGATATGATATCTGATAAATAATTAATAAAATTAAATAGACGACAAAGGGGATAAAAGTTGGAAATAAAGTAGAATGGGGGAGGGCAGAGAGACAAGGGAAGAAAGGGTGGAATAAAAGAATGGAAATAAGAACGGAGGGAGGCAACAGGGAAGGAAGAAAGAGGAAGAAAGGGAAGGGAGGAGGAGGAAGCAAGGCTTCATAGGAGAAGAACTCAATGCTTACTTTGCTTCATTTACAAAGTACAAACTGGAAGGAGACCCTACAGCCTCTGGAACAAGGGGGAAAGCACTGGGCAGTCCCCTGAGTGTGGAGGCTGGTCAGCAAGGAGCCCGTGAGAGGGCCATGAGGCTCTCTGGCCAGACCTGTCTCTCCCACCTGGAGCCCAGCCATGAGCTTCACCAAGATTTGGGTTTCTCTCATTAAAAGGAGCCAAGGAACTTCCCTGATTGTCAAGTGGTTAAGAATCCACCTTCAAATGCAGAGGATGTGGTTTCAATCCCTGGTAGGGGAACTAAGATCCCACATGCCACAGGGCAAATAAACCTAGGCACCACAAATAGAGAGAACCCACTCACCACAACAAAATGTCCCACGTTCTGCAACTAAGAGCCAACACAGCCAAATAAGTAAATATATATATATATATATATTAAGCAAACAAGGGGAGAACAAGATGGCAGAGGAGTACATCTCTCTCCACGGATACATCAGGAATACACCTTCAGAAAAAAGTGCGTGCAAAACACCAGCTGAGAGCACACAGGATTACCTGACCAGTGGAAAAGAATATATAGAACCATGCAAAACTTGGTAGGATGAAGGTACTAGGGGGAAGAACAGGAGTGTTAGTAGACTGGACCTGACCTTGGAGGGTGGGAGAACTGAAGCACAATCCCCACATCAGGGCAATTGTCTGAATCAGAGGGGAAGCATTTAAGGCTGAGAGTGAAACAGCTGATCTGTGGCAGGATAAATAGAATGAGAATCTGACAGTCTTTGCTGCAGCCATATATATCCTGGACAGGAATGCTGGTCCTCTGGAAGGCACAGCAGCTGGGAGCTTGAGTTTAGGGATTGTGGTGCAATTCCAGGGTAAGGGCTGCTGTAGACTGCAGAGAGATGGATCGAGGGGATGTGAGGGAGGAGATCAAGGTGGGAAATGCCAGTGGAGGAAAACCAGGCAGTCACAGAAGCAAGGCGATACAGCTAGGTTGAGCCATCACCAAAGCCTGTCTCTCCCCACATGCCAACATCTGCAGCTGAACAATAGATTGGTTGCCCCATCAAATGCCTGAAGCACTGAACTGAAGCACCCACCCAGGGTGCTCCATTAAGTAACTGATGCACAAATCTACAGGGCCCCCAGCCAGGGTGGCCCCTCTATGTGCCTAATGCTCTGAACAGCAGAGAAGGACAGCAGACAAGGGAGCCCTCTAAGTGCCTGAACAGGCAGAGCTATGGAGAAAGACTGGCCAAAGAGGCCTTCTGATTACCAGCTACAAGAAGCTCAAAAAAGATTCTGATAGTACCCTACTCCTGTGTTGGAGGCAGCCCATGTCCCTGCACACTTGGCGCTGCCAGGGTCCCCACAACCAAGCAGCTGCACCGCCTCCTTGCTCAATCCTCACCAAGGCAGAGCTGCCATACACAAAAAAGTCTTGCGTCTATGTGTGCAGGGTTGCTTCGGTCGTGTCCAACTTTGCGACCTTGTAGACTGTGGCCTGCCAGGGTTCTCTGTCAGGGAAGAGGGTTCTCCAGGCAAGAATACTGGAGTGTATTGGCCAATACTGGTTGCCATACCCTCCTAGAGCACTATATTTCCTGCTGCCCTAGCTGCCAACTCCCCTGAGTACCTGGTGCTGCCAGAACCCCTGCGACCCAAGCAGCTGCAACACCCCCTCCACACCTGGCCCTCACAGGAACAAACCCAAGCCCTTCAGGGCAGCCTCAGGAGCAAACCCCAGTGGACGACCCACATGTAGAGATGGAAATAAAATCACAATTGAAACCTAGGATAGTGTGTATAAGGAAGAAGACTCAAAACCTTCCCACCAGCCATACAACCTGTAGATTAAATCCACACAATCAACTAGGCAGACTGTGACTATGGAATATGATAAAGGTCATTGAGAGCTCCCACAAAAGAGAGCACACTAGTTCTGATAGCTGTGGACATTGGAGGCAAGAATACAAAGGAGTAGGACCAGTTTAGAAGCTGAGCTGCTCCCACAGCAGGTCCAGAGATCAGCATAGTGTTGGAGGGCATCCTAGGAAGGTAAGGTGGACTGTGACTCCCAGTGAGGGAAAGGACCCTGACAGCAGTGACTCAAGAAAAACACGTCTTATACTTATTTTTTGACTTGTTCTGTAGATCCTTTTGGATTTCCCCCCACCCCATTTTCCCCCATCTGTTGTAGTTATTGATTTTATTGACACTGTGAAAGCCAATTAAGCCTTTGAGCTTTTTTAAAATTTTTTCTCAGTCATATATTTTATTGTTGTTATGAACCTCTGCATCTACGTTTGGCTTTTGCAGTTTTGTGGAGTTTTCCTTTTTATTTTTTCTTTTTTAATTTTTTAAACCTGTTAATATTTTTTCTAAATTTATTCCTTTGCTTCTCTGACTGTTCTTTTCCCCTTGCAGTTAACCTTCATGTATATAAATCTTCCTTATCTACCTCTATTTAACTTTGCATACCTGTTCTTTCTTTCTTGTATTTCTCTTCTGTTCTCTCAAAATATTTGTCACTTTTATTTTCATTTCTTCATCCTTTGGCACCTTGCTTTTATTTTCTTTTCCAGTGTGTGCTATGGTCAGCCTTGTTCTGATTGATTTAATTCTTGGTTTCCTTTGTTTGCTGGATCAGTCTATAGTACTGTACTTTTGTTGGACTCTTTTGATTTTGTAATGGGTGTATATGTATATGTGGCTATTCAGTCACACATTTTATAGCTGCTATAAACTTCTGCCTCTATGTTGGGCTTTTACAGTTCTGTGGAGTTTTCCTATTTTCTTTTCCTTTTTTCTTTCTTCTCCCTTTTTTTTCTCTTTTCTATAATTGTAATTTTTTAAACCTATTATATTTTTTATAAATTTACATCTTTGTTTGCCTTTGCTACTGTTCTATTCCCTTGCAGTTAATCTTTGTATGAATCTTCTTCAGCTACCTCTATTTAATTAGCATATCTATACTTTTTTCTTTTCTTTCATTCCTCTCAATATATTTGCTAATTTTTTTCCCTTTGCTTTATTTCCACTTGACATCTTGCTTTAATTTTGTTTCCAGACTGTGCTTTAGTTAGTTTTGTTCTTAACTGGTAAATATAATTTTTGATTTCCATTTTTCACAGGGTCAGTCTACTGTATTTTATTTTTGTTGGACTGTTTTGACTTTGCTCATGGGTATATATGTGTATATTCCAATATTTTAATTGTTATTTTTCTGATTCTATAACTGCCATTTGTCTGGGGTTCATCTTTGGTTTCTCATTTTTGGATATTTGTTTTAATCTCACTTAATGCCATCATAAACTACTAGTGGAATCTTTGTTCCTGACCAGAGATCAAGCCCTGAGCCTTTGGAGTGGGAACACTGACTCCAAGACCCTAGGCTACCAGAGAACTAACCCTAGGGAGTATCAAATAGTGAGAACTCACACAAATGAAACCACTTGAATACAAGATCAGGCATCACCCAACCACCAGGAGCACCCTGTGTGGGATGCCCCATCTAAACAACAAACAAAACAAAATAAACAAACCCAATCATCAACAGACATGTTTACCACCTCACTCAGCCTTGCCCATCAGAGAAAAAACAAACAACAAACAAAAACTCAGCACAAATCTCACCCCATAGGAAGCTTACACAAACCACTGGACCAAGCTTAGGAGGGCAGAAACCAAAAGAAAGAAAGAATTCACCTTTCTTCAAGGAAAGAATTCAACTTTCCTTGAAACCTTGGAAAAGGAAACCTCAAACACAGTAAGTTTAAAAAAAAAAAAAGAAAAGGCAAAGAAATACTATACAAATGAAAGAACAAACTAGAAAGAGGTCCAAATAAATGAAAAGGAAATAAAGAAACTACCTCAAAAAGAATTCAAAATAATGATGGTAAAGATGATGAAAAACCTTGGAAACAAAATGGAGAAAATACAAGGATCAATTAACAAAGACCTAGAAGAATTAAAGCATAAACAGGCAGAGAAAAACAGCACAATTACCGAAATTAAAACTACTCTAGAAGGAATCAATAGCAGAATGTCTGAAGCAAAAGAACAAATCAGTGAGCTAGAAGATAAAAGGGTGGAAATAAATTCTGAAGAACAGAATAAAGTAAAAAAAAAAAAAAAAAGAAAGAAAGAATAGTACTGAGGACAGTCTCAGAGACCTCTGGGACAATATCAAATGCACCAATATTCAAAGTATAGGGGTCCCAGAAGAAGAAGAGTAAAAGAAAAGGTATGAGAAAACTTTCAAAGAGATTACAGCTGAAAACTTCCCCAACATGGAAAAGGAAACGGTCAATCAAGTCGCAGAGGCACAAAGAGTCCCATACAAAATAAACCCAAGGAGAAACACACCAAGACACACACAAATCAAACTAACAAAGACTAAACACAAAGAAACAATATTAAAAACAGTAAGGGAGAAGCAACAAGTAACATATAAGGGAAATCCCATATGCTTAACACCTGATCTTTCAGCAGAAACTCTGCAGGCCAGAAGGGAATGGCAGGATATATTTAAAGTGTTGAAAGGGAAAAATCTACAACCAAGATTACTGTACCCAGTAACTTTTGGCTTTTTCAGTTCTGTGGAGTTTTCCTTTTTTTTTTAACTTTACACCTAAAACAACTGGAAAAAGAAGAACAAAAAGGAAAGAGAGAAAGAAAGAAAACCGAAACTTAGTAGAAGGAAAGAAATCATAAACAACTGAACAGAAATAAATGAAAAAGAAATGAAAGAAAAAATAGTAAAGGTTAATAAAAAATAAAAGCTGGTTCTTTGAGAAGATAAACAAAATTGATGAACCTTTAGGCAGATTCATGAAGAAAAAAGATAGAAGAATCAAATCAACAAAATCAAGACATGAAAAAGGAGAGGTTACAACAGATAATGCAGATATATAAAGGATTATAAGAGATTATTATGAACAACTATATGGCAGTAAAATAAGTAACCTGCAAGAAATGGACAGATTCTTAGAAAAGTTAATCTTCCAAGACTGAAATAAGAAGAAATAGAAATTATGAACAACCCAGTTACAAACCCTGAAATTGACACTGTGATCCAAAATCTCGCAAAAAAAAAAAAAAAAAAAAAAAAAGCCAAGGACCAGAAGGCTTCACTGGAAAATTCTATTAAACATTTAGAGAAGAGCTTATCCCTATTCTTCTAAAAGTCTTTCAAAAACTTAGAGGAAGGAACACTTTCAAACTCATTGTATGAGGCCACCATCAACCTGATACCAAAACCAGACATAGACAACACACAGAAAGAGAACTACAGGCCTTATCACTGATGAACACAGATGCAAAAATCCTTAACAAAATTTTCACTAACAGAATTCAGCACCACATTAAAAAACTCGTATACCATGATCAAGTTGGGTTTCTTCTAGTGGTGCCAGGATTCTTCAATATACACAAATCAATGTGACACACCATGTTAACATGTGGAAAGATGATATCCATATGATCATCTCAATAGATGCAGAAACAGCCTCTGGCAAAATTCAGCACCCATTTATGATTAAAACTCTTCAAAGAATGGGCATAGAAGGAACCTGCCTCGACATAGTAAAGGCCATATATGATAAGCCTACAGAAAACATTATTCTCAATGGCAAAACACTGGAAGCATTCCTTCTAAGATCAGGAACAAGACAAGTGTGTCCACTTTCACCACAATTACTCAACAGAGTTCTGTCAGTCCTAGCTATGGCATTCAGAGAAGAAAAAGAAACAAAAGGAATCCAGACCGGAAAAGAAGTAAACCTCTCACTGTTTGCAGATGATATGATACTGTACATAGAAAACCCTAAAGATAGTATCAGAAAATTACTAGAGCTATTCAGTGAATTTACCAAAGTTGCAGGATACAAAACCAATACACAGAAGTCACTTGCATTTCTATATATTAACAATGGAAAATCAGAAAGAGAAATTAAGCAATCAATCCCATTCACCATTGCAACAGAAAGAATTAAATACCTAGGAATAAACTTACCTAAGGAGACAAAAAAAAACTGTACATAGAAAATTATAAGACACTAATGAAAGAAATCAAAAAATGGCATACACATATGGAGAGATATTCCATGTTTCTGGGTAGGAAGAATCAATATTGTGAAAATGACTATACTACCAGACACAGTCTACAGATTCAGTGTAATCCCTATCAAATAAAAAATGGCATTTTTTCACAGTACTAGAACAACAACAACAACAACAACTGCACAATTCATATGGAAACACAAAAGACCCCAAATAGCCAAAATAGTCTTCAGAAAGAAGAATGGAGCTGGAGGAATCAACCTTCCTGACTTCAGATTATACTACAAAGCTACAATCATCAAAATGTCATGGTACTTGCACAGGCACAGAAATATAGACCAATGGAACATGGTAGACAGCTCAGAAATAAGCCCACTCACCTATGTGTACCTTACTTTTGACAAAGGAGGCAAGAATATACAGTGGGGCAAAGACAGCCTCTTCAATAAATGATGCTGGGGAAAGTGGACAGCTACATGTAAAAGAGTGAAATTAGAATACTTCTTAATGCCATACACAAAGATAAGCTCAAAATGGATTGAAGACCTAAATGTAAGACCAGAAACTATAAAACACTTAGAGGAAAACATAGGCAGAACACTCAATAACATAAATCAAAGCAAGATCCTCTATGACCCACCTCCTAAAGTAACAAAAATAAAAACAAAAGTAAACAAGTGGGACTTGATTAAACCTAAAATCTTTTGCACAGCAAAGGAAACTATAAGTAAGATAACAAGACAACCCTCAAAACGGGAGAAAATAATAGGAAATGAAACAACAGACAAAGGAGTAATTTCCAAAATATAAAAGTAGCTCATGCAACTCAATACCAGGAAACAAACAACCCAATCAAAAAAGTGGGGAAAATACCTAAACAAACATTTCTCAGAAGAAGACATACAGATGGCTAACAAACACATGCAGTGATGCTCATCATCGCTCATTATTAGAGAAATGACAATCAAAGATACAATGAGATATCACCTCACATTGATCAGAATGGCCATCTTTAAAAGTGTACAAACAATAAAGGCTGGAGAAGGTGTAGATAAAGGTGTATGCTCTTGCACTTTTGGTAGTAATGTAAATTGATACAGCCACTGTGGAAGATGTTATGGAGATTCTTTCAAAAATTAGGAATAAAACCACCATATAACACAGCATTCCCACTCCTAGGCATATACCCTGAGGAAACCAAAACTGAAAGAGACACATGTACCCCACTGTTCATTGCAGCACTATTTACAATAGGTAGAACATGGAAGCAACCTAGATGTCCATCAACAGATGAACGTATAAGAAAGTTGTGGTCCATATACACAATGGAATATTACTCAGCCATGAAAAGGAACACATTTGAGTAGTTCCAATGAGGTTGATGAACCTAGAACCTATTATACAAAGTGAAGTAGGTCAGAAGGAGAACAATAAATATCGTAATCAAACACGCATATATATGGAATCTAGAAAAATGGTACTGAAAAATTTATTTACAGGGCAACAATGGAGAAGGAGTCATAGAGAATAGATTTATGGACATGGATAGGGAAGGAGAGGGTGAGATATATGAAAAGAGTAACATGGAAACTTACACTACCATATGTAAAATCAATAGCCAACGGGAATTTTCTGTATGGCTCTGGAAACTCAAACAATTGCTCTGTATGAAACTGGAGGGGTGGGATGGGGAGGGAGATGAGAGGGAGTTTAAAAAGGGAGGGGGTATATGTATACCTATGGCTGGTTGATGTTGAGGTTTAACAGAAAACAACAAAATTCTGTAAAGCAATTATCCTTAAATGAAAAATAAATAAATTTAAAACCTAAACAAAAAAACACATACAAACACACAAATGGTATACCAGAACTTATACATTCCAATTGTTATCTTTAAAATAATATAAATGTATTAAAAATATAGAGCACAAAAAAGTACAGTTTGGCAAACTAAAGTACCTGCTGAAGCAGCAAATAAAATGAAAAGAACAAATTAAGACCAAGTTAAAACAATATGAGTGTGAGATAAAGCAGTGTGCAAAATTCTCCAAACCAGGCTTCAACAGTACATGAGCTGTGAACTTCCAGATTTTCCAGCTGGATTTTAAAAAGGCAGAGAAACCAGAGATCAAATTGCCAACATCTGCTGGATAATCAAAAAAGCAAGAGAGTTCTAGAAAAACATCGACTTTTGCTTTATTGACTAAGCCAAATCCTGTGACTGTATGGCTCACAATAAACTGTGGAAAATTCTTAAAGAAATGAGAATATCAGACCACCTGACCTGCCTCCTAAGAAATCTGTATGCAGGTCAAGAAACAACAGTTAGAACTAAGCATGGAACAGACTGGTTCAAAATTGGGAAAGGAGTATGTCAAGGCTGTATATTGTCACCCTGATTATTTAATTTATGTGCAGAGAATACCATGTGAAATGCCAGCTGAATGAAGCACAAGCTGGAATCAAGGTTTCCAGGAAATATATCAATAACCTCAGATATGCAGATGACACTGCTCATATTGCAGAAATTGAAGAATTAAAGAACCTCTTGATGAAAGTGAAAGGGGAGAGTGAAAAAGTTGGCTTAAAACTCAACGTTCAGAAAACTAGGATCATGGCATCCAGTTCCATCACTTCATGGCAAATAGATGGGGAAACAGTGGAAACAGTGACAGACCTTTTTGGAGGGGGCCTCCAAAATCACTGCAGATGGTGACTACAGACATGAAATTAAAAGACGCTTGTTCCTTGGAAGAAAAGTTATGACCAAGGTAGACAGCATATTAAAAAGCAGAGCCATTACTTTACCAACAAAGGTCCATCTAGTCAAAGCTATTGTCTTTCCAGTAGTCATGTATGGATGTGAGAGTTGGACTAGAAAGAAAGCTGAGCACTGAAGAATCAATGCTTTTGAATTGTTGTGTTGAAGAAGACTCTTGAGAGTCCCTTGGACTGCAAGGAGGTCCAACCAGTCAATCCTAAAGGAAATCAGTGCTAAATATTCATTGGAAGGACTGATGCTCCTGCTTAAACTCCAATACTTTGGTCACCTGATGTGAAGAACAAACTCACTGGAAAAGACCCTGATGCTGGGACAGATTGAAGATGGGAGGAGAAGGGGATGACAGAAGGTGAGGTGATTGGATGGCATCACCTCCTTGATGGACATAAGTTTGAGTAGGCCCTGGGAGTTGGTGATGGACAGGGAAGCTTGGTGTGCTGCAGGTCATGGGATTGCAAAGAGTTGGACACAACTGAGCATCTGTGAGTAACTGAACTGAGATAAGTTGGTTTGGGTCAGACTATGAAAATAGTATTGGAATAGGAACATATGCAAGAGAATACAAAAAATAATTTGGAGAGAACAGTATTAGATTCAAACTTGATAGACTTCCAGACTATAGAAACCACAGTGAAGCTGCTTTTTATTTGAGGTAGAAATAAATAAAAATTACTTGAATTGTAGATACTTTAATCCAGTGATAACAATGTGAGATCCAAGTAGAAAGGTGTAGAGAGTTTTGAAGACAAGAGAATTCTTGGGGAATAAGAAATTGAGCCAGAGTAAAAGTTTTAGTGGTCATCTACATGAGATTATATGCAGGATAGCTGAAGTCAGTGAGTTTTCCAAGGGTAAAGTATGTACAAGAAGAAAAAACTTAAGCATAAATTGAAGTTTAAAATTATCCATAATAGGGCAGAGACTAAATTTTATTCATCATTATAGCCGTAACACCTTGAAAAATGTCTGGGATATGGAACAAAATTAATATATTTAATGAATGGATAAAGAAATGATGCAATGGAAGATGAAGAAACAATTGCAAATATATAAAAGAGTTCCTTAAAAAATAAATAAATAAACAGGGACTCCAATCTTATTTGTTTCTCCCAATAAGATAATTAAATTTTCAAATTCCTGTGTTGCATTCCAGGCATCTCGATTTATCAATTCTGAAGTGAGGGCCAGATACCTGAAACAAGAATTTCAACTGCCTGATGAAAGGTCCACAAACCTTGCTTGGATAGGCACTGAGCTAAAGCATGAAAGCCAAGTGAGTTTCCTTTCACCACCTCCACCAACTAACTTTCAAGAACTGTCTGGAGTTCTGTGCTGAGAAAGATTACAAAAGAATGAATCCCATGAGTGTACAAGAGTTACTGGAAAGTATGCAGAATGAATATTAGGCATACTAATATGCCTAAAGTATATTAGTACCTTCTGAGCATCAGTCATGGACCTTCTGAATATCAGGCATGCACCTTCTTTATCGTTAAGAGCATTTAAGCCCTAAAGAAATGAGAGAGAAAAACCATATGATCCTCTCAACAGGTACATAAAAGTATTTGAGAAAGGCCAACAATTTTGACAAAAAATAAGTCCTCAACAAAGCTGGTAAAGATGGAACATAACCACAAAATAATGAAGACTACATGAGATAAGCCCACAAATAGCATCACACTCGAAAAGATGAAAACATTTCTTCTAAGATTACTAATGAGACAAGGGTGTCCTTTCTTGCCACTTTCATTCACCATAGTAAGTGTTAGAAGTCCTATCACAACAACTAAGCAAGAAAGGAAGAAATAAAAACTGTCACTATTTGCAGATGACATGATGCATTATGTGTGTGCGCATGTTAGTCACTCAGTTGTGTCCAATTCTGCAACTCCATGGACTGTAGTCTGCCAGGGTCCTCTGTCAATGGAATTCTCCCAAGCAAGAATACTGGAATGAGTAACCATTACCTTCTCCAGGGGATCTGGCCAACCCAGGGATCTAACCCACATCTCCAGCATTGCAGGTGGATTCTTTTTACCATCTGACCCACCAGGAAAGACTGATACTGTATATTGGAAACTCTAAAGACTCCATCAAAAAATCGTTAAAACTAATAGGTGATTTCAGTAAAGCCACAGGATACAAAATCAATATAGAGAAATCTGTGGCATTTCTGTACACTAATAATGAAATATCAAAAACAGAAATTAAGGAAAAAAAAGTCATTTACATTTGCATCATAAAGTACCATAGAAATAAATTTAACTAAGTAAGTGAAAGACCAGTACACTGAAAACTATAAGACAGTGATGAAAAAAATCGAAGAAGATACACACACAAAAGGAAAGATATCCTGTGCTCATAGATTGGAAGAATTAATATTGCTGAAATGTCCATACTACACAAAATAATCTACAGATTAAACATGAAACTTATTAAAATTCCAGTGACATTTCATAGGCCTAGAATAAATAAATTTTGTATGGAAAACCAATATACACTCTCAAGAGTCAAAACAATCTTAATAAAGAAGAACAAAACTGGAGACATCATACACTTGATTTTAATCTTTACTACAAAGTGATGGTCATCAAAATATTATGGTCTTTTCACAAAAAACAGACACATAGATCATTGGAAAACCAAAAGTCCAGAAATAAACCTTACACATATATGGTGAATTAATCTAAGATATGGAGCCAATAACATACTGTGGAGGGCTCTTCAATTAATAGTTGAAGAGCCACATGCAAGACTACATGTGATAGCCTTGAAATCCACATGCAAAAGAATGAAACTAGAACACCATCTTACACTATATATAAAAATTAACTCAAAAACTTGAATATAAGAACTAAAATCATTAAAATCCTAAAAGAACACAATGGTAGTAAAATCACTGGCACTGACCTTAGTGGTTTTTGTGGAATTGATGCCAAAGGCAAAGGAAATAAAAGAAAAAATAAATAAACTGGACAATATCAAACTAAAAAGCTGCTGTAGGGTGGGAGAAACAATCATTAAAACATAAAAGTCAGCCTACTGAATGAGAGAAGATACCTTAAAATTATATACCCAACAAGGGATTAATATACAGAATATATAAAGAATTTATTAAAAAATCACAATGATCAGAACAGAAATAGGTGAAAAATAAGTGAAGGACACAATAGTAAAAGTCAATAAAACTAAAAATCGGTTCTTTGACAAGAAAACAAATTTTACAAACCATTAGCCAGACTTGTAAAAAAAAAAAAAAAGGAAGAGGAAGAAGGAAAAAAAAAGACTCAAATCAATAAAATTAGAAGTATAAAAGAAGTTACAACAGACAGCCCAAAAATACAAAAGATCTTAAGAGACCAATACAAGCAACTATATACAAATAAAATGGACAAATTCTTACAAAAGAAAAACTTTCCAAAACTGTACCAGAAAGAAATAGAAAATATGAAGAGACAACTCATAAGCACTGAAACTGAAACTATGATCAAAAATCTTCCAGCAAAAAAGCCCAGGGCCAAATGGCTTCACAGGTTAATTCTATTAAAAGTTCAAAGAACATGAAATATCCATCCTACTGAAAATTCCAAAAAATGACAGAGAGAGGAAAACACAATTTCATTCTACAAGGCCACCATCATGCTGATACCAAAACCAGACAAAGATATCAATAAAAAAAGAAAATTACAGGCCAATGTGACTGATGAACATGGATGCAAAAATATTCAGTGAAATTCTAGCAAACAGAATTCAACAATCCATTAAAAGAATCACACACCATAATCAAGCAGAGTATATGCCACATTTGGGATGGAAGGATTTTTCATTTTATGTAAATCAATCAATGTTATCCAACATACTAACAAAGTGAAAGTTAAAAACAATGTGATCATCTCAATAGATGTAGAGAAAGCTTTCAACAAAATTCAACACCCACTTAAAATAAAAGCTCACCAGAAAACCAACAAAGAAGGAATATACCTCAATATAATAAAGGTCATATACCAGCATATTAAAATGTAGAGACATCACTTTGTCAACAAAAGTCTGTATAGTCAAAGCTATGGTTTTTCCAGTAGTCATGTATGGATGTGAGAGTTGGACCAACCATAAAGAAGACACAGTACTTAAGAACTGATGTTTTCAAATGTGGTGCCAGAGAAAACTCTTGAGAGTCCCTTGGACAGCAAGGATATTAAACCAGTGAATACTAAAGGAAATCAACCCTGAAGATTCACTGAAGTGTTGATGCTGAAGCTGAAGCTCCAATACACTTGCCACTTGCTGCGAACAGCCAACTCATTGGAAAAGACCCTGATGCTGGGAAAGATTTATGGTAGGAGGAGAAGGGGGCGACAGAGGGTGAGATAGTTGGATGGCATCATTGACCCAGTGTACATGAATTTGAGCAAACTCTGGGAGATGGTAAAGGAAGGGGTAGCCTGACATGCTGCAGTCCATTGGGTTGCAAAGTTTAGACTGAACGACTGAACAAAAACAACAGTGACAAACTTTCAGCAAATATTCCCAATGGTGAAAAACTGAAAGCATTTCCTCTAAGATCAGGAACAAGACAAGAATGCTCACTCTCACTAATATTATTCTATATTGTTTTGGAAATCCTAGTCACGGCAATCAGAGAAGAAAAAGAAATAAAGGGAAATGCAAGAAGGCAAAGTGGTTGTTTGAAGAGACCTCACAAACAGCTGAGGAAAGAAAAGAAGCAAAAACCAAAGGAGAAAATGAAAGTTATTCTAATCTGAATGCAAAGTTCCAAAGAAGAGCAAGGAGAGATAAGAGAGTCATCTTCAGTGAACAATGCAAAGAAATAGAGGAAAACAATAGAATAGGAAAGATTGGAGAACTCTTTAAGAAAATTGAAAATTCCAAAGGAACATTTCATGCAATGATGGGCACAATAAAAGGCAGAAAAGACAAAGACCTAACAGAAACAGAAGAGATTAACACGAGATGGCAAGAATACAGAGAAGAACTATACAAAAAGGGTCTTACTGACCCAGATAGCCATGATTGTGTAATCACTCACCTAGAGTCAGACATCTTAGAGTATGAAGTCAACTGTGCCTTAGGAAACATTACTCTGAACAAAGCTAGGGGAGGTCACAGAATTTCATCTGAGCTATTTCAAATTTTAAAGGATGATGCTGTTAAGGTGATAGAAAGGATCAAATTTCATTCCAATCCCAAAGAAAGGCAATGCCAAAGAATGTTCAAACTACCATACCATTGCTCTCACTTCATGTGCTAGAAAGGTAATGCTCAAAATCCTTCAAGCTAGGCTTCAATAGTACACGAACCAAGAACCTCCAGATGTACAATCTGCATTTAGAAAAGGCAGAGGAACAAGAAAATTGCCAACATTAGTGGGATCACAGAAAAACAAGGGAATTCCAGAAAAAAAATTAAAGTCAACTTCTGCTTTATTGACTATGCTAAAGCTTTTGACTGTGTGGATCACAAAAAAAAAAAAAAAAAAAAAAAAAAAAAACCTGTGGAAAATTCCTAAAGAGATGGGAATACCAGACCACCTTACCTGCTTCCTAAGAAACTTGCATGCAGGTCAAGAAGCAACAGTTAGAATAGGACGTGGGACAATGAACTGGTTCCCAGTTGGGAAAGGAGTATGTCAAGTCTGTATATTGTCACCCAGTTTATTTAACTTCTATGCAGAGTACATCATGCAAAATTCTGGGCTGGATGAATCAGAAGCTGAAATCAAGACGACCAGGAGAAATAGCAACAGTCTCAGATATGCTGATAATACCACCCTGTGGCAGAAAGAAAAGAGGAACTGAAGAACCTCTTGATAAGGGTGAAAGGGAAAAATGAAAATGCTGGCTTAAAACTCAACATTCAAAAACTAAAATCATGGCATCTGGCCCCATCACTTCATGGCAAATAGATGAGGGAAAAGTGGAAATAGTGACAGCCTTCATTTTCTTGGACTCCAAAATCACTGTGGACAGTGACTGAAGCTTTGAAATTAAAAGGTGCTTGCTGCTTGGAAATAAAGCTATGACAAACCTAGATAACATGTTAAATAGCAGACACATCACTGTGACAAAAAAAAGGTCTGTATAGTCAAAGCTATGGTATTTCCAATAGTCATTTACAAATGTGAGAATTGGACCATAAAGAAGGCTGAGCCCTGAAAAACTGATGCCTTCAGTTCAAGTTAATCCTAATGGAAATCAACCTTTAGCATTCATTGGAACGACTGATGGTGAAGCTCCAATACCTTGAGTACCTAATGCAAAGACCTGATTCATTGGAAAAGACCCTGATGCTGAGAAAGATTGAGGGTAATAGGCGAAGGTGACAACATCGGATGAGACGGTTGGATGGCATACCAACTCAATGGACATGAATTTGAGCAAATGTGAAGGACAGGGAAGCCTGGTGTGCTGTGTGTAGGTCATGGGGTCACAAAGAGTTGGACATGACTTAACAACTGATTAGAAAAGAAGTAAAATTCTCACTGTTTGCACATGACATGATACTGTGAATATAACACCCTTAAAATGCCACCAAAATGTACTAGAGCTAATGAATGAATTTAGTAAAGCCACAGGTTATAAAATTAATACACAGAAATCCCTCACATTCCCATATACTGACAATGAAAATTCAGAAAGGGAAATTAAGGCATTAATCCCATTCACCATTGAAACAAAAATAATAAATTATCTAAGAATATACCCACCTAAAGAGGCAAAAGACTGTAAGACAGAAAACTATAAGACACTGATGAAAAAAATCAAAGATGATGCAAACAGATGTAAAGATATACAATATTGATTGATTGGAATGATCAGTATTGTCAAAATGACTATACTAACCAAAGCAATCTACAAATTCATTTCTTTGTCTATCAAATTACCAGCGGCATTTTGCACAGAACTCAAAAAAATTTTTTCACAATTTATATGGAAACACAATAGACCATGAATAGCCAAAGTAATCTTGAGAAACGTAAACGGAGCTGGAGGAATCAATCTCCCTGACTTCAAATTATACTACAAATCTTCAGTCATGAGGACAATATGGTACTGGAACAAAAACAGAAATATGGACCAATGGAACAAGATAGAAAGCCCAGAGATAAACCCATGAAATAATGGGCACCTTACCTTTGACAAAGGAGACAAGAATATACAATGAAGAAAAGACAACCTCTTTGATAATGATGCTGGGAAAACTGGACAGCAATGTGTAGAAGAAATGAAATTAGAACACTTCCTAACATCATACACAAAAATAAACTCAAAATGGATTAAAGTCTTAAATGTAAGGCCAGAAACTATAAAGCTCTTAGAAGAAAACATACGCAGTACACTCTATGACATAAATTGCAGCAATATTCTGTCTGATTCACCTCCTAGATTAATGGAAATAAAATAAAAAATAAAGAAATGGCCCTAATAAACTTTAAAAACTTCGGCACAGTGAAGGAAACTATAAGCAAGATGAAAAGACAACACTGAATGGGAGAAAATAATTGCAAGTGAAGAAACTGACAAAAGGTTAATCTCTAAAACATATAAGGAGCTCATATATCTGATTGTCAGGGAAAAAAAAAACTAATCAAAAAACAGGAAGACATTTCTCCAAAGACGTAGAGATGGCTAATAAACATGTGAAAAGATGCTTAACATAGCTCATTGCTAGAGAAATGCACATCAAAACTACAAAGAAATATCACCTCACACCAATCAGAATGACCATCATCAAAAAATAAGGTACAAATAATAAATTCTGGAGAAGATATAGAGAAAAGGGAACCCTCTTTGCATTGTTGGTGGGGATGCAAACTGATATAGCCATTATGGAGAACAGTAGGGAGATTACTTTAAAAATTAGGAACAAATCCTATTTTTGTGCAAAGCTTCCTTTTTCTCTAATAATGAGCTATGTTAAGCTTATAACACCCAGTAATCCTACTACTGGGCATAAACAATGAAAAAGCCACAATTCTAAAAAAAGACAAAAAACACCCCAATGTTAATTGCAACAACATTTGCAATAACCAGGACATGGAAGCAACCTAGATGCCCATTGACAGATGAATGGATAAAGAAGTAGTAATATATTTATACAATGGTATATGACTCAGTCGTAAAAAGGAACAGATCTGAGTCAGTTGTAGTAAGGTGAATGAACCTAGTGATTCTTAAAGTGAAGTAATTCAGAAAGAGAAAAACAAGTGTCTTATATTAATGCATATATATGGAATCTAGAAAAATGCTACTGATAAACCTAGTAGAAAACAGACTTGTGGACACAGTGGGGAAGGTGAGGATGGGATGAATTGAGAAAATAGCATTGACATCTATATGCTATCATGTATAAAATACATGAAGTTGCTAAATAACACAGGGAGTCCAGCCTGGCACTCTGTAATGACCTAGAGGGCTGGGATGGAAGGAAGGGAGGGAGCCTCAGCACTAATTCAAAAAGATATGTGCAACCCCATGTCTCTAGCAGCATTTACAATAGTCAAGATATGGAAACAACATAAGTGTTCATTGATGGAGAAATGAATAAAGGAGATGTGTTACACACACACACACAAACACACGCACAGGAATACTATTTAACCATGAAACGGAATGAAATTCTACCATTTGTATCAACATGGATAGACTTTCATGTAACTATACTAAGTGAAATAAGCCAGACAAAGAAAGACCAATACTACACGATTTCACTCATATGGAATCTAAGAGACAAAACAGAACAAAACAAATGAATAAACAAAAATAAAACAAATACAAACTTATAAATGTAGAGAACTTTAGTGTCCAGAAGGGTAGGTTGAAGGATGCGTGAAATGGGCTAAAGGGGTCAAATACACGGTAACTAGACTTGTGGTGGTGATCACTTTGCAGTGTATACAGATGTCAAATTATAATGCCGTATGCCTGATGCTTCTACAATAAAATATTAAACTAGATAACCATTATTTGTAACCTCTATGGCACCTAAGGAACAATCTGGTTCAATCTTTCCATTTCAGAATGATGGCAAAGTAGTAAATAGTTAGTGGCTGGTTCTAGATTAGAACCCACAACTCCCAATTTCTATTCCACTACTATATTTTGTATAACTGGGTTTTATTTTGTGTAACTAAAAAATACCAATAACTATGGAATAATTGTAAATTTTAAAAAGCTACTGCTTTGTGAAATAATGTTTATGAGGATATAGTTCTCATCTCTAGGAAGAGGAAATAGGATAAATTTCATTTTGCTTCTTTATATATTATTTACATTTTCACAATGAATACATAATATTTTATATTCATATTTTTATTAATTTCTGAAACTGGTGATGGGTCAGTTCAGTTCAGTTCTGTCATTCAGTCGTGTCTGACTCTTATGACCCCATGAACCACAGCACGCCAGGCCTCCCTGTCAATCACCAACTCCCGGAATCCAACCAAACACTTGTCCATTGAGTCGATGATGCCATCCAATTATTTCATCCTCTGTCCTCCACTTCTCCTCCTGCCCTCAAACTTTACCAGCATCTGCATCTTTTCAAATGAGTCAGCTATTCGCATCAGGTTCCAATGAACACCCAGGACTGATCTCATTTAGGATGGACTGGTTGGATCTCCTTGCAGTTCAAGGGACTCTCAAGAGCCTTCTCCAACACCACAGTTCAAAACCATCAATTCTCCAGCCCTTAGCTTTCTTCAAAGTCCAACTCTCACATCCATACATAACCACTGGAAAAACCATACCCTTGACTAGATGGACCTTTGTTGGCAAAGTAACATGTCTGCTTTTTAATATGCTATCTAGGTTTGTCATAACTCTCCTTCCAAGGAGCAAGCATCTTTTAATTTCATGGCTGCAGTCACCATCTGCAGTGATCTGGGAGCCCCCAAAACTAATGTCTGACACTGTTTTCACTGTTTCACCATCTATTTCCCATGAAGTGATGGGACCAGATGCCATGATTTTTGTTTTCTGAATGCTGAGCTTTAAACTAACTTTTTCACTATCCTCTTTCACTTTCATCAAGAGGCTTTTTAGTTCCTCTTCACTTTCTGCCATAAGGGTGGTGTCATCTGCATATCTGAGGTTATTGATATTTCTCCCGGCAATCTTGATTCCAGCTTGTGCTTCTTCCAGCCCAGCGTTTCTCATGATGTACTCTGCATAAAAGTTAAATGAGCAAGGTGACAATATACAGTCTTGACGTACTCCTTTTCCTATTTGGAACCAGCCTGTTGTTCCATGTCTAATTCTAACTGTTGCTTCCTGACCTGCATATAGGTTTCTGAAGAGGCAGGTCAGGTGGTCTGGTATTCCCATCTCTTTCAGAATTTTCCACAGTTTATTGTGATCCATACAGTCAAAGGCTTTGGCACAGTCAATACAGCAGAAATAAATGTTTTTCTGGAACTCTCTTGTTTTTTTGATGATGGGTACATACAGGTTTTTCTGCAATTGTTTGTTATTTATAGACATTATTGATGATTCTAGAGTAACGTAATGTTAGAATTGGAAGATATTTCAGAACTATCCAAAGTACTTCATTATATAGGTGAGATAACTTTCAGACCATTATCTCATTGAAAGCTGTAAATAACATAAAACAAAAGTATAGGTATTCTGCATCTTAATTTAACTGTGGGATTTGCTTGAAAATTGATGTGTTATAGATGAAGCAAGGACTATATCTTTTCAGGAAGAAAACTAGCATTTACTGAGCAGCTACTACATGACAGACAGGTATACATTCTTAATCTCGTTTCATAGTTACAACAATTGATGTTTTAAATTTTATGATTCAGGAAATCTGACTGTCAAAGTTTAAAATAGAACATGGGTTAGATTGCAAAAGAGATCTTTCGGACTCTTCTTTTGAGGTGAACCAGAGTTAGCATCCCCTAAAAGAGAGATTCCTAAAGGCTCTTTTTGCTCTTTGTAGCATTAATCAGTAACTGTTAAAAGAGAGATTCCTAAAGGCTCTTTTTGCTCTTTGTAGCATTAATCAGTAACTGTTAAAAGAGAGATTCCTAAAGGCTCTTTTTGCTCTTTGTAGCATTAATCAGTAACTGTTAAAAGTTCAGGTGTCTGACCATTGCCATAGTACCTTTCCAAAATCTGTTGCCACCAGGCATTTCCAGTTGGAAGTGAGGTGGCTTTTTGATACACTTCAAGATTTTAAAGTCAAGATAGGCCAAAATGTGCCTGTGGGGATATTCATGTTATAACAACTTATCACTTTATTTTTCTAATTCATTTTATAATATTCAGTAGTTTCCACACAAGAGGTCAATATAATTGCTTGACAAAGTAGATCAGGAAACAGGACTTTGCCTAGGACTGAGGGCTTTTCTGAACATATGATTTCCAGTGCTAAAACAAGGACAGTCTTGGGCCAGTTGGAATGAGCTGATGATCCTGAGAAAGCTTAAATTTCTCATCCTCAGTCACATTGCAAGTTAGTGATGGAATTGGACTAGAACTCAGAGCTCCTAGCAACTAGTCCTGGGCCCTTCCAACTAAATCACAGTGACTAAGTGATTGCTAAATTTCAAAATACAGACTTTAACTCTTCATATAAGTGTTATATGAAGTGGTTATATGAAGTTGAGTGGTACAGACTCCACCTGCCAATGCAAGAGATGCAGGAGACGTGGGTTCCATCCCTGAGTTGGGAAGATCCTTGAAGGAGAAAACGGCAACCCACTCCAGTATTCTTGCTCAGATGATCCCATGGACAGAGGAGACTGGCGGCCTACAGTCTATGAGGTCACAAAGCATTGGACATGACTGAGCGACTGAGCACACATATAACCTTGTATGTTTAAGGCAAATGGATGGCATATTAGCAATTAAAAAAAAAAAATTGATGACATCCTATTTTGTTCCATTCTCCGCATTCTGACTTACTTATTTTAATCAAGGACCTCACACCCTCAACTATGACAAGTGGCTGCCTTATGCAGAGTGGAGTTTCCTGTCCTGGCTTTATTGCTCCCTTTCTAGCTGTTGCACAAGTAAACAACTCAGGCCCGTGCAAGTTCACACACAAAAGATTCTGCAATGGTAACATTTATCTTGTACATGTTCCATTTATCTTTGGCAAAAAGCTTCAAATCCAAACTATCTTAAGTGATCTCAAAAAGACAGTGATAAGTACCTTTCCCCGTCATTATTGCTCCATTTTATCACAGTGGTGATAGCAATAATGGTGGTTTTAACCCCCATCAAGTCCATTTAACATGGCTCATTTTCAAAAGCCACTCAATGCCTTGTGACAGTCTGGCCAGGCAGTTTGAAAAGATCACTTAACCCTGATGATCTGAGGAAGACTCTGAGTGGGGAAAGAAGGCCCTACAGTCAGAGGCGAGATGGTGAATGGAGGGATGGGATAAAAAAAGACCATTGATTTTATGACAAGGGACAGAGTTACTGTCAAAACTGAGCAGCACAAATTGAAGGAATGTTTCAATTAGCTCTTTGCAAAAGAAATTCCTCAAAAGTTGTGATGCACTAGCTTGTGGTTATTGTTGGTTATGTTCATTCTTACAGTTTTTACATGTGTGTGATTCTTCTTAACACTAAAAGGAAAATCTGAGATTCAAATCTCTGTTAATAATGAAAATCATTAAAGAAAGACCCATAGTAATTTTAATAAGATGTTTTATGAAGTGACAGTGACCTGGATAATGATAGCAGGCTGAAAGGGAGAAAGTGGAGCCTATACAAGCCACATGTCACATACTCCAACGTGAGGTTGCCTAACACTGCTACCTGTTCTGCAATCCCACAGCTGGTCTCTGTAGGTGTCAAAACTGTTAAAAAAAAAAGCACACCAGTTTCTAGAGGTGCTGAATGTGGATGAGGGCAAAGGATGAGTAGATAATGACAGGAAGAAAAAAATCAACAGCACTCCTTTTGCACCTTATGCTTGCTCAAAGAAT
The DNA here is from genome assembly GCF_001704415.2 of Capra hircus. Classification (NCBI taxonomy): domain Eukaryota; kingdom Metazoa; phylum Chordata; class Mammalia; order Artiodactyla; family Bovidae; genus Capra; species Capra hircus. The sequence goes on from NC_030810.1 coordinate 115,165,101, forward strand.
AACTCAGAGCTAGTGTTGCCTGAAAACTCTTAACTAAGAACACAGAAATATTCTCAAAGATAACACAGTTATTAAAGCAGCAGACTCAGGAGCCAAAGTACTTGGTTCAAAGCCCCCTTCTTCCATTTCCTGACCATATGACTTTAGGTTAAGATTTTCTCTCTCTAAGCTGAAATTTGTTTGGCAGCAAAATGGGAATAATAGACCGTATTTCATAAACCTGTTGTGAAATTAAAATAAAATAATTTATGTGGCATATTCAAAAGTTTCTGTACTGTAAAGTACATTTTATGGAAAGGTGATTATTATTGTAATTAATTCATATAACATACATAATTTTAAGCCTGATTTTCTAAGCATAAGTTCTTAATGAATTAATTCTCTTTTCATTCATTGCAAAATGTAAGTCTTGCCATAAAATAGCTAAAAGGCATAAGGGTTTTTAAGAAAGAGCCTTTGACTCTGCATTTATGTTCAGGGTCCATTATCCATGGGCTTTACGATCTTGATAAAATACAATCAATATGTTTAACATCAAGGATAATATAACACAATGCTTATAAGCTGAAAATTTGGGAACATATTAATCTGGTTTTGAGTCATTCCACCACTTTCTAATGATAGAATATTTTATATATTCACATCACCTGTACAGTGGTGAAACTATTTGGATTTCAAATCAAATATCATTTCCTCCAGTTGTCTCTCTCACCCCCTATCTCACATTCTCGGGGCTCCCTGTACTTATCCCTTGTGACAGCTATCAGAATTACTATGAAATTAAGTGTATAATTACTGTCCAACTTTCTTAATAAATCACAAGTTTCAAGAAAGCACAAAACTTGTTTATTTTTCTTCATGCCAGAATGTCCCTGGCTGGCACATGATAGGTGTCAATTATTGAATGAATAAAGAGTTTTGAGTAAAAATGTGACATGATATAAATTATATTTCAATAGAATCATGCTTTCTTTAAAAGAAATTGTAAGTTTACAAGACTGGGAGCAGGAAAACTATTTAGGAAACTACTGCAATAATTTAAGTTAGAGATGTCGGTGGCTTGGACAGAGAGTAGTGACGGAAGTGGTGGGAAGTGATGTATTTGCTAACAAATTTGATATTAGGTATAAAAGAAAGAAAAGAGTCAGAGATGATTCCAGGGTTTGAATCTTGGGCCACTGGAAGGATGAAGTGTCATTATTTTAGACAGGAAAAACTACAGAGGGGCAAATTTATTGTCATAGTTCAGGAGTTCATTTTTGGAACATGTTAAGTTATAATGCCTATGAGGCATTCAAATGAATATATCAAGCTATCCACTGTATGCCCAAGTCTGTGGTTTAGAGGAGGGAGATCTGAGCTGAAGATACAGAGCTTAAAGTCATGAGACTAGATGAGCTCACCAACAAAAGAGAAGAGAACTAAGGAATATGTTCTGAAGCAATATAATGTTAGAGGTCAGGAGATGACGAGGAACCAGCAAAGGATAATGAGAATGAGCAGTCAATGAGGGGAAAAAAATAGATGCTGGAACCCTTATGTGACAAACCACATAAAATAATAAGGGGACTAAGGATTTCTCATTTGACCTGCCAAGATGAGGATTGTTGGAAACCTTGACAAGAACCATTTTAGAGTGAATTGGTCCAGGCAATTGCCTCATGTAAGGATTTAAAAGAGAATGAAATTTAATTCAACATCATAATAAGATACCTTTTCACATTCACTAGAATATTAACTAAAATCAAAGAGACTACTCACTAAATATAGGTGAGCATGTAAAGCAATTGGAGCTCTCATACAATCCTGATTGGAATATGAAGTCTTATAATTACATTGCAGAATTTTTTGGCAGATTCTTTAAATGGAAATATATACTTATCATAATACCCAACACATACGCCCAAGACAAATGTCCAAAATAAACGGAAACATGTATCCACTCAAAGACTTATACAGCAGTACTCAGAGGAGCCTCTTCATAATAGCCAAAACTTAGAAAAAAACTAAAATATCCATCAACCAGAGAGTGGATATTCACATTGTGGTGAGAGCTTTCCTGCTAGCTAAGTTGGTAAAGAATCTGCCTGCAATGCCAGAGACCCCGGTTTGATTCCTGGGTCAGGAAGATCCATTGGAGAGGGGATAGGCTACCCACTTCAGTATTCTTGGGCTTTTCTTGTGCTTCAGATTGTAAAGAAGCCATCTACAATGGGATAGAACTGGGTTTGATCCATAGGTTCAGAAGATTCCCTGGAGAAGGGAAAGGCTACCCACTCCAGTATTCTGGCCTGGAGAATTCCATGGGCTGTACAGTCCATGGAGTCACAAAGAGTCAGACACGACTAAATGATTTTCACTTTCTTTCACACTTTCGTATAATGTTATTACTCAACAATACAAAAGAATAAACTGATACTGATGGACAAATCTCAAAAACATTATGTTGAGCAAAAGAAATCAGATTCAAAAACATAAATACCGCATGATTATATTAGGACATGAAGTCCAAAAGAAAACTATATGCAAATAGAAATTCATGTGGGGAGAAAGCTAATTGATTAGAAAAGGGCAAAAGGAAATTTTCTGGCTTGATGAATATGCTCTGTATCTTGTTTTTGGTGCTAGTTCCACGAGTGTAAGCACTTGTCACAACTCAATGAACTATACACTTGAGGGCTGTGCATTTTATTGAATGTTAATTAAATCTAAATTTTAAGAAAGAATCAGAGATGACTTGGAGTCAGTAAATTATAAGCAGCTCTTCAAATGGAAAGAGGATCAGGGAAGAAGATCAAAGGGATTAGGTGAAAGCTGGAGAGACATTGGAGTTAAGGAACATTTATTTTCTCCTATTATTTAAAATGAATGGTGTTATTATATCTGCATGCTGATATATTAATAAATGATCGTTTGAGAGAAAAATAAATGATGATGCACAAGATTATTACACCTATCTTTCAGAATTGTTCTTAGGATATAATTATAGATAATGAGTGAGAAGGATTTAACTCAATACCTGGAATTTAGTAAAGGGTTCAGTACACCATAGCTGACTCTGCTATTATTGTCATGCGGTGATTATGGACTCTCTGCTTTCACTCTAAGTGTAGTACACATGATGACAAATTTTTCTTATGACTTTTACTTTATCCTTTCTTTGATAGCACCTCATGATTAGGCTGATGCCCCCACTAGTCCACCAACACTATTCACATTAAGGTCACTTGCCACGCTATCAGTAAGTCTGAAATTTCAATGACTTCTTCCCCTTCCAATTCGCTATCTGTAATCTGCATTGTGCTGTATAATCCAGATTATCAAATTGCTATAACTGAATCTGTCAAAGAATGGTGAATAGGCTAAGAGAGAAAATTATGCCATTTTAACTAATCCTTCTTCCCAACTTGGCCAAGTCAGTTTCTATTCTTTCTTAAAGGGTCCATTTAGATTTCACTTAACCAGAGAAGCTTTTTCTGACCACCAAAGACTAGGTTGTCTAGGTCTATAAGTTAGGAATTTTTCAGCTACAAGCAACTAAAGACCCAACTAAAATCAGGTCTCAAAAACTATTTACAATAGCCAAGGCATGGAAGCAACCTAAATATCCATCAACAGATGAACGAATAAAGATATGGTCCATATATATAACGAAATATGACTCAGTACAAAAGAGAATGAAAAATGCTATTTTCAGCAACATGAACTGACGTAGAGATTATCATACCAAGTGAAGTAAGCCAGACAAAGACAAATATCACACAATACCACTTATAAGTGGAATTATAAAAAATTAAACAAATGAACTTATATACAAAATAGAAATAGACCTACAGACATTGAAAATAGACTTACAGTTTAAAAAGTTGGAATAGGGGGAGAAATATATAAGAAAGTTGGGATTAATGTATATACACTACTATATATATAAAAGGTAAACAACAAGGGTCTGTTTATACCACAGGGATGTATATTCGATATTTTGTAATAAGCTATAATAGAAAAGATTATGAATGTATATATATAAATATATATATATAGTTTGACTGGATTGCTTTGCTGAAGACTTGAAACTAAAAACTTTCATTTTAAGTAGTTGTTGTGGTTCAGTCACTCAGTTGTGTCTGACCTTGCCATCCAATGGACTGCAGCATGCCAGGCTTCCCTCTCCTTCACCATCTACCAGAGCTTGCTCAAACCCATGTCTATTGAGTCAGTGATGCCATCCAACCATCTCATCCTCTGTCATCCCCTTCTCCTCCTGCTTTCTATCTGTCCCAGCATCATGGTCTTCACCAATGTGGTGACTCTTTGCATCAGGTGGCCAAAGAACTGGCGGTTCAGCTTCAGCATCCATCCTTCCAAAGAATATTCAGGACTGATTTCCTTTAGGACTGATTGGTTTGATCTCCTTGCAGTCCAAGGGACTCCCAAGAGTCTTCTCCAACACCACAGTTTGAAGTCATCAGCCTTTTTTATCGTCCAGCTTCAGCACTCAGCCTTTTTTATTGTCTAACTCTTGCATTCATACTGCTGAAAAAACACCATAGCTTTGACTACACAGACCTCTGTTCGCAAAGTAATGTCTCTGCCTTTTAATACACTGTCTAGGTTTGTCATAGCTTTTCTTCCAAGGAGCAAGTGTCTTTTGATTTCAAGGCTACAGTCACCATCCACAGTAATTTTGGATCCCAAGGAAATAAAGTCTGTCATCACTTCCATTGCTTCCATGCCTTGAAGTGATGGAACCAGATGCCATGATCTTAGTGTTCTGAAAGTTGAGTTTTAAGCCACCTTTTTCACTCTCATCTTTCACCTTCATCTAAACATCCTTTAGTTCTTCTTCACTTTCTGCCATAAGGGTGGTGTGATCTGCAAATCTGAGCTTATTGATATTTCTCCCAGCAATCTTTATTTCAGCTTGTGCTTCATCCAGCCTGTCATTTTGCATGATGTATTCTGCATATAAGTTAAATAAGTAGGGTGACAATGTAGATTCTTGACGTACTCTTTTCCCAATTTTGAACCAGTCTGCTGTTCGACATTCAGTTCTAACTATTGTTTCTTGACCTGCATACAGATTTCTCAAGATGCAGGTAAGTGGTCTGGTATTCTCATCTCTTTATGAATTTTTCACAGTTTATTGTGATCCACACAGTCAAAGGCTTTAGCATAGTCACTGAAGCAGAAAGAAATGTTTTTCTGTAATTCTGTTGCTTTTTATATGGTCCAACAAATATTGGCAATTTGACCTCTAGTTCCTCTGACTTTTATAAATCCAGCTTGAATATCTGGAAGTTGTCAGTTCACATAGTATTGAAACCTCACTTGGAGAATTTCGAGCATTACTCATATGCGGTAGTTGAATATTCTTTGGAATTGAAATGAAAACTGACCTTTTCCAGTCCTGTGGCCATTGCTGATTTTTCCAAATTTGCTGGCATATTGAACGCAGCACGTTCACAGTATCAACTTTTAGGATGTGAAATAGCTCAGCTGAAATTCCATCACCTCCACTAACTTTGTTCATAGTGATGCTTCCTAATGCCCATTTGACTTCACAATCCAAGAGTTCTGGCTTTAGGTAAGTGATTACACTATCGTGGTTATCTGGGTCATTAAGATCTTTTTGGTATATTTCTCTTTCTTACCACCTCTTCTTAATATCTTCTACTTCTGTTTGGTCCTTACCATTTCTGTCCTTTATTGTGCCTATCTTTGCATGAACACTCCGTTGGTATCTCTAATTTTCCTGAAGAGATCTCTAGTATTCCCAATTCCATTGTTTTCCTCTATTTCTTTGCGTTGTTCATTTAGGGAAGCATTCTTATCTCTCCTGGCTATTCTTTGGAACTCTGCATTCAGATTACCTTTGCTACATTGCCTTTCACTTCTCTTCTTTTCTCAGCTATTTGTAAGGCCTCCTTAGACAACCATTTTAAATGGTAGAAATGGGTGTTAATTCATATAACTATAACATTCCAGAGCTGAATCTGGACAAATGTGGCTAGATTTAAGAGTCAAAATATGTTTTAGGAATCTGTGCGCCACCCCCCTCCCCATCCGTACTTCTTCACATTACTCCTAATTTCTGGACTCTAGTTTCCTCTGTTTTGCTTAATTCTCAGGTGGTTTCATTAAAAATGCTGACACAGGTGATCAGGTTAGTTGTTGAGACCTAAAGAAGTATTAAAAAGAAATTCCTTTTTCCCATTAATTCTAGCATAGGTTTAAGGTGATTTATTTTTCTGACTTTAATGAAGTGTCCATCAAGTGTCCCTTGGGTGATAAATTTCTCTGAATGACAGTATGTCTGGACCTAGGAGCAAGGAGGTAGTATGAGCCACAGATATGAATTCTTGACTAGGAACAGGAAATTCATTCTGGACAGTTTAAGATAGGGTCTCCATGTTGTCTGTCCTAATCACTCCAAGATACCTTGAATGAGCCCTATCTTATCATTTAAAAATAACCACTACTGCTAGTATGCACTAAAGACTATACTGAGAATGTTACAAACAACATTTCAGTTAATTGTTGCAAAAGCCATTTTGTTACCATTTAGTTCTATTTTACAGATAAGGAAACTAAAGCTCAGAGTTGTTCAATGCACCCAAGGTGAGGCATGAAGAAGAAAGAAATGGGCCTACAGACCAAGGACCTATTCTGGACTCCTTACTGATTCTGAAAACCCTTTCACCATGCACTCCTGATGACTTTGATAGGTGGTCTGTCCTCTGCAGCTTCTCATGGAAACATCCCATTTTTAATTTTTCTAGCCATTTATAGTGCATGTATTACAACATACTTAATTCCCTGGACATTTGACTCCCACAATCTCCAAAATCTTCAGTGCTAACTGCAGCATTAGAACTTTGTTCAGTGTGAGTCATGGCTTTTTCAATGCTTCAGGGACAGGGTAGCCTGGCAGGCTGCCATCTATGGGGTCGCACAGAGTCAGAGACGACTGAAGCAACTTAGCAGCAGCAGCAGCAGCAGAAGCTATATTAGTAGCAATTTTACACAATTTTTTTTAGGTCCAGAATACTAAGTCATGTATGTCAAGAAGCTGATGGACCACATTTTGTCAGAACTCTCTACCATGACCTGTCCATCTTGGGTAGCCCTACACAGCATGACTCATAGTTTCCTTGAGTTAAACAGGGCTGTGATCCAGGTGATCAATTTGGTTAGTTTTCTGTAATTGTGGTCTCCATTCTGTCTACCCTTTGATGGATAAGGATAAGAGGCTTGTGGAATCTTCCTGATGGGAGAAACTGGCAGGTGGTAAATCTTTAATCCACTTTTCTGTTGATTGCTGATTGATTTTCTGCTGGGCAGTGTTCCCTTACTGTGGTAGGGGTAATGGTGGCAATGGAGACCTACTTTAAAAGGACTTGAGCCAGGACTGCTGTACTCAGTGCTCCTGATTTTCACAAGACAGCAGAGTAGAAGAATATGTGCTTATCTTCTCCTGTGAGAACTCCAAAATTGCAAATAACAGCTGAAGAACCATCAACAGCAGAATGTTGGATCCCACCAAAAAAAGATACCCCACATCCAAGGGCAAAGGATAATCCTGAACAAGATGGTGGGGGGGGGGTGGGTGAAATCGTGTTTAGAATCAAACTGCATAGCTGCCAGATGCTCAGAGGGCTCAAACAAAATCTTGTGTACCCTAGAACCCAGGGACCCCACAAGAGGCTGTGCCAGACCTGCCTTTGAATGTCTGAGTGTCTTCCTGTGAAGGTACAGGTCAGCAGTGACCTGCTGCAAGGACAAGGGTTCTGGCTGAAGCAGACCTGGGAGATGCAGCATGTGAGAACCACCACAGAGGCCCAAAGCAGACAACCCGCAAACTGGAGAACAATTATACCAAAGAATTCTAGCACTGTTGTGAAAGTTCTAGGGACCACAACAGATTTCCCAACCTGGGGATCTGGCAAAGGGACTGAGAATCCCTAGGAAATTTGACGTTGAAGGCCAATGGGATTTGATTAAAGAACTTCCACAGGACTGGGGAAACTGACTCTTGGAGGACACAAACAACTGTGTGCACACCAGGACCCAGGAGAAAGGAGCAGTGACCCTGCAAGAGACTGAGCAAGACTTGTCTGTGAGTGTCCAGGAGTCTCCAGCAGAGGCATGGGTCAACAGTGGTCTGCCATGAGGTCAAGGGCACTGAATACAACAGTCCAGGCATAAGTACTTTTGAAGGAGATTGCCATTACCATAACCCCTACCGTTGTTTGGCCTCAGGCCAAACTGCAGAAAGGGAACACAGCCACACCCATCAACAGAAAAATGGTTTAAAGATTTATTGATCATGATCCCACCCACCAAAGCAAGAACCAGATTTCCCCACAGCAGTTTATCCCATCAGGAAGCTTCCATAAGCCTCTTATCCTTATCCATCAAAGGGCAGGCAAATTGGAAACTATAATTATAGAAAACTAACCAAACTGATCACTTGCATCACAGCCTTGTCTAACTCAATGGAACTATGAGCCATGCTTTGTGGGGCCACCCAAGGCAGATGAGTCATGTTGGAGAATTCTGACAAAATGTGGTTCACTGGAGAAGGGAATGGCAAACCACTTCAGTATTCTTGCCTTGAGAACCTCATGGACAGTATGAAAAAGCAAAAAGACATGACAGTGAAAGATTAACTCCCCACGTAGGTGGGTGCCCAATATGCTACAGGAGAACACTAGAGAAATACCTCTGAAAGAATGAAGAGGCTGAGCCAAAGCGAAAACAGTGCCCACTTGTAGATGTGACTGGTGATGGAAATAAAGTCTGATGTTGCACTGGAAGTGATGGAATTCCAGCAGAGCGTTTTCAAATCCTGAAAGATGGTGCTGCTAAAGTGCTGCACTCAACATGCCAACAAATTTGGAAAACAGCATGCACCACAGGACTGGAAAAGGTCAGTCTTTTTCCAATCCTAAAAAAAAGGCAATGCCAAAGAATGTTCAAACTACCACACAATTGCACTCATCTCCCATGCTAGCAAAGCTATGCTCAAAATTCTCCAAGTTAGTTTTCAACAGTATTTGAACCAATAACTTCCAGATGTTTGAGCTGGATTTAGAAAAGGCAGAGGAACCAGGATTAAATAGCCAACATCCACTGGATCATAGGAATTACAAGATAATTCCAGGAAAACATCTATTTCTGCTTCACTGACTATGCTAAAGTCATTGACCATGTGGGTCACAAAAGAACTGTGGAAAATTCTTAAAGAGATGGGAATACCACACCACCTGACCTGCCTCCTGAGAAATCTGTATGTAGGTCAAGAAGCAGCAGTTAGAACCAGACATGGAACAGCAGACTGGTTCCAGATTGGGAAAGAAGTATGTCAAAGCTGCATGTTGTCACCCTGCTTATTTAACTTATATGCTGAGTACATCATGTGAAATGCTGGGCTGGATGAAGCACAAGCTGGAATCAAGATTGCTGAGAGAAATATCAATAACCTCAGACATGCAGATGACACCACCGTTATGGCAGAAAATGAAGAGGAACTGAAGAGCCTCTTGGTGAAAGTGAAACATGAGAGTGAAAAAGCAGTCTTAAAATTCAACATTTAAAAAACAAAGATCATGGCATCCGGTCCCAACACCATGGCAAATAGATGGGGAAACAATGGAAACAGTGAGAGACTTTTTATTTTCTTGGGCTCCAAAGTCACTGCAGATGGTGACTGCAGCCATGAAATTAAAAGACGCTTGCTCCTTGGAAGAAAAGCTATGACAAACCTAGACAGTATACTAAAAAGCAGAGATATCACTTTCCTGACAAAGGTCCGTATAGTCAAACTACGGTTTTTCCAGTAGTCATGTATGGATGTGAGAACTCGACCATCAAGAAAGTTGAGCGCTAAAGAACTGATGTTTTTGAACTGTGGTATTGGAGAAGACTCTTGAGTCCTTTAGACAACAAGGATATCAAACCAATCAATCCTAAAGGAAGTCAGTAATGAATATTCATTGGAAGGACTGATGCTAAAGCTGAAACTCCAAAACTTAGGCCACCTGATATGAATAACTGACTCATTGGAAAAGACCCTGATGCTGGGAAAGATTGAAGGTGGGAGGAGAAGGGGACGATAGAGGATGAGATGGTTGGATGGCATCATTGACTTGATCGACATGAGTTTGATCAAGCACTGGGAGTTGTTGAAGGACAGGGAAGCATGGTGTGCTGCAGTCATGGGGTTGCAAAGAGTCAAACACCACTGAGTGACTAAATTGAACTGATATGTTCAAGAAAGAGTTTTCAGGGACTTCTCTGGTTATTATCCAGTGGCTAAGATTCCACACTTCCACTGCAGGGGGCACTGGTTTGATTCTTTGTAGGGGAACCAAGATTCTGCATGCTGTACCATGTAGCCAAAAAGTTAAGCAAGCTCCCAGGTCAATAAATTCTTTTCCATAACATTCTGTGTTTGAGGACTCTGGACCTAACCTGCTAAGAATCTAACCTCAGGAATACAGTAAGTCCCCTGCATAAGAACATTCAAGTTGCAAACTTTCAAAGATGTGAATATGCATCATTGGAATGTGTTTTGAAGAGGGTGAATTGTGCTCAGTTGCTTCAGTCACGTCTGACTGTTTGACCCCATGGACTGTAGGCAACCAGGCTCCTCCATCCTTGGGATCTCCAAGGCAAGAATACTGGAGTGGGCTGGGATAGATAGAATTGAATTCAGCAAGGAGCAGAACCTGTGCCATCAACATCAGGTGTGAGTGAAATTGCACTTGCCCTCCAACTCCTCCTTCTGACGATCCTTCATCTCTACTATCTTCCACTTCTCTCTCCTCCAGTCAGTAACTCTTCTTGCCTGTTCACTGGATACCAGCCCCTGTATGCCAGCTATTGTACTATAATACTGTACTTTCAAGTATATACTGTAAGATTAAAAATGCTTTCTTTCTTGTGTTTGCTTTTTAGGTATTAATTTGTGTGAAAAATTATTAAAGTATTATGCAGCTGGTTGCATTAGTTGTGTACCTGGGCTAACTTTGTTGGCCTTACAAACAAAGGAGACATAGGAAGGTGCTCCAGGAATAGACCTTGTTTGTATGTAGAGGACTTACTGTACTGTGAGTGTATGTCAGCTCAACTATGTAGTTAATTTGAGTCAGAGTCCCTTCTATCTCCAAATCAGGCCCAACACAGATCCAGGTGGGTGAAAGGGGAATCTAGGCAATGTGTCTTAATGTCCATCATATGTCACAAATCACTTAGTCTGCTAGAGCAGATTGCAAACTTGGATATATTTTATGTAACAATCAATTTGGTGAATATAGTCTTTTGTTTCTCAAGCTAGAAACAGATTTTAAATAGTTTACATTCACATGGAATGAACAGTGTTATACATTAAGAGTTATCTTCTCGAGCTATATTAACTCTCCTTCCCTAGGTCATAATATAATTCAGAGAGAGCTGGCAACATGCCACAAAAAAAAAAAAAAATCACATTGATAACATTACATTGATTGGGCCAAATAAGCAAGAACTGACTGGAGCACTGGAGGCCTTAGAAAGGCATTGTACATACATTTGCAAAGGAAGATGCAGGGATCAAATACATCTGCAAAATCTGTAGTTGTTCAGTGGTTATTACTGTACCAGGACAGTTGCATCCAAGTTAAGACAATCATTGTATCTTGCTCTTCTTACCACAAAGAATAAAGCCTAAATCACATGTCCTAGAAGCTGCATATTCTACGTCTAGGAATATGGCTTTGCCCCTTATACAGAAAGAGGCAAGATGCTATCAGCTTTGACTAGGCCCAAAGTAAGAGAGGACTTTCCAGAAGATCTAGGCTGTGGTACAAACTGGTAGCAACATAGTCCAAGGTATCACTTGGACTGTGCTCCTCTGGTGTCAGAAGTATCAATGATGGGAAAAGATGCTGCATGGAGTTTGTGAGAGAATAACATGGCACCACTTGGGATTCTGAAGCGGGACTTTGCCATCTGCTGAAGACAATTATACTCCTTTTGAAAAACAACTCTTATTGTGCTTCTTGGACCTGGTAGAGCATAGGCGTGACCATGAGACACAGGTGACCATGCACCTGAAACTTCCCATCACGAACTGGCTCCTATCAGACTCACAATGTTTTGAGGGCAGTGACCCTGTGATCATCCACTGTGAGATTAAGTGTCACTTCTAAGACTGAGATCAAGTAGGATCAGAGGGCGGAAGGAAGCTGCATAAATAATAGCCAAAATTTCCCATACTATCCATCATTGTTGTAACCTTCCTTGGTTTGCATCTAGAGCTCTGTGGGGATTCATGAAAGACGAAGGAAAGTTCCTAACTTGGGACAGTCCCCCTGTTCATGCACTTTGTGCTGAAGAAGAGGTGACCCCACATTAGACTTCATGGGCAATGGTAAATAACTGACCAGATGGCAAGGAGCCTAGAAGGAAACAGATTGAAATACTGGGGACAAGTCAATCTTGGGTACAGACACATAAAAGAAGATATTGGAGTGGTTATAAAGTTTGAATGTCTTTCAAACACAAGGTAACACCCACCAAAGAGCATTCCCCACATAAGTATTAAATAAAGGAAAGGAAGAAAGTGAAAGTCACTCAGTTGTGTCCAGCTCTTTGCTGCTCCATGGACTATACAGTCTGTAGAATTCTCCAGGCCAGAATACTGAAGTGAGTAGCCTTTCCTTTCTCCATAGGATCTTCCCAACCTAGGAATCAAATCTAGGTCTCTCATATTGCAGGCAGATTCTTTACCAGCTGAGCCACCAGGGATCCAGACAAATAAGTATATCAAATGACTTTATATAATGGACAAATGAACAAAGTGTCCATGTTGACAGAGATGGAGGCTATGCATGGACTCAAGTGTATGAATTCCTAATAACAAGACTGATATAACTATTGCTGCCATTGGAGGTTTAAATGGCAGCAACTGAAACCAGTACTTGACACCCTCATGGCACTATTTCTCTAAAATACCGTATGGCCACTTGATGACAAGTAGACCACACTGGGTCACCTATATCCCAAAAGGGCCAGCAGTTTATCTTCACAGTGACCCCACTTGCCATATGGGTTGCCCTTTCTTCTTTACAAAGTCTCAGTCATCACCACTGTCTTACAGAGTGGCCAAGGCTGGGGCCCACTTCACAGGGTCCTCAGTGAGGGCACAAAGCAGGATCCAATGGTCATCTGACATACTATAATGGCAGAAGCAGCTGGCCTCATAGACTGCTGGGATGGCCTACAGAGGCACAGTTACAGCTCCAGCTCCAGCAGAGAGGCTATAATTTTAAGAAAGCGTTGGCAAATTCAGTCTGCCACCTGTTTTTGTAAATAGTTTTTTTTGGAACACAGCCATCCTTATTCGTACACATATTGTCTATGGCTGCTTTCGCACTACAAGGGCAGACTTGAGTTGTTGTCACTGAAACCATATGGCCCACAAATTCTAGAATAATTACTATCTGGCTCTTTACAGAAAAAGTTTGCCAACCCCTCTGCTAGAGGATGTGTTGCCATCAACTGGAAAAATGTATACACTGTGCCCCCAGTAAGAAAAAAATGTATAGTTCCAGGAATCAAGAGGTGGAGGCATCAGTGGTCTTACCATCACAAAGAATGATTCGCTGGATTTTGTGTTTCCAGTATCTAGTACTCTGGGTTATAGGTCCTGGTTTTCAAAAGTGGCACACTTTTCTTTAGGGGACAGAGTAATTGTCCCACTGAATTACATGATAAAGTACTACTGTATGGAAAAGTGGATCTAAGTGGCATAAACAATGGAACATAGTATATAGAGAGATGAATTATCCATAGTCTTTTGCAAGGAAGAACCTAATACCACTCTGCATGGAATGCAGTCAAAGATTCCTTTTGCCTTGTCGAAAATGGGTTTGCCCAAAATCATGACCTTTACAGAGCACCCCATATCCAGAGACTTTGCAAAGCAGAGGAACAGAATTCTGGCTATTGGGGTCTGATGCAGCTAGTGATTAGCTGACACCATCTCACAGGAATTGTGTGTATGTATTTCCTCTTTATTCCCCACTCAATGGCATCACGTTTGTATTTTCAAGTCAGCCATGGTAGAGGAATTTAAGTGATGGAAATTGGCAAATACTACAAATCCAAATTGGGATTCCACCCCCACAGAGAACTAGCTATTAAATATTTATCAGCACAGCACCAAGACACCAGCTGGGCAACAGTCACTGCCCAACTAAGTCACTGCCAGGGTGAGTGAGGCTTGGTGTCATAGCTTTCCTCCTTCCTCTAACCAACACTACTTCCTCCCTTCCTTGCATACATATTGAGCACCAATAAAAGTGTTAAATTTTATCTTATGTCTGCTTCCAGAAACTCCAGGTTGCAATTTAAGATTTTTAGTATAAATATTACTATTAGTAACCCTGGCATATAAACAGCAAAAGAAGTTGTATTTATTTTAAATGGTGTTATATATTGCAATTATGTATTTGAATCAGGTTTTTTAACACATCAGTATAGAATTTTAACTATCAGCACTCTTAGAAAACCAAATGGCAAGCAAAGGACAGCTAACTTAAAGCTATGAAATCTTGTATTATTTCTGAAGGGCACATCAGCATGAAAATAGGGGTACTAGAACCAAATATCACAGGGAAAATTATTGTAGTTCAATTAAAACCTCATAATTAAAAGTCTTAGTTGAAATAGCCTAATGGAAATGCTCCCAGTACTAGTTAATCAATCACCTCTATACATAAAAATAGCTGCAACAGACCTTCTTAACGACATTTTAAGATCTTCATTTCAGTTCAGTCGCTCAATCGTGTCTGACTCTTTGCGACCCCATGAATTGCAGCATGCCAGGCCTCCTTGTCCATCACCAACTCCCAGAGTTCACTCAGACTCACATCCATCAAGTCGGTGATGCCATCCAGCCATCTCATACTCTGTTGTCCCCTTCTCCTCCTGCCCCCAATCCCTCCCAGCATCAGAGTCTTTTCCAATGACTTAACTCTTCACATGAGGTGGCAACTACAGGAGTTTCAGCTTTAGCATCATTCCTTCCGAAGAAATCCCAGGACTGATCTCCTTTAGAATGGACTGGTTGGATCTCCTTGCAGGCCAAGGGACTCTCAAGAGTCTTCTCCAACACCACAGTTCAAAAGCATCAATTCTTCAGTGCTCAGTTTTCTTCACAGTCCAACTCTCACATCCATACATGACTACTAGAAAAACCATAGCCTTGACTAGACAGACCTTTGTTGGCAAAGTAATGTCTCCACTTTTTTATAGGCTATCTAGGTTGGTCATAACTCTCCTTCCAAGGAGTAAGCATCTTTTAATTTCATGGCTGCAGTCACCATCTGCAGTGATTTGGGAGCCCAAAAAAATAAAGTCAGACACTGTTTTCACTGTTTCCCCCTCTATTTCCCATGTAGTGATGGGACCGGATGCCACGATCTTTGCTTTCTGAATGTTGAGCTTTAAGCCAACTTTTTCACTCTCCTCTTTCACTTTCATCAAGAAGAGGCTATTGAGTTCCTCTTCACTTTCTGCCATAAGGGTGGTGTCATCTGCATATCTGAGGTTATTGATATTTCTCCCAGCAGTCTTGATTCCAGCTTGTACTTCTTTCAGCCCAACATTTCTCATGATGTACTCTGCATATAAGTTAAATAAGCAGAATGACAATATACAGCCTTGATGTACTCCTTTTCCTATTTGGAACCAGTCTGTTGTTCCATGTCCAGTTCTAACTGTTGCTTCTTGACCTGCATATTGGTTTCTCAAGAAGCAAGTCAGGTGGTCTGGTATTCCCATCTCTCTCAGAATTTTCCAGTTTATTGTGATCCACACAGTCAAAGGCTTTGGCATAGTTAATAAAACAGAAATAGATGTTTTTCTGGAACTCTCTTGCTTTTTCCATGATCCAGCCGATGTTGGCAATTTGATCTCTGGTTCCTCTGCCTTTTCTAAAACCAGCTTGAACATCTGGAAGTTCATGGTTCATGTATTGCTGAAGCCCGGCTTGGAGAATTTTGAGCATTACTTTAAAGCATGTGAGATGAGTCCAATTGTGCAGTAGTTTTAGCATTCTTTGGCACTGCCTTTCTTTGGGATTGGAATGAAAACCAGATCTTAAAATATGATAACAATCACTCACACATGATTCACAAAATATTCAATAAAATGTTGCAGAAAATTCTGAATTGCTCTTAAGATTGAAAAGCATTCTTTTTCATGGATGCAGTCACCAATTCTTTGTGCTTGGAGAAATAGAATGTGGACATGTTGATGCCAAAGGAGCTATTCTTAATCTGAAATGTCCTAGAAAATTAAGGGTAAAAATGTAGGGCCAAGCCCTTAGGTCCAACACATGTTAAGTATGGTCTTAGATCCTAGATTAATATAGTCATCTGTAGCATACTACCAACACACGCACACACACACACACAAACACAAACACAAACATACACACACACACAAAACCCTTGCCTCGAAGCCAGATACTACCACCTCCAAAATGAGTATTATTATCTTATCTGTTTTCTGTGGCTTTTTCATATTAGGGAATATGTTGCAACTCTTTCTCCATACCCTTGAATACAACGTTTTAATTTATCTTTTACTTTTTAAACTGCCCCAGCCCTGCTTAAGGAAACAACATATTTTGCTTGATGTCCAGCCTAGATCTTAGTACCTACCCTTTACCAGATTTAGACTTTAGCTTTATGCAGCAGATGCAGGCTGGGTCCATTCACTTCTATACCTCTCTTCTGCAACCACATGTGGCAGGATGTTTCAGCCCTCCCATATCCCTCTTCACTGCTCTAGCTTCCAGAAAGAAGGCACCAGTCACTAACTCTTCATGACTTTGGAGAATAGGAATAATAGCAACACTTCTGAAACAAGAAAGCTACATTTCTATCAAGTTTGGAATGTTCCCCATTAGAATTACAGTGCTGTTGACTCTTATGATAAAAACTGACATGATGATAAGACCAGATTTCCAAAGGGCTGTTCCCAGCAAGGGAGACCGTGTGTCAAAACTCAGCCTGTGAAGGCACAGAGTGGAGTTGGAAAAAGTGGACAGAAAAGCAATGTTGAGACAGGAAGAATGGAGGTAGGGAATAAGGGAGTTAGGGAGAGAAATACAGCCTTTCAAAGAAGAAGATGCATTTAAAGAGAAATTTTATGTATATATGTATTTCTGTTTTCTGTATTGTAGGTTGCCCTGAATGACACTTATGGCACTTTTACAAAGATCTAGACTAAAGACCTATGTTATTCTTCAAGGTTTCTGGAGGCAGATTATCATTTCATTAAATATTGCTATGAAGTTATGCTATAAGGCAGTTAGGTTTCTATAAGTAAGATGGAGAAAAGTATATAGCCTACATTGAGTTCTTCATTTTTGTCAGTATACATTTAAACTGAATTAGCTGGAGTAAAAGCCAAATAAATGAAGATTCAGTCCACACAACTTGAAAAGCTCTGTGATTCTAAGATGCTCTATATTTTAATGAGATGGAATGTTTTATATATATATATAACATATATATATGTTATATATATAATTCCAAAATTTGCACCTAACGTATAATCAGAGCCCCATAAAAATTTATTTACTTTCCCTACTTATCTCTTCTCTCCAAATGATGAATAATAATTCATCAAAAAGAGCACATCAAAATAGTTGAAAATACTATAAATTATGCAGAAAAAGAGAACAAAGAGGGTAAGATGTCAACCATGAAGAGTTAAACTGTTAACTGACTTCCAGCCTTTTAGGCACAGTGAGGGTCAGTGTGTCCTAAGACCCTAAAACGCTTTGACTATGCTAATCCTTGGAGTTATTTTTAAGAATACTGTCTCCAGTTTCTCTTCAGTGATATCAGGCTCTTCCTTTGTAGATACTACTTTTTTTCATGTTTCCATTTTTTCTGTTCCACCTTCTTTAGGCACTCAGCACCATCGTCCCAAGTATTTACATCTTATAGTAGGGAAAACAACTGGTTATCATCCTATTTGTCAGCTATAGTCAGTTCATGTAGTGACTCCCTGAAGGCTGCCTCAGAATTCTTCTCAACATATTACTGGGTAGAATGTGAGGGGAAATGTGCCGATTAATCAGTTTACTCATGATGCTTCTGATGGGTTGGAAGGCTGATGGTATTCTTGTACGGCTTACCTGTCAAATCAACTTTTGTGTAATTTTAAGTCATTAAGCTAGTAGCCTGGCTTCCCACTCTACCAGAATACTTTAAATATTTAATATTTTTTTAATTTTTATTATGAAATATTTTAAATGTTTATTTAAATATCTAATATTTTTAAAATTTTTATTATGAAACATTTTCAGAGAAGGCAGTGGCACCCCACTCCAGTACTCTTGCCTGGAAAATCCCATGGACGGAGGAGCCTGGTAGGCTGCCATCCATGGGGTCGCTAAGAGTTGGACACAACTGAATGACTTCATTTTCACTTTTCACTTTCATGCATTGGAGAAGGAAATGGCAACCCACTCCAGTGTTCTTGCCTGGAGAATCCCAGGGACGGGGGAGCCTGGTGGGCTGCCGTCTATGAAGTCACACAGAGTCGGACACGACTGAAGTGACTTAGCAGCAGCTATGAAATATTTTAAATATTTATTTAAATATCTCTAAACACAAACAGAGATATTTAAATATCTCTACAAATGTAGAGATAATAGAATAATTAAACTGATTTATCCAAAATTTAGATCCACCTAATATCAGTACACGGCCAGTCTTCCTACAGCTATTTCTCAAAGCTCCACATTCTATTATTTCAAGATTATTTTGAAATAAATCCCATAAATTAGACTATTTCATCTGAAAATATTTCAGTATGTATCTCTAAAGAGACAAGTACCTTTTTAATATTTGTATTATCCATTTCCTCCTAGTAAAGGAATGAAAGATTCGACAGTAGACATTTTGGGGAAGCAGATGTTCTCCTCTGAATTGCCAAAATCACATAGAATAGCATTTTCTTGCCTTTTACAAAACTGGTGATTTGAGAATTGCAGGTGATTGTGTTCAATTGGAAAGGAGATTTTGGTCTGCTTTTTCTGACTGGGCCAACTCCATTGCACATGTACAGGCAGAAAGTATGGGAAATGAGAGTGGAGCCATAGGCAATGTGAGACATGATGTGAACCAAGGCCTTCCAAACACTGATGAGAATGAATGATCAGTCTGGATCCAATTTCATTAAGATAAAAACCAAACTGGCTCCTGGCCAACAAAAATGATGCTCCTGGGTTGGGGTGGGTGGGGTAGTCTTGTTGAAGCAATGGTTCGGTATTATACAAAATATTCAATAAAGAGTCTTATTAGATTCTGGTTTCTAATTCTATAAAGTATCAATAAAAGTTAAGGAGAGTCAAGAAAACTATCCTCATGTTCCACTTCCTAAGAGGAGCTAACCTGGAGGTTGAATTTTAGTCACAAGGACTGGAATCAGGTTTGTGTCTGTGTGTGTGTGCTCAGTCACTTCAGTAGTATCTGACTTTTTTGAGAAACCATGGATTGTAGCCCGCCAGGCTCCTTTGTCCATGGGATTTTCCAGGCAAGAATACTGGAGTGTGTTGCCATTTTCTCCTCCAGAGGATCTTCCCAAATGAGGTGTTAAAACTGCATCGCCTGTGCCTCCTGCATTGCAGGCAATTCTTAACCCCCTGAGGTTTGCGTGTAACTACCTTATCTGCTCATTCTTGGTGAAGCCATCACTAGTAAGCAAATATCAAGGCCATATGAACTTGATTACTTGAAAGGGGTATTTCAACAAGCCAAAATTATAAAATCATTTTCTCTCAACCCATGGTTCTTTTTTTTTTTTTTCCTCCAGCCAAAGCTTAAATGATCATCTCAGTTTCTAGCAAAATAAAGTGCTTTTTATGTGCAATGTCTGCTTGCTCTCTGCTTCTTCTTCATTTCATGTCAGCAACCCAGTTGTATCTCACTCTTTTCCACCACATGGACTATAGCCTGCCAGGCCTTTCTGTCCATGGAGTTTTCCAAGTAAGAATACAAGAGTTGGTTGTGAAGCAGGTGGAGGGCTGGCAGCCGCGGGGCTACAGTGGCTCGGCCTGTGGGTCCGGAGCTCCGACTCCCACCTCTCCCCTTCCGGCCCGCCAGCCATGCCTGCCAGCCCTTTCCCTTTGCCGGGGCTCCCACCTGACCAGCCTCCCTTCCCCGTCTGGTTGGGATTTGGGAGCTGAACCGTCTGGGGCCCTAGGGCCAATGCAGTGCCAGCTCCTCTGGGGCCTGGCTGGAGTCCTCCTCACCCTTCTGTGCATGGGGCTCCTCTCCCTACGGTACCACTCAAGCCTGTCCCCGCAGCGTGTGCCCAAAACCCCTGAGCTGAGCCCACCAAGCCCTTGGCCCTCCGAGCTGCAGCTCCACGATGTCTTCATCGTAGTCAAGACGACCCAGGCCTTCCACCACTGCCGCCAGGAGCTGCAGCTCAACACGTGGGTCTCCAGGACCCAGCCATTCATCTTCAGTGACAGCCCGGATGAAGGCCTACAGGAAAGACTGGGGTCCCACCTTGTGGGACCAACTGCTCTGCAGAGCACAGCCACCCTGCCCTGTCCTGCAAGATGGCCGCTGAATTTGATGCCTTCTTGGCCAGTGAGCTGAGATGATTCTGCCATGTGGATAAGGACAACTATCTGAACCCAAGGGAGCTACTGAAGTTGCTGAAAACCTTCCCCCAGACCCGCGACGTCTACGTAGGCTGACCTAGCCTGAATTGGCCAATTCACGCTTCGGAGTCACAACCTCACAACTGCACAAGGCTGATAAACCGCATAAGGCTGACAGAGTTCTGTTTTACCACCGGGGGAGCTGGCTTCTGCATCAACTACAAACTGGCTTTGAAGATGGCCCCCTGGGCCAGTGGCTCCCACTTCATGGACATATCTGCCCTCATCTGGCTGCCTGATGACAGCACCGTGGGCTACATTGTTGAGTGCAAGCTGGGCAGCCTGGAGACCCTGCAGCTGCTGGAGGCTGCCCAGCTCCCGGAGCAGGTCACTCTTAGCTACGGCATCTTTGAGGGGAAACTTAACGTTATTAATCTCCATGGCCCCTTCTCGCCTGAGGAGGGCCCCTCCAGGTTTCACTCCCTCCATTGTCTCCTCTACCCGGATACTCCCTGGTGCCTGCAGCTGGTGGCTTGATAAACCCTGAATCTCTGGGCAAAGACTGGGTTGAGGCTCTCTGGTTGTCCTTAGCCTCCCAGGAAGCCTTGAGGGCCCATGGCAGGTCTTGTGTGCATGTTGGTGGGGGGTCAGTCCCTGGCAGGGCCTCTGAGAGATGAACAAGCCCAGGATTCGATGATGACTGGTGCTGAATGCATCTCAAGCCCCTGGGAGGCATGTTGCACAGCCCAGGATTGGGGGCACCAAGTAAGGGCCAGAGAGGTCTCAGTGGCTGAGCCTCCATGGGCCCAGGGTGGCTGAACTGAATGAGGATGGAGGGTCCTTAAGCTACTTGGACTCAGGAATCCTAAACCTCCAGAGAATTACCTGGGCCCCTGGGTGTGTAGAGCCCCTAGCTCTGGTCTCTCAGTTCCTCTCCTGGGATCAAGCACTGGGCCACTCACTCCTGGCTTCCTTGGCTGGATCCTCAAGCACTGAGGGGACCCAAGTGGAAGAAGGGTAGAATCCAGAGTCTGTGGCAGATAATGTTGTTGCTGACCAGTCTCCAGCCCCTGCTCCGCACCTGATGTTGTTTGGCACATCAGCATGTCCAGATCCAGATGATGAATCAGAATGGGTCCCAGCCCATCATGATGTTCCTGTTGCTCACTTTTGCAGCTTCCCTTGCTATTAGGAGCTACTACAAGACAGAGGAACCAGAGATTAAATTGCCAACATCCACTGGATCATCAAAAAAGCAAGAGAGCTCCAGAAAAACATCTATTTCTGCTTTATTGACTATGCCAAAGCCTTTGACTGTGTGGATCACAATAAACTGTGGAAAATTCTGAAAGAGATAGGAATACCAGACCACCTGACCTGCCTCTTGAGAAACCTATATGCAGGTCAGGAAGCAATAGTTAGAGCTGGACATGGAACAACAGACTGGTTCCAAATAGGAAAAGGAGTATGTCAAGGCTGTACATTGTCACCCTGCTTATTTAACTTCTATGCAGAGTACATCATGAGAAACACTGGACTGGAAGAAGCAGAAGCTGGAATCAAGATTGCCGGGAGAAATATCAATAACCTCAGACATACAGATGACACCACCCTTACGGCAGAAGTGAAGAGGAACTAAAAAGCCTCTTGATGAAAGTGAAAGAAGAGAGTGAAAAAGTTGGCTTAAAGCTCAACATTCAGAAAACGAAGACCATGGCATCTGGTCCCATCACTTCATGGGAAATAGATGGGGAAACAGTGTCAGACTTTATCTTTTTGAGCTCCAAAGTCACTGCAGATGATGACTGCAGCCATGAAATTAAAAGATGCTTACTCCTTGAAAGAAAGTTATGACCAACCTAGATAGCATATTAAAAAGCAGAGACATTACTTTGCCAGCAAAGGTCCGTCTAGTTAAGACTATGGTTTTTCCTGTGGTCATGTATGAATGCGAGAGTTGGATTGTGAAGAAGGCTGAGCGTTGAAAAATTGATGCTTCTTCTCCAACAGAAGTGTTGGAGAAGACTCTTGAGAGTCCTTTGGACTGCAAGGAGATCCAACCAGTCCATTCTGAAGGAGATCAGCCCTGGGTGTTCTTTGGAAGGAATGATGCTAAAACTGAAACTCCAGTACTTTGGCCACCTCATGCAAAGAGTTGACTCATTGGAAAAGACTCTGATGCTGGGAGGAATTGGGGGCAGGAGAAGGGGACGACAGAGGATGAGATGGCTGGATGGCATCACCGACTTGATGGATGTGAGTTTGAGTGAACTCCGGGAGTTGGTGATGGACACAGAGGCCTGGTGTGCTGCGATTCATGGAGTCGCAAAGAGTCGGACACAACTTATCGACTGAACTGAACTGAACTGACTTGGCCCAGCTATGGCCAGAGCTAGATCTCTGTCTGTTAGTGAGAATTAAGTAAAGCCAATAGAGAGGCTTCTGGGGAAGGTTTTGTAGCCCTGTACCCCATCTTCCTACTGCAAATGTGGGTGTGATGTCTGGATCTAGGGAAGCCACCTTGCTGCCATGAAGGGAATGCCAAGACAATCATTTCCACAGCTGTCCCTTCCAACATCTTGTTCTGTAAGAAGATTACCCCTTATTTGTTAAAAAAAAAAAAAAAAAAAAAAAGAGAGAGAGAGAGAGTTGGTTGCCATTTTCTATTCCAGGGGATTTTCCCAACCCAGGGATCAAACCCAAGTGTCTTTGTCTACCACATTGGCAGGTGGATTCTTTAACACTGCACCACCTGGGAGGCTCGTACTCTCTGCACTTCTCCTCATTTGCACACAAATTCAAGAACCAGAACTGCACGAACTAATCAGTACTGTTCCTCTTTGCTTGTCTAAGACTCCATTGCCCTATCCAGGACTTCCTCATTTCCAGGGAATTTCCATTCACTCAAGCTGCTCATGGAGCCATTTTATTCCCTCTCCTCAGATGTATGCCTATCCATGAAATGTCTATGAATAAGACTCTGATTTCATAAAGCACACTAAATGAGCCCCTGCATGATTTTGCATCACTTATTCCCCCTCCCCCTTAGAAAGTGGATAACTAAGAGCAAGCTGGCTGACTACTAATAAATGTTTAGCAGACAGCAAGCAACATCATGTCCATTGTTGCCTGAGTCCCTCCACCTTGCACAAGATAAAGTCAGTTCATATCAGTGAAGGAACTATCTGTGTGTTGATCTCTTTTATATGTATGTTCTTGATCTACTCCTGCTCCTATAACAAAATGCCATGGATTAGGTGAGTTATAAACAAAAGAAATTTATTTTTCACAGTTCTGGGGGCTGAGAAGTCCAAACTCAAGGTACCAGTAGAGTTGGTGTCTGGTGAGAGTCTGATTCCTGATTCATAGATGGCTCTCTCCTTTTACTGTGTCCTCACATGGTTGAAGCAACAAGGGAGCTCTGTGAGATCGTTTATAAAGTCACTAATCCCATTCATGAGGCTCCACGCTCATGACTTAATCATTTCCCAAGGGCCCCCCAACCTTCTCACACCATCACATATGAATTTGGAGGGTAGGTTATACAATCATTCAGTCTATAGCACACATCTTGACTATGCATTGCTATATGCCTTAGAGTTAATACATACAGATTTCTGAAAGTGTTTTGTGATGAAAGATGTGACACAAATATAAGTTCTCACTATTGCTTGCATTATAGCTTTTATATAATCTACTTTACTAGAACAATCATAAAATTACATATTTTCCAATCATCAGGTGAAATATAGAATATTCTTTCCTAAGCACAAAACAAACCCATATTGGATTTTATAACTTGGATAGATACTATTTTATTGTTACTCTTATATTATGCCTCTGTACTCTCTTTTATGCATCACCTTTTCACAAAATGCAAAGAATGGTCCCTCAGTGATTGTTTAATCTGACTGTATTGCAAGTAAAAAGAAATATCTTCAATCACCTCTTCCTTCTTTCAAAGGAAGCAATAGCCTCACAGACAAGGAAGGCTCACAGACAGTATCAAAGGAGACCATCACTGAAAATGTCAAAGTCCCCTCATTTGAACCACATTGGGAAGACGGCAAGTGTAAGAATGTTTCAACCCACTGCCATGGGCTCCATGTGGTTCTTTAGAGCTTCATGTGCAAGCATTGTGGCATCTGCAGAAAAAAAAAATTAAAGTTACAGTAATAGTTTATAGAGATAAATAACTAAACATTAAAGTTATTGCTTTTAATTAAATTATTTAAACTTCAAAATTTCATAGGAGAAAAAATGCATCAATGGTGTAGTTGATTTACCATAGAGGGCAATATGAACGTCATAGTTGCCTTGCAAAATGGTGAGATTAAAGCCATTCAAAAAGTTTAATAAAGATGATAATTTGCCAGTGACACTGAAGAAAATATTCTAGGCATCCTTGATTGCTCTCTTTCCCTTCCATTACATCTCTACCAGTGCCATGAGTTCTGATGCCAACCACAAAGGTTAAAAAGTGGACAGTTGCCCAATTCCTGGAAATCCCCCCACCTTCCCCAAATAGTTGGAATAATCCTCCCATTCATTTGCCTATGAAATTACCCAGCCCATAAAAATTAACCATGCCATATTTCAAAGCTGCTGTCTCCTTCTGAGATGGCCCACACTCTATGAGTGTGTTTCTCTCTAAATAAATCTGCTTCTTACCTAAAAACAAACAAACAAGTAAATTATTTCTAAAATCTTCTGAAAATTCTGCCTTTTAAATTATGTAGATCATGACCTAGTAGTTATGTCATACAAACAGAAGATACTTGTGGGCTGACAAAAAAAAATTCAGAATTACCCTCTGTCCTATGCTATTTTTTTCTCCCAGATACATTTTGTGTGTGTGTGTTTCTCTGCCATGCTTTATATCTGCAGTAGGACTGCCTTTGTAAACAGCATTCCTCATATTCCTGTGCCAGCTGGCAATGGGAGGCCTTCACTGGAGATTGGGAGATGAAAGAAAAAGATCACGGCATTTCTTCCTTATTTGCTCCACTCCTAAGGACAGCTCAATTTCTATGCTTCTGGTTTTCCCTGAACATTCTTTTTTGTTTTACCCCTTAGCTAAAAAGTGGTCCCTTCTTTAAAGTCTTTCATCTGAGGTGAGTTCTCTTTTGCTGTGTCCTTGACTTTTATACAGGCTCTCCCAGTAAATCAGATGATAAAGAATCCACCTGCAATGCAGGGCACCAAGGTTTGATCCCTGGGTTGGGAAGATCCCCTGGAGAAGAGAATGGCTACCCACTCCAGGATTCTTGCCATGGGCAGAAGAGCCTCTTTATGGGGTCATAAAGAGTCAGATAGGATTTAACAACTAATGCTTTCATTTTTTTCTACTTGACTTCAATACATCTAGAACAACTTGGGGTAGCTAAGACAGCCAAATTCCCAAAGACATGACGATTTAAGGTAAAATTTCTCCGTGATCTGGAAGAGTTTAAGGAAAAATGCTGATCATTAGCATCAAGGCAAAGATAGATTAAGGTAAATCTAAAGTGAAGAGCTGAGAACATATCCATAGTATAAGAGAACAAGAGTAAAAAATGAGTGAAAAAAGCCCTGGGAAATAAGAGTAGTGATGATAACTAAGAATGCAGAGTACTTGGGAAGGTGCTGTATCACTAAAGAAAAATCTCAGAAAGAGATACATTATTAAGCCTTATAAAATGAATAATTTAAATTTTATGTTGCAACATCATGCTGACAATTTTTTTTTTAGTTAAGGATTTTTAATTTTTTGTTAAGGATTTTTGCATATATGTTCATCAGTGATATTGGCCTGTAGTTTTCTTTTTTGTGTGGCATCTTTGTCTGGTTTTGGTATTCAGGTGATTGTAGCCTCATAGAATGAGTTTGGAAGTTTACCTTCCTCTGAAATTTTCTGGAAGTGTTTGAGTAGGATAGGTGTTAGCTCTTCTCTAAATTTTTGGTAGAATTCATCTGTGAAGCCATCAGTCCCAGGCTTTTGTTTGCTCGAAGATTTCTGATTATAGTTTCAATTTTCATGCTTGTGATGAGTCTGTTAAGATTTTCTATTTCTTCCTGGTTCAGTTTTGGAAAGTTAAACTATTCTAAGAATTTGTTCATTTATTCCAAGTGGTCCGTTTTATTGGCATATATTTGCTGATAGTAGTCTGTTATGATCCTTTGTATTTCTGTGTTGTCAGTTGTGATTTCTCCATTTTCATTTCTAATTTTGTTGATTTGATTCTTCTCCCTTTTTTTCTCGATTAGTCTAGCTAAGGGTTTGTCTATTTTATTTATCTTCTCAAAGAACCAGCTTTTAGTTTTGTTGATATTTGCTATGGTCTCCTTTGTTTCTTTTGCATTTATTTCTGCCCCAATTTTTATGACTTATTTCCTTCTACTAACCCTGGAGTTCTTCATTTCTTCTTTTCCTAGTTGCTTTAGATGTAGCTGCTGCTGCTGCTAAGCCACTTCAGTCGTGTCCAACTCTGTGCAACCCCATAGACGGCAGCCTACCAGGCTCCTCCATCCCTGGGATTCTCCAGGCAGGAACACTGGAGTGGGTTGCCATTTCCTGCTCCGATGCATGAAAGTGAAAAGTGAAAATGAAGTCGTTCAGTTGTGTCCGACTCTTCGTGACCCTAGGGACTGCAGCCTACCAGGCTCCTTCATCCATGGGATTTTCCAGGCAAGTGTACTGGAGAGTTAGGTTATTTATTTGATTTTTCTCCTGTTTCTTGAGGTAAGCTTCTATTGCTATGAACCTTCCCATTAGCACTGCTTTTACTGAATCCCATAGGTTTTAGGCTGTTGTGTTTTAAGTTTTATTCGTTTCTATGAATATTTTCATTTCTTTTTTTATTTCTTCTGTGATTTGTTGGTTATTCAGAAGTGTGTTGTTTAGCCTCCATATGTTTGATTTTTTCATAGTTTTTTTCCTGTAGTTGATATCTAATCTTACTGTATTGTGATTAGAAAAGATGCTTGAGATGATTTACATTTTTCTGAATTTACGAAGGCTAGATTTATGGCCCAGGATGTGATCTATCCTGGAGAAGGTTCCGTGTGTACTTGAGAAAAAGGTGAAATTCATTGTTTTGGGGTGAAATGTCCTATAGACATCAACTAGGTCTCACTAGTCCATTGTATCATTTTTTTTTAATTTTTTATTTTTTTTAAATTTTAAAATCTTTAATTCTTACATGCGTTCCCAAACATGAACCCCCCTCCCACCTCCCTCCCCACAACATCTCTCTGGGTCATCCTCATGCACCAGCCCCAAGCAAGCTGCACCCTACTTCAGACATGGACTGGCGATTCAATTCTTACATGACAGTATACATGTTAGAATTCCCATTCTCCCAAATCATCCCACCCTCTCCCTCTCCCTCTGAGTCCAAAAGTCCATTATACACATCTGTGTCTTTTTTCCTGTCTTGCATACAGGGTCGTCATTGCCATCTTCCTAAATTCCATATATATGTGTTAGTATACTGTATTGGTGTTTTTCTTTCTGGCTTACTTCACTCTGTATAATTGGCTCCAGTTTCACCCATCTCATCAGAACTGATTCAAATGAATTCTTTTTAACGGCTGAGTAATACTTCATTGTGTATATGTACCACAGCTTTCTTATCCATTCATCTGCTGATGGACATCTAGGTTGTTTCCATGTCCTGGCTATTATAAACAGTGCTGCAATGAACATTGGGGTACATGTGTCTCTTTCAACTCTGGTTTCCTCGGTGTGTATGCCCAGAAGTGGGATTGCTGGGTCATAAGGTAGTTCTATTTGCAATTTTTTAAGGAATCTCCACACTGTTCTCCATAATGGCTGTACTAGTTTGCATTCCCACCAACAGTGTAGGAGGGTTCCCTTTTCTCCACACCCTCTCCAGCATTTATTGCTTGCAGATTTTTGGATCACAGCCATTCTGACTGGTGTGAAGTGGTACCTCATTGTGGTTTTGATTTGCATTTCTCTAATAATGAGTGATGTTGAGCATCTTTTCATGTGTTTGTTAGCCATCCGTATGTCTTCTTTGGAGAAATGTCTATTTAGTTCTTTGGCCCATTTTTTGATTGGGTCGTTTATTTTTCTGGAATTGAGCTGCAGAAGTTGCTTGTATATTTTTGAGATTAGTTGTTTGTCAGTTGTTTCATTTGCTATTATTTTCTCCCATTCAGAAGGCTGTCTTTTCACCTTGCTTATATTTTCCTTTGTTGTACAGAAGCTTTTAATTTTAATTAGATCCCATTTGTTTATTTTTGTTTTTATTTCCAGAATTCTGGGAGGTGGATCATAGAGGATCCTGCTGTGATTTATGTCTGAGAGTGTTTTGCCTATGTTCTCCTCTAGGAGTTTTATAGTTTCTGATCTTACATTTAGATCTTTAATCCATTTTGAGTTTATTTTTGTGTACGGTGATAGAAAGTGATCTAGTTTCATTCTTTTACAAGTGGTTGACCAGTTTTCCCAGCACCACTTGTTAAAGAGATTGTCTTTACTCCATCATTTAAAGTTTGTGTTTCCTTGCAAATTTTCTGTTTAGTTGATCTATCCATAGGTGTGAGTGGGGTATTAAAGCCACTAACCTTTTCTGTGTTTCCTGTCTAGAGAAGATCCTTCAGCATTTGTTGAAGATCTGGTTTGGTGGTGCTGAATTCTCTCAGTTTTTGCTTGTCTATAAAGCTCTTGATTTCTCTTTATATTTGAAATGAGATCCTTGCTGGGTACAGTAATCTGACTGTAGACTTTTCTCTTTCATCACTTTAAGTATTTCCTGCCATTCCCTTCAGGACTGAAGAGTTTCTATTGAAAGATCAGCTGTTATCCTTATGGAAATCCCCTTGTGTGTTATTTGTTATTTTTTCTCCTGTTGCTTGTAGTATTTGTTATTTGTGTTTGATCTTTGTTAATTTCATTAACGTGTGTCTTGGGGTGTTTCACCTTGGGTTTATTCTATTTGGGACTCTCTGGGTTTCTTGGACTTGGGTGGCTATTGCCCTCCCCATTTTAGGGAACTTTTCAACTATCATCTCCTCAAGTATTTTCTCATGGTCTTTCTTTTTGTCTTCTTCTTCTGGCACTCCTATGATTCGAATGTTGGGGTGTTTAACATTGTCCCAGAGGTCTCTGAAGTTGTCCTCATTTCTTTTCATTATTTTTTTTCTTTTTTCCTCTCTGCTTCATTTATTTCCACAATTATGTCTTCTACCTCACTTATCCTCTCTTCTGCCTTCATTATCCTACTGTTGGTTCCCTCCAGAGTGCTTTTGATCTCAGCTATTGCATTATTCATTATTGACTGACTCTTTTTTATTTCTCCTAGGTCCTTTAAAAATTGCAAAAATTATAAAAAATATATATATGAAATCTGCTTTAAAAATAGGGTCTTTTTCAAGGTAATAGTAGTTTTTAAAAATTAAAATAAAAGGAGTAATAAAGAACTTAATTTTTTTTAATCAAATATTAAAAAATGATAATAGTAAAATATATCTAGGAATTTCTCTGGAGCTGTTGAGGGCAGTGTGGGGTCAGTTCAGTTTCAGTTAGTTCCTTGTTCCAGCTTATACTTCTCAAGGCCTATAGGCCCCTTCCAATGTAGTCAGTGTTAACTACAGGGTTTTAATCTGTTGCAGCTATCACTTTCAAAGCTATTCCCTCTTCTTTTTGTATTTTGGCTTATCTGTTTACAAGTCTCTTCAGTGTCTAATTTCTGCCCTGACACAAGAGGGCAAAGTTCAGTTCAGCCATTCAGTCATGTCTGAAAGGGGGCAAAGGTGGTCATTTATTAAAGCTCACTTGTTCAATTGTGCTGTGGGGAGGGAGGAACACTGGGGAGTGCTTGCAGTGTCTGGGCCACACTGGGTTTGCCCCCGCTCATGGCGTGTGTGCTTTCCCAGTCTACACTACTCGGGCTCCAGGTTGCTCTGCAGGTTAACTGTCTAAAGCAAGCCCTGGGCTGTGTGCACTTCCCAGGTCTAAGCCTCTCAGGTGCAGGTTCTTGGGTACTCCATAAAGGAACAGACTTGACTGGGCCTGCGTTTTGTGCGCTTCCCAGGTCTGAGCAGCTCAGGCGACCAGGTGCTTGGCGAGCGCACTCTCCTCAGGTGGGCAGTGTGTCTTATCACCTCCTCCTTCCCAGCCGCTCAGTTTCCTGGGTGCACCGCAAGAGCGCCGTCTCAGGTGTGCCGTGTGTCTCTTCTGGGAAATTGATTTCTGACTGCGACCCTCCTGGCAGATGTCAACTGTCCAGGATCCCAGGAAGGCTTGGTTAGTAACAGGAAGCCTGCTCACAGTTTGGTGGAGAATGCCATCTCTGGGGCCGAGATTGCCCATTGCCTTCCGGCTCTGGCTGTCACCCGCCTGCCTCTCTGCCTCCAGTGGGCGGAGGGGGTCTGTCCGCGGCCAGCTAGCTTCCTCTGGTATTTGCTCAGTCCTTTGTTCTGTGAGCGGGCCAGCCTGTACCTTAGAGCTTTTCATGGGAAAGTTATCTCTCTCTCCCTTTTTTTTTTTTTTTCTCTCTCTCTCTCTCTCTCTGGCTATCCCACAGTTTGGGTAGCTATCTCACATTATCTCCCTCAGAATGTCCTCAGGTCATTCAGGCCTGGTCCTTACCCTAAGCAAGCAGCCCACATCTCCCTGTTCAACCCCACTCACTGCTGGCAGATGCATGCGTCTGGGCTACTTTTCCACTGGGAGTTGCAATTAGGTGTATAATCTATGGGTATTTTTTTTTTCCCCTCCCGGTTATGTTGCCCTCTGAGATTCCAAAACTCCCCACAGACACACCTGTGAGAGGGTTTCCTGGTGTTTGGAAATGTGTCCTTCACAACTCCCTCATGAAGGGGTCTCTACTCCTAACTGTTTGTCTCTCTTTTTATATTTTATATTTTGTCCTACCTCCTTTCAAAGAGAATGGGCTGCCTCTCTGGGTGTCTGGTGCCCTTGCCAGCATTCAGAAGTTGTTTTGTGGGATTTGTTCAGTGTTCAAATGATCTTTCGATGAATTTGTGGGGGAGAAAGTGGTCTCCCTGTCCTATTCCTTCACCACCTTAGGACTGCCAGCTATAGTGCCCTTATGTTAAAGATGCACTTCTTAAAGAAGCATATGTTGGCCCTTGCTTTTTATTCATTTTGACAAGCTATGTCTTTTATTTGAGGGTATATGATCCATTTACATTTAATGTGGTTACTGATGTGATTAGGATTAACTCTATCTAGAAGACAATTTCTTTTTCCTCTACTCTTTCTTTTTTTGGATTAACTAATGGCTTTTTTAAAGTGTCAGTGTGTTTTTGTTGTTGTTGTTTTTGAATTTTTAGTTATAAATCTGCCATGTTAGTTTAGAAGATGATCTGGGGGTTGTAGCATCCATTTTTAATGTATCAGTCTAGTTACAAGTGACAGTATACTGTTTCACATATAACATAGGAAACTTATAATAGTATACTTCAGCATCTCCCCTTCTGTACAATAAGTTATTATTGCCATACATTTCACTTTCACATATGTTATAAATCCTGCTACATTAATATTATTTTCTTTAAATGTTTATTATAGTTTACATACTTACTTAGTAATATTTTCTTATTCTTGTATATTTTCCCATGTTGCAACTGTTTCTAGTGTTCTTCATATCTTTATTGAGGTTCAACTTATCATCTGGTATTGTTTTCCTCCTCCCCAAAGACTTCCTTTATCATCTCCTATGAATTAAGTGTGCAGATAATGAATACTACTTTCAACTGCTACGTATCTGGAAAAGTCTTTCTTTCACCCTCAAATTTGAAAACTACTCTTGCTGAATATAAAATTCCTGAATGATATCTTTCTCTTTCAGTACTTAAATGATATTTCTCTACTGTCTTCTTGCTTGAATTTTTTCTTAGAAAATAAATACTATTTTGGATCTTTAGAATTAAATGTGCCCTTTGTCTCAGTCTTCCTTTGTCTTTATTATAATAAAGATATTCTTTATTACTTGAGCAAATCATTGTACTTTGGTATAATTTTCTTCATGCCTCTTGTGCCTAGGGTTCATAAAATCTTATTATCTGTGAGGTTATAGGTTTTATTCGGTTTAGCAGATTTTTGGCAATTATTTCTTCAAATAT
The DNA here is from genome assembly GCF_001704415.2 of Capra hircus. NCBI lineage: Eukaryota > Metazoa > Chordata > Mammalia > Artiodactyla > Bovidae > Capra > Capra hircus. Next base: position 115,197,880 of record NC_030810.1, read on the forward strand.
TTTTCTTCACCACTCCCCTCTCTTCTGTGGATTCTATTTATATGTATATTAGGTCTCTCATGGCTTTTCAAAACTCACTAATATTGCTTTAATTGCATATTTGGGTTTTTTCCCCCCTATGTTTAATTTGGAATATCCCCACTGCTTTATTGTATTACACTTATTGATATTTTCTTCTGCAGTGTCTAATCTAATTTATGATTCATCTCAGTTTTTTACTTTATCTTTTTAGATGCTGGATATTTTTGTTTTCCTATACAGAGTCAAATTTTTTCCTAAAATTAGCTTACTTTAAGTCAATTAAACTTTGAGGGGTCTTGTTTCTAAGATTTGTTAAGCGGGTCTAGATTATGATTAATCTAGAAATAAATATTTTATACTATTGAGGCAATATTCCTCTGTATATTCTACTCAAATGTTTCATAAATCATGTGATTTCCTAGTCTTATTGGTGGGGCCAGGAACATCTCTTAAATGTGGGTATGTTGCCTCTACTTCTTTCAGATGACTCTTTCCCCAATCTGCCAGTTTCCTCACACACATATGTTGATCATTGCTCCAGTAAACACTCAAGAGTAACCCTTTGCATATCTCTGAAATTCTCTGGCTGTGCAACTTTCTCTTGTCTAGTAGTCTTTCCTATGAACTCTAGCTACCTTCATCTTCCTGCTTTCTCAACAATATACCCTCTACTCAGCCAGAGGGCTAGAACCACCATCAGTTATCCTTTCTTACACCATGACCCATGAACTCTCCATACAATAACATGAAACAATCATATTTCACCTGATTTGTTTGACAGATGTCCAGTGATTTATATATCAGCTCAGTTCAGTTCAGTCGCTCAATCGTCTCTGACTCTTTGTGACCCCAGGGACTGCAGCATGCCAGGCCTCCCTGTCTGTCACCAACTCCCAGAGTTTACTTAAACTCATATCCATTGAGTTGGTGATGCCATCCAACCATCTCATCCTGTCATCCCCTTTTCCTCCCACCTTCAATCTTTCCCAGCATCAGGGTCTTTTCAAATGAGTCAGCTCTTTGCATCAGGTGGCCAAAGTATAATTTTTCCTATACTTTGTTCAATTATTTTATGTGGAAAAAGGAAATGCAATTTCTGTTATTCCATCTTGTTTCAAAGAGTAAGCACTGTGGCTGCTTTTATTTTTATATTGTTTTACTTTTTAATGCAGAGTTTGGAGAATAAATAGTTTAAGTCTAGAGAGTAAAAAGAATAAAGCAATAGCCAAAAAAGAGTGAGAGACTGGGATAGGCAAGATCTTAGTTCTCAGGAATGATTCATGAGGGAAGGGAATAGGAAAGAAGAAAGAACTATAAATATGATTTCCCTAGGCTTCATTCATATGAAAATTTAAGAATAAGCAATTAAATTTAATTATTTTAAAATTACTTTTTGTTGTCAGCCTGTCTTTTGTTTTGATTTATTTTAAATATTGTACTATGCATAAACTGAGCCAATGGCTTTTATGCAGGTTATAAATATTGTCCTGCACTTTCAAAAGTCTACACTTTCCCACGTGTAGAGTTTTCTTTCCATTTGGAATCTGATTCCACATTGACCTCCCTCAACTCTTTACATCCTTTTACATTCAGCAGATTTCCTCTGTGAAGCTTTTCCCCTCTACTCTGAGGCTAAGCCTGTTTCTCTCCTTTTTCTGCTCCTACAGTTCTTTCTTCATGTATACACAAATTCTAGCACATACTACTTTGTATACCACTAAGAGTTTATACAAGATTTCCTCAGCAGACTGAAAGCATATGCATTCTGAGCTAAAGCATATGAAAGCATATGAAAGGTAGGAACCACATCTCAATCACTTTGGATTGAGCTCCTCAGTACTTCTCTGAAGTATTGTATACTATTCTCCTTTTCTCCATGTTTAATATTTATTAAAATATTCTTTATCCAATAGACATATAGTTTATTCCTGAATTTTAGTCACAAATTTAATCTTGCAAAAGCTACAATTATTATTTGGTGCAGTCTTACAAGCTTGTTCAAGTAATTAATTGCTTTTACCAATTTGTCATTACCTGAGATATGTGTTTTATCCCATAATTCCAAACCTGGCTGTCATCAGAATCTCCCATCAGAGATTTAGCAAATAAAAAATTTTATAAGAGCTATTTATAGGAATATATATATTTTTAAATAGTCACTAGGATGAGTGTGGTCATTGACATATATCTGAGTTTGTTCCTGGTTAAATACGCAAATATCTGGGATTGCATTTCTGAGCTAAAATATTTTAGAATTGTTGGTTGCCCAGGGAACTACTTAAATTTGAAGATTTATAATAGAACTGTGGTGGTAAAGAACAAAAAATGGTGTGGAGATATAAAAATTAATATACACATGTATGCACCTCTATTTCCTACCTAGCATGGTAAGCATAGTTAGTAAATATGTATGCATTTATTGAAGGATAGAAAGAACTAAATTATAGTACTTGCTATTTCAACAGTGAGTCTATCAGGAATAAATCATGCATGGTCACTTTTCCTTTTTTTGTCCTTCTTTAGCCATTTTCTAGGAATTGCATCCCATAATTTGGTTGTAATAAAATGTGACTGCTTGGGAAATGTTCACAGGGTTGGCATTCATTTGCATGCTGCTGCCATTTCAGCCCAGGGCATTCTCTCCTTCCTGGTTCTCCCTCATCTCCCCTGCAAACCCCCTTGCAAGGCACTGATGAGATGTGACAACAGAAAACACAAGTGCATTTCCTAGAGATTTACCAACATCCAGAAGGAAAGCTCGGAGGAAAAAGAACAATAGAAAAAAGGGACTTGTGGAGGGAAGAAAGTTCCTAAGCCTATCATTTGCAAATGTCAGCTCCATTCTCAGGGAGCTCTAGAGACTGTTAAGCAAACCTGTTTCTAATGAATACAACAAGAGCCATTTGAATCCTCCAGACTTGAGCCAGTCACATTTAACAGATCACCCAGTCTATCTTCTATTATCCTCAGGGGCAGCCTGGGCCTTACAGTCTTTTCAATTTCAGCTTCAAATGGCCCAAGCCAAGCATTTCCAAAGAATTCAGTAGGAAACTGATGTCAGAGGGTTAACATATTTTCCCTACTACATTATATAATTGCTATATGCTTATAATATTATGTACCATAATATTATATAAATATTATGTATGATATTATATAATTGTTATATACTTTATAATATTATCTCCTATAATTTATATAAATATTATGTACAATATTACATAATTGCTATTTATTTTTGTCATCCCATTCTCTTTGCACTTTGGTTTCAGTGACCAATTAGTCTTTATTATTTATTAATAGTACCTGGACAGCAGCACTAACACATGTAGACCCAGCAGACCTAGATTTTCTTCTCCACTTCAGCATTCATTGCTTGCTCATCCTTGGGTAAAATACATCCTCTCCAGGCCTCAGTTTCTACATCTGCATGAATGAAATATAATTTTATTTTACCTAAAATGCTTGCTGAAAGAGTAAAAGGGAAAGATATATTTTATAAAGTAATATAGAATATGAGTTAGTATAATTAATGGCATAATCATCTCCACATAACTAAAGTTGACTTTTCACCTTATTGAGCTCTTTGTTGAGTCACATTCTATAAAAAAGAATATTGTATTCTTCAACATTACTGAGTTGAGCATGCTCATCATTCCTTTAGTTGGCTGCTTTGATTCACAAATCATTCTTGTCATTCCGAATTCTCTTCTCTTTACCACTGTATATCTGATCCTAGGAGGTCCATTGAGCAAGAATATTAAATAGGACACAGAGGTGGTAAGATTCTCCATCACCTTCATTACTTCATTACATCACAAGAATATTACTTCCACTGAACCCAGTCCATATTTACTTCCTCCTGTGAAACTACAAGCTTGACTATAATTTTCCCTTAATATAAAAATTATTGCAGTTCTCCAGAATCAAAAAAATTAATAAACAAATGATGATTTTTTTAATGAATCGAGGCACCAGTCCTGAATAAGGATCTATATACTTTTTGGGATTTGTGAAATTATTTACATATATTGATGATAATACATACTGTCCTATGTTAAATAGTAATTAGGTAAATAGTTACAGACACTATCATGCTACTCTATGAACTGCTTCATGTACAAAATAATTGAGCTAAATACACCACCCCACTGTTGGGAATTTCTTGAAGAACCACACGACTTTTACTAGTCTTGATGTTGGAGTTCCACTTAGAATCTAACATGATAATGTTCTTGTTTTAGTTACTTTCAAACAGAAAGAAAAGACAACTCATCAGCAATCAAGGAAAAGGAAAGAAAAGGAGATGAGCAAAAGGACAATGATTAAGAAGAAAGAGAAGAAAGATAAAAGAGAAGCAAAAAGAAGAGAAGCTGTAAAGTATGAGGAAAAAATTGCTGTGGGTTGTAGGTGGCATACTGGTATATTTATGAGAGGAATATTCATTTTAATATATATTAAACACAGATTTTTTTTTTCTCTTCCTTTCTCAGCTCCCATTGGCAATGTCTGGAAATGTGAACAATGAACATGTGTTAGAGTTTGCAGATTCAATAGCAAATGGTAGAGGATGCAGAAATGGAAACACTTTCTAAGACAAATAGAAAGGCTATGTTAAACATGAACTATAGTGATACTTTAAATGCTTTAAAGTGCTGAAGACTCATTTTTCAGTGCTAGAGCATCTCCACATTTCATTTTATTTAATGAAAAGTGTCAGCAGAATCATACTGAATATTTTCTTTGGAAGGTGGTTGACACCCCTTAAAAATCTTGGTCCAAACTTGTTTCCACAGAATCCAGATTCAACCCCACTCAAACTAATTGAACTTCGTGAGATGATTATAATTGGCAGGTTATATCTGGTAAGATGGTATAAATAGGAAAAAGTAGTTGTCATAGACTGTTCAACCAGAGATAGTAGCATGTTCAGTCCAGCCAATGAGCAGGGAACACTGAGACTATGCTAGTAGTTTATGCCTAACTTCTCCCTGACAAACTCTGGGTTTCAGGTATCATCATGAAGAAGGGACATGAAGAAAAGGAGACTGGCCTGGATAGATTTGAAAATGGCCCCAAGTAGAGATTCATTCTTAGTTGAAAAGAAGAAGCATTATGAGGATTAGGATACAAATCCTAAACCACCAAAGCTGGCTTTATGCTGAATCAGGTGAATATTGAACAAAAATTTCATAAATCCCTATCATGGAAAGGAAGGATTGGCCCAGATATTGAGGCAAGATGAGTTTACAGATATATATCTATGGAATTAAGGAAGATTATAAACTAAAGATGTTACTACCTTCTCCAGTGTGGGGCTAAGATTCCCAAATAATCCCATTTATCCCACTGAATTATAATATCTAACTTTCATGTAAAATTGAAATTTGGAACTGGTTGAAAATTTGAAAAACACTATACAAGCCAAACAAAACATTTCTGAGGGCAGTCAGTTTTAAATTGCTGTAATCTTCTGTGGAATTTAGCATCTGTTTCTATTTACTCCCATAAATTTCTCTACTTTTTACTGTATGTTATTGTTTTCTTGTCAATTAAATTTTAGGCCAGACTGTCATCTCATTGCTGTTCATAGGTCTCATAGTACCCAATGCTGCATCTAACAAATACTGGAAGATTCAAGTACTATCATATGAAACTATTTCATATCACATGATCTACTTCATATAGTAGTATATGAATGGAGATTAAAATGTAAGAATTATTGACATATTGCTAATGGAATAGAAAATAATAACTTTTTGCTAACATCACTTAGGTGTTAAGAAAGCATACCAGAAGGAAAAGATCTCTGTGTCAATAAAGACAGGAATATGGCAATTCATTGTTTTAGGGGGAAAAAAGAATGTTAAAATCTGCTGAAAGGAACAACATGACCAATAACCCTGGGGCTATTTCATGGGAGAAATATTTGTAGATGATTCACTAGTTAACTGAAAACTGGAGAAAAGCAGGAGAGGGTTGGGGAGAGAAGGGATGAAGATTAAAAAAAAAGGAGAGAGAGAGGAAAAGAAAGGAAAAGAAAGAGAAAGTATGTTGAGGCAGAGATTAAAAAGTAAAAGTTTGAGAATATTCCAGTATTCCAATACATCAGACATAACCTCAAGCAAGAAAAGGTAATATAATGTTCCCAGAGCCATCTCAAACTAGCTGGTAAGAGTTGAGGTCTCCCATTTCTACCAACAGCTTGTCCAATGACTCACACTCGCAGCTTGAAATCAGCTGTCACCAAAGTATTGACACCATGGAAATCAGCAGAAGCTACAAATAAATGCTCTTTCCACTTTCACCCCCAAACCCTCTTCCCAGCAGATTGTTAAACACTTACCAATATATCAGTGTATCATAGAGAACTGTGATTTCCTATTGTTCAAAAATAACAATTGGGAATTTAGAGGCGTTGACTGTCAGTAGACAATGAAGAACCAGCCTGAGCAGCCAACAGTGCCAAGCTCTGGGAGATATTCAGCACCCTGCCTTTCCCACCATCCCCCAGCTCACTAGGATTCTCTTACTGACTCCCTGACCTCACTGATCCTCAGCTTTGTTCCTTCTTAGAACAACATTACTCACCAGTCTCTGGGATAGGACTGAACTGTCTAGACCTATGGTAAGTTTCAGGTCAGTTACTGGACCTATCCCTACCTTCCCAGCCTGATATATCACTATTCAGGTGTCAGGGTGATACAAAGAGAGACTGACAAGCCTACACTGAAGGCAGTGCCTCTCCTTAGAAACTTCCACCAGTCTATGAAATAATGCCTTTTCATTCAGCAGGGATCAATGTGGATATGCCTCATTAAACAAAACCCCGTACAAGAAAAGGTAAATTTGGTAACAAGTCTTTATTTTAATAAAGAATTCACCATAGGACAACATTAAATAACTAGCTTTCCAAATGCACTTACATAAAATCTCTTTAAGAGCACTGCCATTATAGAAAGTGAGCTAATATTTAAACTGAATATACAATGACACTTTAGGGGAAAGAGTGCTTAACTACTGAGAATAATTGTGGGACTGCTTTAAAATTTAGAAAGTCACTGGTTTCTATGGCTCCCTATAATAATTTCTCTGTTCTGCACTATAGCTGACCCATCAGAAAATGTGCAACTGACATAGAAGATGGTATCCTAGATGATGGTTATCTTTAAAGGATAGAAGGAAGTAGGAAAATGGACATAATTTCAAATTCTATCCCTTTGTCAACATAAATGAATTATCATTTATATCTCAATTGAAATGAACATTGAACACATTTGCAACAACTCAGTAGATTCCCATGTCTAGAAAATATTGAAATTGAAATTCTATAAATACAAAGTCATTAAAAATATTAAAGTTCAGTAACAAAGGGAATATAAATCCTGTCCAGTTTTCATTGATCAATTTTGTCCTGCTGTTCTTAAAATACTGCTAAAATTGCTATCCTTTATATGATTGTTTGAAATTTAACCAAGTACTACTAGGCAAATGTAATTTTTTTTCCCCAGTGCAGGAAAACTGATGCAGTGGAAGGTGGCAGGAAATGAGAGAAGGGATAAGAAGGAAGAATTTAAAGAAGACTTATTCTATGACAGATTGCAGTAAGCCATTTCATGTGATTTATTTCCCTCGTTTTATTTTTCTGAAAAAACGAAACAAACAAACTTGAAGACATTTTGGTACATCTGTTTTACAAATGTGTTAACAAATTCTGAGAGGTTAAATAGCTTGTCCAAATTCACAGAAATGATTTTTCAATGTCAGATGGGATTTTGAGTCTATTTGACTCAAAAACCTGTTATTTGGGTAGACACTGTTGATGTTCCCAAAATAGTGCATATTCATTTTACAAATTTAGAAAACAATGAAAATATTCAAAAATTAGAAACATGGGCTAATTATTTAACCTAGATGTGCTTATGGTTTACAGATAGCCATTGCCGTTTAATTTCCTTTTTGTGCATATTTTTCTGTTTTACAACATTTTGTTTCTCTTTTTGTAGAAAGAGTACATCTTCATTATAGAAAACACAGAAAAGTGTAGAGAAAGTAAAAGACATCTATTATTAGCTATAGTTCCTGGGCCGTACACAATAGATCATTAATAAGTAGTGTGATTTTTATTTAGATTGAAATTATACTATATATGTATAGAATTCTGTACCAGTTTAATAGATCTCTTGCAGGACATTTATCGCTTTCAAAATGTTTGTTGAGAATTTTGGTCCATTATTCATTAAGTGATACAAATTTTAACGGAGTTAAAGCTGTATTTTGCATTATTTTATTGTAATTCATGATGAATTTTGGCTTTCACATTTACTCTTGTTCTTCCTAGTCACGTTCATCAGGATTACCCTTAAGTCACTGAGTGATTGCTCTCAAGGATATATTGGCCTGATCATTGGTTTTATATCCAGTATAAGTCAGTCAGTTCAGTCTCTCAGTTGTGTCTGACTCTTTGTGACCCCATGAATCGCAGCATGCCAGGCCTCCCTGTCCATCACCATCTCCCGGAGTTCACTCAGACTCACGTCCATTGAGTCAGTGGTGCCATCCAGCCATCTCATCCTTGGTCGTCCCCTTCTCCTCCTGCCCCCAATCCCTCCCAGCATCAGAGTCTTTTCCAATGAGTCAACTCTTCGCATGAGGTGGCCAAAGTACTGGAGCTTCAGCTTTAAGCATCATTCCTTCCAAAGAAATCCCAGGGTTGATCTCCTTCAGAATGGACTGGTTGGATCTCCTTGCAGTCCAAGAGACTCTCAAGAGTCTTCTCCAACACCACAGTTCAAAAGCATCAATTCTTCAGTGCTCAGCCTTCTTCACAGTCCAACTCTCACATCCATACATGACCACCAGAAAAACCATAGCCTTGACTAGACGGACCTTAGTCAGCAAAGTAATGTCTCTGCTTTTGAATATACTATCAAGGTTGGTCATAACTTTTCTTCCAAGGAGTAAGCGTCTTTTAATTTCATGGCTGCAATCACCATCTGCAGTGATTTTGGAGCCCCCAAAAATAAAGTCTGACACTGTCTCTACTGTCTCCCCCTATTTCCCATGAAGTGATGGGACCAGATGCCATGATCTTCGTTTTCTGAATGTTGAGCTTTAAGCCAACATTTTCACTCTCCTCTTTCACTTTCATCAAGAGGCTTTTTAGCTCCTCTTCACTTTCTGCCATAAGGGTGGTGTCATCTGCATATCTGAGGTTATTGATATTTCTCCCGGCAATCTTGATTCCAGCTTGTGTTTCTTCCAGTCCAGCATTTCTCATGATGTACTCTGCATATAAGTTAAATAAGCAGGGTGACAGTATACAGCCTTGACATACTCCTTTTCCTATATGGAACCAGTCTTTTGTTCCATGTGCAGTTCTAACTGTTGCTTCCTGACCTGCATACAGGTTTCTCAAGAGGATATCTGTCAACAATTTTCATTATATGCATTTATTTTGTTAGTATTGTCATGAAGCTAGTGGCCATATTTGAGTGTGACCGCCAAGGACCTGAATCATAACTGCTTTGCTTTTCTTCATTTAACACTTAAAAAAAAAAAAAAGAAAAAAACTCCAAATTGGAGGATGATGTATTACCATCAGCTTTTGAAATTTGCTATGACAGCCTTCCACTGTGTTGTTTGTTCTGTGATTGCTGTTCAGTGCTGATATAAAAATATTCCAAGTTTCTGGTGGAAATCTTAGAACTTGTGGTCTTATGCCTCTGCCAAGACTTCCATAGACATGTACACTCACCACATGATCCATTAGGTCATCCACCTTTTTTCCTGCAATTTCCACAATGTACCCCAAAATTTCATTTACATCTCCCAAAGACACAGGTAGAAGTGCAGATAACAGGGATGCACACACATGGGTGTTACTTTCTGTTATCATATTCTCAAATATCAGACACAAAGAAAGTTTTCACCACAGTGATAGTGAAAAGTGAATCAAGCACCCTTTTCCGCTTGCATTTGACAGATGTTGTCAAATCACATTCATATTTGCAAATCTCAAAATTCATTAGGCACAATGAAAGGTTATTCTTGAGATTTCTTTCTGTACAAATGCAAGTATTTTCTCATTTGGCTATCTATAAGTGTGTCCTTGCCTTTTCACTGCTAGTGCATAAATCAATGGCATAGTTTCACCCAATAGTACACGGTGCACAGTAAATAACTGAGTGAACTGTGTTGGTGCCATCTTGAAGGTGCCATCGCTGAGTAATGTTGTACTGGCACTTGTGTTGAATATAGCCATAAAAAAGAATTATTTCCTCATCTCAAGCACTGGAATCATGCATAAGAACTGGGTCTCTACTGGTTACTGGAATACTCCTCTGGAATTTCAGCTCCATGCAATGAAGTGGGGTTCAGGGGTTGACGTTTGTTTTAAATTCTGTTTACTCTCCTCTTTAATGAGTTTCTTTCTGATAGTATCAAAAGGACTTCTTCATCATAAATATCATGATGAGGTCTTCATAGTATTTGTGATGGTATTGCATTTGCTTCTTATTCTGTCATTTTAACATATTCCATGTTCCCTTACTTCCCCTTCAAGACCAATGTTGTGCTGATGTTTTCCTGTCTTACCTTGAATAACTGAAATGTTATCCAAGTCTTGACTTTATATATCTAGTGTAGAAGATTCTCCTCTTTTCACAGCTTAGTAGCTTTACTACAATTACTGTTAAGGATTGGAAATGGTAACAAAAACCGTTAAGATATAACACTGGTTTTTCTTTTCGAGAGTACACTATTTCTGCCATATTTTGCTGAGAAATTTCAAATAAAGGTGTCACATTTCCAAGCAAGAGGAGAAGTTATTTCTTTGTAAGCATCTGACCCATGGTTACTGGTTTACTAGCTGGGTAAACCTTACTGATATCTTATGCATCTGACACATTGTTCAACCAGGCTGAATCACCAGTAGGTAGGCACCAGCTGAGGGCATGGTGGTCCACAGTGTTTGAGAGGTAAGTGTGGAAGTCATATCAACTAACATTTTCCCAAATAGCAGTAGGAAGCTCTTGCAGGCTACTGCAGTTGTACCTCTGTAGGACATCAATTCAAGGGAAATACTGCCCAATAACCTTGAGCAATGGAATAGTTGTGTGTGGGGGTCGGCGGAGGGGTGATAATTAGATGCTGGGTATTCACTGAAGTTGGAGAAGCTCAATACATTCACCAAAAACAAGACTTGGAGCTGATTGTGGCTCAAATCATGAGCTCCTTATTGCAAAATTCAGATTTAAATTGAAGAAATTGAGGAAAACTACTAAGTCATTCAGGTATGACCTAAATCAAATCCCTTATGATTATACAGTAGAAGTGACAAATAGAGTCAAGGGATTAGATCTGACAGAGTACCTGAAGAACTGTGGAGAGAGGTTCATAACATTGTACAGGAGATGGTGAATAAAACCATCTCAAAGAAAAAGAAATGAAAAAGGCAAAATGGCTGTCTAAGGAGGCCTTAAAAATAGCTGAGGAAAGAAGAGAGGAAAAGGCAAAGGAGAAGGTAAAAGATATTCATGTGAATGCAGAGTTCCAGAGAATAGCAAGGAGAGATAAGAAAGCCTTCCTAAGTGAATGATGTAAAAGAAATAGTGAAAAACAATAGAATAGGAAAGACTAGCGATCTCTTCAAGAAAATTAGAGATACCAAGGGAACATTTCATGCAAAGATGGGTGCAATGAAGGACAGAAATCGTATGGACCTAACAGAAGCAGAAGATATTAAGAGGTAGCAAGAATACACAGAACTGTACAAAAAAAAAGCTCTTAATGATCCAGATAACCACGATGTTGTGGTCACTCACCTAGAGTCAGACATCCTGGAGTATGAAGTCATGGGCCTTAGGAAGTGTTATTAAGATCAAAGCTAGTGGAGGTGATGGAATTCCAACTGAGCTATTTCACATCCTAAAAGATGATGCTGTTAAAGTGCCACACTCACTATGCCAGCAAATTTAGAAAACTCAGCAGTGGCCACAGGACTGGAAAGGTCGATTTTCATTCCAATCCCAAAGAAGGACAATGCCAAGGAATGTTCAAACTACCATACAATTAATTGCAGTCATTTCACATGCTAGGAAGGTTATGCTCAAAATCCTTCAAGCTAAGCTTCAGCAGTACATGAACTGAAAACCTCCAGATATAAAACATGAATATAGAAAAGCCAGAAGAACTAGAGATCAAATTGCCAACATCTGCTGGATCATAGAAAAAGCAAGGGAATTCCAGAAAACTACTAAGTCATTCAGGTATGACCTAAATCAAATCCCTTATGATTATACAGAAGTGACAAATAGAGTCAAGGGATTAGATCTGACAGAGTACCTGAAGAACTGTGGAGAGAGGTTCATAACATTGTACAGGAGATGGTGAATAAAACCATCTCAAAGAAAAAGAAATGAAAAAGGCAAAATGGCTGTCTACTTTTGCTTCATTCACTATGCTGAAGACTTTGACTGTGTGAATTATAACAAACTGTGGAAAATTCTTAAAAAGATGGGAATATCAGACCATCTAACCTGCCTTCTAAGAAACCTGCATGCAGGTGAAGAAGCAACAGTTAGAAAAGGACGTAGAACAATAGACTGGTTCCCAGTTGGGAGAGGAGTACATCAAGTCTCTATATTGTCACCTTATTTATTTGCATCTTGTATGCAGAATACATCATGTGAAATGCTGGACTGAATGAAGCACAAGATGGAATCAAGATTGCTGGGAGAAATTTCAATGACCTCAGATATGCAGATAATAATACCACTCTAATGACAGAAAGCAAAGAGGAACTAAAGAGCCTCATGATAAGGGTGAAAAAGGAGGGTGAAAAACCTGGCTTAAAACTCAACTACAGAAAACTAAGATTATGGCAGCCAGGCCCATCACTTCATGGCAAATAGATGGGGAACAAGTGGAAACAGTGACAGATTTTTTTCTTGGGCTCCAAAATTACTGTGGATGGTGACTGCAGTCATGAAATTAAAAGATGCTTGCTCCTTGGAGAAAAGCTATGATGCAACTAGACAGCATATTAAAAATCAGAGACATCACTTTGGCAACAAAGGTCTGTATAGTCAAAGCTGTGGTTTTTTTCAGTAATCATGTATGAGTGCGAGAGTTGGACCATAAAGAAAGCTGAGCACCAAAGAATGATGCTTTCAAACTGTGGTGCTAGAGAAGATGCTTGAAAGTCCCTTGGATTGCAAGGAGATCAAACCAGTCAATTCTAAAGAAAATCAACCGTGACTATTCACTGAAAGGACTAATGCTGAAGCTGAAGCTCCAATAATTTGTCTACCTGATGCAAAGAGCCAACTCATTCAGAAAGACCCTGATGCTGGGAAAGATTTAAGGTAGGAGGAGAAGGGAGCAGCAGGGGATAAGATGGCTAGATGGCATCACTGACTCAGTGGACATGAGTTTGAGCAAACTCCAGAGATAGTGAAGAAATAGGTAAGCCTAGTGTGCTGCAGTCCATGGGGTGGCAAAGAGTCAGAAATAACTTGGTTACTGAATAACAACAATCTCCCTCATGACAGCTATGATCACTTGACCCCTTCTTGCTCTTCCCAAAAAAGGAAGACAATTTATGGAAAATTTGCCTCAAAGTATTTTCTATCTGTTTTACTCGGAAGCTTGGCAAAGCTCCTTCTTTCAAGCTCCACCTTTATTGAACAATCCAGCTACAGCCAACCAAAAGCCCAGTAACCTATTAATACACTGTGCATCACAAGAGTCCATCCTCGAGTTATTCTCGGCATATTTCTGTAACTGTAGGATTCTTCCTTGGTAAATATAATTAATATAAATCCAGCTTTTCTGCATGGTTTGATCCCAAGCCCATCTACCCACATGAATACCAGCTAGGTTACTAAAGCAAAAAGAGTTATTAGTGGCAATAATAACGTAATAACCTAACGCAATTATTGGACCAATAAAACATGGTGGATGGTATTTTTACATAGTAATTCTATAAACCAAAAATATAAATAAATGTTATAGGCTATTGGAACCCAGAGATGCTTTCTGAGGGTGGAGGTTTTAAGAGGATCAAATATCAAGGATTGTTTGACATGGACCTGATACACTCCTGGACATTTTTGACAGGACCAAATTTTGGTGTGGACCAAATGTCTCAGTGAACATTTTGGACAGGACCAAAAGTCCACTTATCAACAGCTCATAACTAGCCTTTGTAAAAGACTTCATGATTTTCTATTTTATGAACTTACTCTAATTTATGGAACCTTCTCTTTTTATTAGAAATTTAGGTCATTTTCAGTTGTTCATTACTTTAAATAATGCTGCAACAAATATGCTGGCTCATAGCTCTTTAGTTCCATCTCAAATCACTTTTGTAGGATAAATTTTTACAAATGAATCATTAGGTTAAAGCACCTGAGAATTTTCTTAAAGTTCTTGAAATATAGGGGCCAAACTGCTCTCTGAAGTGATTGCACCAATTATAGTCCCATTTGCAGAAACCAAAACTGATTTTAGCTATAATAAGGTTTTTATATTGGTCAAAATTTGTTGCCTCTTATTATTTCTATGGACTCTGATCTTTTTTTCTTAGTACTTAAAACTTGTAAGTCTTTTTGCTTATTTGTTTAATATAAGCCTCTCATTAACAGTAACCCTGGTGAAAATAAGAAATGAGTCTATTTTTTTTTTTCACCATTACACAGCCAGGTCTAACATAGGGTCTAACAGAGATCACTGTATTTATGTTTCCTGAATAAAGGGAGAAATTTGTCCAGTAGAGGACTATTTTTCTGAACATTTAAAAAACAGAATCAACTAAACAAGATAATAGGTCTGAAAGAATTTTTTAAATAATCGGGTTTTTTTTTTTAGTTTTCTTCATAATAAAAGATGTATTTGCTCTAGGATCCAGCGTGTGATCTAGTGCCAGGCTCTGAGAAAGTAGGCAGTAATGTCACAGCAGCCCAAACTTTCTGAGATGCACAAGGTATTGTAGATTGCAGGAACCTCCCACTATACTCTCATGGTGGAAAGTGAGGAAAGGGAGGAAGAGTGGAGGAGTGGCCTCATCATTTACACAAAAGTTGTGATGGTTCTATCAGGTACTTATAAGTATAACCCATATGAAGCAAAGACTACAGTCTTGGAAGCCAGCCTCCTTCTTAAAAAGAAACAACACTCACAAAATCATTAAAGGATAATGATAATTTTTGCAACCAAAACAAAAATTATTAGACACAAATTGTGGGATGGTCCCGTATGTAACTGAATTGCTTTCTCCCGCTATTTGTGTGTTTGTGTGTGTGTGTTTATTCAAAGGATGAGCTTAACTCTTGCCATTGGGTAAAATCCTTGACTGCTCCATGAATTTCCTGGCCCTTTGTGATATTATTGATAGTCACTTAAACTGAACATAGCTAATGGTCAGTTTAAGTTGCTGAGTCTTGTTTCAGAAACCAGAACACCCAGTCCAATACCTATAGAGCACACACTTCAATTTTCCTGGCTTCAGCTAGGGCCTTGTATAAGGTTTCTTCAAGGACCTCCTTTAAGGAAGGGAATGTAGTGTATTTTTTTTTCTTTCCCAAAAATCTCCTCTCCAACTTTTAGGTTTTGTTATTAATTTCTAGGAAATGAGGCATGAGCAGAGAGGAAGAGTAGTGAGGATACAGACATTTTTTTACTTGTGTAACTGTGGTTATATAACTCTGGGTTTTCTGGGTCCTGGTAAATGTGTGAAGCAATCTTTCTCCTGCAGCCACTGATGCACCCTGCTCTGATGTGCTCTTCCAAGTGAACTGTGTTTTTACAGAATTCAAGTCCTGATTTCACAGGCAAAGTCCTGTGTTGCTCCAGCTGCCCCCTGCTTCCCCACTCTAGGACTCTCTCCAGGTTCCATTGATCTTCCAGGCAGTTTTCCTGCTACTGCTGCTGCTGCTGCTGCTGCTGCTGCTAAGTCGCTTCAGTCGTGTCCAATTCTGTGCGACCCCATAGACGGCAGCCCATCAAGCTCCTCCGTCCCTGGGATTCTCCAGGCAAGAACACTGGAGAGGGTTGCTATTTCCTTCTCCAATGCATGAAAGTGAAAAGTGAAAGTGAAGTCGCTCAGTCGTGTCCAACTCTTAGCGACCCCATGGACTATAGCTTATGAGGCTCCTCCATCCATGGGATTTCCCAGGCAAGAGTACTGGAGTGGGGTGCCATTGCTTTCTCCGCAGTTTTCCTGAGCCAGAATCAAATAGCTTCAGCCAGGGCTCCCTGCCTTTCCCCACCCATAGCATACATCTGATTTTTCTGAAAAGCACTTATAGATCTTTTGCTCCCACAAGTGGGTCACAGTGCAAGAGCTCCTCTCCTTTGCTTTCACCAGTGCAGCACAGACACTTGCTTTTCTCTTCTGACCATGCAGGAGGTGGCATCTGTCCTTGGACTCAGTAATCTTGTGGAAGTCTTCACCCTCTGGTTGAAGGAAGGAGACAGGCAGACCCTATATTTCTACCCACTTCATTCACCTTGGAATTTGTATTTACTTCACAACTCTTTGGGGATATAAATAATGTAGATATCCTCATTAGGCACAGTGAAAAACCCAATATTGCCAAATACCTAAAGGCTTCCAAAGGTATACAGCATTTTGAGCTAAAAGTGGTGGGGAGTGAGAGGATACTAAAGAAGAGGGATAAAGACCAGTTATGGTGGCTAGAACTGGAGAGGTGTGAGTGCTTGGTATCAAGTGCTACACAGAAGCTGAATAGTTTGAGGACTGAAAGAAGGCCATCTGAAGAAAAAAACTGGAAAACAGTGTCACTCTTTGAGAGAACTATTACGGTAAAGGTGTAGGAGCAAAAGTGAAAATATATGCACTTCTTTATCGCTGTCCCCAAGTTCATATCTGATACAAATTTAGGCATGGTAAAAGCAAGCACAAGTGTCTAAAATGGCTTTATTCAGTATGTTTCAGTTTTTTCCCCTTTTTTCCCCTAGAAGCGCATCCTTATGATGTAAATCTGGCTTTCTTTTTCTATATCCATCCATTCACTGTACTATTTATTAGTTCGCTTGTACGTCCAGGCCTCTAATAAGTCTCCAGCATAAGCCTCTCGCCTGGCTTTATACGCCTGGCCAAAATGAAGCTGTAAACACAGACAGTGTGACAATCCTCTTCCTGTCCCATGCGCCTCTGTAATATCTACTGTGATCGTCTCAGAATAAAATTATCCCTTCACTGTTCAAGTTCTTTTTACATGCTCTCTTATGTTCATTTTCTTTCCATCTGCATATTTATCTCCTGAAATAGAGTTAAGACTTATACACTTGAGAGATGGACTGTGTCTGATGCAGTGTCTCCACACCAAGCTGTTCTGCCTTAATTTTAAACATTCCATTTTTTTCCCCTTTTCTACAGGGCAAAGTCTAAAGCTCTGAGCATACCCTACAACTGCATTATGTTATAACTAGTTGTAACATAATTGGAGTTTTATGCTTCAAAGCTTTGCACATGCACAGATGGAAAGCAAACTCCTGGAATTCCCTTAGTAACCATGATTTAGGCTTAGTTGCTCAATACAGAAATATTAAATATTAATTGTGTGCCAGACCCCAGACACAAAGGAACTATCTTTAAGGAGCTTGCATCATGCTGCTTGTATTAGTTCTCTATTGCTGTTTTGAAAAAATAGCACAAGCTGAGTGTCTTTAAAACAGCACAATTATTATCTCAGAGTTCTGGAGACTAGAATTCTGAAGTTGTTTTCACCAGGCTCAAAACCAAGGTGTTGGCGGGGCTATATTCCTCCTGGAAATTCTTAGGAAAAATCTGTTTCCTTGCCTTTCCCAGATTCTAGAGGCTGCGTGTGTTCCTTGGCTTCTGGCCTCCTTCCATTCTCGAAGCCAGCACTCAAGCGTTTAGACCATATATCGCATTACTCCAACTTTGTTTCCACCATCACATCTTTTCTGACTCCATCTTTTCTGTCTTCTTTTCCACTACTTTTAAGGACCCTTGTGGCTTCATTGGACCCACCTGGACAACCCAGGAAATTTTCCTTATTTTAAAATCAATTGAATATCAACCTTAATTCTCCAGTAGCCTATAATGCTACACACTCACAGATTCTAGGGCTTGGCACGTGGACATCTTTGGGGAGCATTATTCTACCCACCGTACTGATAGAGCTAGTCTGTGATACATGAATAATATAAACTATTTTATGATGTAAGTGAAGTCTGTATAGAAAGAAGTAGAGCAGGAAAGACAGAAACTATCCTGTGATCATTTCTGCCTGGTGGAGGGTCAGATACTACTCTAAAATGAGAAGTCATTGAAATTACAGTCTAAAAAATGATATAATTTCTTACTAGGCTGAAGAGATGAAATAGAGTTAGAGAAAAGTAACTCTCAGCAAACACGACAGCAGGAGCAAAAATGCTTATTCATGAAACAGCATGACAAGTTAATGCAAATTGAAAGAATTTTAAACACTGTGCAAGAATGAAGCATACCAAGAAATGAAATTAGAGAAGAAAGCAGAGGCTGTTTAAGGGAAACCCTTGCAGTATACATTAAAAAGGTGGGAATTTGCCTTAAAAATAACTAACCCTTGAGAAGTTTTTAGCAATAAATCAGTATGATAAGGTTGGTGTTTTTAGAACAATTACTCTAACCAAGATTAACACAGGACTGGAGGTAAGAAATTCAGTCAAGATATAATGACAGCCTGAACTTAGGGAGTGGCAGTGAGGAGGGAAAAACAATTTGATGAAAAAATAATGAGTAGAATTTGTTAGACTTGGTGACTGGATGTATACAGTAAAAGAGGAGAAAGTTTCCAGGAAGAGTCACAGGATTTGTTTTGAATGACTGGTATGATCTAGTGGAAAGGGATCATTAAGATGAAGAGCATGTAAGATAAGGTTTAGTTCTATTTATTTTAAGATACTTGTAGGAAATCCAATTATAATTCCCAGGAGGTTAGTTAGTTGTACTAATCTAGAAATAAGATACATATGGGCTAGAAATTTAGATATAAGAGACATTATTATACAGATGCTAGTTGAAGCAATGAGTATAAAGTAAGAGGAAAAGCTGGCCAAGGACAGAACCCTGGGTACCACCCACATTTATAGGATGGATAGAACAAAGGATGGAACTAAGGAAGCTAACAAATACTGAGGAATATGAGGGGAAGCTTAGAAACAGGTAAAAAACTGCCACGGAAGTCAAAGGAGGAAAGAATTTCAAGAAGAGAGTAATCAATAGTGTCAAGCATCAGAAGAAGGTCAACTAAGAAGATGATGATTAAAGCCCACTGGACTTGGTGATTAGGAGAACACTGCTGACCTTTGCTAGTTCCATGGGAGAGATGGAAGAGAAACCTCATTGCAGTGAGTTAAAGAATAAACTGATGGTAAGCAAGCTAAGACTATGCTTTCAGTGTTATTAGCTTTGAAGGAAAAGTCGGCAATAATTAGAATCAAGAGGTTTGTTTTCTTTTGCAGATAAATACACAAGGATTTCAAATCCTCACGAAAATCTTTCCAAATTGCTTCAAAAAGAATTGAGTGCTCCTCTGAACTCCCATAAAACAGCACATACCATTGTGAACTTCTCAATAACATATAATATCCCGCTCCAAGAGGTCAATAAACATTTTAAATGAATAAGTAAATGAATGAACCAATGAGTGAAAATTTCTTTATTGGTTGACTGAAATTTGGAACACAAAAATGATGACATACGCTGGTCGAAAAATAAATTTCAGTGATGTTCGCTCACTGGACACCAAGAAATATGATGCTTAGGCAGTATTCAATATATTTCTTTATAACCAACAAGCAATAACTGGCAGAACATTTTCTACCTTAGGGATTTAATTTTCATTACCACGCTCTCTTTATTGCTCACACTACCCTTTGTGATAAGTAATCTGAAGTTAAAGAGGATCAGAGAGGTGATTCTTTGGAGAGAATTTCACAGTTCTTGCTGCCTGACCCTTACCAGCCTCAAGGAATAAGTGAGGCTACTTTATTTCCACGTTAAACCCAGTGAGAGAAGGACTTCCTTGACACCCGTTGGAGGATTTGGCATATTTCCTCTAAAGTCTGAGGTATTTGTCACCCAAGAAAGACTAAAGGGAGAAGAGATACCTGCTTAGAGAAACAGAGAAGAGGAGGGCACTAAATTCAGGTGCACTTCTGCCAATGGTTAGATGAGAATATGCTTTGTGAGTACAAGCTGCAGAAGGGCCCCAACCACACTGTGTGGGGTTGTCCAACAGACAAAGACTCAGGATGTGCAGCAAATGATGAGCCAGAAGAGAGGCATTTCCAATGCCAACAGAACAGAAACAGTTGGGATCCAGAGTGTGGTGGGAATGTATGAAATAAAACAATAGAAGCAAGTAGTGGAGGATTCAAGAGACATTTTAAAAGCAGAATAAACAGAACTTGATGACCTAATAACCGGGGCATATAGGTGAACAGATCAAAGGATGGCACTCAGGTAACATGTGATGCCACATACGAATGTCAGGCAGACAGAACATCAGATTGGAAGGAGAGAAAACAAAAATTAAGCTCATTTTAGATATGTTTTCATCATTGATGCTTTCTTTAGTCATAAAGCAAGAGCAGTTAGTATCTCAACATCATGCAGCCAGGCTTGCTTTTTTTTAATCATTGTGATAAGAACACTAAACAGGAAATCTACCCTCTTAACACATTTTAATTGCGTAATCCAGTATTGTTGACTGACTATAGGTACAATGACATATGGTAGATCTCTAGAATATATTTTTTTAGTATGTAACTGAAGCTTTATACCTATTGAATAACAGTTCTCCATTAAAACCCTTAAATTTCAGTCCAAGAAAACTCTCTTCCTGGCTTGTAAACAGCTGCCTTCTTGCTGTGACCTCACATGGTAGAGATAGGAAACGTGGGTGTCACTTCCTCTTCTTATAAGGGCACTAGTCTCATCATGACGCTATCCTGGTGGCTCAGCTGCTAAAGAATCTGCCTGCAATGATCCCCTGGAGGAGGGCATGGCAACCCACTCCAGTATCCTGGCCTGGAGAATTTCATGGACAGATGAGTCTAGTGGGCTACAGTCCATGGGGTCGCAAAGTGGGACATGACTGAGTGACTAAGCACAGTCCCATCGTGAGTGCTCCATCCTCGTGATTTCATCTAAACAAATACTTGGTCCCAAAGGCCCCACCTCCTAATACTATCTTATTGGGCACTAGAGCTTCAACATATGAATGGGGAGGGGGAACACAAACACTCAATCTATGCATTCTTCTTCTTCCTTTCTTCTCAAGTTTGACATATGTCCTGGAAGTTGGAGAGGAAATTAAATATCATTCTTGAAATGGGCCCAGAGGTCAAGAGAGGACAGGTCATACTTAATCATAATAATCTCTCCTCTGTAACTTCCAATATGATATAATCCATGTCAACACTCCTTCATATGTGTGCTCAGGTCCCCAAGATTACCCAACAATAATTCTCTTTTCCTGAATGCCAAGTGCCCTTTGAGATTTACAAGCTTACTCTCAGATTTCTCAAGCTCTTCCTCTGAGCTCAAAAACTATCTATGAATAATTTCTAGGGACATAACATACAGCATGCTGACAACAGTTAATGATACTGTATTGCATATTTGAAGGATGCTAAGAAAGCAGGTTTCAAAAGTACTCATGAGCACACGCATGCTAAGTTGCTTCCGTCCTGTCCAACTCCTTGCTACCCCATGGACTGCCAGGCTCCTCTGTTCATGGAATTCTCTAGGGAAGGATACTGGAGTGCGTTTTTATGCTGTCCTCCAGGGGATCTTCCCAACCCAGGGATTGAACCTGAGTGTCCTGCACTGGCAGACTAGCGCTACCTGGGAAGCCCTTAAAAGTATGTACCAACACACACACAAAAAATGTGTAACTATAGGAAGTGATAGATATGTTAACTGGCATTGTTGTGGTAATCATTTCAAAACACATACATATATCAAATCATTGAATCATTTATACCTTAAATTTACACAATTGTTGTTTCTCAGTGGCTAGGTTGTAGCAGACTCTTTGTGATCCCATGAACTGCAGCACACCAGGCTTTCCTGTCCTTCACTATATCCTGGAGTCTACTCAACCTCATGTCCATTGAGTCAGTGATGCCATTCAATCATCTCTTCTTCTGTTGCCCCTTCTCCTTTTGTCCTCAAACTTATGCAATGTTATATGTCAATTGTACCATAATAAAGCTTGGGGAAAAAGAATTCTGTAGTTTTCCTCACATCATACTGTAATGGATAACTTTGTACTGGAATAAAAACTTTTCCTTGACCCTCTTAGGGTCCTTGGCTGGATCTGAAAATTAGACCAACAAAGACTAAAGAGATAAACCAAAGGAGAAAATCATATAAACATACTTAATATAAATTTCACATGATACAGGAGGCTTCATAAGGAAATGAAGACTTGAAGACCAGTTTAAATCTGAGTGATTTTTTGCTAGGTTTGATGAAGAGTGGAAAGTCACAGAAAGATGTGATAGGATGAAATCGAGCTAATGGTAATAATCTCAGCAACTCCTGTACTTTCAGATTCCTCTCTCCGTTTCTTCTTCTTCAGAGACAAGAATGCTTCTTTCTTCTAAATATAGGACAGACACATCTCATACGACTGTTTTATAACATATAAGAAGGTCAGAAACTTCTTGCTGCACATGCCATTTCTCAAATCTGTCAGTTTGAAATATTCAATACCCCATGGTGCCATATTGGGAGAGCAGTGTGTTTTGAATCCCACCACCTCTTAAGGCCCATCTCCTAGGTGCTTCTCAAACTTGGTTGCTCTTCGGCTGTAACAAAATTCTGGCCTCAGACTTCAACATCCTTTACACAGCCTTCCCAGGCTACATGCTGGAAAGCGAAGTACAGTTTTCTTGCTCTGAGATTCCCCTCATAAGGACCTGGGTTTATATTTTCTACCTACCCATGCCCAAGGATCCTATGATAATAGAGGACACTGTGCCTTTCACTCTACTCCTCCTCCACAGGAGACAAAAATTCTTTGACCTACTCTAGGAAGAGTGTATGGCCCCTTTCCTAGAAGGAGTGGAAGCAGGAGACTAATTAGGAGCCAAAATCCTGATTCTTAATGCTGAAAAACCTTTTTCATTGAGGAATTTTACCCACCATCAAATTGGCACAATATTATCTGGAGAAGCTGGGAGGCTCACATTTTGACTCTTTGTTCTCTCCACATTTTCGCTTCCCTGAGAAAGGTAATAGAATGGCCATACTACTGCCTAAATGTTGGGGAAAGGAAATGTTAGTGAAGAATCTTTAGTTAAAATCTCAGAATTTTGTCTGAGTTATATCGTAGGTCCACATAGCAGCCCTTTTGTTGCTGTGGCCACACAAATGTGGCTCAGGCTTTAATCGGTTTTCCACACTTCCCCAATAGCTCAGTGGTAAAGAATCCACATGCAATGCAGGAGGTGTAGGCGATGTGGGCTTGATCCTTGGGTTGGGAAAGTCCCTTGGAGAAGGAAATGGCAACCCACTTCAGTATTCTTGCCTGAAAAATCCCCATGGACAGAAGAGCCTGATGCACTACAGTCCATAGGGTAGCAGAGTCAGACATGATTTAGAGACTAAACAAACACTTTAAAAAGCCATGTTTCCTAGCTGCCACCCAGTGACGTGAGGATCTACTGCCTTATTAAAACTTTCAGTATGTCAATAATTAAGTAATCAGGATCACTGTGTCTCTGAGCCAGAAATGGAGACTTAATCTCCCAGATCATTGCGTTTAGAGAAGTCTAGGTGAGCACTTTTCCCCATAACATCTGTCCCTGCCATCCTTGAGAAAATATTTTAAATGTTATTTTTCAATGGAATTAAGAAAACGTTTATCCCGTTTCCTTTCACAAAGGAACAGTCGACCTCACACCGAGGGGCTGATGTTGTCAAGTCTCTACTTGGAGGACACTACGGAAGGATCGAGCCCCCTCTCTGGCTGTCTCTCTCCCTCACACTCACCCTCTGGATTGTCAGGAAAATTCTCTGTGCCTCTCTTCAAAGGCACCTCAACAGCTGTGAACTCCTGACCTAATTGTTCTAATGGCATTCCCAAGCTCCCCTGCTCAAGGCCAGAGAAATCACAGCCCTTTGGACCTCTGGCTAGTAATTCATGGTGCTTAGTCAAACTCCCTCCCCCACGCCTCCAGCCCCTCCTGCTGCCCCTCTCCTTCCTCCTGTCCCCTTGCTCTCTGGCTCTTCTCCTTCCTCACACTAGTCTGAAGCAGCTTGATCACCTGCCAACCGGTATTGATTTTTGCTTCCCAATCTCCAGGCTGGATGGAAAGAAAAGATTAAAAACAGTTTGTCAGTTTGAAGTTGAATAAGAATTCGGCACAAGGGACATCTTAGAAATGTGAGGAAGTGGCGGGGGAGGTTGAGAGTGTAGGCAGTCAAGGCCAAAGCAAATCTTAAGGGATTTTAACCCTTTGTCCCAACCAGCCCCAGAATTTCTGAGGCAGGATTGAGCTATAACCCTGCTGTACACTCCCCTTTTGCGGTGTCTCATGCACTCAGATCCTCTCGTGGTTTTCTTTTAGCCCGCAATATCAGCATAGATTTGGTTGGGACTGGCCCAAGTTCTTGGCTTCTCTGGTGGCTCAGATGGTAAAGAATCTGCTTGCAATGCAGGTAGACCTGGGTTTGATCCCTGGATTAGGAAGATCCCCTGGAGAAGGGAATAGCTACCCACTCCCCTATTCTTACCTGGAAAATTCCATGGACAGAGGAGCTTGGCAGGCTACAGTCCATTGGGCTGCAAAGAGTCTGACAACACTGAGCAACTAACACTTTAACTTTTTCATCCCAAGTCCTAGGACAGGGCCCTCATCAGCTCAGCTTATACCTCCTGTCAGGTCAAGTGGACCTTACCAAGAGGTAGTGTCTACAACTTCTCAATTGTAGGGGTCACTGGGCCTGTACAGCTGAGCTCTGCCAGGGGACTCTGTTAGTATTCATGGAGCAGGGTTTGTTGCTGTCCTTGTCCAGACAGATTGGGGAGACCAGAGAAATTTTCCTTTCAAAAAAATGAGTACCATTGACTCATGAAGGATCTTTTTGGGTTCTTTCTCAGAGGTAGAGATGACAAATGATTTACAAGCATCAGTAGAAAATCGGAAGCGCCAGAGCACAGACAAACAGCATGTGAAGTGAAATCCAGGGCACTAAAATTTGACTCAGTCAACAGCCAGGTTACTCACCAGTCTGCTAAGAGCTCGGGGGCTAAGCTAAAGAAGGAAGTTCACCTTTCTCTCCCATGTAAGCATAACAGTTAAAACCAGGTCAGACCTACTTGCAGCCAAGGAAAACGGAAATGGGAGATATCTGGACAATAATGAAGACTATGTCAGTTATTCAAAACAAAGCTCACTGATGGGATCCAATTCCCTTTTCTTTCCCAGTTCATTTCCACAGGATTTGGTATCAGTGATTTGTACAGTGTACAGCATAATCAGACAAAGATCAGTCTTGTTAACAAGTCTGGATGGTGGGCTCTTCTAATGATTTTGCTGTTTGTACACTTATATTTGTGTGTCTCTAACTAGCAACTATATTCTACCTTATCCAAATGGTCTTCTTGTGTAAAACGTAATATTTAGCAGTGTTCTATAAGTCAGAATCTCATGAAGACAACAAAATATGTGAAGAATGATTAAAATGATGCTGAATATTAGGAATTCTACTCCATTTATTCAAAATATTTAGGCAAAATCAATAATTAATAGGAATCTCTAGCTCATCCTCACCACGCTTGCTATGGGAGGGTTTCTGGTCCAGATAGCTTTCTATTTGTTTCACACTTTCTTTGTTTCATGCCATAGCTTTGCTATGTCAGTTAATTTTCCCAAAATCTTTAATATTTGACTCAGATTTATCTTTTGCACATGTTCCAGCTGTCATCTCCAAGTCCTAACTGTTTCACTGGGAAGCTGAATTTTCATTGCTTGAAATTACAGCATACTATAAAGCCACAATAATATAAACATTATAATACTAGTGTAAGATATCTAGTGAAACAGAATTTCAGGGAAAAAAAAGCTGGCATTTCTAAAATACTAAAGAAGTATGATTTTTCAACCAACTAGTTCTGGGAAAATTAGTTAACTCTTAAGAAAACATAAATTAAATGCTCTTTAATAGCAAAGTAAACTCTAGTTAAACTATCTAGAACTACATATGAAATAAGACATAAGGAAATTATAAGTAATATAATTAATATTTTTAAAGCATAAAGAAAGAAGAAGAAACAATAATATATATATTCAAACTTTTGCACATGAAAAAATAATTACTGTAAACAAAAAAGCAAATGGGAAAGTGGGGAAATATTTTAACTTACATGAGAAAGAAAAAGGTTAACATTCCTACTACTTAAAGACTAACATCCCTAATATAAAAATAATTCTTAAATAACAAGAAAAGTACATAAAAAAAGAATAAAAGGTTTGCAGAATGAATATATTTACACATCAGTACATTCATAATGCATCAGTTCAGTTCAGTTCACTCACTCAGTCGCATCCAACTGTTTGCCCATGAATTGCAGACGCCAGGCCTCCCTGTCCATCATTGACTCCCCAGAGTTCACTCAAACTCTTGTCCATCGAGTCCGGTGATGCCATCCAGCCATCTTATCCTCTGTCGTCCCCTTCTCCTCCTGCCCCCAATACCTCCCTGCATCAGAGTCTTTTCCAGTGAGTCACACACATACAATATAAAACCAAAGCCATGAAAATACAGTCAACCTCATAATTGATCAAAAATGTGCAATTTT
Source organism: Capra hircus (assembly GCF_001704415.2). Classification (NCBI taxonomy): domain Eukaryota; kingdom Metazoa; phylum Chordata; class Mammalia; order Artiodactyla; family Bovidae; genus Capra; species Capra hircus. The sequence goes on from NC_030810.1 coordinate 115,224,753, forward strand.
TTTTTTTTGCATTTCTCTAATAATGAGTGATGTTGAGCATCTTTTCATGTGTTTGTTAGCCATCCGTATGTCTTCTTTGGAGAAATGTCTATTTAGTTCTTTGGCCCATTTTTTGATTGGGTCGTTTATTTTTCTGGAATTGAGCTGCAGAAGTTGCTTGTATATTTTTGAGATTAGTTGTTTGTCAGTTGTTTCATTTGCTATAATTTTCTCCCATTCAGAAGGCTGTCTTTTCACCTTGCTTATATTTTCCTTTGTTGTACAGAAGCTTTTAATTTTAATTAGATCCCATTTGTTTATTTTTGCTTTTTATTTCCAGAATTCTGGGAGGTGGATCATAGAGGATCCTGCTGTGATTTATGTCTGAGAGTGTTTGCCTATGTTTTCCTCTAGGAGTTTTATAGTTTCTGATCTTACATTTAGGCTTATAATAGCCAGGACATGAAACAACCTAGATGTCCATCAGCAGATGAATGGATAAGAAAGCTGTGGTACATATACACAATGGAGTATTACTCAGCCGTTAAAAAGAATTCATTTGAATCAGTTCTGATGAGATGGATGAAACTGGAGCCAATTATACAGAGTGAAGTAAGCCAGAAAGAAAAACACCAAATACAGTATACTAACACATATATATGGAATTTAGGAAGATGGCAATGACGACCCTGTATGCAAGACAGGAAAAAAGACACAGATGTGTATAACGGACTTTTGGACTCAGAGGGAGAGGAGAGGGTGGGACGATTTGGGAGAATGGGAATTCTAACATGTATACTGTCATGTAAGAATTGAATCGCCAGTCCATGTCTGACGTAGGGTGCAGCTTGCTTGGGGCAGGTGCATGGGGATGACCCAGAGAGATGTTGTGGGAGGAGGTGGGAGGGGGGTTCATGTTTGGGAACGCATGTAAGAAAAAATAAATAAATAAATAAACATAAAATAAACGTAAAAAAAAAAAAAAAAAAAAAGAGTAAATATAAATAACATAAAGTCAATTCTAAAAAAAAAAAAAAAAAAAAAAATGTGCAATTTTTTAAAGAAAAAAATAATATTTTATTTATCAAATGGTAAAGTTTTCAAAGAGATAATTCCAGTGTAAGAGTAGATTTGAGGAAGAAAGTTACTGTATTATTTTAGTTGAATTATAAATTACAGTAACAAATTTTAAATAATTTAAAATTATGTAACATCACAAACTTCTAAATAATCTCCCACACAATTTTATATATAATATACTATATTATATAAACATTGTGAAAAAGCAAGTACAGAAGTGCACGTTTAAAATAAAAAGAAATTTTATAAATAACTGTAGTGTCTAATAAGTTAATTATGTTCCATTGCATTTCATATGTTGCCATTAAAACTCTCGTTTCAAAAGAATATTTGATGAAATGAAAACAATTGACCAGTATATTGGCAATGCATTGTAGAATTAAGGTGGGTTGTGAAATAGTCCTGCAGTATTAATCCAATTTTCAAAATATGTGTGTGTGTGTGTTCTTGTTGTTTAGTTGCTAAGTCGTGTCTGACTCTTTTATGACTCTACCGGCTCCTCTCTCATGGACTTTCCCAGGCAGAATACTGGAATGGGTAGCAATTTTCTTCTCCAGGGGATCTTCCTGACCCAAGGATCGAACCCATGTCATCTCCTGCATAGGCAGGTGGATTCTTTACCACTGAGCCACCTGGAAAATTCATGTGTGTGTATATGAAGTTATTAATAAAACTACCAATAAGGCTATTTACTAAAGAATATCTTAAGGTTTTTTCTATATTTATATCTATATTGTTATCTATATTTTCTGAATAAAAAAGTTATAACCTTTTGTAATAAGAGAAAAAATCCTATTTTAAGATCCCAATTATTTAATCTGAAACACTTTGATAATAACATTTGAGAGTTCTCAGGTTGAGGGGGGTGAGAAAACTATGTTCTAAAAACAAGTAGTTGTATTATTTTTTTTTTAATACTTAAATACAGTCCATTTAATTGGAGATACAAACATTTTACCACTGGTGATTTCTGCATGCTACCTTAAAATTTCTAGGAAGCAGGGACTATGAATTGTCAATTCTGGCATCTAAGGTGTGATTTAAAGAAATTTTAAAGAAGAATTTTAAAGAAATTTTAAAGAAGAATTTCCAAATTATGAAAGATTTTAAATTGTTAGATAATAAACACATATGCTTTTCCTGTATAAAGCGAAAGTGAAGTCGCTCAGCAGTGTCCAACTCTTGCCGACCTCATGGCTCCTCCATTGATGGGATTTTCCAGGCGAGAGTACTAGAGTGGGCTGCCATTTCCTTTTCCCAGGGATCTTCCCAACTCAGGGATTGAATCCAGGTCTCCTGCACTGCAGACTAACGCTGTACCATCTGAGCCACCAGATGTAAGCAAATATCAAACTATAACTCAACAGCTACAAACTTACTTTGCAAAGTTTGATTTTGAATATGTAGATTCAAATAAAATACTTGAAACTTATTTGTGGAATAAAGGGTTGGCCACAGTAGCTCGGTACCTCAGTTTTCCTTCTTTTTTGTTTGTAAGTATTTATTGAATTTGCTACAATATTGCTTCTGTTTTGTTTTGGTTTTCACGGGGGCAGGGACCTGAGGCATGTGGGAACCTTAGCTACCAGACCAAGGGTCGAACCCACACTCCCTGCATTGTAAGGCAAAGTCTTAACCTGTGGATCACCAGGAAAGTCCCTATACTTTGGCTTTTCTCATCTGACAAATGCATCAGTAATCACACCTCACAAGATTGTTGCAATGATCAAGTGTGTACATTCATGTAAAATCACTTTAACAGATATAATACATAGATAAATCTGTCATAATTGATAAATATATACATCTGTTTACTTTTTTCATTGTTATTACCTACTATGCATCAGGACATGATCCAAGAAGTCCATCCAAGAGGAAATCAGTCCTGAATATACACTGTAAGGACTGATGCTGAAGCTGAAACTCCAATACCTTGGCCACCTGATGCAAAGAACTGACTCATTGGAAAAGACCCTGATGCTAGCAAAGATTGAAGACGGAAAGAGAAGGGAATGACAGAGGATGAGATGGTTAGATGGCACCACTGACTTGATGGACATGAGTTTAAATAAGCTCTGGGAATTGGTGATGGACAGGGAAGGCTGGCGTGCTGCAGTCAATGGGTTTCACAAAGAGTTAGACACAACTGAGCAACTGAACTGAACTGATGCATCAGAAGCCTTATAGATATTTGGAATCATTATTAAATAAAATCAAACAGTCCATCTCTTCATGGAACTTAACTTACATTTCAGCGAGAGAAGATAGGTAAGAAGCAAAGATGGATTTGAATTGGATGGTGCTAAGTATTGTAAAGAAACTCAATTAATGGCTTGAGGAATGCAGGAAAATTTTACCTAAGAGAGAACAAAACAACTGGAAAAAATACTGTTTAAAACTATGATGAATTAAAGACCAATATGATAGTAGAGATTTTACCAGAGCAGAGAACAGAGACCTAGAGAGTTGAGTGTTGTGTAGCTATCACTTTTTGATGGAGCTTTAGTAAATTCCAGAGTGGTGCTAGGGATGCACTATGATTTTGAAAGAACACACAGCTATTAGAGTCTGGGACCCAGCAGTGAGAAGACTTTATCCTGATAACTACCTTCCCCTCTTTGGCTGATATCAGAAATGTCACACCCAAGAATGAGAATGAAATTACAAAAGACCACTCTTGAGGTGCCTTTAGCTCAGATTCTGATGGATTCAGTCTCTAGATTTGACTAAGATGATGCTGAATTTCTATTACTTCCAAACCCTGACTGAAATAAATTAAAATCTTCTTGGAAGAATGTAAAAATATCTGATCTCAATATGATTGCTGTCAACAATCTTTATAAATAAGATATTTGGCATAAAATCAAAAGTAACACAATAGGAAATCAGCTAAATTAAACAGAAGCCAACAGATAAGAGAAACAAGCCAGCCAGACACACCAGTACTGGAGATATTAAATAGTGACTTTAAAATAAAATGGTTGTTATTTTCACAGAACATGAATAGATTGAGAATTTCAGCAGAGTTCTAGAAATCACAATGTAAGAAAAGAAACCAAATGAAAATTCTGTAAAGCCAATATTAAGATTGGTTGAGTTGAGAAAAGTTAGATACAGCCAATGAAAAAAAATACATGAAATGGAGGGTAGGTGAGAGAAAATAATGATTCTAAATGTGTATATACCTAAAAAAAAAGGATAAAGCTATGGAGAGCAAAAAATGAAAGAACAAAAGAAGAAGCAAAATTATTTGCTTCATTTTTAATATATTTAATTAAGAATACACAGAAGAACTATACAAAAAAGATCTTCATGACCAAGAAATCACAATGCATGATCACTAACCTAAAGCCAGATATCCTGGAATGTGAATCAAATGGCCTTAGAAGGAAGCATCACTATGAACAAAGCTGGTGGAGGTGATGGAATTGCAGCTGAGCTATTTCAAATCCTAAAAGATGATGCTGTGAAAGTGCTGCACTCAATATCCCAGCAAATTTGGAAAACTCAGAAGTGGCCACAGGACTGGAAAATGTCAGTTTTCATTCCAATCCCAAAGAAAGGCAATACCAAAGAATTCTCAAAACTGCCACACAATTGCACTCATCTCACCCACTAGCAAAATAATGCTCAAAATTCTCCAAACCAGGCTTCACAGTACATGAACTGAAACATCCAGATGTTCAAGCTGGTTTTTTTCAATTACCACGCCCTCTTATTTGCTCACAACTACCCTTTGTGATAAGTGAATCTGAAGTTAAAGAGGATCAGAGGAGATTCTTGGAGAGAAATTCACAGTCTGTCGCCTGACCCTTACCAGGCCTCACGAATAAGTGAGCACAATTTATTCCACGTTAAACCCATCGTGAGAGAAGGCTTCCTTGACACCCTGTTGAAAGGATTTGGCATATTTCCCTCTAAAAGTCTGAGGTATTTGTCACCCAAGAAAGACTAAAGGGAAAGAGATACCTGCTTAGAGAAACGAGAAAGGAGGGCACTAAATTCAGGTGCACTTCTGCCAATGCGTTAGATGAGAATATGCTTTGTGAGTACAAGTCTGCAGAAGGGCCCCAACCACACTGGTGGGGTTGTCCAACAGACAAAGACTCAGGATGGTGCAGCAAATGATGAGCCAGAAGAGAGCATTTCAAATGCCAACAGAACAGAAACATTGGGATCCAGAGTGTGGTGGGAATGTATGAAATAAAACAATAGAAGCAAGTAGTGGAGGATTCAAGAGACATTTTAAAAAGCAGAAATAACAGAACTGTGATGACCTACATAACCGGGGCATATAGGTAACAGAATCAAAGGAGGCACTCGGTAACATGTGATGCCACATACGAATGTCAGGCAGACAAGAACATCAGATTGGAAGGAGAGAAAACAAAAATTAAGCTCATTTAGATAGTTTTCATCATTGATGCTTTCTTTAGTCATAAAGCAAGAGCAGTTAGTATCTCAACATCATGCAGCCAGGCTTGCTTTTTTTTAAACAATTGTGATATAGAACACTAAAACAGGAAATCTACCCTCTAACACATTTAATTGCGTAATCCAGTATTGTTGACTGACTATAGGTACAATGACATATGGTAGATCTCTAGAATATTTTTTAGTATGTAACTGAAGCTTTATACCTATTGAATAACAGTTCTCCATTAAAACCCTTAAATTTCAGTCCAAGAAAACTCTTCTTCCTCGCTTGTAACAGCTGCCTTCTTGCTGTGACCTCACATGGTAAGGATAGGAAAACTGTGGTGTCACTTCCTTTCTTATAAGGGCACTAGTCTCATCATGAGCTATCCTGGTGGCTCAGCTGCTAAAGAATCTGCCTGCAATGATCCCCTGGAGGAGGGCATGGCAACCCACTCCAGTATCCCTGGCCTGGAAGAATTCATGGACAGATAGGTCTAGTGGGCTAAAGTCCATGGGGTCGCAAAGTGGGACATGACTGAGTGACTAATAAGCAGCGTCATCGTGAGTGCTCCATCCTCGTGATTCATCTAAACAAATACTGTGTCCCAAAGGCCCCACCTCCTAATACTATCTATATTGGGCATAGAGCTTCAACATATGAATGGGAGGGGGAACACAAACACTCAATCTATGCATTCTTCTTCTTCCTTTCTTCTCAAGTTTGACATATGTCCTGGAAGTTGGAGAGAAAATTAAATATCCATTCTTGAAATGGGCCCAGAGGTCAAAGAGAGGCAGGTAATACTTAATCATAATAATCTCTCCTCTGTTAACTTCAAATGATATAATCCATGTCAACACTCTTCATATGTGTGCTCAGGTCCCAAGATACCAACAATAATTCTCTTTCCTGAATGCAAGTGCCCTTTGAGATTTACAAGCTTACTCTCAGATTCTCAAGCTCTTCCTCTGAGCTCAAAAACTATCTATGAATAATTTCTAGGGACATAACATACAGCATGCTGACAACAGTTAATGATACTGTATTGCATATTTGAAGGATGCTAAGAAAGCAGGTTTCAAAAGTACTCATGAGCACACGCATGCTAAGTTGCTTCCGTCCTGTCCAACTCCTTGCTACTACCCCCATGGACCGCCAGGCTCCTCTGTTCATGGAATTCTCTAGGAAGGATACTGGAGTGCGTTTTTATGCGTCCCTCCAGGCGGATCTTCCCAACCAGGGATTGAATCCTGATGTCCTGCACTGGCAGACTAGCGCTACCTGGGAAGCCCTTAAAAGTATGTACCAAACACACACACAAAAAATGTGTAACTATAGGAAGTGATAGATATGTTAACTGGCATTGTTGTGGTAATCATTTCAAAAACACATACATATATCAAATCATTGAATCATTTATACCTTAAATTTACACAATTGTTGTTTTCTATGGCTAGGTTGTAGCAGACTCTTGTGATCCCATGAACTGCAGCACACCAGGCTTTCTGTCCTTCACATATCCTGGAGTCTACTACAACCTCATGTCATTTGAGTCAGTGATGCCATTCAATTCATCTCTTCTTCTGTTGCCCCTCTCCTTTTGTCCTCAAACTTATGCAATGTTATATGTCAATGTACCATAATAAAAGCTTGAGGGAAAGAATTCTGTAGTTTTCCTCACATCATACTGTAATGGAATAACTTGTACTGAATAAAAAACTTTTCCTTGACCCTCTTAGGGTCCTTGGCTGGATTCTGAAAATTAGACCAACAAAGACTAAAGAGATTAAACCAAAGGAGAAATAATATTAAACATTACTTAATATAAAATTTACATGATACAGGAGGCTTCCATAAGGAAATGAAGACTTGAAGACCAGTTTAAATCTGAGTGATTTTTTGCTGGTTTGATGAAGAGTGAAAGTCACAGAAAGATGTGATAGATGATCGAGCTAATGGTAATAATCCAGCAACTCCTGTTACTTCAGATTCCTCTCTTCCGTTTCTTCTTCTTCAGAGACAAGAATGCTTCTTCTTCTAAATATATGGACAGACACATTCCATACGACTGGTTTATAACATATAAGAAGGTCAGAAACTTCTTGCGCACATGCCATTTCTCAAATCTGTCAGTTTGAAATATTCAATACCCCATGGTGCCATATTGGAGAAGCAGTGTGTTTTGAATTCCCACCACCTCTTAAGGCCCATCTCCTAGGTGCTTCCAACCTTGGTTGCCTCTTCGGCTGTAACGAAAATTCCCCCTTGGCTCAGACTTCAACATCCTTTACACAGCCTCCCGGCACATCTGGAAACGAAGTACATTTTCTTGCCTCTGAGCATTCCCTCAATAGGACCCTAGGGTTTATATTTCTACCTACCCATGCCCAAGGATCCTATGATAAAAGAGGACCCTGTGCCTTTCACTTCTACTCCCCCCACAGGAGACAAAAATTCTTTGACCTCTCTCTAGGAAGAGTGTATGCCCCTTTCCTAGAAGAGTGGAAGCAGAGACTATAATTAGGAGCCAAAATCCTGATCTTATGCTGAAAAAACCTTTTTCATCTGAGATTTACCCACCACTAAATTGGCACAATATTATCTGAGAAGCTGGGAGGCGCTCACAGTTTGACTCTTTGTTCTCTCCACATTTTCGCTTCCCTGAGAAAGGTAATAGAATGGCCATACTACTGCCTAAATGTTGGGGAAAGGAAATGTTAGTGAAGAATCTTTAGTTAAAATCTCAGAATTTTGTCTGAGTTATATACGTAGGTCCACATAGCAGGCCCTTTTGTTGCTGGGCCACACAAATGTGGCTCAGGCTTTAATCGGTTTTCCACACTTCCCAATGAGCTCAGTGGTAAAGAATCCACATGCAATGCGGAGGTGTAGGCGATGTGGGCTTGATCCTTGGTTGGGAAAGATCCCTGGAGGAAGGAAATGGCAACCCACTTCAGTATTCTTGCCTGAAAAATCCCCATGGACAGAAGACCTGATGAACTACAGTCCATAGGGTAGCAGAGTCAGACATGATTTAGAGACTAAACAAACACTTAAATAAGCCATGTTTCCTAGCTGCCACCAGTGACGTGAGGATCTACTGCCTTATTAAAACTTTCAGTATGTCAATAATTAAGTAATCAGGATCACTGTGTCTCTGAGCCAGAAATGGAGACTTAATCTCCCAGATCATTGCGTTTAGAGAAGTCTAGTGAGCACTTTTCCCCATAACATCTGTCCCTTGCCATCCTTTGAACAAATATTTTAAATGTATTTTTCGAATGAATTAAGAAAACTTTATCCCGTTTCCTTTCACAAGGAACAGTCGACCTCACACCCGAGGGGACTGATGTGTCAAGTCCTCTACTTGGAGGACACTAACGAAGGATCGAGCCCCTCTCTGGCTGTCCTCTCTCCCTCACACTCACCCTCTGGATTGTCAGGAAAATTCTCTGTGCCTCTCTTCAAAGGCACCTCAACAGCTGTGAACTCCTGCCTAATTGTTCTAATGCATTCCCAAGCCCCTTCAAGGCCAGAGAAATCCCAGCCCTTTGGACCTCTGGCTAGTAAATATGGTGCTAGTCAAACTCCCTCCCCACACCCTCCAGCCCCTCCTCTGCCCCTCCCTTCCTCCTGTCCCCTTTGCTCTCTGCTCTTCTCCTTCCTCAACACTAGTCTGAAGCAGCTTGATCACCTGCCCACCGTATTGATTTTTGCTTCCCAATCTCCAGGCTGGATGGAAAGAAAAGATTAAAAACAGTTTGTCAGTTGAAGTTGAATAAGAATTTCGGCACAAGGGACATCTTAGAAATGTGAGGAAGTGGCGGGGGAGGTTGAGAGTGTAGGCAGTCCAAGGCCAAGCAAATCTTAAGGGATTTTAACCCTTTGTCCCACACAGGCCCCAGATTTCTGAGCAGGATTGAGCTATAACCCTGCTGTACAACTCCCCTTTTGCGGTGTCCATGCACTCAGATCCTCTCGTGTTTTCTTTTTAGCCGCAAATATCAGCATAGATTGGTTGGGACTGGCCCAAAGTTCTTGGCTTCTCTGGTGCTCAGATGGTAAAGAATCTGCTTGCAATGCAGGTAGACCTGGTTTGATCCCTGGATAGGAAGATCCCCTGGAGAACGGAATAGGCTACCCACTCCCTCTATCTCTACCTGGAAAATTCGCATGGACAGAGGAGCTTGGCAGGCTACAGTCCCATTGCCTGCAAAGAGTCTGACAACCACTGACAACTAACACTTTAACTTTTTCATCCCAGACAGTCCTAGGACAGGGCCCATCATCAGCTCAGCTTATACCTCCTGTCAGGTCAAGTGGACCTTACAAGAGTAGTGTCTACAACTTCTCAATTGTAGGGGTCACTGGGCCTGTACAGCTGAGCCTCTGCCAGGGGACTCTGTTAGCTATTCCATGGAGCAGGGTTTGTTGCTGTCCTTGTACAGACAGATTGGGGAGACCAGAGAAATTTTCCTTTCAAAAAATGAAGTACCATTGACTCATGAAGCGATCTTTTGGTGCTCTTTCCTCAGAGGTGAGAGATGACAAATGATTTACAAGCATCATAAAAATCGAAGCGCCAGAGCACAGACAAACAGCATGTGAAGTGAAATCCAGGGCACTAAATTGACTCAGTCAACAGCCAGGTTACTCACAAGTCTGCTAAGAGCTCGGGCTAAGCTAAGAAGGAAGTTCACCTTTCTCTCTCATGTAAGCATAACAGTTAAAACCAGTCAGACCTACTTGCAGCCAAGGAAAACGAAATGGAGATATCTGGACAATAATGAAGACTATGTCAGTTATTCAAAACAAAGCTCACTGATGGGATCCAATCCTTTTCTTTCCCAGTCATTCCACAGGATTTGGTATCAGTGATTGTACGATGTAAACAGCATAACAGACAAAATCAGTCTTGTTAACAACAGTCTGGATGGTGGCTCTTCTAATGATTTTGCTGTTTGTACACTTATATTTTGTGTCCTCTAAACTAGCAACTAATTCTACCTTATCCAAAATGTCTTCTTGTGTAAAACGTAATATTTAGCAGTGTTCTATAAGTCAGAATCTCATTGAAGACAACAAAAAATGTCGGAAGAATGGATTAAAATGATGCTGAATATTAGTGAATTCTACTCCATTTATTCAAAATATTTAGGAAAAATCAATAATTAAAGGAATCTCTAGTCTCATCCTCAAAGCAACGCTTGCTATGGGAGGGTTTCTGGTCCAGATAGCTTTCTATTTGTTTCACACTTTCTCTTGTTTCATGCCATAGCTTTGCTATGTCAGTATTTCCCAAAATCTTTAATATTTGACTCAGATTTATCTTTTGCACATGCTTCCACGCTGTCATCTCCAAGTCCTAACTGTTTCACTGGAAGCTGAATTTTCATTGCTTGAAATTTACAGCATACCTATAAAGCCACAATAATATAAACATTATAATACTAGTGTGAAGATATCTAGTGAAACAGAATTTCAGGAAAAAAAAGCTGGCATTCTTAAAATACTAAAAGAAGTATGATTTTTCAAACCAACTAGTTCTGGGAAAATTAGTTAACTTATAAGAAAACATAAATTAAATGCTCTTTAATAGCAAAGTAAACTCTAGTTAAACTACTAACACTACATATGAAATAAGACATAAGGAAAATTATAAGTAATATAATAATATTTTTAAAGCATAAAGAAAGAAGAAGAAACATAATATATTATCAACTTTTGCACATGAAAAAAATAATTACTGTAAACAAAAAAGCAAATGGGAAAGTGGGGAAATATTTTAATTACATGAGAAAGAAAAAGGTTAACATTCCTACTACTTAAAGACTAACATCCCATAATATAAATAATTCTTAAATTAACAAAGAAAAGTATCATAAAAAAAGAAAAAAGGTTTGCAGAATGAATATATTTACACATCATACATTCATAATGCATCAGTTCAGTTCAGTTCACTCACTCAGTCGCATCCAATGTTTGCCCATGAATTGCAGACGCCCAGGCTCCTGTCCATCATTATGACTCCCAGAGTTCACTCAAACTCTTGTCCATCGAGTCGGTGATCCGCCATCCAGCCATCTTATCCTCTGTCTCCCCTTCTCTCCTGCCCCCCAATACCTCCCTGCATCAAGAGTTTTCCCAGTGAGTCCAACACATACAATATAAAACCAAAGCCATGAAAATACAGTCAACTCATAATTGATCAAAAATGGGCAATTTTTTTTTTTGCTCATTTCTCTAATAATGATGATGTTGAGCATCTTTCATGTGTTTGTTAGCCATCCGTATTCTTCTTTGGAGAAATGTCTATTTAGTTTCTTTGGCCCATTTTTGATTGGGTTCGTTTATTTTTTCTGGAATTGAGCTGCAGAAGTTGCTTGTATATTTTTGAGATAGTTGTTTGTCAGTTGTTTCATTTGCTATAATTTCTCCCATTCAGAAGGCTGTCTTTTCACCTTGCTTTATATTTTCCTTGTTGTACAGAAGCTTTAATTTTAATAGATCCCATTTGTTTTTTTTGCTTTTATTTCCAGAATTCTGGAAGTGGATCATAGAGGATCCTGCTGTGATTTATGTCTGAGAGTGTTTGCCTATGTTTCCTCTAGGAGTTTATAGTTTCTGATCTTACATTTAGCTTATAATACCAGGACATGAAACAACCTAAATGTCCATCAGCAAGATGAATGGATAAGAAAAGCTGTGGTACATATACACAATGGAGTATTACTCAGCGTTAAAAAGCAATTCATTTGAATCATGTTCTGATGAGATGGATGAAACTGGAGCCAATTATACAGAGTGAAGTTAAGGCCAGAAAGAAAACACCCAATACAGTATACTAACAATATATATGGAATTTAGGAAGATGGCAATGACGACCCTGTATGCAAGACAGGAAAAACGACAGATTGTTATAACGGACTTTTGGACTCAAGGGAGAGGAGAGGGTGGCGACGATTTGGGAGAATGGGAATTCTAACATTATACTGTCATGTAGAATGAATCGCCAGTCCATGTCTGATCGTAGGTGTGCAGCTTGCTTGGGCAAGGTGCATGGGGATACCCAGAAGAGATGGTTGGGGAGGAGGTGGAGGCGGGGTTCATATGTTTGGGAACGCATTGTAAGAAAAAATAAATAAATAAATAAACATAAATAAACGTAAAAAAAAAAAAAAAAAGAGTAAATATAAATAACATAAAGTCAATTCTAAAAAAAAAAAAAAAAAATGTGCAATTTTTAAAGAAAAAAATAATATTTTATTTATCAAAATGGTAAAGTTTTTCAAAGAGATAATTCCAGTGTAAGAGTAGATTTGAGGAAGAAAGTTACTGTATTATTTTAGTTGAATTATAAATACAGTAACAAATTTTAAATAATTTAAAATTATGTAACATCACAAACTTCTAAATAATCTCCCACACAATTTATATATAATAATACTATATTAATATAAACATTGCTGAAAAAGCAAGTACAGAAGTGCACGTTTAAAATAAAAAGAAATTTTAATAAATAACTGTAGTGTCTAATAAGTTAATTATGTTCCATTGCATTTCATATGTTCCATTAAAACTCTCGTTTCAAAAGTATTTAGATGAAATGAAAACCAATTGACCAGTATATGGCAATGCATTGTAGAATTAAGGTGGGTTGTGCAAATAGTCCTGCAGTATTAATCCAATTTTCAAAATATGTGTGTGTGGTGTTCTTGTTGTTTAGTTGCTAAGTGTGTCTGACTCTTTATGACTCTACCGGCTCCTCTCTCATGGACTTTCCCAGCAAGAATACTGAATGGCGTAGCAATTTTTACTTCTCCAGGGATCTTCCTGACCCAAGGATCGAACCCATGTCATCTTCCTGCATAGAGCAGGTGATTCTTTTACCACTGAGCCACCTGGAAAATTCATGTTGTGTATATGAAGTTATTAATAAAACTACCAATAAGGCTATTTACTAAAGAATATCTTAAGGTTTTTTCTATATTTATATCATATATTGTTACTATATTTTCTGAATAAAAAAGTATAACCTTTGTAATAGAGAAAAAATCCTATTTTAAGATCCAATTATTTAATCTGAAACACTTTGATAATAATCATTTGAGAGTTCCAGGTTGAGGGGGTGAGAAAACTCATGTTCTAAAAACAAGTATTGTATTATTTTTTTTTAATACTTAAATACAGTCCATTTTATGAAGTACAAACATTTTACCACTGGTGATTTCTGCATGCTACCTTAAAATTTCTAGGAAGCAGGGAACTATGAATTGTCAATTCTGGCATCTAAGGGTGATTTTAAAGAAATTTTAAAGAAGAATTTTAAAGAAATTTTAAAAGAAGAATTTCCAAATTATGAAAGATTTTAAATGTTAGATAATAAACACATATGCTTTCCATGTAATAAAGCGAAAGTGAAGTCGCTCAGCAGTGTCCAACTCTTGCCGACCTCATGGCTCCTCCATTGATGGATTCCATTTTTTTCCCCTTTTCTACAGGGCAAAGTCTAAAGCTCTGAGCATACCCTACAACTGCATTATGTTATAACTAGTTGTAACATAATTGGAGTTTTATGCTTCAAAGCTTTGCACATGCACAGATGGAAAGCAAACTCCTGAATTCCCTTAGTAACCATGATTTAGGCTTAGTTGCTCAATACAGAAATATTAAATATTAATTGTGTGCCAGACCCCAGACACAAAGGAACTATCTTTAAGGAGCTTGCATCATGCTGCTTGTATTAGTTCTCTATTGCTGTTTTGAAAAAATAGCACAAGCTGAGTGTCTTTAAAACAGCACAATTATTATCTCAGAGTTCTGGAGACTAGAATTCTGAAGTTGTTTTCACCAGGCTCAAAACCAAGGTGTTGGCGGGGCTATATTCCTCCTGGAAATTCTTAGGAAAAATCTGTTTCCTTGCCTTTCCCAGATTCTAGAGGCTGCGTGTGTTCCTTGGCTTCTGGCCTCCTTCCATTCTCGAAGCCAGCACTCAAGCGTTTAGACCATATATCGCATTACTCCAACTTTGTTTCCACCATCACATCTTTTCTGACTCCATCTTTTCTGTCTTCTTTTCCACTACTTTTAAGGACCCTTGTGGCTTCATTGGACCCACCTGGACAACCCAGGAAATTTTCCTTATTTTAAAATCAATTGAATATCAACCTTAATTCTCCAGTAGCCTATAATGCTACACACTCACAGATTCTAGGGCTTGGCACGTGGACATCTTTGGGGAGCATTATTCTACCCACCGTACTGATAGAGCTAGTCTGTGATACATGAATAATATAAACTATTTTATGATGTAAGTGAAGTCTGTATAGAAAGAAGTAGAGCAGGAAAGACAGAAACTATCCTGTGATCATTTCTGCCTGTGGAGGGTCAGATACTACTCTAAAATGAGAAGTCATTGAAATTACAGTCTAAAAAATGATATAATTTCTTACTAGGCTGAAGAGATGAAATAGAGTTAGAGAAAAGTAAACTCTCAGCAAACACGACAGCAGGAGCAAAAATGCTTATTCATGAAACAGCATGACAAGTTAATGCAAATTGAAAGAAATTTTAAACACTGTGCAAGAATGAAGCATACCAAGAAATTGAAATTAGAGAAGAAAGCAGAGGCTGTTTAAGGGAAACCCTTGCAGTATACATTAAAAAGGTGGGAATTTGCCTTAAAAATAACTAACCCTTGAGAAGTTTTTAGCAATAAATCAGTATGATAAGGTTGGTGTTTTTAGAACAATTACTCTAACCAAGATTAACACAGGACTGGAGGTAAGAAATTCAGTCAAGATATAATGACAGCCTGAACTTAGGGAGTGGCAGTGAGGAGGGAAAAACAATTTGATGAAAAAATAATGAGTAGAATTTGTTAGACTTGGTGACTGGATGTATACAGTAAAAGAGGAGAAAGTTTCCAGGAAGAGTCACAGGATTTGTTTTGAATGACTGGTATGATCTAGTGGAAAGGGATCATTAAGATGAAGAGCATGTAAGATAAGGTTTAGTTCTATTTATTTTAAGATACTTGTAGGAAATCCAATTATAATTCCCAGGAGGTTAGTTAGTTGTACTAATCTAGAAATAAGATACATATGGGCTAGAAATTTAGATATAAGAGACATTATTATACAGATGCTAGTTGAAGCAATGAGTATAAAGTAAGAGGAAAAGCTGGCCAAGGACAGAACCCTGGTACCACCCACATTTATAGGATGGATAGAACAAAGGATGGAACTAAGGAAGCTAACAAATACTGAGGAATATGAGGGGAAGCTTAGAAACAGGTAAAAAAACTGCCACGGAAGTCAAAGGAGGAAAGAATTTCAAGAAGAGAGTAATCAATAGTGTCAAGCATCAGAAGAAGGTCAACTAAGAAGATGATGATTAAAGCCCACTGGACTTGGTGATTAGGAGAACACTGCTGACCTTTGCTAGTTCCATGGGAGAGATGGAAGAGAAACCTCATTGCAGTGAGTTAAAGAATAAACTGATGGTAAGCAAGCTAAGACTATGCTTTCAGTGTTATTAGCTTTGAAGGAAAAGTCGGCAATAATTAGAATCAAGAGGTTTGTTTTCTTTTGCAGATAAATACACAAGGATTTCAAAATCCTCACGAAAATCTTTCCAAATTGCTTCAAAAAGAATTGAGTGCTCCTCTGAACTCCATAAAACAGCACATACCATTGTGAACTTCTCAATAACATATAATATCCCGCTCCAAGAGGTCAATAAAACATTTTAAATGAATAAGTAAATGAATGAACCAATGAGTGAAAATTTCTTTATTGGTTGACTGAAATTTGGAACACAAAAATGATGACATACGCTGGTCGAAAAATAAATTTCAGTGATGTTCGCTCACTGGACACCAAGAAATATGATGCTTAGGCAGTATTCAATATATTTCTTTATAACCAACAAGCAATAACTGGGCAGAACATTTTCTACCTTAGGGATTTAATTTTCATTACCACGCTCTCTTTATTGCTCACACTACCCTTTGTGATAAGTAATCTGAAGTTAAAGAGGATCAGAGAGGTGATTCTTTGGAGAGAATTTCACAGTTCTTGCTGCCTGACCCTTACCAGCCTCAAGGAATAAGTGAGGCTACTTTATTTCCACGTTAAACCCAGTGAGAGAAGGACTTCCTTGACACCCGTTGGAGGATTTGGCATATTTCCTCTAAAGTCTGAGGTATTTGTCACCCAAGAAAGACTAAAGGAGAAGAGATACCTGCTTAGAGAAACAGAGAAGAGGAGGGCACTAAATTCAGGTGCACTTCTGCCAATGGTTAGATGAGAATATGCTTTGTGAGTACAAGCTGCAGAAGGGCCCCAACCACACTGTGTGGGGTTGTCCAACAGACAAAGACTCAGGATGTGCAGCAAATGATGAGCCAGAAGAGAGGCATTTCCAATGCCAACAGAACAGAAACAGTTGGGATCCAGAGTGTGGTGGGAATGTATGAAATAAAACAATAGAAGCAAGTAGTGGAGGATTCAAGAGACATTTTAAAAAGCAGAATAAACAGAACTTGATGACCTAATAACCGGGGCATATAGGTGAACAGATCAAAGGATGGCACTCAGGTAACATGTGATGCCACATACGAATGTCAGGCAGACAGAACATCAGATTGGAAGGAGAGAAAACAAAAATTAAGCTCATTTTAGATATGTTTTCATCATTGATGCTTTCTTTAGTCATAAAGCAAGAGCAGTTAGTATCTCAACATCATGCAGCCAGGCTTGCTTTTTTTTAATCATTGTGATAAGAACACTAAACAGGAAATCTACCCTCTTAACACATTTTAATTGCGTAATCCAGTATTGTTGACTGACTATAGGTACAATGACATATGGTAGATCTCTAGAATATATTTTTTTAGTATGTAACTGAAGCTTTATACCTATTGAATAACAGTTCTCCATTAAAACCCTTAAATTTTCAGTCCAAGAAAACTCTCTTCCTGGCTTGTAAACAGCTGCCTTCTTGCTGTGACCTCACATGGTAGAGATAGGAAACGTGGGTGTCACTTCCTCTTCTTATAAGGGCACTAGTCTCATCATGACGCTATCCTGGTGGCTCAGCTGCTAAAGAATCTGCCTGCAATGATCCCCTGGAGGAGGGCATGGCAACCCACTCCAGTATCCTGGCCTGGAGAATTTCATGGACAGATGAGTCTAGTGGGCTACAGTCCATGGGGTCGCAAAGTGGGACATGACTGAGTGACTAAGCACAGTCCCATCGTGAGTGCTCCATCCTCGTGATTTCATCTAAACAAATACTTGGTCCCAAAGGCCCCACCTCCTAATACTATCTTATTGGGCACTAGAGCTTCAACATATGAATGGGGAGGGGGAACACAAACACTCAATCTATGCATTCTTCTTCTTCCTTTCTTCTCAAGTTTGACATATGTCCTGGAAGTTGGAGAGGAAATTAAATATCATTCTTGAAATGGGCCCAGAGGTCAAGAGAGGACAGGTCATACTTAATCATAATAATCTCTCCTCTGTAACTTCCAATATGATATAATCCATGTCAACACTCCTTCATATGTGTGCTCAGGTCCCCAAGATTACCCAACAATAATTCTCTTTTCCTGAATGCCAAGTGCCCTTTGAGATTTACAAGCTTACTCTCAGATTTCTCAAGCTCTTCCTCTGAGCTCAAAAACTATCTATGAATAATTTCTAGGGACATAACATACAGCATGCTGACAACAGTTAATGATACTGTATTGCATATTTGAAGGATGCTAAGAAAGCAGGTTTCAAAAGTACTCATGAGCACACGCATGCTAAGTTGCTTCCGTCCTGTCCAACTCCTTGCTACCCCATGGACTGCCAGGCTCCTCTGTTCATGGAATTCTCTAGGGAAGGATACTGGAGTGCGTTTTTATGCTGTCCTCCAGGGGATCTTCCCAACCCAGGGATTGAACCTGAGTGTCCTGCACTGGCAGACTAGCGCTACCTGGGAAGCCCTTAAAAGTATGTACCAACACACACACAAAAAATGTGTAACTATAGGAAGTGATAGATATGTTAACTGGCATTGTTGTGGTAATCATTTCAAAACACATACATATATCAAATCATTGAATCATTTATACCTTAAATTTACACAATTGTTGTTTCTCAGTGGCTAGGTTGTAGCAGACTCTTTGTGATCCCATGAACTGCAGCACACCAGGCTTTCCTGTCCTTCACTATATCCTGGAGTCTACTCAACCTCATGTCCATTGAGTCAGTGATGCCATTCAATCATCTCTTCTTCTGTTGCCCCTTCTCCTTTTGTCCTCAAACTTATGCAATGTTATATGTCAATTGTACCATAATAAAGCTTGGGGAAAAAGAATTCTGTAGTTTTCCTCACATCATACTGTAATGGATAACTTTGTACTGGAATAAAAACTTTTCCTTGACCCTCTTAGGGTCCTTGGCTGGATCTGAAAATTAGACCAACAAAGACTAAAGAGATAAACCAAAGGAGAAAATCATATAAACATACTTAATATAAATTTCACATGATACAGGAGGCTTCATAAGGAAATGAAGACTTGAAGACCAGTTTAAATCTGAGTGATTTTTTGCTAGGTTTGATGAAGAGTGGAAAGTCACAGAAAGATGTGATAGGATGAAATCGAGCTAATGGTAATAATCTCAGCAACTCCTGTACTTTCAGATTCCTCTCTCCGTTTCTTCTTCTTCAGAGACAAGAATGCTTCTTTCTTCTAAATATAGGACAGACACATCTCATACGACTGTTTTATAACATATAAGAAGGTCAGAAACTTCTTGCTGCACATGCCATTTCTCAAATCTGTCAGTTTGAAATATTCAATACCCCATGGTGCCATATTGGGAGAGCAGTGTGTTTTGAATCCCACCACCTCTTAAGGCCCATCTCCTAGGTGCTTCTCAAACTTGGTTGCTCTTCGGCTGTAACAAAATTCTGGCCTCAGACTTCAACATCCTTTACACAGCCTTCCCAGGCTACATGCTGGAAAGCGAAGTACAGTTTTCTTGCTCTGAGATTCCCCTCATAAGGACCTGGGTTTATATTTTCTACCTACCCATGCCCAAGGATCCTATGATAATAGAGGACACTGTGCCTTTCACTCTACTCCTCCTCCACAGGAGACAAAAATTCTTTGACCTACTCTAGGAAGAGTGTATGGCCCCTTTCCTAGAAGGAGTGGAAGCAGGAGACTAATTAGGAGCCAAAATCCTGATTCTTAATGCTGAAAAACCTTTTTCATTGAGGAATTTTACCCACCATCAAATTGGCACAATATTATCTGGAGAAGCTGGGAGGCTCACATTTTGACTCTTTGTTCTCTCCACATTTTCGCTTCCCTGAGAAAGGTAATAGAATGGCCATACTACTGCCTAAATGTTGGGGAAAGGAAATGTTAGTGAAGAATCTTTAGTTAAAATCTCAGAATTTTGTCTGAGTTATATCGTAGGTCCACATAGCAGCCCTTTTGTTGCTGTGGCCACACAAATGTGGCTCAGGCTTTAATCGGTTTTCCACACTTCCCCAATAGCTCAGTGGTAAAGAATCCACATGCAATGCAGGAGGTGTAGGCGATGTGGGCTTGATCCTTGGGTTGGGAAAGTCCCTTGGAGAAGGAAATGGCAACCCACTTCAGTATTCTTGCCTGAAAAATCCCCATGGACAGAAGAGCCTGATGCACTACAGTCCATAGGGTAGCAGAGTCAGACATGATTTAGAGACTAAACAAACACTTTAAAAAGCCATGTTTCCTAGCTGCCACCCAGTGACGTGAGGATCTACTGCCTTATTAAAACTTTCAGTATGTCAATAATTAAGTAATCAGGATCACTGTGTCTCTGAGCCAGAAATGGAGACTTAATCTCCCAGATCATTGCGTTTAGAGAAGTCTAGGTGAGCACTTTTCCCCATAACATCTGTCCCTGCCATCCTTGAGAAAATATTTTAAATGTTATTTTTCAATGGAATTAAGAAAACGTTTATCCCGTTTCCTTTCACAAAGGAACAGTCGACCTCACACCGAGGGGCTGATGTTGTCAAGTCTCTACTTGGAGGACACTACGGAAGGATCGAGCCCCCTCTCTGGCTGTCTCTCTCCCTCACACTCACCCTCTGGATTGTCAGGAAAATTCTCTGTGCCTCTCTTCAAAGGCACCTCAACAGCTGTGAACTCCTGACCTAATTGTTCTAATGGCATTCCCAAGCTCCCCTGCTCAAGGCCAGAGAAATCACAGCCCTTTGGACCTCTGGCTAGTAATTCATGGTGCTTAGTCAAACTCCCTCCCCCACGCCTCCAGCCCCTCCTGCTGCCCCTCTCCTTCCTCCTGTCCCCTTGCTCTCTGGCTCTTCTCCTTCCTCACACTAGTCTGAAGCAGCTTGATCACCTGCCAACCGGTATTGATTTTTGCTTCCCAATCTCCAGGCTGGATGGAAAGAAAAGATTAAAAACAGTTTGTCAGTTTGAAGTTGAATAAGAATTCGGCACAAGGGACATCTTAGAAATGTGAGGAAGTGGCGGGGGAGGTTGAGAGTGTAGGCAGTCAAGGCCAAAGCAAATCTTAAGGGATTTTAACCCTTTGTCCCAACCAGCCCCAGAATTTCTGAGGCAGGATTGAGCTATAACCCTGCTGTACACTCCCCTTTTGCGGTGTCTCATGCACTCAGATCCTCTCGTGGTTTTCTTTTAGCCCGCAATATCAGCATAGATTTGGTTGGGACTGGCCCAAGTTCTTGGCTTCTCTGGTGGCTCAGATGGTAAAGAATCTGCTTGCAATGCAGGTAGACCTGGGTTTGATCCCTGGATTAGGAAGATCCCCTGGAGAAGGGAATAGCTACCCACTCCCCTATTCTTACCTGGAAAATTCCATGGACAGAGGAGCTTGGCAGGCTACAGTCCATTGGGCTGCAAAGAGTCTGACAACACTGAGCAACTAACACTTTAACTTTTTCATCCCAAGTCCTAGGACAGGGCCCTCATCAGCTCAGCTTATACCTCCTGTCAGGTCAAGTGGACCTTACCAAGAGGTAGTGTCTACAACTTCTCAATTGTAGGGGTCACTGGGCCTGTACAGCTGAGCTCTGCCAGGGGACTCTGTTAGTATTCATGGAGCAGGGTTTGTTGCTGTCCTTGTCCAGACAGATTGGGGAGACCAGAGAAATTTTCCTTTCAAAAAAATGAGTACCATTGACTCATGAAGGATCTTTTTGGGTTCTTTCTCAGAGGTAGAGATGACAAATGATTTACAAGCATCAGTAGAAAATCGGAAGCGCCAGAGCACAGACAAACAGCATGTGAAGTGAAATCCAGGGCACTAAAATTTGACTCAGTCAACAGCCAGGTTACTCACCAGTCTGCTAAGAGCTCGGGGGCTAAGCTAAAGAAGGAAGTTCACCTTTCTCTCCCATGTAAGCATAACAGTTAAAACCAGGTCAGACCTACTTGCAGCCAAGGAAAACGGAAATGGGAGATATCTGGACAATAATGAAGACTATGTCAGTTATTCAAAACAAAGCTCACTGATGGGATCCAATTCCCTTTTCTTTCCCAGTTCATTTCCACAGGATTTGGTATCAGTGATTTGTACAGTGTACAGCATAATCAGACAAAGATCAGTCTTGTTAACAAGTCTGGATGGTGGGCTCTTCTAATGATTTTGCTGTTTGTACACTTATATTTGTGTGTCTCTAACTAGCAACTATATTCTACCTTATCCAAATGGTCTTCTTGTGTAAAACGTAATATTTAGCAGTGTTCTATAAGTCAGAATCTCATGAAGACAACAAAATATGTGAAGAATGATTAAAATGATGCTGAATATTAGGAATTCTACTCCATTTATTCAAAATATTTAGGCAAAATCAATAATTAATAGGAATCTCTAGCTCATCCTCACCACGCTTGCTATGGGAGGGTTTCTGGTCCAGATAGCTTTCTATTTGTTTCACACTTTCTTTGTTTCATGCCATAGGCTTTGCTATGTCAGTTAATTTTCCCAAAATCTTTAATATTTGACTCAGATTTATCTTTTGCACATGTTCCAGCTGTCATCTCCAAGTCCTAACTGTTTCACTGGGAAGCTGAATTTTCATTGCTTGAAATTACAGCATACTATAAAGCCACAATAATATAAACATTATAATACTAGTGTAAGATATCTAGTGAAACAGAATTTCAGGGAAAAAAAAGCTGGCATTCTAAAATACTAAAGAAGTATGATTTTTCAACCAACTAGTTCTGGGAAAATTAGTTAACTCTTAAGAAAACATAAATTAAATGCTCTTTAATAGCAAAGTAAACTCTAGTTAAACTATCTAGAACTACATATGAAATAAGACATAAGGAAATTATAAGTAATATAATTAATATTTTTAAAGCATAAAGAAAGAAGAAGAAACAATAATATATATATTCAAACTTTTGCACATGAAAAAATAATTACTGTAAACAAAAAAGCAAATGGGAAAGTGGGGAAATATTTTAACTTACATGAGAAAGAAAAAGGTTAACATTCCTACTACTTAAAGACTAACATCCCTAATATAAAAATAATTCTTAAATAACAAGAAAAGTACATAAAAAAAGAATAAAAGGTTTGCAGAATGAATATATTTACACATCAGTACATTCATAATGCATCAGTTCAGTTCAGTTCACTCACTCAGTCGCATCCAACTGTTTGCCCATGAATTGCAGACGCCAGGCCTCCCTGTCCATCATTGACTCCCAGAGTTCACTCAAACTCTTGTCCATCGAGTCGGTGATGCCATCCAGCCATCTTATCCTCTGTCGTCCCCTTCTCCTCCTGCCCCCAATACCTCCCTGCATCAGAGTCTTTTCCAGTGAGTCACACACATACAATATAAAACCAAAGCCATGAAAATACAGTCAACCTCATAATTGATCAAAAATGTGCAATTTTTTTTTTTTGCATTTCTCTAATAATGAGTGATGTTGAGCATCTTTTCATGTGTTTGTTAGCCATCCGTATGTCTTCTTTGGAGAAATGTCTATTTAGTTCTTTGGCCCATTTTTTGATTGGGTCGTTTATTTTTCTGGAATTGAGCTGCAGAAGTTGCTTGTATATTTTTGAGATTAGTTGTTTGTCAGTTGTTTCATTTGCTATAATTTTCTCCCATTCAGAAGGCTGTCTTTTCACCTTGCTTATATTTTCCTTTGTTGTACAGAAGCTTTTAATTTTAATTAGATCCCATTTGTTTATTTTTGCTTTTATTTCCAGAATTCTGGGAGGTGGATCATAGAGGATCCTGCTGTGATTTATGTCTGAGAGTGTTTTGCCTATGTTTTCCTCTAGGAGTTTTATAGTTTCTGATCTTACATTTAGGCTTATAATAGCCAGGACATGGAAACAACCTAGATGTCCATCAGCAGATGAATGGATAAGAAAGCTGTGGTACATATACACAATGGAGTATTACTCAGCCGTTAAAAAGAATTCATTTGAATCAGTTCTGATGAGATGGATGAAACTGGAGCCAATTATACAGAGTGAAGTAAGCCAGAAAGAAAAACACCAATACAGTATACTAACACATATATATGGAATTTAGGAAGATGGCAATGACGACCCTGTATGCAAGACAGGAAAAAAGACACAGATGTGTATAACGGACTTTTGGACTCAGAGGGAGAGGGAGAGGGTGGGACGATTTGGGAGAATGGGAATTCTAACATGTATACTGTCATGTAAGAATTGAATCGCCAGTCCATGTCTGACGTAGGGTGCAGCTTGCTTGGGGCAGGTGCATGGGGATGACCCAGAGAGATGTTGTGGGGAGGGAGGTGGGAGGGGGGTTCATGTTTGGGAACGCATGTAAGAAAAAATAAATAAATAAATAAACATAAAATAAACGTAAAAAAAAAAAAAAAAAAAAAAGAGTAAATATAAATAACATAAAGTCAATTCTAAAAAAAAAAAAAAAAAAAAATGTGCAATTTTTTAAAGAAAAAAATAATATTTTATTTATCAAATGGTAAAGTTTTTCAAAGAGATAATTCCAGTGTAAGAGTAGATTTGAGGAAGAAAGTTACTGTATTATTTTAGTTGAATTATAAATTACAGTAACAAATTTTAAATAATTTAAAATTATGTAACATCACAAACTTCTAAATAATCTCCCACACAATTTTATATATAATATACTATATTATATAAACATTGTGAAAAAGCAAGTACAGAAGTGCACGTTTAAAATAAAAAGAAATTTTATAAATAACTGTAGTGTCTAATAAGTTAATTATGTTCCATTGCATTTCATATGTTGCCATTAAAACTCTCGTTTCAAAAGAATATTTGATGAAATGAAAACAATTGACCAGTATATTGGCAATGCATTGTAGAATTAAGGTGGGTTGTGAAATAGTCCTGCAGTATTAATCCAATTTTCAAAATATGTGTGTGTGTGTTGTTCTTGTTGTTTAGTTGCTAAGTCGTGTCTGACTCTTTTATGACTCTACCGGCTCCTCTCTCATGGACTTTCCCAGGCAAGAATACTGGAATGGGTAGCAATTTTCTTCTCCAGGGGATCTTCCTGACCCA
Organism: Capra hircus; assembly: GCF_001704415.2. NCBI lineage: Eukaryota > Metazoa > Chordata > Mammalia > Artiodactyla > Bovidae > Capra > Capra hircus. Next base: position 115,249,821 of record NC_030810.1, read on the forward strand.
AGGATCGAACCCATGTCATCTCCTGCATAGGCAGGTGGATTCTTTACCACTGAGCCACCTGGAAAATTCATGTGTGTGTATATGAAGTTATTAATAAAACTACCAATAAGGGCTATTTACTAAAGAATATCTTAAGGTTTTTTCTATATTTATATCTATATTGTTATCTATATTTTCTGAATAAAAAAGTTATAACCTTTGTAATAAGAGAAAAAATCCTATTTTAAGATCCCAATTATTTAATCTGAAACACTTTGATAATAACATTTGAGAGTTCTCAGGTTTGAGGGGGGTGAGAAAACTATGTTTCTAAAAACAAGTAGTTGTATTATTTTTTTTTAATACTTAAATACAGTCCATTTAATTGGAGATACAAACATTTTACCACTGGTGATTTCTGCATGCTACCTTAAAATTTCTAGGAAGCAGGGACTATGAATTGTCAATTCTGGCATCTAAGGTGTGATTTTAAAGAAATTTTAAAGAAGAATTTTAAAGAAATTTTAAAGAAGAATTTCCAAATTATGAAAGATTTTAAATTGTTAGATAATAAACACATATGCTTTTCCTGTATAAAGCGAAAGTGAAGTCGCTCAGCAGTGTCCAACTCTTGCCGACCTCATGGCTCCTCCATTGATGGGATTTTCCAGGCGAGAGTACTAGAGTGGGCTGCCATTTCCTTTTCCCAGGGATCTTCCCAACTCAGGGATTGAATCCAGGTCTCCTGCACTGCAGACTAACGCTGTACCATCTGAGCCACCAGATGTAAGCAAATATCAAACTATAACTCAACAGCTACAAACTTACTTTGCAAAGTTTGATTTTGAATATGTAGATTCAAATAAAATACTTGAAACTTATTTGTGGAATAAAGGGTTGGCCACAGTAGCTCGGTACCTCAGTTTTCCTTCTTTTTTGTTTGTAAGTATTTATTGAATTTGCTACAATATTGCTTCTGTTTTGTTTTGGTTTTCACGGGGGCAGGGACCTGAGGCATGTGGGAACCTTAGCTACCAGACCAAGGGTCGAACCCACACTCCCTGCATTGTAAGGCAAAGTCTTAACCTGTGGATCACCAGGAAAGTCCCTATACTTTGGCTTTTCTCATCTGACAAATGCATCAGTAATCACACCTCACAAGATTGTTGCAATGATCAAGTGTGTACATTCATGTAAAATCACTTTAACAGATATAATACATAGATAAATCTGTCATAATTGATAAATATACATCTGTTTACTTTTTTCATTGTTATTACCTACTATGCATCAGGACATGATCCAAGAAGTCCATCCAAGAGGAAATCAGTCCTGAATATACACTGTAAGGACTGATGCTGAAGCTGAAACTCCAATACCTTGGCCACCTGATGCAAAGAACTGACTCATTGGAAAAGACCCTGATGCTAGCAAAGATTGAAGACGGAAAGAGAAGGGAATGACAGAGGATGAGATGGTTAGATGGCACCACTGACTTGATGGACATGAGTTTAAATAAGCTCTGGGAATTGGTGATGGACAGGGAAGGCTGGCGTGCTGCAGTCAATGGGTTCACAAAGAGTTAGACACAACTGAGCAACTGAACTGAACTGATGCATCAGAAGCCTTATAGATATTTGGGAATCATTATTAAATAAAATCAAACAGTCCATCTCTTCATGGAACTTAACTTACATTTCAGCGAGAGAAGATAGGTAAGAAGCAAAGATGGATTTGAATTGGGATGGTGCTAAGTATTGTAAAGAAACTCAATTAATGGGTTGAGGAATGCAGGAAAATCTTACCTAAGAGAGAACAAAACAACTGGAAAAAATACTGTTTAAAACTATGGATGGAATTAAAGGACCAATATGATAGTAGAGATTTACCAGAGCAAGAGAACAGAGACCTAGAGAGTTGAGTGTTGTGTAGCTATCACTTTTTGATGGAGCTTTAGTAAATTCCAGAGTGGGTGCTAGGGACTGCACTATGATTTTGAAAGACACACACAGCTATTAGAGTCTGGGACCCAGCAAGTGAGAAGACTTTATCCTGATAACTACCTTCCCCTCTTTGGGCTGATATCAGAAATGTCACACCCAAGAATGAGAATGAAATTACAAAAGACCACTCTTGAGGTGCCTTTAGCTCAGATTCTGATGGATTCAGTCTCTAGATTTGGACTAAGATGATGCTGAATTTCTATTACTTCCAAACCCTGACTGAAATAAATTAAAATCTTCTTGGAAGAATGTAAAAATATCTGATCTCAAATGATTGCTGTCAACAATTTTATAAATAAGATATTTGGCATAAAATCAAAAGTAACACAATAGGAAATCAGCTAAATTAAACAGAAGCCAACAGATAAGAGAAACAAGCCAGCCAGACACACCAGTACTGGAGATATTAAATAGTGACTTTAAAATAAAATGGTTGTTATTTTCACAGAACATGAATAAGATTGAGAATTTCAGCAGAGTTCTAGAAATCACAATGTAAGAAAAGAAACCAAATGAAAATTCTGTAAAGCCAATATTAAGATTGGTTGAGTTGAGAAAAGGTTAGATACAGCCAATGAAAAAAAATACATGAAATGGAGGGTAGGTGAAGAGAAAAATAATGATTCTAAATGTGTATATACCTAAAAAAAAAAGGATAAAGCTATGGAGAGCAAAAAATGAAAGAACCAAAAGAAGAAGCAAAATTATTTGCTTCATTTTTAATATATTTAATTAAGAATACACAGAAGAACTATACAAAAAAGATCTTCATGACCAAGATAATCACAATGGCATGATCACTAACCTAAAGCCAGATATCCTGGAATGTGAAGTCAAATGGGCCTTAGGAAGGAAGCATCACTATGAACAAAGCTGGTGGAGGTGATGGAATTGCAGCTGAGCTATTTCAAATCCTAAAAGATGATGCTGTGAAAGTGCTGCACTCAATATCCCAGCAAATTTGGAAAACTCAGAAGTGGCCACAGGACTGGAAAATGTCAGTTTTCATTCCAATCCCAAAGAAAGGCAATACCAAAGAATTCTCAAACTGCCACACAATTGCACTCATCTCACCCACTAGCAAAATAATGCTCAAAATTCTCCAAACCAGGCTTCAACAGTACATGAACTGAGAACATCCAGATGTTCAAGCTGGTTTTAGAAAAGGCAGAGGAACCAGAGATCAAATTGCCAACATCAGCTGGATCATCAAAAGAGCAAGAGAGTTCCAGAAAAACATCTATTTCTGCTTTATTGACTATGCCAAAGCCTTTGACTGTGTGGATCACAAGAAACTGTGGAAAATTCTGAAAGTGATGGGAATACCAGACCACCTGACCTGCCTCTTGAGAAATCTGTATGCAGGTCAAGAAGCAACAGTTAGAGCTGGACATGGAGCAACAGACTGGTTCCAAATAGGAAAAGGAATATGTCAAGGCTGTATATTGTCACTCTGCTTATTTAACTTATATGAAGAGTACATCATGAGAAACGCTGGACTGGAAGCTTGTCGGGAGAAATATCAATAACCTCAGATATGCAAATGACATCACACTTATGGCAGAAAGCAGAGAAAAACTAAAGAGCCTCCTGATGAAAGTGCTAGAGGAGAGTAAAAAAGTTAAAACTCAACATTCAGAAACCTAAAATCATTGGATCTGGTTCCATTGTTTCATGGCAAATAGATGGGGAAACAGTGGAAACAGTGACAGACTTTATTATTTTGAGCTCCAAAATCACTGGAGATGGTGACTGCAGCCATGACATTAAAAGACACTTGCTCCTTGGAAGAAAAGTTATGACCAACCTAGACAACATATTAAAAAGCACAGGCATTACTTTGCCAACAAAGGTCCATCTAGTCAAAGCTTTGGTTTGTCCAGTAGTCACGTATTGATTTGAAAGTTGGACTACAAAGAAAGCTGAGAACCGAAGAATTGATGCTTTTGAACTGTGGTGTGGGAGAAGACTCTTGAGAGTCCCAAGCTTGGACAGCAAGGAGATCCAACCAGTCCATCCTAAAGGCAAACAATCCTGAATATTCATTGGAAGGACTGATGCTGAAGCTGAAACTCCAATACTTTAGCCACCTGATATGAAGAGCTGCCTCATTTGAAAAGTTCCTGATGCTGGGAAAGATTGACTGTGGGAGAAGAAGGAGATAACAGAGGATGAGATGATTGGATGGCATCACCAACTCAATGGACATGAGATTGAGTAAGCTCCAGGAGTTGGTGATGGACAGGGAGGCCTGGCATGCTTCCATAGGGTCACAAAGAGTCAGACATGACTGAGTGACTGAATTGAACTGAACTGACTGAATTCAGTAATTAATAGAAAAAATTAAATACCAATATAAAGTAGAATATTGAATAGCTAATTTTATACTAGCAAAGTGAAAGTGAAGTTGCTCAGTTATGTCTGACTCTTTGTGACCCCATAGACTGTAGCCTACCAGGTTCCTCCATCCATGGGATTTTCCAGGCAAGAATACTGGAGTGGGTTGCCATTTCCTTCTCCAAGAGATCTTCCTGACCCAGGGACTGAACCCAGATCTCCCACATTATAGGCAGATGCTTTACCATCTGAGCCACCAGGGAAGTCCAAAATGCCACTAAAATGTACAACATATGCAATATTAGCAAACTTGCCATATTGTGTACAGAATACCAAATAACTGCAAAATAAAAATATTCTTTAGCAAATAGAATTCTTATAAAATTAATCATATAGTGATCATTAGGATAGTTTCCATGAATTTCAAAGACTGAAATCAATATAGAGAATGCTCTTTAACAAGTGAAATAACCAGAATTTTTTTAATGAGAAAAATCTCTTCAAATATTTTGAAATTAAGAAATATTAATACATTCCAGAATAACATATGGGTTAAAGAAAAAAGTCACAATAAAATTACAAAATATTTTAACCAAATGACAACAAAATCATGCATATCAAACCTTTTGAGATGCAATTTAAATTATTTTATTTTAAAAATCAATTTCTGTAGTTGTATTATTAGAAAAAAAGAAAGGGTAAAATCAAGAACCTAATACCTACCTTAAGAAATTAGAAACTTAATAGCAAAATTAAGCTCAAGGAAAGAAAAAAGGAGATAATAGGGATAAAAACAAAGACATTATTCTGAGAATAAACAAAGCAAACGGCTCTTGAAAAAATGCAAAACAAAAAAATTTATGAATTTCTAGCAAGTCTGATCAAGGTAAAAATAGAGATGGTACAGATAGTCAGTAATCAAACTCAATTTTTAAATTGTATGAAAAAGCATATGCAAATGCATTTGAAATCTAGATAAAATGAAAATGTTTTTTTTATCAAAAATTGCATTAGAAAAGAAATAAAATTTGAATAAAACCCAAAATACTAAAGAAATTCAATTCTTTATGCAAATTTTGCCAAAGAAATATGATTTATTTCCCTGGTTAATTCTTACAAACATTTGACCAGGAAATAACATCAGTCTTAAAGTTTTTCAGAGAATCAAAGAAAGAATATTTCTAAATCCATTTTATACAATCAAAATAACTTTGATATCTACTTCTGAAAAGTACTTTACAATAATAGAAAATTGCAGGCCAAATAGCATCAAATAGGTTAAAAGCCATAATAAAATATTAGTAAAACTAATTCACTGATATAGAAAATGGAAAATATATATCACAAATTCAATTTATTTCAGTCAAGTGAGTGAAACATCTGAAAACCATGCAATGCAATTCATATTAACAAAGAAAACTAATAAGGTCATTTTAATACATGAAAGGTCACGTGATACAATTCTAAAAATATTCAGTTTTTAAAAATTCTAAGAATGGAAGAGAAGTTCCTTAGTCTAATAAAACATATTTGCAAAATAGCCTATACTATGGGTCACATTTAATTACAAAACTTGAAGTTTCTCCCTTAAAAATCCAGTCAAAAATGGCTGTTTCATTGTATTGGGTGTCTTGACCAACTTAGTAAGACAAGAAAAATAAATATGTTATAAACATCGAAAGGAGAGAAACAAAACTTTTTTTTGCAGATTATATAAATCTACATGGAAAAAGCACAAAGGAAACCACAGATAAATAGTGACAATTAATGTGGTTAGCAAGGTTACTAGATACTGGGTCAGTAATCAAAAATTAAGTGCATTTTTATATCAGTATACCAGCAAAAAATATTATTGAAAACTGATCCCATCTGAAGCTATATCAAGTCTCTATGAATAATGACATCAAAGTTGTATAAGATATCTGCAAAAAAAACAATAACAACAACAAAAAACCCAAACCATAAAATGTTATTGAAAGAAACCAAAGATCTAAGTGAATGCTCATCAGTTGAAAGACTCAAGTTTCAGTCGCTCAGTTGTGTCCTACTCTTTGTGACCCCATGAACTGTAGCCCACCAGCTCCTCTGTGCATGGGATTTTTCAGTCAATAATACTGGCGCGGGTTGCCATTTCCTAATCCAGGGGATCTTCCTGACCTGGAGATTGAACCCATGCCTGCTGCATCTCCTGCACTTGCAGGCAAATTTTTTTCCCACTGAGCCAACTGGGAGGCCCCTCTTCAAGCTGGTATTCCAATCTAATCCATCCTATCTATACTAGAACATACCTAAAATAGAATTCAATAACAGCTGCATTCTGAAGAGTTAATTTAGCCTATACTATGAAATGCTATTTCTTTAAAAATCACTCTTAAAGAAAAGACAGCATGAATTCAAAGCCACTTAAAATATTCCACCTGAAAAATAGATTTGGTTTCACTACCTCTGTCAAACATTTACTTTTCTTGAGGCAACCATTCACAAATATAGTCCTCTTTGGGAAGTTCTGCCAACAAAGGTTTTGGGGTTTTTGTTTGTTTGTTTTTTAATGTAATCTGTCTCAAAGTCAACTCAAGTGAATCACTGGCAAACATCTTCAGCATTACTACTGAAAAAAGACTGTTTCAGTTAGATCACACCCTCCACACACCTCCAAAATCCACTCACCACTATTGTTAAATGTATATTTCATCCATCCCAGGAACTCTACAGAAGGTATAAAATATGCCCACAAGAAACTATAAGAAAGGCAGGGTATGGGTGGAAACACAAATACAGCCTCTTTGAGGGAAACGTGTCTTAAAGAACTGTTACCATTCAAAGTTATACTAGCTCTATCAGGAATCTGAAGTAAAGTTAACCATGAACACCATGAAAAATTGCAAAATCAAAACAATAAGCTTTACTGTTTAAATCTTGTTCCTACTAAAAGATTTTACTTTCTCACATGGATCTTCACAATCAGGAACTGGATTTTCTGAAGACTGAACCAGGACATTCTAATGATAAAAGCCTATTGTTTCAAGTGGGTAAGGTGAGGAATGAGGATCACATACCTAAAGAACAGTTCCAGGTTCAAATTGAGAGAACTAATTTATCTACAGAAACTGTTACTCTTAGAGCTCCAAAGACAAGAGTGAGAAGTAAGTAATTTCTTAAAGACATTCCTTTTCCCCCTTAATTGATCACTTCATCAGAGGGGTAGGAGACACAGTAACCAAGGAAGGAGCTGTAGGTCACTGAGGACAAGTGTCCCACTGAATTCAACTAGAATGTATTAATGCTCAGCACTGTTGGCAAAGAGACTTGAACAATGAAGTCTTTGTGCTGAAAGCCCTTTTGACCCCAACCCCTTGACAGATTAATGTAATTAACCTGAAGGCTACAGGTTTTATTTGAACAAAGGGAGGAGAAAAGGAGACAGGTTACAGGAAGGGAACAGATGGGCAGGTAGGCTACAGGGCCCAGGAGTTGCCTGGGAGGGCTCTGACCCCTTCTCAATAGACTCATACCATGTTTTAAAGATGGGCTTCCCTGGTGGCTCAGATGGTAAAGAACCTGCCTCCCATGAGGGAGACCTGGGTTCATTCCCTCAGTTGGGAAGATCCCCTGGAGGAGGGCATGAAAATCCACTGCAGTGTTCTTGCCTGGAGAATTCAATGGACAGAGGAAGCTGCTGAGCTCCAGTCCAAGGGGTCGCAACGAGTCAGACGTTACTGAACAACTAAGCACGTATTTTAAAGATATCAAGACTCTCCAAATCAATCTATAATTTTTAAATGATTATAATCAAAATCCCCAAAAGAGATCATGTGTCTTGAAAGTTGCCAAAATAATTACCAAAATGATATGAAAATGACCATTACAAAATATCACCAAAATCTTCTGAAGAAAGAGCTACAAAGTGAGAGGATTTGCCCCACTAGACATCAAAATGTATTATGGATCTACAATAACTAAAATGTGAAGGTAGACATTTAAAATTTATGACAGAGGTAATACTGCAAATCAGTGGAGAATGGTAAATGCTGTTGTACCAACTGAAATATCTGCATTAAGGAAAAATGTTGATTTCTATTCATCAAACAAGTTCAGTTCAGTTCAGTCACTCAGTCGAGTCCAACTCTGCGACCCTATGAACTGCAGCATGCCAAGCCTCCCTGTCCATCGCCAACTCCTCAAGTATACTCAAACTCATGTCCATTGAGTCGGTGATGCCATCCAACCATCTCATCCTCTGTCATCCCCTTCTCCTCCTGCTCTGCTTTTTAAACAAACTCAATTTCAGTTAGACTGTAGATCTAAATGTGTAAGGTAAATGAGTAATTTCTACAAGATAACATGGAAGATATTCATGACCTTGTGGTGAAGTCTTCCTAAATAGGACATAAAAAGCAAACAAATGCTAAAGAAAGAGATATATTCAGAGTAGATTAAAATTACAAACTTCTTTTCATCTGAAAGTACAATGTATGTGTGGTAAGTTGCTTCAGTCACGTCCAAGTCTTTGTGACCTTGTGGACTGTAGCCTGCCAGGCTCCTCTGTCCATGGGATTCTCCAGGCAAGAATACTGGAGTGGGTTGCCATGCCCTCCTCCAAGGTATCTTCCCTGTCCGAGGGATCAAACCCATGTCTCTCATATCTCTGGCATTGGCAGGCAGTTTCTTTACCACTAACACCACTGGAAAGTCCATTAAATTACCATAAAAGAATGAAAAGGTAAGACATGGAATGGGAAAATTTTTTCAACACACATAAATTAATTAAAAATAATAACACCTGAAAACCAAATAAAACACAGGCAACGTTTAGAGCTAGTGTTTCAAAAAACAAATATTCAAATGGCTAATAAATATTAACAAAAGCAGTGTCCAATGTAATTAACAATCAGACAAATTAAGACCAAATAAAATGTTACTACATATCTATCAAATGAGTTAATTTTTTTTTTACCTGACAATAAGGGCTTCCCAGGTGGTTCAGTGCTAAAAAATCTGCCTGCCAATCAGGAGACACAGGTTTGATCCCTGGGTTGAGAAGATGCCCTGGAGAAGGAAATGGCAAACCAGTCCAGTATTCTTGCCTGAGAAATCCCAGGGACAGAAGGAGTCTGGCAGGCTACAGTCAATAGGATTGCGAAGAGTCGGACCAGACTTAGTGACTACACAACAAAAATAATTGCTATTAGGCAGGAATGTAGATTAATGAACAGTCTTGTGCCCTGCTGGTAAAAGTGTTAATTGTCACAGTTATTTAAAGAACAAGTTGGAATTATTAACTAAACTTTCCATATCATGCTGCTGCTGCTGCTAAGTTGCTTCAGTCATGTCCGACTCTGTGCGACCCCATCCCTGGGATTCTCCAGGCAAGAACACTGGAGTGGGTTGCCATTGCCTTCTCCAATGCATGACAGTGAAAAGTGAAATGAAGTCGGTCAGTGGTATCCGACTCTTAGCGACCCCATGGACTGTAGGCTACCAGGCTCTTCCATCCATTGGGTTTTCCAGGTGAGAACACTGGAGTGGGGTGCCATTGCCTTCTCCTTCCATATCCTATGACTCAGAAATTCCACTTCCAGGTAGAATCCAACAGAAATTCATGGTCATGGCTTCATTAATCATAATGCTTCAAACTGGAAACAACTCAAATGTGCATCAACAATAGAATAAAATATAAATAAGCTATAAATAATCACACAATAAAATAAAATATTGCAATGAAAATGAAGAATTTAGAGCTATGCATAATGACATGAATGAATCTCAAATAGCAATATTGAGCAAAAGGAGTTAGGTGAAGAAAAACAGTGTGTAGGGTGAGTCCATTTTATATGAAATTCAAAGAGAAGGTAAACTTAACTAGTGTTATATTGTACACTCACGTGATAGGACTTTAAGAAATACAAAGAAACGGTTACCATAAAGATCAAAATGGCTGGAAATTGATGAATGAGAAAGATACAGTTAGGAGATAAGATCAGAGAGTTTTCAGTGCATCAGATTATGCAGTCTTGTGGAACACTGTGAAGTGTTTTCATTCTATTCTTAGTCAGATGGACAACAGCTGGATAGCTTTGAGCAAAAGAGTGATATGAAGGAAAGTGCATTTCAAGAGGCTCATTCTGGTCTCTGCAAGACAAAGAGGCAAATGCAGAAATGGAAGAAAGACTAGCTGGGAGGCTGTTGGAATAGCTAAGGTAAGAAATGACTGAGGCATGAACCAAGTAGTAGTGGAAATGATGAGACATGCTTAAACACTAGATATAATTCAAAAGTAGAACTGATGGATTGGCAATTTTATAAGGAAGCCAAAGAAAGAAAAGATGCCCAAAATTTTGGGCTGAAAAGCTGTATAGAGTGTTGTCATTTAATGAGATGGGGAAATACACAAAATATGATCATTCTCTGCTAGAGTGCAATGTACTAAGAAGTCATTAAATAGAAGTATCAATATGTCCTATGAATAAACGAGAGCTTCTTTTAAGGTACTATATTACATATAGTATAGCCAGTGGCTAGTTGAATGGGCCCCATTAACCAGAGTTTCTAAACAAGGTTCTGTAGTGTTCAGAAGGTTGGTTAGTATGCTGTCTGCTTTCTTAGGATCTCTGATGTACAATCCTTCATTTCATGAACTTGAATAAAATTTTTTTATTTTTTGAAATGCAAAAGAAAATGAGTTAAATATTCAGGCTTAAAAAATGTTTAGGTTAAAATCACAAAATATATTTTCCTCTACCCACTGAGATGTGTGCTCCTGAATTTTTCTTATACTTCTCTGAAACTCAGATGACTATGCAGAAATCTTGAATTTGAGGATAAATACCTGTCTATTTGAGAAAATACCTGTCTATTGAGTTATCATAGTTGAGTATAAATTTTCATTGCTTTGGTTTTTAAGAACAAAGTGCAAGTAAGGTCAAAGTTTGAGGTTCTGGCCATAAGTGAGCTAATAAACTTGAGACATAGAAAAGATTAAACTCATAATTAACACAGTAGTTAACAGCTTACACTCTGGAGCTAGGTAGCCATGGGACCAAATCCTAGTTCTGCCACTTAAAGACAGTTTGATTTTGAGTAAGTTACTCAACTACTTTGTAATACAATCTCCCCTTCTGAAAAATTGAGTTAAAAATAAGGCCTTCTAGTGCATTCTATGGGCTTCCCTGTTGGCTCAGATGACAAAGAATCCACCTGCAATGCAGGAGACCTAGGTTCAATCCCTGGGTTGGGAAGATTTCATGGAGAAAGAAATGACTGCCCACTCCAGTATTCCTGCCTGGAGAATTCCATGGACAGAGTAGCCTGATGGGCTACAGTTCAAAGTCGCACAGAATCAGACATGACTGAGATAGTTTCACTCACATTCTATAGTGACACTGGCTTTTAGAAAGCCCTTTAGCCTAAATAGCCATTTAGCCCATTTATCTAAGGACTATTGCTAAAGAATCTACCCGCAACACAAGAGATGAGAGTTCAATCCATGGGATTGAACCAAGATCTCCAAGATCCCCAAGAGCCCCTGGAGAAGGAAATGATAGCCCACTCCAGTTTTCTTACTGGAAGACCCCATGGACAAAGAAGCCCATTGTCCATGGGACTGTAAAGATCAGACACAACTTAGCAACTAAAAAACAACAACAGTATAGACTGCTACTTTTTGTTTGTTTCTCTTCAAACATGAAATAAAATTTTTATAACAGTGGGGAAAAAATTAGATCTTTCTTAGAGAATTGCTGTGAGTGTTAGATAATATGATTCATGTAAAGAACTTGACACAGTACCTAGTATATAACTTGGAATGTTCAGTAAGTGTTGGGCAAATATGTTTGCTAGAAAACAGAGTAAGGATTCAGCTAGCTCAGATAGGAGCAACTTCCCCATTCAGTTCAATTCAGTTCAGTCGCTCAGTCATGTCCGATTCTTTGCGACCCCATGAATCGCAGCATGCCAGGCCTCCCTGTCCATCACCAGCTCCCAGAGTTCATTCAGACTCACGTCCATCGAGTCAGTGATGCCATCCAGCCATCTCATCCTCGGTCATCCCCTTCTCCTCCTGCCCCCAATCCCTTCCAGCATCAGAGTCTTTTCCAATGAGTCAACTCTTCACATGGGGTGGCCAAAGTACTGGACCTTCAGCTTCAGCATCATTCCCTCCAAAGAAATCCCAGGGCTGATCTCCTTCAGAATGGACTGGTTGGATCTCCTTGCAGTCCAAGGGACTCTCAAGAGTCTTCTCCAACACCACAGTTCAAAAGCATCAATTCTTCGGCACTCAGCCTTCTTCACAGTCCAGCTCTCACATCCATACATGATCACTGGAAAAACCATAGCCCTGACTAGATGGACCTTTGTTGGCGAAGTAATGTCTCTGCTTTTTAATAGGCTATCTAGGTTGGTCATAACTTTTCCTCCAAAGAGTAAGCATCTTTTCGTTTCATGGCTGCAATCACCATCTGCAGTGATTTTGGAGCCCAGAAAAATGAAGTCTGACACTGTTTCCACTGTTTCCCCATCTATTTCCCATGAAGTGATGGGACTGGATGCCATGATCTTTGTTTTCTGAATTTTGAGCTTTAAGCCAACTTTTTCACTCTCCTCTTTCACTTTCATCAAGAGGCTTTTTAGTTCCTCTTCACTTTCTGCCATAAGGGTGGTGTCATCTGAATATCTGAGGTTATTGATATTTCTCCCGGCAATCTTCACCTCAGCTTGTGTTTCTTCCACCCCAGCATTTCTCATGATGTACTCTGTATATAAGTTAAATAAGCAGGGTGACAATTGTACAGCCTTGACGTACTTCTTTTCCTATTAGCAGGTAAGAAACTCCAGTCTTAACTTTCAACTGATTTAACTGCAAATGTCTCCACTTATGGAAATTAAAATAAGCAATGTTTTACCTTCACTTTTCTCTCACATATAGAGCAGCATATTTGTTTGAAATCACATAATTTTGGATAATTAGAAGGAAGAAAGAGGTTAATCTGGCATAAAGATTATAACTCTGTGAACTTGAAAAATCGCAATCATTTTATTGCTTCATCTAACACTGGTACCTTCTTCTCTGAATTAAATTATTTTCATTTAGCCCACATTTGGTTCTCCACCCTTACAACAGGGACTTCCAGTGGTTGATTGAAGCCCTGTATAAAAAGATGACTCTTACGCCTTTGCCTGAAAATTATTATGTCAGCACCATGCCTGAATGCCAGTTGAATTGAAATGTATGACTTCCTTAAGAACATGTGTTGACAGTTACTTTCCTCATTGGTCTCTCCTCTTGGTTCCAAGAGCCCATAAAATCTTAAAACCACACAAACCAAAATTATACAGGAGACATTTAGTTATGTTTGGCACAAATTAGTATGGAGTGGAACCTTGCTTCTTTCTTCAGGGATCTGCTGTGTACTACCCTGGATGTTGATTCAGTCTGCCTCTGGTTCAGTTGGTTTGGCTTTCCAAGGTGCCTCTTCATTCCCCCTCTTACACACTTTTCTGATCTAGGAGAGACTGTTGGCCTCTCTTACTTGTTAAGGTGAACAGACAGGTCGTATTCTCACTTAACAATTCCTGCGCCATATCACTGAAGTAAACTTAAGCTGGATTATAAAGCTTTCTGGCACCTCAGTGATTTTCAAGGCCACTCAAGGAGCTTTGCTAATACAAGGAGGTATTTAACAGACAGCTCTCACTCAAGTCAATGTCTCTAGGTACTCAGGCCCAGGGATCACTTGAAGAAAGACTTTGCTGTCTATGCTGCAGAATCATTTTCCCTTTCTTTTTACACTGTGACATCAATCAACTCTGACCCACTCCATAACATTATTTAAGGAGAGTGACGTTAGGTAGAAATGTCAAATATTTAGGAAAGTCACATAAATGACAAAGTCATTTACATCACCTGCTAGGCTGTCCAGATGGAAACAGGATGTCATCATGAAACTTATATTAAATCCTTTCACTGGCTTCAGAATAAAAGTGCCATGACTTAGAACACAAAGCTCTTCCTGACCAGTTCCTTATTTTAGAGCCTTACTGAATCATCTCCTGCTCCCTAGACACACACACAGGATGCACGTGCCTTCACGTTTTACTGGGTCTCTGCCTGGAACTCTTACTTATCCTTGGTGCTTCAGTTTAAGCATCATGTCTTCTGAGAAATCTTCCTTGGTATACATTCTATCTTGTGAGGGTGGTATATTGCCCTGTACTGTGAGTCTCAGCATTTTACCAGAGTTGAAATTCCAAGTAGATTGGTTCAAAACAATTTCTACTCTTTAAGTACTCTTTAATATCAAAAATGTGCTCTTCAGAATTCATGCGTAAGCAGAATTTCTATAAACAACTACTATTTTAAATACATATAAACAATGTTATGATGAAGAAACCAAATTATGAATTTCATTCTTATGGAAAACCTTTAAATGGATTTATAGCAATTATTATAAACATCTATTATCATTATATTTTATATACTGTATATAATTATAAATATGCATTATTTATAATATTTACACATGTATTGTTATATATTTTCAGATTTTAAAATTTAGGTGAAAGCATGGCAGAAACATTCAAAATGCTTTAAATAGCTGTGTTTGGTTGGTTTATTCATTTTGTATCATCCATTAGCAGATCCATCCACCTCTACAGTTAGTGAATAGAACATCTTACCCTAAAAAAAATTTTAATCCCAGCTACAGTAGCTCTCAAAACCTTATAAATCCAAATGTAACCTCTAGCAATGCTGCTGACATTTAGCACATTGATCCTTTAATAGTATTCTTCTAATAGTTATTAATGACTGAGAAGTATGTCTTTGGGGATTGCATTTATATAACAGAAGAAAAAGTGGACTTAGAAAAGATGTTTGAAATTCGAAATCAAGGGTAAGAAGGTGCCTATATGTAAAATCTGCCAAGATTCATTGGGAGATCTGAGGAAAGTTTTCCTTTGGGTATCCAGAGTTCTTCCCCATAAAACACATTCTGGCTTCCAAAGGGGAAAAAAATTAATCTTTTAAAGCACCCTGAAAGAGGAGATTTAAAGTCAAAGTTGAATTGCCAATTTAGGGAAGAAAAAAAAAAATTCAACTTATGTGAAGCGAAAGTTTTTAGTTGCTCAGTCGTGTCCATCTCTTTGTGATCCCATGAACTGTAGCCCTCCAGGCTCTTCTGTCTATGGAATTCTCCAGGCAAGAATACTGGAGTGGATTGTCAGTCCCTTTTCCAGGGGATCTTCCCAACCTGGGGACTGAACTCAGGTCTCCGGCATTGTTGCTGGATTCCTTACTGTCTGAGCCAGAGGGATAGCTTATAAGGAAATGACTTCTAATTAGAAATGTCAGAACTCCCAAGCCCCCTGCCATTCACAGCCACTAAGGCCTGTGATCGCCTGGCCCCCTGCAAGCACACATCTCCCAAGATTCCTGATTGTATGAGAAGTGTTGTTATCACCTTTTAGTGGATGTTTTGTTTGTGTGGCTAAGAGCTTTCACTAACTCTACCAGAGGTTTATACCTCTCTAAATAGACACATGTCCAAACTTGGACTGTCAATGATTGCTGAAGCACAGAGAAACATAGGCCTTCAGTGTTTCCAACTGAGTGTTTACTCCTGCTTACAATACTATGTAACTTTAATTTCAGTGTTTTGCAAACCAGTATAATCCCCAGAGAGTTTTTACTAATGCAAACATGCTTATTATGGAAGTTAATTCAGGGTAGATAACAACCTCAATGTACCTTTTCCATTAAAAAAAAAAAAACAGTAATTCTAAATTTCTAAATTCTCTACTTTGCTAAAGATGATTGCTTTCACTCTTTGAAGTTTAATATAAGTGACAAAAGTTTACAAAAATGATAGAACTTTGTTTAGTTTCTCCTGCGGACAGTTGCTAACCAGGTCTTTCATTTCATGAAGGAGTCCAGGTGCTGGAGATCTATTTCCTTTGCAGTCAAAAATGGTTTTCTTGAAATAAAAATATATATAGAATACCAGCTATATACAGGGTGAAGATGAGGTTGCAATATACAGGGTGAAGATGAAGGGCTCCAGCAGGATTATGTTTGAAACACCTCTGGAAAACCCAGTCCTGATAAAAGTGCTATCACCCTTGAGGAGGGTGTACCCCAGGATGAGCTCATCATATGTAAAAATAGCACCTTTCACCCAATAAAGTATTTGCCTTTGTACAGTTCACATAAAAGTTCCAAGAATTCAGCTCACTTGAGTGAAACAATAACCTTGTAAATGAAGCAAAATTTTATTATACCTGTTTTTAACACTGAGGCAATGGAGTCTGAGATGACCAAACGTTAGCAAGTAGCAGAGAGAATCCAGCAGCAGAATCTATTGTCTGCTTCTTGGATTATTCAAGATTCTAATTGTTTTAGTCTTGAGGAACCCAAAAATCAAAAAAGAAACAGCTAAGCAGAATAGATGTTCCCCTCAGTGATTCTCCCTACCCTCCTGCACTGATTCTTCCATATCAATAGAGTTGAAAGCTTCTCTGTTATTTCTCTGATTTGTATGATTTGATGGGAATGATCTTCTCAACCTTCTGTTGCCTCTGACAGAGGGAACACAGGGCTGGTACATGCTTGCTCAGAGGCACTCTCGCCCTTCTGCCTCCACCCATAAATCACAGAGCCTTTGAGAAGGCAGCCACCTCTGGGCTGAACACAGCAAGTGTTGAACTGTGAGTAATAATTTATACTGCAGAGTAATTTCAGGCTGAAAGTGAAAAAGATTTCTCGACCCTCCTAACGCTGAAAGGGGACATAAGTCATATAATTTTATGCCAGCAACACATGTATCATATGAAGGGGGAAATATTCTTTCAATGACCTGAATGTTATGTGTTGTCATTAAAATATGTTTAGCCAAGGCTGTGGCTCAATTTGAAACCCATTTGAGGGTATGTGTCATACTTGGTCTCAGGAAGGACTTGAAGCCAATTTAGAGACTGTGTATTACAGGAAGTCTTCATGTTGGAGGTGTGAAATTTACAGTCAATAGAAAGTAATTTTCTGATTGGAACTTGGCCCAAACATTGCAATGAATACAGTGAGAATGTCATGGGATCTGTAATACACATCAGTGGGAGATTTGGAGGGGGCGGTTAAATTCTCTCTCCAAGCTGAGTCAGGTCTGGCGAGAATCAGAACAGGACAAAAACTACTAAAAAAAAGTTGGATAAATTATATTCTTTCCAACACCATCTCTTATATAAAACATCCTCATAAGTTGTCTCTAAGCCTTTGTTCATTACAGCCTTGACAAGTAGATCTCCAAATACGATCTGTCTCCTTTATCATGTCCTTCTGCTTCTATTTCCTGCAACATGAGAGCCTTTGTCATCTAATTTATGCCCACATTTCCAGGTATTCTAAGATTTTTGTCATGCAATCAGGCTTAGGACTCAGGTATCAATGAAAGTCATCATGACTGTTTGCAGAACTTTCATATTTGTAGCTTGGAGAGTTGGAAGAATTTCTCAGAATCTTAGGACTGTATCTCACCATGCCCATTTTTTATACCTTAAGATCCAGCTCATAACATTCAAGCTCATGACAGTTCAACAGTCTAACATATGGCTGTAGCCATACAAAACCATTGACTAGAGCCTGCATACGCTACGTATATTCATGCTTGGGATTCCTCTAGGTTAGTTGAGTGAGAAACTCTAGATATAGCGACCCTGGGTGTTAATACATTTTTTAAAACTCTCCTGATGTTTCTAATGTGCAGACAAAATAGGAACCATCACACTAACAACAACTCTAACCCAAACTTTAATGTACATATGCATCACCTATGAAGCTTTTTTAAAATGCAGATTTTGATCCAGTAGTCTGGATGGGATCCTGTGGGGAGCAAGCAAATTAGCCAAGATGGCTGGTCAGGCTCTCTCACATCTCACAAAGAGCTGAGATCCTCAATAGCACTCCACACGCATATCATGAGGTACTGTCTTGGTCATGGGCTGCTGTGTGAGGTATGCCTGTAAGAGTGTCACCGGGAGAGTTCTGGCTGCTGCTGCATTGGGGCTGCAAAGGAGTGCCAGCGTGGTTATGTTATGTGAGGTTATGTTATGGCTCCATTGTAGCCCCATGATGGTAATACTGTGGCTGCTGCTATGGCTGTTGAGTCGGCCGGAAGAGAGGCTGTGTTATGGTTGCTGTGCCCGCAGGAGAGAGTAAATGTGTCTGCAGTTCCCATGGCTCTTTGAATCTCCTTCCAGCCTCTTATAAGGCTTAAGCCTTGCCTACCCTGGGTTTAATGAACAGTGTGGACAGTGTGAATAGCAATTGGCATCATGAACAGTGATACAGATCAGAGTCCCAGATTTCTAACAAACCCCTAGGTGAGGCTGATGCTACTGGTCCATGGATCATATTTTATGATGTCTTCAACCTATTTCTTCAAAACTTAGCTCAAATGAGGTATCTTCTATAAAGGTTTTCCTTAGGTTCTCAAGGAGAATTAAGCCTTGTATCCCTTTTGTATTTTCAAACATCAAAGTTTTACAGATGTCATTAATTAATCATTTCCTTGTTTGCCTCCCTATACATACATATATGCTCAATAAACCCTGAGTTTAGGGGCAAAGAGTGACTTACTCATTCTTGTTGTCACTTCCTATCATAGAAGTTAGATGAATGTTATAAAGGAAGAAAAAGTGAGAGGTAGAGAAGAATTCATGAACTTCCCTGAGTCTCTTTACCACTTCCAAGTATCTACCACAAAGTGAAGCTATGGTCATAGCTTAATTCCACATTATCATTATGCTGAATCTATTGCTGGTTCTGTGTGTTTACTAACTCAAGAGACCGCTGGCAGAATTTGTCAGCTGTGGATAAATGCTTCAGTGAGCTATGGCCTCAGAACAAGCTATTGTAAAATAAACAGCTGAAACAAGTAAGTATTTATTATTACTCACAAGTTATGGGCCATCTGTGGCAATAGGATTTAATAAAGAGATTAATAAGTACTCCTTACTTTAGAAAGAGAATAATTCTTCAGTCACAATACTATATCAAGGACTGGGTAGATAAGAAACTTCATTCTCTGTGGTGACTTGATATACCTCCTATTGTATCTGCATCAGTTTTTGGGCAATTGAAGTTCTTTAGAAAACTATAGTACTTTTACTTTCTAGAATTCAGTTTGACTTTTTCTTGAATTACTTTTACATTTTTCAGTGTAATATAATGAGGTTTAGCATTTTATGTATAAATGAAAGAGAAATAGATACAGATAATTTTTATCAAACTGATCCCAAAGTATTTCTTTCTAATCTTACCAAGGTATCTAGAATTCTAACCAGGATAATTAAAATTCCTTTGCATATTGAAAGGCAAATATTGCTTGGGAAGATTAGTGAATGATTTAAATACTATATAGTAGTGGCTTAATTTGGAGAAGGCAATGGTACCCCACTCCAGTACTCTTGCCTGGAAAATCCCATAGATGGAGGAGAGTGGTGGGCTGCGGTCCATGGGGTCGCTAAGAGTCAGACATGACTGAGCGACTTCACTTTCACTTTTCACTTTCATGCATTGGAAAAGGAAATGGCAACCCACTCCAGTGTTCTTGCCTGGAGAATCCCAGGGACGGAGGAGCCTGGTGGGCTGCCATCTCTGGGGTTGCACAGAGTCGAACACGACTGAAGCGACTTAGCAGCAGCAGCAGCAGTGGCTTAATTTGAGTTTGTTGATGTCATAAGTGCAGGTGGACTCTTGGAGGAAAGGACTTACAATAGGTACACTTGAATCAGATGGGAGGTACTCCATACCCACCCCCTGAACTCCTCTGAGATTTAATTCAAGATCTCAAGGAAGCTAAGGGTCACAGTGAGCCTCCTGAGTTTTAAAGGAGCAGATGGTAGAATGCAGCAGTATCTATGAAGGATAGGGGTAAAGAATTTGGGCAAAAGGAGAGCTCTGAACACAAAATCAGCCTCCTGTTACACAGTCTCCAGCATTCAGCTAACAATCACCTGGACTTTCTGTACTGCAGGAGTGATCCTTTTTCACTGGAGATCTATTAATTGTGCAATTATCAAAAAACCAAGAAAGCATTTTCTGATATTTTTAGCTGGGGTGACCTAGAATTTACTTTTATTATTTAGGCTAATTTCTCTCCTTTATCTTCCTTCACCTTCTCTTTTTATCTTATTACAGTTTAATCTTATTACACTGTCTCTTTCTCTTTCATCTCTTCACCTTTTCATTCTTCCTATCCCTTTCTTACTCCTTCTATTTATTAGTCTTTCCTTGTTATAAAAGTAATGCAATCTCCAGAGGAGAAGAGGGGGTAAAAAATAAAACAGAGCAAGAAGCACAAACAGCTCCCTTGGAAAGGTCACAAGGAGGTTTAAGTAGAAATGTCATTGCTATTCTGTCACAAAAATAATAGCCCTAAACTGCTCGCACTAGGGGTGGATTCTACTTTTCTCGAGAAGCAATGGAGAAGTGCTCCTTTTGAGGTTTGACTTTTAATCCAGAGTTGTGTTTTTAAAATGTCTTAATCCATCTGTTATTCTCTCCACACAGTTTCACAAATGTAGTGTGTAATTTGGCTTTGCTTCCACACAGTTAGACAACCCAGGGATGAATAGATATAGGAGGTATCTGGTGTGCTGTGTGTTTACACTTGCCTAGGCTATTAGAATCTCTGATTGACTCAGGCCAGCAGTTCTGATTGGCAATAGAGACCAAAGGCCAGAAGAACATTAGGCATATATACTAGTTTTCCTCTCTCTGCAAGACTTGACATTTTCCCAGGCTTGTAATCTATTAGCATCTCTCTCTCTTTCCTTCCCTCTTATAGCTCACTGCTGCTGCTGCTGCTAAGTCGCTTCAGTCGTGTCTGACTCTGTGCGACCCCATAGACGGCAGCCCATCAGGCTCCCCGTCCCTGGGATTCTCCAGGCAAGAACCCTGGAGTGGGTTGCCATTTCCTTTGCCGATGCATTAAAGTGAAAAGTGAAAGTGAAGTCACTCAGTCATGTCCGACTCTTAATGACCCCATGGACTGCAGCCTACCAGGCTCCTCCATCCATGGGATTTTCCAGACAAGAGTACTGGAGTGGGTGCCATCGCATAGCTCACTAGGGACCAAAAAGAGCTGATCAGTAGAAGATAAGAACCTAATAAGATGAAGCAGTAAAAGAGAACAGATCTCTTTAATCTTCAGCTATAGTATGCACATTAATGCCTCTACAGTCTCAGCCTGTTTCCTCCAGTAATCTTGGTTGAGAATAGATGGTGGACAGAAAGAGTGATAGTGTTGGGCCCTCTCTTCCAGGAATGGTAAAGAGTGATTCTCCTTGATTTGTTGGCTGGAAGAGAATAGACAACACTAACCCAAAGAGAGACAAAACCTTTGTCGATCGAACAGATTTAAAACTTAGGAATCCCAAGGTAAATGCACCGGTCAAATTGTAGTCCTTTTGAAAATGAATGTTTCTTTTGTCATGGGAATTTAATACCATATCTGCCATATCTGCCATTTGCAAATTGCATGCATCTGGCCAGCTATTGACCCCTTCTTGCTTTAGTTTCCATGTCCATAAAATGAATATAACACTTCATTGAGATATTACCTGCCTCACAGTAGTGTGAAGTGAAAGTGAAAGTCACTCAGTTGTCCTCCGACTCTCTGCGACCCCATTAACTATACAATCCATGGAATTCTGCAGGCCATAATACTAAAGTGGATAGCCTTTCCCTTCTCCAGGGAATCTTCCCAACCCAGGGATCAAACCCAGGTCCCTCCCATTACAGGCAGATTCTTAACCAGCTGAGCCACCAGGGAAGCCCAAGACTACTGGAGTGGGTAGCCTATCCCTTCTCCAGCAGATCTTCCCAACCCAAGAATCAAACCAAGAATCGAACTGCAAGCAGATTCTTTACCAGCTGAGCTGCCAGGGGAGCCCTGGTAAGCACTCAGTAAATGATACTCAGTAAATAAGCCACATGGTAAACACTCAGTAAATGATAGTTATTACTACTACTAGTTTTATATTTATTTCAGTATAGGCTATAGTTAACCACTAAACACAAAGACTGTGGATATGATAGAAGTTGATACATTTATCAGTAAACAATGCAGAACGGAGTGATCTAGGTGAGTGATAAAGCTCTGTTCCTGGAGGTGATTCAGGGGCCATGTTTCTTCTGCCTACACATGCATCATCTTCTAATGTCTGGTTATTCCAAGTGTGGTTCTGGACCAGCAACATCAGAATTATGTGGGACCTTGTTAAAAATATTAAGGCTCAGGCCTCATCCTAACTTTCTGAATTAGAATCCGTATTTTAACTAGATCACTGGGTAAGCAAATTAATATTTGAGAAGCATTGCTTTAGAATATGTCTCATCTGCTCAGTTAAAATTAACCTATCAGCACCGCATTCAAGAAAAAAGGAAAAGCAATTTCCTCTTGAAGAGATGACATGAAGGTCACACATTTCACATCCGTTCACAGTGGCCACACCTGCCTCTTTCTGGATGGCCGTGGGCCAAGCTAACACTCCATGTGACAAAAGGAAGGGAGAAGAGAATAAAGAAAGACATGTTACAATTTCTACAAAAATTGTTATCTTTTTGTTGCAATTGTTATTACAATGAAGATTGGAATATGATCATGGGATAGATTTAACTGGTTGCTGGTGGGAAAAGTAACATCACCTTGGCCTTTATACTGCTAGGCTATTCAGACACAAACTGAAAAATAAGAAGAGAGAGAGGAATTTTTAAGCTGCAATCAGCACAATCCCCTTTCAAAGTAGTAAATAAAAACATTTTAATACCAAAAAAAATGCTTTTAGTAGGAACCAAGATAATCATCTGAGGAGAATGTAATTCATAAGGAATATTCTGATGCCATTCAAAACAGTGGCATATCTTCGATCATGCAAAGTTACTGAAAATTCTACACCTGTTCACTTGTTGTTCAGTTGGTCAGTAGTGTCTGACTCTTTGTGACCCCATGGACTGCAGCACACCAGGCTTCCCTGCCCTTTACCATTTCCTGGAGTTTGCTCAAACTCACGTCCATTGAGTCCGTGATGCCATCCAACCATTTCATCCTCTGTCATCCCCATCTCCTTCTGCCTTCAATCTTTCCCAGCATCAAGGTCTTTTCCAATGATTTGGTTCTCATCAGGTGGCCAAAGTATTGGAGTTTCAGCTTCAGCATCAGTCCGTTCAACGAATATTCAGTGTTGATTTCCTTTACGATTGCCTAGTTTGATCTTGCTGTCCCAGAGACTCTCAAGAGTCTTCTCCAGCACCATAGTTCGAAGGCATCAATTCTTCAGCACTCAGCCTTTTTTTCCAGCTCTCACATCTGTATATGACTACTGGAAAAACCATATCTTTGACTGTATAGTCCTTTGTCAGCAAAAAAAAAAAAATGTTTCTGTTTTTTAATATACTGTCTAGGTTGGTCACAGCTTTCTCCCAAGGAGTAGTGAAGTCACTCAGTCATATCTGACTCTTTGTGACCCCATGGACTGTAGCCTACCAGTCTCCTCCATCCATGGAATTTTCCAGGCAAGAGTACTGGAGTGGGTTGCCATTTCCTTCTCCAGGGGATCTTCCTGACCCAGGGATCAAACCTATGTGTCCTGCATGGGCAGAAGGATTCTTTACCACTGAGCCACCATGAAGCCCTCCAAGGAGCAAGCTTATTTTAATTTCGTGGCTGCAGTCACTGTGCAGTGATTTTGGAGTCCAAGAAAATGGTCTGTCACTGTTTCCGTTTTTTCCCCATCTATTTGTTATGAAGTGATGGGACCGGGTATCACGATCTTTATTTTTGACTGTTGAGTTTTAAGTCATCTTTTTCACTCTCCTCTTTCACCTTCTCAAGATGCTCTTTGATCCCTAGGAAGACTAGGATATATCAGTGGAATTCTAGCTGAGACTCACAGAATGAAAAGAGAAGAGGCACAGGAAGTCACAATGATCACTGTGAAATGAGCAGTTAATACCGAGTGCCCATCTGAATGGAGAAATGCGGCCAAAGTTTGCTTCTTGCTCATGTAAAGCTCCATGTGAGTCGAGTAGTCTTATAGCATCTTGTAAAACACATACCCTCTAAGGGTGATGAAGCAAGGCAAAAGAAAGATGACCGAAGTATATGGACACTTAGCTGCCTTGGCCTGGATTATTTGCCAAGGACTGTCTGCCACAAGATACTTAAGTTTGGGAGCATACAGAAGAGAAAGTAGATTAAATAAAACAATTATCTCTTATATTGCACTTCAAATAAGTTGCCTCATTTTTTTTTTTTCTTTCACACCAAAATTCTCCTAAACATAAAATTCTCATCAAGTTTAAATCAGCAAACATTTCTTTTGCTAGCCAGGACTGTTCCCTCACTTCCAAATCATAAAATAACTAGGTTAAAATCCCAACAAGTATTCAGAGATTTAATCTGAAAATACATCGATTTATTTCTGAGTAAGTTTGGAAAATTGATTTTATTTTCCCAACGTTTCTAAGAGGTTGCTTTCTAAAGATATAGCCCATTTATTTAGAGGGAAAAACACAGACTAGGAGTTCAGGCCCAGAACCTGTCCTCAACACTGAGGGTGATTGGCTGCACTTCTGTGAGCCTGTTCTCTTACCTATTTAATAAGACAGAAGGATAGACAATCCATAAAATCTCTTTCAACACCTAAATTTTGAAATATATCATTAATGGAAGTCAGATGGAAATACCTTCCAGGTAATCTCAGGCTCGATTTATAGATGAGTAATATTCAAATTGCAGATTTTTTTTCTGCCTTTTTAAAAAACATCTATACAGGCCCAGGGATGGAAAATCAACCAGATAAGACCAGTTCTGATAGCCATGCATCATACCATTATGAATTACTGCCTAATATTTTTAAAGGATTAATTTTAGATTAAACACAACTCACAAACTGGAGTTGGACCAATGATTACAAATCAAAATCATTGCTAGTATCATTGAACAGGCAAAAGTCAGCTTATCACAAATAGCTTTGCTTCATACTCTGAAATAGACATGTTCCTGAAAAGCAGGTTTAAAGAGAACTTAAGTAAATGAAATTTGATTTTTCATATTGATTTCCATTTAGGTGAGAGGACCAGAATGGATAAGTAATTTTTATTCAATATTGGATAGAACTAACTTCCCTCTAACTTGTTCAGATATTTCACTCAGTAAATGTTCTCAACACTATTTTAGGTTCTACAATATTTTGCTTTCATTTCTACATTTGCTGGAAGACAAAGGAAATAAGTCCTGATCTTAATTACTTTCTATTTCTTGTTTCCTATCACTGTTTTCTCATTGCTGTTTTTATCTTTTGGTTTATTTTTCAGTTTTTTCCCCTTTTTTTTTTCGGATCATTCTCTTTCTAATTTTGTAGCACTGCCCTCGAAGGAGTCCCCATAGCATATGATACTCATATATTTATTTCTTCTCCAGTAAACTCACTTGTGTGCTTAGTCGCTTGAAAGTGAAAGTGAAGTCGCTCAGTCGTGTCCAACTCTTTGCGACCCCATGGGCTGTAGCCTATCAGGCTCCTCTGTCCATAGGATTTTCCAGGCAATAGTCCTGGAGTGGATTGCCATTTCCTTCTCCAGGGGATCTTCCCAACCCAGGGATCAAACCCGGTCTCCCGCATTGTAGACAGACACTTTACTGTCTGAGCCACCTAGTCATGTCCAACTCTTTTCTGCTATTTTGGACTGTAGCCTGCCAAACTCCTCTGTCCATGGGATTTTTCAGGCAAGAATACTGAAGTGGATTGTCATTTCTTTCTCCAGGGGATCTTCTTGACTCAGGGATTAAATCTGCATCTCTTGTGTCTCCTACATTGCAGGCAGATTCTTTACCCACTGAGCCTACTTTATAATGTCTTAAAATAATGTGCTTATCTCACCAATCACTGACACACTCCCCAGCTTTTGTACTCAAGGACTAAACCTATTTAAACGTCAGGACCCCTATACAAATAACCTAGTTCTTGAAGAGAGATGTCTCTGAGAAGATGCTTGGAAAAGCCATCTAGCAATGACACTTTATTCTATGTCATGCTTAATTTTTTTTTTTTCAGAATAAGTTCTCATTCTTTATTTCAGCTTCACAGTTACTTTGAATGATTGGGCAGGTGTGTTTAACCCCATTTGGAAAACAAGAAAGGAACCCAAGGTTACGAGGGATGAGGTAAATGTCCTGGTGTCGTAGAGTTAGTTGAATTGAAAAGATAATGGGAACATCTAGTCCAGTGCTTGGTGTTGGTAGAAGGTCAGTGAGCATTAGTTAAATCTTCAGAGCTGCCTTAGCACCTCACATCATGTCCCCATTAGACCTTGTGTGTGTGTGTGTGTGTGTGTGAGTGTGTGTTTTGTGTATCAAAAAATACAAGTAATATTTATAATTTTATAATGGTCTAGAAAATAAAGCACTTTCCCCATAATCAGCCCCCAAATTATTTCCTTTGATCTCTTACCTTTAATTACTGAATTGTTGTATCATCTTGACCCTTCCAGTGGCATTGACGGCTAATGCTGGGTTTGCATTCCTGGTTGCCATCGGAGACAAGCCATTCCATCTGGAGGATGCGTCTCATAATGTTATTTTTTACTCCATCTCATAAAACCTGTTCTGTATAAATATATTTTAATAAATTAATAAACAGGATGTAATGAATTCTGGCAGGGTGACATTTAAGCACAAAGCTAGGGGTTTAAACAGATCCTGACTTCTGTTAGCCAGGAAAACACCCCCCACACTCACACACACACACACACATACATCCACTCACACTCACAAAAGGTCTTTGTATTCATTGGAGATATTATATAATGAGTTCTAGAAGGTTAATTTATCATGTGAGGGGAACTGACCAAGAGATAAAGAGGTACAGGAGAGGCAAATGTTCTGAAATAGTTGGCTAGTCATCAATAGTTACGCCTTTATATTTCAGAACTAAAAATACTAGACAACACTAGAACTATTAATAATCCTTTCTAATAAGCTTAAAATACCTCATGAATAAATCCTTTTGTTGAGAGAGCAGTTTTAGTGTTTCTTACCATAATGTTCTCTAGTGAAAAACTATCTTAGTGCCCAGTGGAGTGAATACGGGGACTTAGTTGGTACATAAGTGTATTCAATAAATATTAGTTGTATCATCTTTTGAATGAGCATTCCCTAAAACACAGCTACCTTGATTTTGAAGATTTTGAATGTTCCCATTGCATCCTTGCCCTCAGGATACATATGTATAGAAAATTCTCGACATATAATTATAAAATCAACTCGATACTGGTAAGCCATTCTGAATAAAGTTAAAGAAAAAAGCTACTTTTATTTTGGAGAACTTTTCTTTTTACTTCTCTACACCTTTAAAAGTTTACTTCCCATAGAAGAGTCTCTTTCATATTTTAAAATACTTTTCAAGTATCAATCTATTTCAGCTTGTAACAGTATATGTTGTAATTATACTTCTTTCTTTCCCCAACAATGTTCTGAGCTGCTCTATGGAAGAGACTGAATTTCATTCATGTTGTAAACTTACTCTCTGAATACAGAATATGTTTATCAAATGAATGAACCCTCCAGTAGTATTCTTCAGGCTGGTATAAATACTTGCATTTTGCAATCTATTTCTTACCACTATTTAAGAAGTTTTTTAAAAATATTGTCAACCTTAAGCGAAGTTCACAAGTCAGTGAGATGTTCTGAATTCCTCCATCTCCCTTTCTATTCCTCCCCAATGTCCTGTTACCCAGACTTGCTCCCCCATCCCTTAATTGCTGAATGCATTGATGACGCTGCCCTTTGGCCATAAAAATGCTTTTCAGGGCTCCATGCTGTGTCAGTATTCCTGACCACTAACATCACCAGTACGAAAAGCAACCCAGGGGTGTGAATGAAAGCAAGTTCCTTTCTCTCTGAACTTCAGTTTTCTCATGTATAAAATGTAAAAGTAAAAAATATACTCCTGTTGCCAGGAGTAATATTCTTTTGAGTTGGACCAAACAAACTCCTTAGGCATCCTGTCAGAAAAAACTGGGGCCATCAATCTGACCATGTTCTAGTTTTGGCTTTTTGCATATCGAAAATGATACATTGGAAATCTCACTGATACAAGTATTATTAGTGATCTTCTGCAGCCAACTTTACTCACATGGACTTTATAAACTACAACCTGCTATCCTCTCCACAGTCTTTATTTCAGACAGATTTGTAAAGGGCTTGAAAGAATGTCCATTACATAGTAAACATTACATAAATATTGATTAACTATAGCAATTATAAAATTTTTGAACACCCTATATTCAGATATTCATATGAATTAATATTTATGAGAAAAGCTGCCAGACCACAATAGAGAGAATTTGGCAGAGAGAAAAAGGAACAAGAGTCACTTAATACCACCACCATTAGCATTTTGCTAACTTACCTTCCAATATTTTTCATAGATGTGATAGAGAGGGCAAGAATATCATTATCACCATAGTCAACATTTTCTGAACTCTTACTTTGTGCTTTATAGAGATTACTTTTCATGTAATTCTCCCAATAATTCCCACCGAATCCCCACTGTTAGAGCCAAGACCAGGGTGATACCACCATGACAACTGTGGCAGAGACAGCCAGTTTTCTAGCCAAAATTTGTGTTTGTCTTCCTTAATGTAACATTATTTTTGCAAAACAGCCTTCTATCCAGGAAAGCTACTCTTCCCATCTAGCAGTGTCCAGACAGGGCCATGAGCTAGTTCTTACCAGCTGTGACAGGTGTCACTTCAGGCTTGGGGTGGTTAAGAGCAGGCAAAGCTTAGCCTCATGATTTCCATTTCTCCTGGCTGCATGTAGAAGACCTCAAAGTCCTGGAGAAGATGGTGGAACCACATAGCAGAAGAAGCCTAGGTCCCTGAATTATCAGGAAAGATACCCTCCAAACAGCATTGTTGAATTATGCTAGCCTTCAGTTCAGTCACTCAGTCATGTCTGACTCTTTGAGACCCCATGAATCGCAGCACGCCAGGCCTCCCTGTCCATCACCAACTCCCGGAGTTCACTCAGACTCATGTCCATCAAGTCAGTGATGCCATCCAGCCATCTCATCCTCTGTCGTCCCCTTCTCCTCCTGCCCCCAATCCCTCCCAGCATCAGAGTCTTTTCCAATGAGTCAACTTTTCACGTGAGGTGGCCAAGTACTGGAGTTTCAGCTTTAGCATCATTCCTTCCAAAGAAATCCCAGGGTTGATCTCCAGAATGGACTCGTTGGATCTCCTTGCAGTCCAAGGGACTCTCAACAGTCTCCAACATCACAGTTCAAAAGCATCAATTCTTCGGCGCTCAGCCTTCTTCACAGTCCAACTCTCACATCCATACATGACCACAGGAAAAACCATAGCCTTGACTAGATGGACCTTTGTTGGCAAAGTAATGTCTCTGCTTTTCAATATGCTATCTAGGTTGGTCATAACATTTTTTCCAAGGAGTAAGCGTCTTTTAATTTCATGGTTGCATTCACCATCTGCAGTGATGTTGGAGCCCCCCAAAATAAAGTCTGACACTGTTTCCACTGTTTCCCCATCTATTTCCCATGAAGTGATGGGACCGGATGCCATGATCTTAGTTTTCTGAATGTTGAGCTTTAGGCCTACTTTTTCGCTCTCCACTTTCACTTTTATCAAGAGATTTTTTAGTTCCTCTTCTCTTTCTGCCATAAGGGTGGTGTCATCTGCATATCTGAGGTTATCGATATTTCTCCTGGCAATCTTGATTCCAGCTTGTACTTCTTCCAGTCCAGCGTTTCTCATGATGTACTCTGCATAGAAGTTAAATAAGCAGGGTGACAATATACAGCCTTGACGTACTCCTTTTCCTATTTGGAACCAGTCTGTTGTTCCATCTCCAGTTCTAACTGCTGTTTCCTGACCTGCATACAGATTTCTCAGGAGGCAGGTTAGGTGGTCTGGTATTCCCATCTCTTTCAGAATTTTCCACAGTTTATTGTGATCCACACAGTCAAAGGCTTTGGCATAGTCAATAAAGCAGAAATAGATGTTTTTCTGGAACTCTCTTGCTTTTTCCATGATCCAGTGGATGTTGACAATTTGATCTCTGGTTCCTCTGCCTTTTCTAAAACCAGTTTGAACATTAGGAAGTTCGCAGTTCACATATTGCTGAAGCCTGGCTTGGAGTATTTTGAGCATTGCTTTACTAGCATGTGAGATGAGTACATTTGTGAGGTAGTTTGAGCATTCTTTGGCATTGCCTATTTTTTGGAATTGGAATAAAAACTGACCTTTTCCAGTCCTGTGGCCACTGCTGAGTTTTCCAAATTTGCTGGCATATTAAGTGCAGCATTTTCGCAGCATCATCCTTCAGGATTTGAAACAGTTCAACTGGAATTCCATCACCTCCACTAGCTTTGTTTGTAGCGATGCTTTCCAAGACCCACTTGACTTCACATTCCAGGATGTCTGGCTCTAGTGCTAAACAACTTTTGATTTAAAAAAAAACCACTGGAATTTCAGAGTTTATCTGTCTACTTTAAATAATTCACCAACACTACATACCAATTTGTAAGAGGATATAGTCATAATCATACTGATAGCCAAGTTTTAAAATTATCTTTTATATTTTACATCATTTGATAAGATTTCCCCCACAATGTAGCATAAGTCTATCAATGTAAATACCTTCAAAATAACAGGGTATTCTACAGTTTTATAATAACTTCTTATCGGTTGGCTTCTTTCATTTATTTTTCCAATAACAATGAAATAATGAGCTACTTAACACCTTCTTTCATATAATGTTTTCTACAAAAGAATTAGGTAATTGCAAAATATCCCTTCAAAATGAAATTATTGTTCCAACTGTCTAAACATTAATGTATGCAAATTCATTTCCAAAACAATTTCACCAAGGTCCTGGCAAATAACAATTCACTAGAGTATGTGTTTTATCATAACTTAACAGGAATGAATAATCTTTTGAAAAATATATTTTCAAGTATAATAGATAAAAGTGATAAATTGCTGTGTTGATATGATTTATTATCTCTACTAGTGACTGTATTTTCTTACCCCTTGTATGTTCTACTAGTTACATGATGAACATATTCAGCATCTCTCATTTCTCTTAAAACTTGTTCAGTTCGTTTCAGTTCAGTCGCTCAGTCATGTCCGACTCTTTGCGACCCCATGAATCACAGCACACCAGGCCTCCCTGTCCATCATCAACTCCCAGAGGTCACTCAGACTCACGTCCATCGAGTCAGTGATGCCATCCAACCATCTCATCCTCTGTCATCCCTTTCTCCTCCTGCCCCCAATCCCTCCCAGCATCAGAGTCTTTTCCAATGAGTCAACTCTTCGCATGAGGTGGCCAAAGTACTGGAGTTTCAGCTTTAGCATCAATCCTTCCAAACAAATCCCAGGGTTGATCTCCTTCAGAATGGACTGGTTGGATCTCCTTGCAGTCCAGGGGACTCTCAAGAGTCTTCTCCAACACCACAGTTCAAAAGCATCAATTCTTCAGTGCTCAGCCTTCTTCACAGTCCAACTCTCACATCCATACATGACTACTGGAAAAACCATAGCCTTGACTAGACGGAGCTTAGTTGGCAAAGTAATGTCTCTGCTTTTTAATGTGCTATCTAGGTTGGTCATAACTTTTCTTCCAAGGAGTAAGCGTCTTTTAATTTCATGGCTGCAGTCACCATCTGCATAAACTTTATTTAGGTAGAAGACTCAATGAGCAAAAGAAATCAACTACATAGTTATGTGTTTGGAGGCCACTCTAAAGTCTATACTGTATCATCTTGACATTATTGAAAAAGGTGAGTGGAAATAGTGAAATTGGAAGAGGCCCTTTGTTTGGAGCTAGTGACTACGAAATAAGACTTGACAATGTCCTTCCAGGATTTACACAAAAGATTAGCTTGGACTTAACATTTCTGGGAATTTTATATTGCCATGACCTAGGATGCCAGCTGATATATTCAATAAAACCCCTATCTCTTATGCTGATTTATGGAATCTAGCACAGGAAGCCAAGAGTTCCTGGAGCACCATTGTTCCCACACATTGGAACCCTATAAATACTCTTAGCTGAGATGATGCTTCTTGCTTCGGATAGAAACAAGTCCATAGAAACAGAAAAGTCAGGGAAAATCTGGCATTTAAAACTAGTGAAAAAGAAAGGATAATGCAATAAGAAAGCAGAAAAACATTTCTGCCAGTACCACTAAATCTGATTTTATGTGGTCTCACTGGTGTCTAAACATAAAGAAAATAAAGCAATAAGGAAATTAGATAGTTCAAACCCAAAATATCAGGCACACTCTCTATTGCGTGGGAAATTTTAATGAAAGTCTTATTGTGGACTGACTTATTCCAAGAATTGTCATATTTTTCCTACCTCCTTCGGCTTTGTAGAAATAATCTAGGTATGAAGTCACTTTTTAAAAGTAGGACTTGGAGAGGGGGAGCATCCCTACATTCTGTATGTCACAGAAATTCTGCTTACTGACAATTCCGATTAGGAAACACTACAATGGCAATTTGAATTCACTTAAGTCAACTGGTTGCCTAGCAGTAAGAACTAACCTTAACATCAATCTGAATATATATCTTAGTTGATATTTACTTGAAACTTTGAACAATTGCTTTTTCTTAGTTTACTGTAAGGGTCTTCAGTGGCCTTTGTGTCACTTCTTGTAGGAGGTACAGAAATTATTCTGTAGATCATCAACTACAATTGTTCTTTCTCAAATATTAAGGCTAAATCTTCCAGAAATCCTAACATATTTTTTATCCAGCATGACTGTTAAGTCAAAGAAACTCTATTGGTTTAATTTCAGTTAAATTAAGTCATTCAAAGGAAGTAATACAAGTCTATGAGCCTCTGAAACCAAAAATGGTTAGAATTATGGGAAAAGGCATATATTTCAATTAATCACTATGAACACAAATTAAACTATTTTGTATTATCAATACAATTCAATACAATTAAACTACTAAATATTAATTACACCTAGTATTTATAGGAATTATATTATATACCATTTTGAATCATTTGCAAAATAGTAAATGAAGAAAAGAACAAAACAACTGAATGATTTGGACTTATTACAGATTTTTTACATAAATACAAATGGCCAGCTGACTAGTCACGGGTTTTCTATCCTGTATAAGTAATTAATTTAATGTAAAAAACAGATGAACCCAGGCTACAGTCATTTTAACATAAATGTCATTAAAACCTTATTTATCAGAAAAAAAAAGAAATATTGCTAGATCATTCCCTTTAGTGAATTTTGTTTTTGGATTTAAAAATGTATATATATTAGTTGTAATTTTCAAAATATGTCTGACCCCTCTAATAGCAAGAGTGTTTTCTTTCTTACTCAGAACTGGAATATAGGGTTGTGTGTGTCTTTGGCTTCTATTATGTGCACAGTACTTGTTGAATTTTTTAAATCTCACTGATATTTGGGTACTCATTCTAGTTTAAAATAGAACCATAATTCTTCAGAGTTCATAAACCTGGATTACATTTTGTACTATAACAATTTTACAACAAATTTCAAAACTACATTGAGACTTCACAGAATATATGTAATAAATATATTTTTGCATGAAAATATGCCACATCTCAGAGTTTCAAAGGGTTTTTTGTCATCAGTTTATCATGAATATGATTTTCATATTTTTAAAAAATTCAAATTCAAAACAAAATTTTGCATATTGAAATTAAAGGGAAAGCCATGTGCATGTGTATGTGTGTGTACTCAGGCAAAACTACAGAGAAAAATCTATTCACTCATATTGGAAAAATATTTATTTATTGTAAAATATAATAAGGTTTTCTTCTATGGCGGACTTTAGAAATCATTGAACTTTGACTGCTCTTCTGCTTATGTCAAGTTATCTATTTTCTTGGAAACTCTGTTTCTTCTACAAATTTAATATGCTAATCTCTATTTTATACAGTTGTCATGAGAGTAAAATCAGACTATATGTATAAAACACTAGATTAGGGTTTGTCAAGTAGAAGCAACCCTCTCATTGAACACTGTAGCTTAAACGGCTCAGGTACAGTTCTGCATGAAAGCAGTTAACTACATAAACTCTCAAGTCTCCTCCAAGGCTTGACTTTTGATTGCCTATTAAGAATTAAAATTCAGCTGAATCTCTATATGTAGACCAGATCATCTATCAATCACATTTATCTCATTAGCTTTGAACTGGCTCATGAGGTTTCAGATTGAAAGTTAAAAAGTCCAGATCTTAAACTATATTTTTATGTTAGCTGGTTCCTTTGAAAGAATCTAAATACTATTACAAACAAAAATAAATAAAATGTACATATTAGAGCACAAAATGATCATGAAAAATAAAACCTCTTTTAAAATTTTTAATTTCAATATAATTCCTCACTGGGAAAATTCAAGTTATGCTGATGCTTCTGGCACTATGCCAAGATAATCAGAAACCCATGGTTTAGCTGGAACATAAAGGAAACTATTATTAGCTACAAGAGATCTGCACAAAAGATATTCTGCTTCCAGGTCCACAGATGTGGGATTTGGGGAGCAGCACTAGCATTCTGTAGGGTGTTTTCAATTGTTTTGATAGTCTGTATAAAGAACGTTGGTGTATACAGGTGTGTGTATGTCAGATAGAGAGATATTGGCAGACTGAATACCTCACAATGGAATAAACCTGTGATCACTATTTGGTTGGCGATAGACAAACCAAGATAAAACACCCTCTCTCCATTTCTTCATGCTTGTGTAACCATCCAGAAAGATCATGCTCATGTAGGGTGTTATTCATTAGACCCAGTTTTCTTTCCTGTTAAACTTCAGGCTACCATTCTCTGCAGACTTATGAAGGTCAGACTGCTGTCATTTTTAAGGGACATTAAATCAGGACAATTGGGAATTCTAGCTCTGCCAGTCAAGCAATAGTAAGGGTCACAATGTAGCCAACTACTTATTCCCTCATGCCCTAATCCATATCACAGTTTGTGACACTAATCAAGATAGTCTCAGCTCACAACAAAGAAATATTTCCCATGTTTTCTTAGAATCATCAATGTGACTCTCATTGGGTAAATTCAAGCTCCAACTGGTATTAGGGCCAATGCAGTTTTTTCTAGGTGGGATTTTCTTACTCCTGACTCTTTTATTGTTGACCTTTGAAATCATGCAGAGCAACAAGGTGATAGTTTAGGCCTTTGCACAAGATGATGGGGAGAGATTAAAAGGAAGAGGGTGCAGAATCTACCTAATTTCTGTGTTTTGTTCTTTGAGAGGGTTGATATTTCCTGTCTACTTCTTGAGTGGTTAATAATACAGTGGCTGATTCTTCTTCACCCAGAGGGTTATTGTCATCCTTGGTAGAGTCTGACATTTTACACTTTAAGTAAGCACACCCTTAGGCAAGGAGACACCATGAGACAGATTTCCTTATTAGAAAAAGATGTCACCAAAAGAGCAAGTCAACAAATATGCCACTGCCAAGAAGCAACCAGTGTACCAAAGGAAAGGGTTCAATAAGGCAGGAAGAAATGGGAGAGAAGGGGAAGATAAAGAAAGTGGGGGTGGGGGAGGAAATGGGCAGTAGAGAAATGAGGATATGTGTCCCTTGGAGCACAATATGAATAGAAGACAGTAAGGTCTATTCTCAGCCATAAAATGCAATTCAGGACGCTCAACTGCCTTGACATACCAAGTGTGGAAAAAGGGCTTTGTATGATTTATGGGTGTTTGTGAGCCTCAGTCAACTGTGCCATCCTTACTACTTTTAGAAGAAAAATAATAGTTTGGGGTGCCAGGTTGTGCAGATTTAATTTGCAATATTTAGGTGGTTAATAAAAGATAATGACATGGAAAGCTCAAGTCCACAGCGCTAATAGCAATCTACAAAGTAAAGCAGCTGGGACATTGGAAGTGAGGTGTTTCAGGATGTGGGTTCAAGTGCACCAGTGTGGGCATTACAAGAATGACTCACATTGATCTTCTGTGCTGGTCCTTTTACTGATAGAAATCCCTCACATGGCTGTGTTAGATCACGTCCCCAGATTGCAGTCATGTAACAACTGAAATGCATAATTACGCAAACATCTCCACTCTGTCTTATTTATTTATATCTAGTGTTTATTGAAGTCTTGTCCTCAGTGAACTTAAAGTCTTATAGGAAAGACATACATTTTAAAAGATAAATAGAATATATTGTATTTTAGAAGAGACAGGGATTGGCACTTAAGGGATAAATAAAGCAAAGTATAGAGCTAAGAAATGTGAATTATTAAAAAGATCTAAAGCAAAAAAAAAAAAGCAGACTGGATTTTTGGTTAAGGAGAAAATGAGAAACATAAAATTAGAGACAGCAGCTGTACAAACACTTCACAGAGTTTAATCTGAAGGGGAAGAAACAAATTGGAGTGATATCTGGAAAGAGGGACAAAGAGGGTCATCAATCAAATTTTGTTTTGTCTTGTTCTGATTTCTTTTTAACTGATGGAGAAATAGCAGCATATCCTTGAATAGACAGCATGGGATGAAATCTAATGGACAGATGGAGGGGATGGTCTTACAGAGGAACAGAGGCAGTTCAGGGAAGTGAGAGCCACAGGCACAGGTGTCAGCAGGGATGTAGATGTTACAGAATTTTTTCACAGTGAAATAAGAAGCAAAGCCATCTATAAAGAGAAGGAGATTAAGGTATTCGAGAATATAAAGGTATTCAAGATTTCAGGAGAGAGAAAATGGCATGAAATAATGTTCTAAAATATCTAAAAATGAATGGATAAAAAATATGAGCTCTAGATAGCACTAGGGGTCCATTTGAGTTTGAAGATTATGACTTTAAAGTGAGATCAATCAGCTTAGTTGTGTTTTCCTCCAGCCATTTCAACTACAAGTGGGTAAGCACAGTATATAATAAGGGTTGAATTATTCAGAGTTGTGGGTTAGCCAAAGAAATTCAGTAATGACAAGTGCAAGGGAGCTGAAGGTATATTTAAGGGAGTGATTATAATAATTAACCAGAGAACTTAAGCTGGGTAGGAACATAAGATTACAAAGGGGAGGTGGACAGGGGAAAACCGAGAGTATAGTCACATCAATGGATTATATATCCTAACTAGGATTAGCACTTGTAAAACTTGAAGAATCTAAAGATGGAGGGTGGGGCTAGAAAGATAGAAAGTAGTGGTCAAAGAACAAAATACATCACATGAGATTGTGGAAATGTTAAAATTATTGACAATGACAAGATCTAGGATGTGACCATGAAAATAAATGGCTTAGGAAAGACAAAGAATAAGACCGGCAAAACCAATACAATATTGTAAAGTAATTAACCTCCAATTAAAATAAATAAATTTATATTTTTTAAAAAAAGAAAAGAGGACACAGAATTGAAAAGTCCGCGTTTTAGAAAAGACATCAATATCTTACATTGAAATCAACAAGCTTCAATGAGTGACAAAGACATAGGAGCAAAAATATTTAAGGAGGGAGTATTTATTCAAAGTATTGAAACATTAGCAAATATTATTAACTGGGCTATTAACCCTCATCTTTCAGGACAATTGGTGCTAAGTGTGTTTATTGCTACTGGAGTGTGTTTACTTGTTTGCAATATCAGAAGAGAGCACTAGGGAATATATGACTCCAATTTTGAATTTTCTATTGTGGGAAAAATGCTCTCAAACAGCACTACATGCTACAGAGAAGCTGTTCATAAGAAGAATCAATCAATGCAGCAAACTTCGGTAAAGTCTTATTTTAAGAAATTACCACACCCACCCATCCTTCAGCAGCACCACCCTGATGGCTTGTAGCCACCAGCATCAAGGCAAGACCTTCCACCAGCATGATAGTTAGCATGTTTAGCGATTAACTAGTTTTAGTTAAAGCTATGTGCATTGTTTTTCAGATGAAATGCTGCTGCTGCTGCTGCTGCTAAGTCGTTCAGTCGTGTCCAACTCTTTCGACCCCATGGACTGCAGCCTACCACGCTCCTCCGCCCATGGGATTTTCCAAGCAAGAGTACTGGAGTGGGGTGCCATTGCCTTCTCTGAGATGCAATGCTAGTGCACCCTTACTAGACTACAGTATAGCATAAGCATAACTTTTGTTTGCACTGGGAAACCAAAAAATTCACATTATTGAAGTGGTCTGGAATTAAATCTTCATTATCACTGAGGTATGTCTGTATTTTCTCACGATACACACACCAGTTGCAGAGGTGAAAAAATGGTGACTTTATGGTGAACAAACACGGAAGCATCACCTTCATTATATGATCAAGTTTAATATCAGCAGTGGAAGAGCAGGTGCATGTCATGGACATATGAATATGGCACACTGTAACCGTCATTTCTATGGAGTCATGCCCATTTTACATATCCTGAGCCCTGTCATGAGGCCTCAGCTGAAGGACATTCTACAGAATGAAAAGCTTGTAATTTGAAAGACTTTCAAGGTCATTATAGGTATAAAAAATTAAGAAACTATTCCAGATTACAGGACATGGAAGAAAATGACATCTGAATGCCAAATGTTATCCCATATTTACGCTGGATTAGAAGAGAAAGGATTTTTATTGGAACAATCTGGCATCAATGCTGATTTAATTTAGAAAGTTGTATTGTGGTTGTATAAGAAAGTATAGGGGGAACATATATTAGAGTACTTAGGCATGCTGTAGCATTATGTAACTGGTTCTCATATGATTGAGATAATAAAAATGATTTATCAGTGTATTGTCTCTCTCAACTCCAAATTCATATTTTATTGCCTGCTCTACAAAAATGGACCTGGGCTTTTTAAGCTTTTTGCCACTTGACAAAAAGCTTTATCAGTAAAGGGAGCTGGGGATATTGAAGAGCTATTGCAGGAGGAAGGGGTTTTGCTTCCTGGATCCAGTGTGTTCACTTGACAGGTTTTTGTCGAGCAGGTGGCTTCCCCAGTGCCTGGCTCCTCCAGCACATGGAGCAACCCTCTCACCTAGCTCCTGTGGCCCAGGCAGCTTCTCCAGGGTTCAGTTCCTGCAGTTTCCCCAGCAGTGCATGGCGCCCAAACAAGCCAAGTGACCATAACATCCACCTGCAATCACCCCCAGGTATACAGCTACTTGTGAACAGCTTTCCCTGACTCATTAGAGGGTAGATCTCCAGCAAGTTCCGCCAGCACAGCACCACAACAATTTCTCTGCCATTCAACAAACTACAGCTGTGCTTTCTTCGACAAGGTTTGAATTCCAGCCCTAGAAAAATTCCTTGTTAGACACTTCTTCATCCCTAAGAGTAGTGGCTGCTTCTTATTTCTGCTATTCCTATATTATTTAGAGTTCTCTTCACTTTTTATTAGCTCATTTCTACAATCTCCAGCTATAGTTAATAATTCTTTATATTAAACTTTCCTGCTTCAAATTACTTTGCAGCTCTCAGTCTTGAGCAAGTTTTGAGTGATAACATATACTTTTGGGTATACAGGCAGCAATGTCTATAGATAGAATATAGAGATGATACTGGAGCAAATATGATGAAATTTTAACAACCGAGTCCTATAAAAGACAATATAGATGTTCTTTGCACTGCTCTTACAACTTTTTAAAAGTAATGTATTAAGTCCTAGTGTTCTGAAATTTCATGATACTGTGCCTTCTTTCTATTTAAATGACTTTGGGTATGAAATTAAAATTAAAATGAGTGTTTTCAATAAAATATCTATTTAATCAAATGGGTAACTTTGATATGTGAAAATCTTATTTTATTATTACCTGCTTCTATGATGGCTCAGACAGTAAAGAATCTGCCTGAAATGCAGGAGACCCAGGTATGATCAAGATCCCCTGGAGGAGGGAATGGCAACCTACTCCAGTATTCTTGCTTGGAGAATTCCATGGATGGAGGAGCTTGGCAGGTTCATAGGGTGGCAAAGAGACAGACGACTGAGCAACTAAAACTCACTTTCTTCCAAACTGATTAAAAAAAAAAAAACAAAACAGGTGTTTACTCTCCTAGTAAATGGCCAGAATTCCCACTATGCTATGGCAGCCTCCAGCATCTTCATAGAACTAGAGATTGAGCTCTTAAAGGTTGAGCTCTTCATTTTACTACCTATGGGTTGTTTGTGAGGGAAAAGGAGCCCATATACATGACATTTTACTGGTACTCCAAATATAAGCTTCAGAAAGACTATTCTAGAAAATTCACTTTGCTATAACACTGCTCCCCACTCCACAATGGGTTTATGAGCCATTCAGAATCAGGTCTCCAAAATATCCACCCCCAAAACACCTATTCCAATTGCTTAAATGTTTGTCTTTTTTACTAGGATGGGGACTTTTTGAAACCAGCTGTTATGTTCATCACTGTCTCCAGAGCCTACATTGATGTCTCAGAAATAACAGGCACTAAATAAATATTCTCTGAATTAACATTGATTGCATACTGTTGGAAAAATAACTCCTATAAGAATCCTAAGAAAATTCATGTGAAAATTGCCTTACCTATCTCATTCTTTTTCTTTAATTATTTCATTTTATTTTATTTTTATTGAACAGTTGATTTACAACATTACTTTAGTTTCAGGTATAGAGCATTCTGACAGCATTTTATAAATAATATTTCATTAAAAATTATTACAGGATAATGACTGTAATTCCTTGTGTAATACATCATATCTCTTTTATGTGTAGTAGTTTGTATCTCTTAGTCCCATAACCCTAATTTGCCATCTTTCTTTCCCTCTCCTCTTTGGTAACCATCAGTTTGTTCTGCATATACATTCATTTGTATTATTTGTTAGATTACACATATAAATGATACAATAGAGTATTTGTCTGACATGTCACTAAGCATAATAATCTATAGGTCAATTCATGTCGCTGCAAATCGCAGAATTTTATTCTTTCTATGGCTGAATAATATTTCATTGTGTACATATAGTACACCTTTTTTATTCATTCATTTACTGATGGGTATTTGGGTTTCTTCCATACCTTGGTTATTGTATAGAGTGCTGCTATGAAAATTTGGGTTCAGGTATCTTCTTGAAGTAGTGTTTTTGTTTTTATCCAGCTATATAATGAGGAGTGGAATTGCTGGGTCATATTGTAGTTTATTTCTTGGTTTTTGAGGAATCTTCATACCATTTTCCATAGTGTTTGCACCAATTTACATTCCCACCAATGGTGTATAAGAGTTCCCTGTTCTCCATATCCCCAACATTTGTTGTTTGTAGACTTTCTGAAGATAGCCACTCTGAAACATGTGAGGTAATATCTTATTTTGATTTGCATTTCTCTAATAATTAGAAATTCTGAGCATCTTTTCATGTACATGTTAGCGTATGTCTTCTTTGGAAAAATGTCTATTCAGTCTTCTGATATTTCTTTTTTTTTTTTTAATTTTAAAATCTTTAATTCTTACATGCGTTCCCAAACATGAACCCCCCTCCCACCTCCCTCCCCACAACATCTCTCTGGGTCATCCCCATGCACCAGCCCCAAGCATGCTGCACCCTGCGTCAGACATGGACTGGCGA
Organism: Capra hircus; assembly: GCF_001704415.2. Taxonomy (NCBI): domain Eukaryota; kingdom Metazoa; phylum Chordata; class Mammalia; order Artiodactyla; family Bovidae; genus Capra; species Capra hircus. The sequence goes on from NC_030810.1 coordinate 115,291,724, forward strand.
TTCAATTCTTACATGATAGTATACATGTTAGAATTCCCATTCTCCCAAATCATCCCACCCTCTCCCTCTCCCTCTGAGTCCAAAAGTCCATTATACACATCTGTGTCTTTTTTCCTGTCTTGCATACAGGATCATCATTGCCATCTTCCTAAATTCCATATATATGTGTTAGTATACTGTATTGGTGTTTTTCTTTCTGGCTTACTTCACTCTGTATAATTGGCTCCAGTTTCATCCATCTCATCAGAACTGATTCAAATGAATTCTTTTTAACGGCTGAGTAACACTCCATTGTGTATATGTACCACTGCTTTCTTATCCATTCATCTGCTGATGGACATCTAGGTTGTTTCCATGTCCTGGCTATTATAAACAGTGCTGCGATGAACATTGGGGTACATGTGTCTCTTTCAATTCTGGTTTCCTCGGTGTGTATGCCCAGCAGTGGGATTGCTGGGTCATAAGGAAACAATTCCATTCACCATTGCAACGAAAAGAATAAAATACTTAGGAATATATCTACCTAAAGAAACTAAAGACCTATATATAGAAAACTATAAAACACTGATGAAAGAAATCAAAGAGGACACTAATAGATGGAGAAATATACCATGTTCATGGATCGGAAGAATCAATATAGTGAAAATGAGTATACTACCCAAAGTAATTTACAAATTCAATGCAATCCCTGTCGAGCTACCAGCAACATTTTTCACAGAACTAGAACAAATAATTTCAAGATTTGTATGGAAATACAAAAAACCTCGAATAGCCAAAGCAATCTTGAGAAAGAAGAATGGAACTGGAGGAATCAACTTGCCTGACTTCAGGCTCTACTACAAAGCCACAGTCATCAAGACAGTATGGTGCTGGCACAAAGACAGACATATAGATCAATGGAACAAAATAGAAAGCCCAGAGATAAATCCACACACCTATGGACACCTTATCTTTGACAAAGGAGGCAAGAATATACAATGGAGTAAAGACAATCTCTTTAACAAGTGGTGCTGGGAAAACTGGTCAACCACTTGTAAAAGAATGAAACTAGATCACTTTCTAACACCCCACACAAAAATAAACTCAAAATGGATTAAAGATCTAAATGTAAGGTCAGAAACTATAAAACTCCTGGAGGAGAACATAGGCAACACACTCTCAGACATAAATCACAGCAGGATCCTCTATGATCCACCTCCCAGAATTCTGGAAATAAAAGTAAAAATAAACAAATGGGATCTAATTAAAATTAAAAGCTTCTGCACAACAAAGGAAAATATAAGCAAGGTGAAAAGACAGCCTTCTGAATGGGAGAAAATAATAACAAATGAAGCAACTGACAAACAACTAATCTCAAAAATATACAAGCAACTTCTGCAGCTCAATTCCAGAAAAATAAACGACCCAATCAAAAAATGGGCCAAAGAACTAAATAGACATTTCTCCAAAGAAGACATACGGATGGCTAACAAACACATGAAAAGATGCTCAACATCACTCATTATTAGAGAAATGCAAATCAAAACCACAATGAGGTACCACTTCACACCAGTCAGAATGGCTGCGATCCAAAAATCTGCAAGCAATAAATGCTGGAGAGGGTGTGGAGAAAAGGGAACCCTCCTACACTGTTGGTGGGAATGCAAACTAGTACAGCCACTATGGAGAACAGTGTGGAGATTCCTGATATTTCTTGATTGGGTTGTTTAGGATTTTTATATTGAGTAGTATGAATTGTTTATATATTTTGGATATTAACCCCTATTGATCATACCATTTGCAAATATTTTCTTCCATTCTGTGAGATATTTTTATTTATGATTTCCTTTGCCGTGCAAAAGTTTCTAAGTTTAATTAGATATAATTTGCTTATTTTTGCTTTTATTTTTTTCCCTTAGGATTCAGATATTTAAAAAAGAATATATTACAATGTATGTCAAATCACATATGTCCTCTTCTAGTAGTTTTCCATTTAAGTTTTATAGTTAAATCTTTAATCCATTTTGAATTTATATCTGTATATGGTGAGAGGTAATGTTCTAGGATTATTGTTTTGTGTTTAGCTGTCCAGTTTTCTGAGCACTACTTGTTGAAGAGATTGTCTTTTTGCCATTGTCTACCCTTGCTTCTTCTGTCATAGATTAATTGACCATAAGTTTATGGGTTTATTTCTGGACTCTATTCTGTTCAGTTTATCTATGTGTCTATCTATGTGTCTACTTAAATGCAAAAACCATGCATTTTTGGCTACTGAGGCTTTGTAGTATAAAGTCTCAAAGCATGATACTTATAACTTTGGATTTTTTTCTTAAGATATCTTTGTCTATTCTGGGTCTTTTTGGTTCCATATAAACTTTAGGATTATTTTTTCTAGTTCTGTGAAAATTGTCATGGATATTCTGATAGGGATTGCATTAAATCTGAAGATTGCCTTAGGTAGTTTGATCATTTTAACAATATTAATTCTTCCGATCCAAGAGTACAGGCTACCTTTCCATTTCTTTGAGCTATCTTCAGTTTCTTTCATCAATGTTTTGCAGTTTTCAGTACAGGCCTTTCACTTCCTTCAGTTAAGTTTATTCCTATATATTTTATTCTTTCTGACACAACTCATTCTTTTTAATACTTCCTTATTGGAAACAAAGTTTGACTCCTTCAGTTCAGTTCAGTTCAGTTCAGTTGCTCAGTTGTGTCCAACTCTTTGCGACCCCATGAATCGCAGCACTCCAGGTCTCCCTGTCCATCACCAACCCCCAGAGTTCACACAGATTCACGTCCATCAAGTCAGTGATGCCATCCATCCATCTCATCCTCTGTCGTTCCCTTCCCCTCCTGCCCCCAATCCCTCCCAGCATCAGAGTCTTTTCCAATGAGTTAACTCTTCGCATTCGCATGAGGTGGCCAAAGTACTGGAGTTTCAGCTTTAGCAACATTCCTTCCAAAGAAATCCCAGGGCTGGTCTCCTTCAGAATGGACTGGTTGGATCTCCTTGCAGGCCAAGGGACTCTCAAGAGTCTTCTCCAACACCACAGTTCAAAAGCATCAATTCTTCGGTGCTCAGCCTTCTTCACAGTCCAACTCTCACATCCATACATGACTACTGGAAAAACCATAGATTTGACTAGATGGACCTTTGTTGGCAAAGTAATGTCTCTGCTTTTGAATATGCTATCTAGGTTGGTCATAACTTTTCTTCCAAAGAGTAAACATCTTTTAACTTCATGGCTGCAGTCACCATCTGCAGTGATTTTGGAGCCCCCCCCCAAAAAATAAAGTCTTACACTGTTTCCACTGTTTCTCCATCTATTTCCCGTGAAGTGATGGGACCAGATGCCATGATCTTCGTTTTCTGACTGTTGACCTTTAAGCCAACTTTTCCACTCTCCTCTTTCACTTTCATCAAGAAGCTTTTTAGTTCCTAAGTGAAGTCGCTCAGTCATGTCTGACTCTTTGTGACCCCATGGACTATAGCCTACCAGGCTCCTCTGTCCATGGGATTTTCCAGGCAATAGTACTGGAGTGGATTGCCATTTGCTTCTCTAGCGGATCTTCCTGCCCAAGGGGTCGAACCTGGGTCTCCCACATTGTAGACTGATGCTTTACCATCTAAGCCACCAGGGAAGGGACATGATAACATTAATCATTTGAAAATTTAAATTTTTTAGCCATATCCAGATATACTGATTCAATTGTTTCTGTTTTCCTTATAGCTGGAAAGTTTAGATCACTCCACACTGCCTATTGAAATGACTAGACTGCTGAGGATCTCATTCAGTTATTTAGTAGAAACACAGAACAGACCATCTGTTCTAGACAGAGATTTTCATCAGGTAGATATGACCAGAGAGTATCAAAAGCTGGTAGACAGATTCCTGCAGGCAACAACTCTGTTTTGTGTGGGATGAATGTCTCTGGCTGTATCTACTTTCCCTAAATTGCTGACAAAGGCATTTTGCTCCTCTTTATGGAGTTTAAGTATCATACACTTAATAGCAGTTAGTGATGTCAGTGCTTTTCAGTGTAGTAAATCTCTAGTGTGAGATAATCTTAGTTAATGATCAGCATAAAGCAGAGAGAGGTCATTTTTTTTAATGTTGCCATAAAGCCTGCATTCACTATGATAGAGTTGAAAGGAAGCAATCCCATTAACCTTTGTATTGTGTTGATAAAATTATATACCCTCCTGAATACCAAGGGTGGTGATGCTGCTGAAAAACTTTACCTTTTAAACCATTCTCTAGTAAGGTTCTGAACTAGCCCAGTGGCATAGGGTTTCACCTCAAGCAACCTAAACTTGAGCCCAATCTTGTCTTATACATAAGAATATGACCTTGAGCAAGTCTTAACTTCTTGAGGGCTCAAAGCTTTCATTCATATTATTTTCTCCTTTCTAAATCCAGTGTATGTGGGCTTATATGTGTTTTACACATCATTTCACAGTTATACATATGACTTTTATATAAAGAAAAGAAGTATTTCTTAAAATATTTATAAAATGCTTTAAAAAGCATTTCTTAAGAAAAAGCATTTTTATGTGTTAGGAAATAGGTTTTTATAATACACTGTTTGCTATTTATCTCATTGAACCAGCATATGAATTGAATAGGAAAAAAGAACACAAAAATGCTTTAAAATGTGAATTGTTATTATCACTCTACACACAACAAACGGAAGGGCTTTCCCTAAGACTCAAGTTATTGTGCATGGATATTATAGGGCAAATGAGAGGTAACGTGGGAGGGACAAAACTGCTCTCTTTGGTGATCTGTAGCCTAATTCAAGATGACGTGGAGTAATGGCAAACAAGTTTTCCCAGGGCATAAAAAGAGATTTAAAGGAAGTGGCAGTTTGGATCCCCCTGCAAGGTAGACTGTAGATTGTGCAATGCCATTTCACTGTCACCTAGGAAACAAGAGGTGGCTGTCCTGTTGACCTACACAAGGGTGCTATAGGTCATGTAGCATCTCCAGATCATAAGATATGGAAGAGCTTCTCAATCTGAGTCCTCAGGCCCACCTCCAACCTAAGTTTAAGAGAATTTTCACGTAGCATAAAGCAAGGTTATAGTTCAAAATTTTTAAAGGTTACAATGCCTGCAGAAAGAAAAAAAGAAATTGGAAAGGAGAAATGAGGTCAATTAGCAAAAACCCTGCTACTTAAGTGGCTTGCCTATAAATTGTCTCAAAGGTGGCCATGCATTTGAAATGCTTTCGTGGTATAGGTTAATTCTTCCTCTTAGTAATTAAAGGAAATGGTGACAATAGTGCTGTATCCTAGGTCACATTCACCACTACCAGAATTCATTAATTCTCTAAATTAATTAATGTGGGGGCCATTTTAACAGTATTTAACCCATCTTTCAAGACTCCTTTCAAGACCTATCACATTAGTGAGGGCTTCTCTGACTACTCCAGGTCTCAGTGACAACCTGCTTCTTTCTTACAGTTCTGATGATCCGAAACATACAATTTAGCATTTATTCTAAACTGCCTCTTATTATTTCTTCTCTCCCCAATTAGAGCATAAATTCTTTGAGGGCACGAATTCTGTTTTACACATCTTTTATTATCCTACCACAGCCCCAAGCACAATTTGGAAAATAGTGCTTAATAAATATTTGTTGATTAATGAATACTTCCTGAATTGCCTTTAAGGCACCATTCACACTTTCTTTCACCTTAGGGTAAGGGTAATTTTTCTGCTTCGGGAAATATGCCAAGATCTTCTAACTCTTTTTACTTTTTTTTTTTCTATTTTAATATGTAAGAGCAAATTTTGTGGAGAAGAAGGGAAATCTGACAATGTGGCAGTGTATAAGAATGCCAATTTCTTTTCTTTAAGAACGCTGTTTTCCTCTGGCTTATTGGGAATGCAAGTAAATTTATAGAATTGTCAGCAAGACACAACGGTTCCCTCAATTACTTCTCAGCCCTAGTTTCCATACCCAGAGCAGAGATATGAGGCTGAACTAGCCAGAGCATGTGCCTATGCTGAAAGGAGTTTACTCAAGTGTGTTCCATATCAACACCCTTTTCACAGCTTGACATCATTCTTTGGACATCCTGGTCTTCCCATCTCTTACTCTGTAGCAAACACTGGAGGGAAAGATAAAAACTGTGTCCCTGGTAGGGTTGTTCCTGCATACTTTTAACAACAGCTGGTAAATGCCACTTCAGTGATACCCTACTGGTTCTGCTACTTGATCATTCAATGTGTTTGGGTCATATCTAAGGTCAAGAACAAGATATTTCAAAGCTAAGGTCAAGAAGTGGGGAGAACAGACAACTGATCAATAGGAAATACATTCTTAAGAAGAAAAGTCCACGTAGTTTCTCATTGTTCCAGCAAAAGGACTCCAATATAGTAAGATGGTCAAAAAAAAAAAAAATTAGAAGTTGCTATTATGACAAGGAACTCTTCTCTGGAACATTAGCTTTGGGTTGACTTGACTTAGAAACTGACAAACTGGACATCAGACAAACATAAGTTCACGAGTTTAACAGACTTGAACAAAAGGTGTGGAGAGAAAAATCAAATGGCAATTTCTAGTTTTACCACAAGGGACTGTTTACAGGAATTAGGATACAGAATAGCAGAATGTAGGGCTGTAGAACAATATATCTATGAGAAACAGGATGAGTCTACTTTGATAGGCTTCAAGATGCTACACTGTACTTCAGCTTTCTTTGTAAAATATTTTGTGGATGATAGAAAAGCTTTGTTTCTAAAGAAGACATTCCTCTTTCCTTAAGGACTTTAGCAAAGAGAGGAGAAAAAAGATGGTGAATTAGAAACATGTCAAGTGTATATTTAAATCTTCCTTTACCCATCAGAATTTCCCACAGAGGTAACAATGTCAATGAAATTAGCATCTTGGGTGTCCTCACAAATATTTCCTCAAAATAATTCAGCCATTGGTCATCAACCAGGTGAAAGACTGGAGTCAGACCTTGGCAAGTATACACAATCAAATGTGTCCTTTATGCCACATTTTAGATACAGAAATCAGTAGTACAAGTTTATCCATATTTGGATAAAGGCAAGATATATACATCCAATTATGCTTTTCTTCTCCTAGCTAATGTTACACGATTTCTTTTCTGAAGAAGAGAGATCACAGTTTTACCATGGTTTTATGGAGGTTCTGCATTCTACAGTGACTCCAATGAGGAATAACTACAGATACTCTGAACCTTTCTAGTGGCCAGTGGTATTAAATGAAGTAACAAAGGAAGTCACCCAGGCTGGAAGCCTGAGTGTTTGAGTGTTGTTCACTTGAGTTCTGTCTAGAACGTGAAAAAATCAAGATAGGGTTGCAAAGATAAGAATGCCATTGCACAGACCGTGGCAGTAAAGAGCTCTGGCAATTATGGGATGTCACTGCACTGGTAGTCCTGACCACAGGTCCAGTTTATATATGTTCCAGCGGCTCCCTCTCAGTAAGAAGACCACACTAACAGCATTTAAGATGAAGGTAAACACAGAGCTGACAAAGTTGGGTGAATTCAGTGTGGCATTGATTGATGACGTCACAGTATAAAGCCAGACATGGGAGGACAACATGGAGCATGTAAAACAAGGATTTGGTTAGTTTTTGTAAACAGACCTGGCAGTGGGGCCATGGCATGTCAGCCTGGCGGCCTAGGGGACATATTCAGAGCACACAGGGCAGAAGCACACAGCCACCACTGTGTTTGACGGTGGTTTGCTGTTTCTCAATGGGCCATTTCATGAGGCGATGCCAAACAGAGATTACTTGACATTACTGATTTAACTGTTAGAGGTCTGTGATTACTCAGTTCAGATGCCATTTTATGAACCCATTAGTGACTGCCCAAGAAGAAGACAGGGGAGGGAAATTTATATAGCTTTTTCTTAATATTATAAGATATGTCTCTGGAGTAATAGAATTGAAGAAGTACTTTGCAATGATATGATACTGCTTGTAGGATTGCAGTACCTCAAACTCTCTTAGCTGATAATTGCCTGCTGTACACATTTTGGTCTCCAACAAGGATAGGTTCAGGAGAAAGAGGTTACACTCTAGACAAGCATCCTGCTTCCATCAGTAGAACCCTGTGACAGACCAGATGTGCTTTCTACTGTCTTGCTGATAGGCTGTTTTTCATAAAAAGTCTAACTTTAGAGCCAGAATGGGGTCAGCAGCCCAGCAGCCCAGAAATCATCTCCAGTTCAAATGAAATTAGCCAGTTCCATAAAGATTTTTCTGGCATAATTTGTACTGCAAGTCTCTGTTCTCCTGGGGGGAAAGGATGACCTCACATCTTCTCATTATTCTTTCTTACCCTTAAGATATTTCTTGTCATCTATTATCATATAAGTCTAGTGTTGTTAGTTACCCTTGATATGCACATCTTATTGCCCAACTACATTATACAGTTGTTAAGGGCAAAGCTTGATTCTTCTACTTCTTGGAACCTGCTAGAGCACACAGTCCGGTGTCATGCATACAGTTTGTACCAATAAAAGTTTGTGCATTTGTGAGTCATGGACAGCTGTGTTTGGTTCCTCTGTGAAGCATTTGTCTTCATATACATTCTATCTCAGTGGGTCAAATAGTATATCAAGTTGCTGTGACTGCCACAGAATTATTTCTCTATCAGATGAAAGACAAGATAATGTACTAGTTTAGAGAATCCATGGGCATTAGTGGAAAAGGCACCTAAATTTAAATTTCAGTTCAGCCACTTACGAGATATGTGATCTTAGGCTCTCTGAACTTCAGTCCACTTATGCAGAAAATGTAAATAGCCAAAGTTATCTCATAGGATAATTATGAGTCTTAAATCAAATAACTACGGCATAGTGCTTGGCACACAGTAGACACTCAGTAAATGATAGTGTGATGTGGCTTGGTGGTACTTGCTTTTACTCTTAAACCCTTTGCTCAAATAATATTCAAGGCAGTGGAACCTCTGTTTCCATCCTTTTCTTTTAGCACAGTATTGTGATAGCTACAGCTATGCAACAGTGACTTTCTAGGACCTGGTTTTCCCTTTGTGCAAAAGGCAAATGAGATCAGTTACATAGCCTTCTGTGGGGCAAAGGTAGTGTAAACAGGATACAAGTAGTGATTTGTGAACAGTTATGACACCTTGCCTCAGGCAAATCCTCCAAGCTGAATTTGCAGGCTTTTTGCTCAATGGAAAAACTATACTACAGGATACAAGTCAATTAAAACTCAGCCATCTCTAAGAAAACCACCTTATGGCATATGCAACACAAAAAAATAAAAGTGTGAGGCATAAAGCTTCATTTTGTCTCTGTTCAATGTGCTTGGCCTACAATCTAAAAGTTTAATCTATGACCTCAGTTCATAGGCTATTATTTCTGCCTTAAATAACTCTTTATCAACTTCATAATTATGAAAAATTTATAACTCAGAGTACAACATATTTCTATTTAGTGAGATGGCTAGACACATTTTAGACTGCAAGGTCAATATGTACCCATCTCTAAGATTTAAAAAAGTCTTAAAAGCACATACCTGGGCAGAGCACATTTTTACTTCCTGCTTCTGTAGCACTCTCAGATTACTGGGAGTCAAAGAAACATGTACTTATTTATCTAATAAATTCCAAGATAATATAGTCCATCCTCCAGTCCATTGGTGAGTCTTCAGGCAAATGGCCTTCAAAAGGTAACCAAGGAAAGAAGCTGGATCCCAGGTAAGATGGAATGACTGCCAGGCTAAGAGGCAGAGAATTTGATTTCAGTTCCCTGCATTGTCCCTAATTTTAATAGTCTTTTAGAATATCATCAGTCCTCTAAGTCTGAACTATTTTTATAAGCAAGGAAGCAGGAAGAGATGCTCACTGTGGTCCCATGAGCTCTGAAATTCTATGGTCCAACTATGGGGCATAATCATTGTTGTTCACTTTCCAACACCTCAAAACAATCCTTCCATCTGCCTCATTCACAGCCATCATCTGCTCTTCTCCCATCATCACTCTTACCGTGTCCTTGGCATCACAATGAGAAGTAGGCACTGTGCCATGGGGAAGACACCCATTTTTATGATCTTCCCCAACACCCTATAACCTGACAGCCAGAAGTAATCAGAACTGTATAGCTGTGTGTAGAAGTACCCAGAACCAACAGGACATGCATTCATGTGCATGCTTCAGCATTGTCACAGCTCTCAATGAAAATGAGGCTGTGCCCTGGGCTCCCGTGTTTCAAACAGTATTTTCTGGGGATTATGGTAAAGTTCGTTTGCATTTCAAGAAAAAGGGACCCATTCAATCTGTCTCCAGAAATAATTGATATGGACTATTTTTAATCCAAAGGTTCAGAGATCTCATAGAAATCCAAGACCTTGACATCTGACCTAATGGAAACTGCAGTGTGTGTGAGTCACTCAGTCATATCCAACTCTTTATGACCCCATGGACTATAGCCACTCAAATCATCTGTCCATGGGACTTCCCAGGCAGGGGTACTGGAGTGGGTTGCCATTCCCTTCTCCAAGGGTTCTTCCTGACCCAGGGATTGAACCTGGGTCTGCCACGTTGCAGACAGATTCTTTACTGTCTGAGCCACCAGGAAAGCCCCACGGTAGGAAACTGGAAAGCTTTAGGAAGCAGAAAGCCCATTCTCTGGCCCTAACAGAACGAGGCCGCCTCCTGGTGCCTCTTCTGTCTATATATTACCTTATTCTTCCTTCTATCAACGGACTTCTTCATGCTTACTCATCCTGTCTGCTGCCTCACATGTTTGATTTAAATATGCTTTCCATTTGCTTTAGTTCTAATTCTACCTCTCATATCTCAATACCTCCATTCATCTTCTGGCCCCACCACTAACTGCCCTTTACTTTTGCTTCTCTAATTGTAAATGCTTGCAAGAGAAATTATTTTGGACTACCACATCGTTTAGAACAGACTTTTAGACTCTGTGGGAGAAGGCGAGGGTGGGATGATTTGAGAGAATAGCACTGAAACATGTATATTGCCATATGTGAAATAGATGACCAGTCCAAGTTTGATGCCTGAAACAGGGCACTCAAAGCCGGTGCACTGGGATGACCCAGAGGGATGGGATGGGGAGAGAGGTGTGAGGGGGGCTCGGGATGGGGGACACAAGTAAACCCTGGGCTGATTCATGTCAATATATGGCAAAAACCACCACAATATTGTAAAGTAATTAGCCTCCAATTAAAATAAATTAATTAATTAAAACGAAAGCCAAGCCACAGAGAATGCATGGCTGGCCAAACCCTGCCTAGACATCCCAGAATCTAGTGCCTTCTCCTGGGCCAATTTAATTGAACCAGATTTTTTAAATAGTTACTACATATCAGAATGACTGTACATGAAGTAGCCCTCCTCGGATGGAGGTATAGGCAGGCATGCATTTGAAGTTCACCAGATAGTCACTATCTTGTCTCAGCATTTTGCAAATACTTGTCAGGACTTTGCAGAGTAGACTTTTCTAAAAGGTAGCTCCCTGAATCCAGAACCAAGGTTGTATACTTACTTTTTATATTTTTTCCTATGAAGAAACAAAGAAGGCTGAACAATCTTAAGAGACATTTCTTGGTTAACCGATACATGTGTTTGAGCAGATGTATATATAAGCTATAGTTACCATTTACCTCTAAAATTATTTAGCTTACCATTCCTCTTTTATTTTCTGAAAACTTAATGACCTACCTCTAAGGATTATTTTCAAGAATACCTAACAAAATACTGTAAAGCTGCTTAATAAATGTTGCTACATACTAGTATACTGGCATTTTTGTATGAATACCACAAATAATAATTCTTTTAAGCATCTTAGACCTCTTTTATTTTTTATGTGCAAAGAGACTTGGTTGAGAAACTGACACCTATTTTCTGAGAAATGTGATATTTTTACTCCACACTAGGGTTTTCATAAATCCTCAGCTACAACTCTTTAATTTGTTTTACACCATCACCTCCCACATCATTCCTATTTTATTATAAAATCCAAGTGACTGTACTAAAACTTTTAAGACACAGACTCTGAAACACTGAACTTTCCAGTCATTAGGAGCTCAAGCTTTTAAAAAGCCAATCAGAACTGGCAGGAAAGAGAGGAAAACAAGAGGAGAATTCAGGATTTTTTTTTCTTTTTCCTAGAAAAGGAAAAGGACATCTTTGCAAAAAGACTATATGAAAGGCAGACAGACAAAGACAGAGGGGAAATTTGTAGTTTAGTTCTGCAAATCCTCCCAAATAGTCTTAAGTCTTATTCTAAATGTTAAAATTTAAAGTCTATTTGGTTTTAAAATACACACATTATTATATATAAAATATATAAAAAATATAGATAACCAATAAGGAGCTACTGTATAGCACAGGGACCTATCGTCAATATCTTATTATGATCTATAATGGGAAAGAATATAAAATATATAGATAGATAGATATCTATCCAGATAGATATAACTGAATCATCTTGCTGTACACCTGAAACTAACACAACTAACACAACATTGTAAATTAACTCTATATTTCAATAAAAACTAATTGATTGATTAATTTTTAAAGATATAGTCTATATAATTTTATAAAATATTCTCAGGAAAATTTAAAATTCCCCAGATAGATTCAGGAAAATCTTAAGAGATTTTCTGCCAAAATATCTGAAGTTGTAGATCCCTGCAAAGTCACTTGGACTGAAGACCAGTCTCTTCCAGCTCTCAGAATTTCTAGAAGATTGTCCAGAGATGCCTGTCAAAGGCACTTCACCATTCATCACAGAGGGGCAACCAGAATAGGCTCAACTGTGTCTTGAGGGTCTTCCAAGGAACCAAGATGGTCCAGCTTTTGTTTTGCTTTAATATAATCTTTTTATTAAAAATCCTGATAAATAAAAATAAATCATAAAATATTCTATTCATTCCTTTGAGAAGAAAGGGGGAAAATGTCCAAGATAGCATCAGCTATTTTACGTGTTAAAAGAGCCAGGAATAATAAATAAATCAATTTTTTAAAAAGTGTCAGTGGTCCCAAACAATTTTTGAAGCCTCCATACCATCAACCCAACCTTCTAAACCTTTTCTGCTTATCATTACCCCATAATTTAATTTATGTTAAGAATTATCTCATTGAGAAATATTCATATCCTCAGAAATTGAACAAAGATATCATTAGGCTTGCTGACTCTCTATATTATAGCAGAGACACCTTTTATTAGCACATTATGAGTTTGAGTTTATAAGCTCCCCAGAGACTTGAATTATCCTTGTCTGAACAGCCAGCTGCCTATAACATAGGCTTATCCAGTGAAGAAACTAGTTAGCTTTTCAATTCGATTACTTTCATTTTGTTTTCATTTTTTAATAACAATAATATTTTATATGTATCACTTTATTTTAAAAGAGACAACTCTTGAACCAAGGAAGTAAAGACTTGTACATGGAAAACCAAAAAACTGAAAGAAATCAAAGAAGACCTAAATAAATGAATAGATCCTCTGTGGTTTATGAATAGGAAAACTTAATATTGCTAACTTGTTAATACCACTGAAAGTGACTTATAGATTAAATATAATTTCTATCAAATTTCCAAGTCTCCTTGCAGAAATGGGAAAGCCAATTTCAAATTCAAATAGAATTGCTAGGGACTTCAAATAGCTAAAGTAATATTTTTTGTTTTGAAATTACAAAGTATTGTCTTTATTGCTTCTATAAATTTTATGAAAAATGCATTCCCATCTATTCATAGCACAAAGATTGATAAAAGAGATAATAATACACATGTAAGAAGTTTATCTATACTTTTTAGATGTCCTTATGGGGAGGGAGGTGGGAGGGGGGTTCATGTTTGGGAACGCATGTAAGAATTAAAGATTTTAAAATTTAAAAAATAAATAAATAAATAAAATTTTAAAAAAAAGTATTTTAAAAGTAAAGTAATATTTAAAAAGAGAAGCAAAGTTAGATGATTCACATTTCTCAATTTCAACATTTATATGATAAAGCAACCATAAACAAGATAATATAAAATAGCATAAAGACCAATGGAATAAAATTGACAGTCCAGATATAAAGCCATACATCTATGGCCAACTGATTTTTTTTACAAGAGTGACAAATCCATTGAATAGGGAAAGAAGAATCTCTTCAGCAGCTGTTGCTAGGAAAACTGGACTTCCACATGACTAAGAATGAAGTTGGATTCCAGTTTCATGTAATACACAAAAAAACTACACAAAATGGAACAACGACCTAAATATAACAGCTAAAGTCATAAAACTATTAGAAGAAAGCATATGGATAAATCTCCATGACCTTGTTGTTTACCATGAACACTTAAATATTACACCAAAAGCATGAGCAATAGAAGAAAAAAATAGTAAATTTGACTTCACCAAATTTTAAAACTTTGTGCATTAAAAGACACAAGAGAGTAAAAAAATAGTTTATAGAAACAAGGAAAATATTTTCTAAATAATATATTTGATAAAGTTTTAGTATGCAGAATATATAAAAGTACTGCTACAACTCAACAGCAAAAAGACAAACATAGTTTATAAAAAATGAACAAAAGACTTCAATAGACAGGCTCCAAAGAAGATATACAAATAGCCAGTAAGCAATGTGAAAAGATGCTCAACATCACTAATCATTAGGAAAATGCAAATCAAAACCATTATACACCAACTTCATACTTAGTTCAGTTCAGTTCAGTTCAGTCACTCAGTTGTGTCAGACTCTTTGTGACCCCATGAATCACAGCACGCCAGGCCTCCCTGTCCATCACCATATCCCGGAGTTCACTCAGACTCACATCCATCGAGTCCGTGATGACATCCAGCCATCTCATCCTCTGTCGTCCCCTTCTCCTCCTGCCCCCAATCTCTCCCAGCATCAGAGTCTTTTCCAGTGAGTCAACTCTCCACATTAGGTGGCCAAAGTACTGGAGCTTCAGCTTTAGCATCATTCCTTCCAAAGAAATCCCAGGGTTGATCTCCTTCAGAATGAACTGGTTGGATCTCCTTGCAGGCCAAGGGACTCTCAAGAGTCTTCTCCAACACCACAGTTCAAAAGCATCAATTCTTCGGTGCTCAGCCTTCTTCACAGTCCAACTCTCACATTCATACATGACCTCAGGAAAAACCATAGCCTTGACTAGATGGACCTTAGTTGGCAAAGTAATGTCTCTGCTTTTCAATATGCTGTCTAGGTTGGTCATAACATTTCTTCCAAGGAGCAAGCGTCTTTTAATTTCATGGCCACAGTCACCATCTGCAGTGATTTTGGAGCCCAAAAAATAAAGTCTGACACTGTTTCCACTGTTTCCCCATTTATTTGCTATGAAGTGATGGGACCAGATGCCATGATCTTTGTTTTCTGAATGTTGAGCTTTAGGCCAACTTTTTCACTCTCCTCTTTGACTTTCATCAAGAGGCTTTTTAGTTCCTCTTCACTTTCTGCCATAAGGGTGGTGTCATCTGCATATCTGAGGTTAGTGATATTTCTCCCGGCAATCTTGATTCCAGCTTGTGTTTCTTCCAGCCCAGCGTTTCTCATGATGTACTCTGCATATCAGTTAAATAAGCAGGGTGACAATATACAGCCTTGACGTACTCCTTTTCCTATTTGGAATCAGTCTGTTGTTCCATGTCCAGTTCTAACTTGCTTCCTGACCTGCATACAGATTTCTCAAGAGGCAGGTTAGGTGGTCTAGTATTCCCATCTCTTTCAGAATTTTCCACAGTTTATTGTGATCCACACAGTCAAAGGCTTTGGCATAGTCAATAAAGCAGAAATAGATGTTTTTCTGGAACTCCCTTGCTTTTTCCATGATCCAGCGGATGTTGGCAATTTGATCTTTGGTTCCTCTGCCTTTTCTAAAACCAGCTTGAATATCAGTCAACAAAAACAAGACCAGGAGCTGACTGTGGCTCAGATCATGAACTCTTTATTACCAAATTCAGACTCAAACTGAAGAAAGTAGGGAAAACCACTAGACCATTCCGGTATGACCTAAATCAAATCCCTTATGATTATACAGTGGAAGTGAGAAATAGGTTTAAGGGCCTAGATCTGATAGATAGAGTGCCTGATGAACTATGGAATGATGTTCGTGACATTGCACAGGAGACAGGGATCAAGACCATTCCCATGGAAAAGAAATGCAAAAAAGCAAAATGGCTGTCTGGGGAGGCCTTACAAATAGCTGTGAAAAGAAGAGAGGCAAAAAGCAAAGGAGAAAAAGGAAAGATATAAGCATCTGAATTCAGAGTTCCAAAGAATAGCAAGAAGAGATAAGAAAGAATGCAAAGAAATAGAGGAAAACAACAGAATGGGAAAGACTAGAGATCTCTTCAAGAAAATTAGAAATACCAAGGGAACATTTCATGCAAAGATGGGCTCAAGAAAGGACAGAAAAAGTATGGACCTAACAGAAGCAGAAGATATTAAGAAGGGGTGGCAAGAATACACGGAAGAACTGTACAAGAAAGATTTTCACGACCCAGATAATCATGATGGTGTGTTCACTAATCTAGAGCCAGACATCTTGGAATGTGAAGTCAAGAGGCCTTAGAAAGCATCACTATGAACAAAACTAGTGGAGGTGATGGAATTCCAGTTGAGCTGTTTCAAATCCTGAAAGATGTTGCTGTGAAAGTGCTGCACTCAATATGCCAGCAAATTTGGAAAACTCAGCAGTGGTCACAGGACTGGAAAAGGTCAGTTTTCATTCCAATTCTAAAGAAAGGCAATGCAAAAGAATGCTCAAACTACCGCACAATTGAATTAATCTCACACGCTAGTGAAGTAATGCTCAAATTCATACTTAGTAGGATACCTATAATAATCTTTTTTTTTTAATAACAAGTGTTGCTACGAATATGGAGAAATTGTAATCCTCATACATTGCTGGTAGCAATATAAATTAGTGCAGCTACTATAAGAAGCAATAGGGTGGTTCATCAAAATGTTAAACACATAATTACCCTGTGACTCAACAATTCCACTCCTAGGTACATAAGCAAAAGAATTAAAGCAGGGAGTCTAACATACTTTTATAAACAAATATTTATTGTGTCATTAATCACAACAGATTAAAGGTGGAACCAGCCCAAATGTCAAGTCAGCAGATGAATGGACAAAGAAAATGTGTTACATATTTACAATAGAAAAGGAACAAAGTTCTGACACAAGCTATAACATGAATGTACCTTAAAAACATTGTGCTGAGTGAAATAGCCCAGACGTAAAAGGACAAGTAGTATATGATTCCATTTACATGAAGTATCTAAACTAGGTAAATTCATAGAGGCAGAAAGTGCATTAAACATTACTAGACATTGCGGGGATGGGAGGTTGGAAAGTTAATGGTTATAGAGTTTCTGTTTAGGGAGATGGTAATGATAGTTGCACGGCATTGTGAATATAATTAATACCACTGACGTGCATTTTTAAATGGTTAAAATGTATACATGCTGCTGATTCATTTTTTTGTACAGCAGAAACTAACATAGTATTGTAAAGCAACTATACCTCAATTTAAAAAGGTTAAAATGAAAAAGATATATATATATATATATATCCTACCACAATTTTAAAAAGTGAAAAAAAGAATTTGATACTACCACAGAGCCAGCTAACCAAGAAACCCTTAGTATAATTTGGTTCCTTTTGAATTAGTCTTCAAAAGTTATCTGCGTTTAATCTAACCTTGCTTTATACAGAATGTTGAAAGTGTCACTTTTTACCACTCACCTAGAATTTTATATCATGTCAAAATTTCTGCTAACACTGTTCTAGGATTTCAGCCTAGATTGAGGTTAAGTGACCTCCTAGTAGCGTGTACTCAACTTTCAGCTGGTTTTTGTTTCCTCAGTTATTTGTGTGCTATTTTGATGTATGTCAGCCATCAACTCGTCCCCACTCATTAAACACAGTTAAATAAAAGTATGACCATCCATCCACTCTTTTTGGCTTTTCTGCTCCTGTCTTTCCTATTTTTCCACTCACCAAAAGAAGTAAAAATAAGGGAATGAGTATGAAATAAGTTCCCTTGTCAGTGGGACCCTCTATGATTAACTGTTTGGCAATCATAACGTTTCTCTTCTGTTTCACAGCAGTCTTTAACATTTCCATTCCAGCAAGAATTGCAATCTCTTAGAGGGTGCTTTAATTGATTAGTAATTTAAATACATAAACACTCACTACCTTCATGCAGAAAAACTCTGCTTCTTGTTACAGAATGTGTAAGTATTAAAAAAAAATAAAACCTCTACCATATAAATGTTAAGTAATACCTAAACACGACATAGTGAGGATACTTACGTAACACTTATTTCTCTTATTATACATAGATTGTTTTAAATATATAAAACAGAAAATACCAGAAAGTATAAAGAAGAAAATTTAAATCCTCAGAAAAACCTCATCACCCAGAAAATATCAAGACTATATATGTGCGTTTGTTCACAGTTCTTTTCTGTACACATATTACACACATTAATTAGGATCAGAAAGGACTTTTACCTCATTATAAAAATCATTTATTATATAAAATTTGTAAAATATAATAAATTAAAGAATGACAACATTATTTTATTATCGCTTAGATGTAGTAATTGTTACATTTTTGCTACTTCTTGATTTTTTTGTGTCTATTAATTGAATTTTGATTATAGAACACACTAATATTAATTATCTAATATTAAAAGCAGAATTTTATTTTTAAAAATATGTCACTGGTATATATACTTCCTGAAATACAGATGTAGCTACAACAATATTATTTTGAAGAGATTCTACACAAGTCACTTAGTAATAGGCATGACTATTTTCTCACGTCATTTAATATTCTGCTGAAGCTTAAAAATTTAATATCATAAAAAGTTTATAGTCTGTATATATCATAATATAATTATCCTATCTTATGCTATTTAATTGTCCTATCATCTGTTCTGATTATGAAGGTACATTTTTTTAATACTTTTCTTGTTTAACACTGTATACATGCATGCTGAGTTGCTTCAGTCATGTCCCACTCTTTGTGACCCTATGGACTGTAGCCTGCCAGGCTCCTCTGTCCTTGGAATTCTCCAGGCAAGAATACTGGAGTGGGTAGCCATGCCCTCCTATAGGGACTCTTCCCAGTCCAGGTATCAAAACTACATCTCTTACATCCCCTTCATTGGCAGGCGGGTTCTGTACCTGTAGCACTACCTGGGAAGCTCTAACGCTGGATGTATTGGTAATTCACTTTGGTATATTATTTGATGTAAGCAATTGAACTTTATCATTTTTCCAACTATTCAGTATCAACAATCAGGTTATTGGAATGTCTATACTTTTTTGAAATGCTAGTTTTGTCATATACTGAATGTTATATACATTTGATTTGACCTGCTTCTTGCATTCCATTGATTGTTTTATTAGCACTGCACTATTGAAACTACTTCACAAACATCCCAGTGCTTCTCAATCCAAATAGACTCTTTTGTTTCTTCTTCAGAATAGTTTTGCCAATATTATTAAGTTAACAAAAATACTTTAAACTCATTTTTACTATAGTATGGAAAATTTCTCCAAGAATAACACAAAACTTTTAGCTCTTTATATGGCTTTGAATAAGATCAGTTCAGTCTCTCAGTCATGTCCAACTCTTTGAAACCCTGTGGGCTCTATCACGCCAGGCCTCCCTGTCTATCACCAACTCCCAGAGCTTACTTAAACTCATGTCCATTGAGTTGGTGATGCCATCCAATCATCTCATCCTCTGTCATCCCCTTCTCCTCCTGCCCTCAATCTTTCCCAGCATCAGCATATTTTCAAATGAGTCAGCTCTTCACATCAGGTGGCCAAAGTTCTGGAGTTTCAACTACAGCATCAGTCCTTCCAATGAATATTCGGGACTGATTCCCTTTAGGATGGGCTGCTTGGATCTCCTCGCTGTCCAAGAGACTCTTAAGAGTCTTCTCCAACACCAAATTTCAAAAGCATCCATTCTTTGGCACTCAGCTTTCTTTATAGTCGAAATCTCACATCCATACATGACTATTGGAAAAACCACAGCTTTGACTAAACAGATCTTTGTTGGTAAAGTAATGGCTCTGCTTTTTAACATGCTGTCTAGGTTGGTCATAATTTTCTTCCAAGGAGCAAGCATCTTTTAATTTCATGGCTGCAGTCACCATCTGCAGTGATTTTGGAGCCCCCCAAAATAAAGTCTGTCACTATTTCCATTGTTTCCCCATCTATTTGCCATGAAGTGATGGGGCCTGATGCCGTGATCTTAGTTCTCTGAATGTTGAGTTTTAAGCCAACTTTTTCACTCTCCTCTTTCACTTCATCAAAAGGCTATTTAGTTCCTCTTCACTTTCTGCCATAAGGGTGCTGTCATCTGCATATCTGAGGTTATTGATATTTCTCCCAGCAATCTTGATTCCAGCTTGTGCTTCATCCAATCCAGCATTTCTCATGATGTACTCTGCATATCAATTAAATAAGCAGGGTGACAATATACAGCCTTGACACAGTCCTTTCCCAATTTGAAACCAGTCTTGTTCCATGTCCAGTTCTAACCACTGCTTCTTGACCTGCATACAGATTTCTCAGGAGGCAGGTCAGGTGGTCTGGTATTCCCATCTCTTTAAGAATTTTCCAGTTTGTTGTGATCCACACAGTCTTTGGCATAGTCAATAAAGCAGAAATATATGTTTGGGTTTTTTTCTGATGTGTCAGAAGCCCCAGCAAGACAGTAGGAGGGGCGAAATTGCATTTAGAATCAAATGCCATACCTGCCAGAGACTCTCAGAGGGCTTAAAATAATCTTGTGCACACCAGGACCCAGAAACCCCACAGAGACTGAGACTGTGTTTGAGTGTCTCCTGCGGAGGTACTGTTCAGCAGTGGACTGCTGCAAGAGCAGGAGTTCTGGGTGCAGTAGACCTGGGTATGGCACAAGCCATCTTGGAGAAGGTCGCCATTAACCCCACCACAGAGCTGCCAAGAACTTCACAGGGCTGGGAAAACAGACTCTTGGTGGGCACAAGCAAAACCTTGTGCACACCAGGACCCAGGAAAAAGGAGCAGTGACCACACAAGGACTGACCCAGACTTGCCCGTGAGTGTCCAGGAGTCTCTGGTGGAGGCATGTGTGGGAGGCCTGCTTCAGGGTCGGGGGCACTGAGTGCAGCAGTGCGTGCATGGGACCTTTTGAAGGAGGTCTCCATTATCTTCATTACCTCCACCATGGTTTGGCCTCAGGTCAAACAACAGGGAGGGAACACAGCCCCATCCATCAACAAAAAATCAGATTAAAGATTTACTGAGCATGGCCCCGCCCATCAGAACAAAACCCAGTTTTCCTCTCAGTCAGTCTCTCCCATCAGGAAGCTTCCATAAACCTCTTATCCTTCTCCATCAGAAGGCAGACAGAATGAAAACCACAGTCACAAAAAACTAACCAATGTGATCACGTGGACCACAGCCTTGTCTAACTCAATGATACTATGAGCCATGCCATGTAGGTCACCCAAGATGGATGGGTCATGGTGGAGGGTTCTGACAAAATGTGGTCCACTGGAGAAGGGAATGGCAAACCACTTCACTATTCTTGAACAAGATACTCAAAGCTTAACTTTCCACTTAATGATCTTTAAGAATCTCCTTTCTGTGCTGTTCTTTAAACCTATATAATCTCTCTAAGAGATTTTTAGCATCTTTTCAAAAAACACCTAGATCAAAAGCCGAAAGAGCACCCTAGTTAATTATGTGCTTATACTGATCACACAGGACTTCCCTGGTGGCTCAGATGGTAAAGCGTCTGTCTACAATGCAGGAGACCCAGGTTCGATCCCTCGGTCAGGAAGATCTGCTGGAGAAGGAAATGGCAATCCGCTCCAGTACTATTGCCTGGAAAACGCCATGGACAGAGGAGCCTGGTAGACTACAGTCCATGGGGTCGCAAAGAGTCGGACACGACTGAGCGACTTCACTTACTTACTCAATGATCACACATGCAAAAAAAAAAAACAATGATTTTTCTGACTTTGGCCTCTACCTATATGTAAATAAGTTTGAATAGATTATTAAGCAGTGATTCACTTAAGATCCTCAGCTACAATTTCTAACTTTTGGAAGAACAATGAAATTTTGTGTACTTACAGAGTAAAAATGTTTATGATAGTGGTAGGTTACTGGTTGTTGTAAGTTCCCTGAAACCTGAGTTTTGATCCAGGGCCCACTTAGCATTTTCGTGTAAGTTCTTTTGGAACTCCTGCTGCAATGTATCCTTTGCGAGTACCCAGGCGAGAAAAACCAAGCTCTACAAAACACTGGTTTAAGCCAATTAATCTGATAAGAAAGTCACAGAAATAAAAATATACAAAAAACCTTCACTATTATCATTTACAGGGAGTTTTATATGTGTGTTCTTTACATTGCCTTTGATTCTTTTAGGCTTCCTTTTCAAAAAGGGGCAAGAATTTTTACTGTTATATTCAGTGAAGTTTAAATTGATTCTTTTTAATAGATTCTGTTTAAATAGCTAAATTTGTATCTATCAAATTCTCTCCCAATCTTACAATATGGCAACTAAATTTTTGTTAGTTGCCTTCTTTAAGGTATGTGTTTTGCTATATGAATAGTTGACTTTTGAAAGATGAATTGCATTTTCATAATTTCAGAAATCAATGATAGGGCAATAATGCTTGAAGAGTCATAGAGAGCCCTCTTTTTCATTCAGACTCTACTACCTACCATGTGTCCATAATCTCAACCTTTCCCTTCTTCCTACTTTGACAACAGAAAAAGAAAAACAAAAAAAAGAGGTGGGGGCATTTTTTTTCATTCAGATCCTTTGTATTTTGCCTGAACATGAAGGGAAGGAGCTTTTTCTAGAGTCTTCAAGTTTGACCCATTTATTCATGTGTCCATCCATCAGATATTTATTGGATATTATACAAATTATCATGCTAAGAACTGAATTGTAAGTTTGATTTGGAATCCTGAAGCGTGCTAATATGAAGTCTGCAGATTAGGGTCTAAAGGAAAAGCAGAGAAATGAAGATATATTCACTGTGACAATTTATAGCAAACTTTCTCTAGAATCACTTTTAGTTTTTATCTCTTGACATTCTCGTTTGTCTAACTTTCAAAAAGTGAAAATATATTTATTGTTACATGCAGAAAGTATATTTTCTCCTAGCAGCCTCTGCAGTACTTGTCTGCTGAGGTCTGCCTTCTCAATGCACTGCTTCATCTCCTAGACTATTCTCCACCTGCCATCCTGACAACAAACTGACTCATCAGGTATAAGATGTCATATTAAAAAGAACTAGTTAACAAATACACCTTCATGACATTTGCTAGTAGAAACATAAGAAGGCATTCTTCATACAGGAACAAAAAGACACTATAGAGGAACTTGGATCTAGGTAGGTGGGTAGGAAGGAAGGAAAGAAAGGAAGGAAGGAAGGGAGAAAGAAATGAAGGAAGGAAGAAAGGAAGAAAGGAAAGAAAGGAGGGAGGGAAGGAGGAGGGAAGGAAGAAGAGGGACTTCTCTGGTGGTTTAGTGGTTAAGAGGGTGCAGGGGGTGCTGGTTCAAACCCCAGTTGGGTAACTAAGATCTCACATGCCACAAAGCCAAAAGAAATTTAAAAAGGAAGAAAAAAAGAGAGGACAGAAATAAAGAAGGTAGGAAGAAAGAACAGCTCTGAAATGGCAAATATAAGTTACATATAAAATTCTCTTTTTTAGTCATTTTAAAATTCATTAAAAGTCAGTAACTATGTAAACCAATATATTTATGGGCTTGTATCAGTGGAAACAGTCTCAGACTTTATTTCTGGGGGCTCCAAAATCACTGCAGATGGTGACTGCAGCCATGAAATTAAAAGACGCTTACTCCTTGGAAGAAAAGATATGACCAACCTAGATAGTATATTCAAAAGCAGAGAAATTACTTTGCCGACTAAGGTCCCTCTAGTCAAGGCTATGGTTTTTCCAGTGGTCATGTATGGATGTGAGAGTTGGACTGTGAAGAAGGCAGAGCACCGAAGAATTGATGCTTTTGAACTGTGGTGTTGGAGAAGACTCTTGAGAGTCCCTTGGACTGCAAGGAGATCCAACCAGTCCATTCTGAAGGAGACCAGCCCTGAGATTTCTTTGGAAGGAATGATGCTAAAGCTGAAACTCCAGTACTTTGGCCACCTCTTGTGAAGAGTTGACTCACTGGAAAAGACTCTGATGCTGGGAGGGACTGGGGGCAGGAGGAGAAGGGGACGACCGAGGATGAGATGGCTGGATGGCATCACTGACTCAATGGATGTGAGTCTGAGTGAACTCCGGGAGTTGGTGATGGACAGGGAGGCCTGGCGTGCTGCGATTCATGGGGTCGCAAAGAGTCGGACGTGACTGAGCGACCGAACTGAACTGAACTGAACATATGTAACGTAAAATGAATGATTAAGATAACACCAAGGATACGAGAGTGAGAAGGATGAAATGAAAGTATCCTGTTAGGGTCATATGTTATATAACTAAGAAAACATTGGCCAAATAGAAAACAAACAGCAAAATGGTATATTTAAGCGCATCATATAACAAAGTATAACCAACTATGCTAATTGGAAATCATCTGGACCCCCCCACCCAGACTCCTTCCCAGTCTTACCTTCTCTCTAGCAACTTAATCCCAGAAAAAGAAAGAAAGATAAAGGAAAGAACATGAACATGATTAGGTGCTGGAGGTAGCCACAGCACACACTGTGAAATAGCTGTTTTAATATGCTTAACAAAATAAATTGCTACAGGAAAGTTATTTAAAAAAAAAAAAAAGAATAGGATGGAAATCCTAAAGCTAAAAAGTAAAATTTAATTAAAACTTATACTTCATTGGTGAGTAAAACAATATTTAATCATGCCAAGAGGAAGGATTAGTGAACTGGGACATACATCAGCTGAAAACATCCAGATCAATACAAAGAAGAAAATGTTAGACAATTCAGAAGTGAGGAAAAGAAAAATATGTAGTATAGTAGAAAAGTCAAATAAATTCACTTGGAATCTCAGAAAAAGAGAACAGGGCAAATGGGAAATAAACAATATAAAAAGAGTTACTGATCAGAAACGTTTTATACTGACAAAAGGCAACAAGCATTATGTGGAAGAATCTCTGCAAATCTCAAGCAAGAAAAAGAAAATAACATTTAGGACAATCCGAGTAAAATTTCTGGAAGAAAAAGACAAAGAAAATTTTGAAAGTATTAAAAATAAAAGGACACATTACTTTCAAAGGAGCAACATTAAAGACTAAAAGTTGAGTGTTATAAACAAATATGGGAAACAAGAAAACAGATTGATATCGTTAATGTGCTAAGAAAAATAACAGCTAGGTTTCTAGGTAACCAAGTCAATGCATGTGGTGTAAATCTGAATCTCTTATTATATCCCCTCAAGAAAATTATCAATAATAACTAAACAATTGTATTATCTCATGAGTTAATATAATAAGGAAATTCAGAAGTTCCAAATCATCTGCAAGTAGGAAAATAAACCCAAGCCCTGGTGAGCTTTCTCCCAAGCTGCTGCTGCGCTAAGGCAGGTGCAACTCACACTCATACACAAATGCGCATAGCAGAGGAGAATGGAAATAACATCAGACCTGAGACTGAAGTAAGTCATTCTTTATAAAGAGAAAGTCCTCCCTAAGCGTGAAAGCAGTAGGAACTCAAATAAAACCACAGGGAAAAGACTCATAAACTTCATCTGAGACTTGAGGAACCTGTCCTGAAAGAGTAACACTTTCTACAAGAAGAGGGTAAAAAAGGGAGGAGGCCTTTTGAAGAGCACTTGGTAAATGAAGAAGAAAGAAGAGAAAATAAAAGATCTCATAAAACAAAATATATCAAGGAACTTAACATTAAGGACACACACTTCTTTCCTCCAAAACCCATCTCCACAAAGCAAAGACTATCTATGTTTGGTCACTCAATCGTGTCCAACTCTTTGTGTCCATATGAAGAATAGCCCTTCAGGCTCCTCTGTCCATGGGGATTCTCCAGGCAAGAATACTGGAGTGTGTTGCCATTACCTCCTCTGGGGGTTCTTCCCAACCCAAGGATTGAATCCAGGTCTCCTGCATTGCAGGCAGATTCTTTACTCTTTGAGCCACCATGGAAGTGCATGATGCAGAAGTGGATGATCTTAAACTTGTTGCTATTGTTCAGTCACTCAGTCATGTCTGACTCCTTGTGACCCCTGTGGACTGCAGCATGCCAGGCTTCCCTGTCCTTCATCATCTCCAGAAGCTTGCTCAAACTCATGTCCATCGAGTCTGTGATTCCATCCAACCATCTTATCCTCTGTCAGCCCCTTCTCCTCCTGCCTTTAATCTTCTTCAGCATCGGGGTCTTTTCCAATGAAGTAGCTCTTCACATCAGGTAGCCAAAGTATTGGAGTTTCAGCTTTAGCATCAGTCCTTCCAATGAATGAATATTCAGGTTTGATTTCCTTTAGGATTGACTGGTTAGTTCTCCTTGCAGTCCAGGGGACTCTCAAGAGTCTTCTCCAGTACTACAGTTAGAAAGCATCACTTTTTAAATGCCCAGCCATCTTTACAGTCCAACCTTCACATCCATACATGAGTACTGGAAAAAACATACATTTGACTATATGGACATTTGTCAGCAAAGTAATGTCTCTGTTTTTTAATACACTATCTAGAAGCAAGCATCTGTTTATTTCATGGCTGCAATAACCATCTTCAGGGATTTTGGAACCCAAGAAAATTGTCTCTCACTGTTTCCTTTGTTTCCACAGCTATTTGTCATGAAGCGATGGAACCAAATGCCTTGATCTTCATTTTTCAAATGTTGAGTTTTCAGCCTTGATGTACTAATTTCCCAATTTTGAACTAGTCTGTTGTTCCATGTTTGGTTCTAAGTGTTGCTTCATGACCTGCAAACCGATTTCCAGGAAACAGATTAAGAGGTCTGGAATTCCCATCTCTTGAAGAATTTTCCATTTTTTGTGTGATCCACAGTCAAAGACTTTAGGGTAATCAGTAAAGCAGAGATAGATGTTCTTCTGGAATTTCCTTGCTTTTTCTATGAGCAAATGGATGTTGGCAATTTGGTCTCTAGTTCTATTGCCTTTTCTAATCCAGTGTGTACATTTGGAAGTTATTGACTCACACACATTGAAGCCTAGCTTGGAAGATTTTGAGGATTACTTTGCTGTCATGCGAATTGAGTATAATTCTGCAATAGTTTGAACATTTTTGGGCATTGCCCTTTTCTGGGATTAGAATGAAAACAGCTTTTCC
The DNA here is from genome assembly GCF_001704415.2 of Capra hircus. NCBI lineage: Eukaryota > Metazoa > Chordata > Mammalia > Artiodactyla > Bovidae > Capra > Capra hircus. The sequence goes on from NC_030810.1 coordinate 115,319,011, forward strand.
ATTCCTGTGGCCACTGATGAGTTTTCTAAGTTTGCTGGCATATTGAGTGCAACACGTTCACAGTATCATCTTCTAGGATTTGAAATAGCTCAGCTGAATTCCCATCACCTCCACTAGCTGTATTCATAGTAATGTTACCTAAGGCACACTTAACTTTGCACTCCAGGACGTCTGGTTCCAGGTGAGTAATCACACCATCATGGTTATTTGGGTCATTAAGATCTTTTTTGTTTAGTTTTTCTGTATATTCTTGCCACATCTTCTTAGTATCTTCAGCTTATATTTTAGGTCCACACTGGTTCTATCCTTTATCGCACCTATCTTTGTTTGAAATTTTCCTTTGTTATCTCTAATTTTCTTGAAGAGCTCTCTAGTCTTTGCCATTCTGTAGTTTTCCTCTATTTCTTTGTATCAGTCACTTAGGAAGGCTTTCTTATCTCTCTTTGCTCTTCTTTGGAACTCTACATTCAGATGAGTATATCTTTCCTTTTCTCCTTTGCCTTTCATTTCTCTTCTTTTCTTAGTTATTTGTAAGTCCTCTTCAGACAACCATTTTGCCTTTATGAATTTCTTTTTCTTAGAGATGGTTTTGATCACTACCTCCTGTAAATGTTACAAACCTCCATGCATAAGTCTTGGGACACTCTGTCTATCAGACCTTTTCCTTCAAATCTGTCGCTTCCGCTATATAATCGCATGAGATTTGATTTATATCATACATGAAAAGCCTAGTGGTTTTCTCTATTTCCTACTTCGTTCAATTTAAGTCTGAATTCTGCAATAAGGATTTCATGATCTGAGCCACAGCCAGCTCTCTGTCTTGTTTTTGTTGACTATATAGAGCTTCTCCATCTTCAGCTGCAAAGAATATAATCAGTCTGATTTTGGTATTGACCATCTGGTGATGTCCATGTATACACTCGTCTCTTGTGTTTTTGGAAGAGGGGTTTGTGCATTTTCTTAGCAAAACTGTTAGCCTTTACCCTGCTTCATTTTGTACTCCAAGGCCAAACTTGCCTGTTACTCCAGGTTCACCTGACTTGTTACTTTTGTTGATTCATGGACTTAACATTACAGGTTCCTATGCAATACTGTTCTTTACAGCATTAGACTTTACTTTCACCACCATACACATTCACAACTGGGCACTGTTTCTGCTTTGGCTCAGCCTTTTCATTTCCTTCTGGAGCTATTTCTCTGCTCTTCTCCAGTAGTATATTGGGCATATACTGACCTGGGGAGGTCATCTTTCACTGTTATGTCTTTTGGCCTTTTGATACAGTTCATGAGGTTCTCAAGGCAAGAATGCTAAAGCAATTTGCCATACCTTTCTCCAGTCAACCAGGTTCTGTCAGAAATATTTTGTCAGAACTTAGACTATGAATCTTATGATACTATCAAACCACCAGTCCCCTCCATGGAAAAATTTATGAACAGTCTTCATCTATTGAAAATTAGGACCAAAATAAAACATAAAAGGAGGATAAGAATGAAAAGGTAATGAAAACTCCATTCTGCCCCTCTCCCCCCCTCCAAAAAAAAAGAAAAAAAACACAGGAGAGAAAAAATTGTGATGGAAAAGGAAATTATACAGCACTCTAAATTGTATTAAAATATCAACACAAGTATTTACAGATATTTTGAAAACCCTTAGAACAGAAATGGAAACATAAAAAGGGAAGTAATGAAGTGAGAGTCAGTTGAATATGGATAAATAGAGAAGTAAAAGATGAGAAAGATAATTTAAGGGGAAAAAAATGAAATGAGAAACTAATCAAGGGAAAAAAGACAAAACTGAATACCTATTAAGGGGCATTGAAGGAGAGAAAGATAGCAACTAGGAAACTAAAAATATTTTGACAGATATAGAGAGAATGTGATTGAATTAGGAGACAACAAAGACTTAGTTCAATTCAGTTCAGTTCAGTTGCTCAATTGTATCAGACTCTTTGCAACCCCTTATGCTGCAGCACACTAGGATTCCCTGTCCATAACAATCTCCTGGAGCTTGCTCAAACTTATATCCATCGAGTCTGTGATGCCATCCAACCATCTCATCCTCTGTTGGCCCCTTCTCCTCCTGCCTCAATCTTTGCCAACATCAGGGTCTTTTGAAATAAAGCAGTTCTTTGCATCAGGTGGCAAAAGTATTGGAGTTTCAGCTTCAGCATCAGTCCTTCCAATGAATATTCGGACTGATTTCCTTTAGGATTGACTGGTTTGATCTCCTTGCAGTCCAAGGGACTCTCAAGAGTCTTCTCCAACACCACAGTTCAAAAGCATCAGTTCTTCAGTGCTCAGCTTCCTTTATGGTCCAGCTCTCACATCCATACATGAGTACTGGAAAACATTAGCTTTGACTAGATGTACCCTTGTGGGCAATGTCAGCTTTTGAATATGCTATCTAGGTTTGTCATAGATTTTCTTCCATGGAGCAAGTGTCTTTTAATTTTATGGCTGCAGTCACTATCTGCAGTGATTTTGGAGCCCAAGAAAATAAACCCTGTTTCCTATGTTTCCCTATCTATTTGCCATGAAGTGATGGGACTGGATGCCATGATTTTAGTTTTTTTGAATATTGAGTTTTAAGGCAGCTTTTTCATTCTCCTCTTTCACTTTCATCAAGAGGCTCTTCAGTTCCTTTTTGCTTTCTGCCATAAGGGTGGTGTCACCTGCATATCTGAGGTTATTGATATTTCTCCCAGCAATCTTGATTCCAGCTTATGCTTCATCCAGCCCAGCATTTCTCATGATGTACTCTGCATAAAAGTTAAATAAGCAAGGTGACAATGTACAGCCTTGACAAAATCCTTTCCCAATTTGGAACCATAACATTGTCCCGTGTCTGGTTCTAACTGTTGCTTTTTGACTTGCATACAGATTTCTCACGAGGTAGGTAAGGTGGTCTGGTATTCTCATCTCTTTAAAGATTTTCCACAATTTGTTGTGATCCACACAGTCAAGTAGCTCAGCTGGTAAAGAATCCACCTGCAATGCGGGAGACCTGGGTTTGATCCCTGGTTTGGGAAGATCCACTGGAGAAGGGATAGGCTACCCACTCCAGTATTCTTGGGCTTCCCTTGTGGCTCAGCTGGTAAAGAATCTGCCTGCAATGCGGGAGACCTGGGTTTGATCCCTGGTTTGGGAAGATCCTCTGGAGAAGGGAAAGGCTACCCACTCCAGTATTCTGGCCTGGAGAATTCCATGGACTGTATAGTCCATGGGGTCACAAAGAGTTGGACACAACTGAGCAACTTTCACTTTCACCTAATTGACATGAAGAGAATCCTGCATCCAATACCTGCATGAAACACGTTGTTTCAAGTGTAAACTGAACATTTACCAAATTTGACCATATGTGGAACTATAATGCAAGTCTCAAAAAATTTTTAAGTATTGAAATTATACATAGTGTGTTCCCAGCAACAGTGTAACTAAACTAGAATAAAAACAAAAGTAACTGGAAAATCCTCATATGTTTGTAAATCAGCTAATATATTGCTACTTAACACATGGGTCAAAATAGAAATCCTAAAGGAAATTTAAAAATACCTTAAACTGAATGAAAGTAGAAATATAACTAATCAGATTTCATGGAGTGAATTCAGAGCTAAGCTTAAATGCAAATTTTATAAGTCCTTAAACACATATGTAAGGGGGAAAATGCCTTATCTAGGTATCAATCCCAAGGAGCTTGGAGAAAAAAAAAGGCAAATTTCACTAAAAAAAAAAAAAAAGGCAAAAAATAGGAAGAAGAACCCAAGTCAATGAATTTTTTAAGAACACAGGGGAAGAATCAAGAGAAACAAAGTTTTTTCTTCCTTTTTAAGACTAATAAAAGTGATAGCAATTTTTTCAGTTTTTTTTTTAAATTTTTATTTTTACTCTATTTTACTTTACAATACTGTTTAGTTTTTGCCATACATTGACATGAATCTACCAGGGGTGTACTTGCATTCCCAAACATAAACCCCCCTCCCACCTCCCTCCCCATAACATCTCTCTGGGTCATCCCCGTGCACCAGCCCCAAGCATCCTGTATCCTGCATTGGACATAGACTGGCGATTCGTTTCTTACATGATAGTATACATGTTTCAATGCCATTCTCCCAAATCAACCCACCCTCTCCCTCTCCCTCAGAGTCCAAAAGTCCGCTCTACACATCTGCGTCTCTTTGCTGTCTTGCATACAGGGTCATCATTACCATCTTTCTAAATTCCATATATATGTGTTAGTATACTGTATTGATGTTTTCCTTTCTGGCTTACTTCACTCTGTATAATCGGCTCCAGTTTCATCCACCTCATTAGAACTGATTCAAATATATTCTTTTTAATGGCTGAGTAATACTCCGTTGTGTATATGTACCACAGCTTTCTTATCCATTCAACTACTGATGGACGTCTAGGTTGTTTCCATGTCCTGGCTATTATAAACACTGCTGCGATGAACATTGGGGTACACGTGTCTCTTTCAATTCTGGTTTCCTCGGTGTGTATGCCCAGAAGTGGGATTGCTGGGTCATAAGGCAGTTCTATTTGCAATTTTTTAAGGAATCTCCACACTGTTCTCCATAGTGGCTGTACTAGTTTGCATTCCCACCAACAGTGTAAGAGGGTTCCCTTTTCTCCACACCCTCTCCAGCATTTATTGCTTGCAGACTTTTGGATCGCAGCCATTCTGACTGGTGTGAAATGGTACTTCACTGTGGTTTTGATTTGCATTTCTCTAATAATGAGTGATGTTGAGCATCTTTTCCTGTGTTTGTTAGCCATCTGTATGTCTTCTTTGGAGAAATGTCTATTTAGTTCTTTGGCCCATTTTTTGATTAGGTCGTTTATTTTTCTGGAATTGAGCTGCATAAGTTGCTTGTATATTTTTGAGATTAGTTGTTTGTCAGTTGCTTCATTTGTTATTATTTTCTCCCATTCAGAAGGCTGTCTTTTCACCTTGCTTATAGTTTCCTTTGTTGTGCAGAAGCCTTTAAGTTTAATTAGATCCCATTTGTTTATTTTTGCTTTTATTTCCAGAATTCTGGGGGGTGGATTAAAGGGGGAAAACTGAAAAATAAAATAAAATTTTAAAAAAACTGATAGCAAGATCAATCAAGAAAAAACAAAAGCAAGGAAAGGTATAAACTACCATTATCAGGAACAAAAAGATAAACAGACAATAAGTTCTATAGCTTTTACAGACTTTTAAAAAATAACAAGTGGTTTTTATGAATAACTCCAAGCCAGTAAATTTGAAAATTTTTAATGAAATGGATAAAATGCTTGAAAAATGCAACTTTGTACACACAAAGATAACTCCAGGCTCATATGGCTTGCTGGTGAATTCTTCTAAGCATAGAAGTAAAATATAATATTAATTTAATTATGTATTTTAAATAACAAATTTCAAAGAAAATAAAAAGAAGATATACTTACCAAATAACTTATTCTGTGGTTTCTTTTTTAATATAACATTTATTTATTCAGCTGCACAAGGTCTTAGTTGTGGCATTTGGGAGCATTTGGTGACATGTACAAAGTCTCTGGTTATAGCACATGGGCTTAGTTGCCCTGAAACATGTGGAATCCTAGTTCCCTGACAAGGGATTGAACCTACATTTCCTGCATTGCAAAGCAGATTCTTAACCATCGGGCCACTAAGGAAGTCCCTCTATGGTTTGCTGACACCAAAACTAGACAAGGACCTTAAAGGAAAGGAAAATTTCAATTACAGAATAGTCCAATAACTCTTACAAAAAGTAAATGTTAAATATCTTATATAAAATATTGCTGTTATTCAATTGCTAAGCCATGTCCAACTCTTTGTGATCCCATGAACTGCAGAATGCCAAGCCTCCCTGTCCAACACTAACTCCCGGAGTTTACCCAAACTCATGTCCATTGAGTCAGTGATGCCATCCAACCATCTCATCCTCTGTCATCCCCTCTCCTCTTACCTTCAATCTTTCCCAGCATCAAGGTCTTTTCTAATGAGTCAGTTCTTCGCATCAGGTGGCTAAAGTATTGGAGCTTCAGCTTCAGCATCAGTCCTTCAAAAGAATATTCAAGACTGCTTTCCTTTACAATTGACTGGTTTGTGGTTTGATCTCCTTACAGTCCAGGGCACTCTCAGGAGTCTTCTCCAGCACCACAGTTCAAAAGCACCAGTTCCTCAGTGCTCAGCCTTCTTTATGGTGCAGCTCTCACATCCATCTCTGACTACTTGTAAAAACCAAAACTTCGACTATTCAGACCCTTGTCAGGAAAGTGATGTCTCTACTTTTCAATACAGTCTAGGTTTGTCATAGCTATTCCAAGGAGTAAGCATATTTTCTTCATAGAACCATTCAACTTCAGCTTCTTCAGCATTAGTAATTGGGGCATAGACTTGGATTACTGTGATAATGAATGGTTTGCCTTGGAAATGAACAGAGATCATTCTGTCATTTTTGAGATTGCACCCAAGTACTGCATTTCAGACTCTTGCTGGTATGAGTAGCCCTCATATCAAGTGGCCAGACATGACTGAGTGACTGAACTGACTGAACTGAAGCATCTTTAATTTCTGGCTGCAGTCACTGCCCGCATTGATGTTCGAGCCCAAGAAAATGAAATCTGACACTGTTTACAAATTTCCCCCATCTGTTTGCCATGAAATGATAGGACCGGGTGCCATGAAACCCAAAATGTTAGAAAAAGAAATTGTATCTTTTATTCTATAACTGTGTGATTGTCAAACTTTTGAGGAAGAATCATTATAATACACCACATCTTCAGAATAAGGAGAAAAATCATAAGATTTTCTCAACATTTGAGTTGCTCTTTAGTTGCTAGTCATGTCTAACTCTTTGCATCCCCATGAACTGCAACTTGCCAGGCTTCCCTGTCCTTCACCATCGCCCAGAGCTTGCCATCCAATCATCTCATTCTCTGCCATCCCCTTCTCCTCCTGCCTTCAACCTTTCCCAGCATCAGGCTCTTTTCCAATGCATCAGTTCTGCACATCATGTGCCCAAAGTATTGGAGTTTCAGCTTCAGCATCATTCCTTCCAATGAATATTTAGGACTGATTTCCTTTAGGATAGACTGGTTTGACCTTGCAGTCCACGGGACTCTCAAGAGTCTTCTCCAACACCACAGTTCAAAAGCATCAACTCTTCAGTGCTCAGCTTTCTTTATGGTCCAACTCACACATCCATACATGACTATTGGAAAAACCATAGCTTTGACTAGATAGCCCTTTGTTGGCAAAGTAATGTCTCCACTTTTTAAGATGCTGTCTAGGTTGGTCATAGCTTTTCTTCCAAAGAGCAAGCATCTTTTAATTTCATGGCTGCAGTCACCATCTGCAGTGATTCTGGAGCCCAAGAAAATAAAATTTTTCACTGTTTCCATTGTTTCCCCATCTATTTGCTGTGAAGTAATGGGACCAAATGTCATGATCTTCATTTTTTGAACGTTTAGTTTTAAGCCAGCTTTTTCACTCTCCTTTTTCATTGTCATCAAGAGGCTCTTCAGTTCATCTCCAACTTCTGCCATAAGGGTGGTGTCATCTGCATATTTGAGGTTATTGATGTTTGTCTTCCAGAAATTTGATTCCAAATTGTGCTTCATCCATCCTGGTTTTTTATATGATGTGCTCTGCATATAAGTTAAATAAGCAGGGTGATAATATACAGCCTTGACGTACTCTTTCCCATTTTGACCCAGTCCATTGTTCCATTTCCAGTTCTAACTGTTACTTCTTGACCTGTATACAGGTTTCTCAGGAAACAGGTAAGGTGATCTGAGATTTCCATCTCTTTAAGAATTTTCCACAGTTTGTTGTTATCCACATAGTCAAAGACTCAATGAAGCAGAAGTAGATGTTTTTCTAGAATTCTATTGCTTTTTCTATGATCCAACAAATGCTGTCAATTTGATCTCTGGTTTCTTTGCCTGTTCCATGCAACACTTAAGCATTAAAAAAAAAAATCTTTTGGCAGACTAGAAATGGCAGGAACCTTTCATAATCTGATAACATATATGCACAAAAAAACAACAGCAAATATCTTCCTAATGATGAAATATTAAAAGCATTTCAAAACAAGAATGCTCACTAATTCTACTTATCATTGTAGCAGAGATCTTTGCTAACCCAATAAAGTAAGAAAATGTAAAAAATAGAATAGAAAAGGTAGAATTATCTATCATTTTAATAGATGAAAACATTTTCATCTATTAAAAATCTACATAAAATTACTAGAATTATTATAATAATTTAATTTAGCTCATTCTGTGAGTGCAAAATCATTGTATACATATTAATTTTATTTTTACATTCTAAAAACAAAAAAACTAGAAAGTGAAACTTTTAAAACTATTGTCAGTGTTATCTAAAATCATTAAGTCTACAAATGTACCTAGGAAAATATACAAGATCTCTATATGGAAAACTATAAGCTGTTTTTCAAATAATGAAACCATATCTGAATTAATGATAAAATAGACCATATCATCCAATATAATAAAAATATCAGCTCTCACCCAATTTATCTATAGAGCCAATGGAATTAAACTAGAATTCCTAACACACCCTGTGTCTATGCAAAAGTGTTAATACAAAAATTGACAAGCTGATTCTATTTTATTATTATTTAATATAAATTTATTTATTTTAATTGGAGGTTAATTACTTTACAATATTGTATTGGTTTTGCCATACATCAAAATGAATCCACCACTGGTATACACGTGTTCCCCATCCTGAACCCCCCTCCCTCCTCCCTCCCCATACCATCCCTCTGGGTCGTCCCAGTGCACCAGCCCCAAGCATCCAGTATCATACATCTAAAATGTGTATTAAAATATAAAGACTTAATAACAGTGGCAATAATCTTTAAAAAGCTGCAAGAATTAGACTATGGAATATTAAGACATAACAAAGCTCCTATAAGTAGTATTGATACAAAATAGATAATAGATGAGCAGACTACAAGAGAGAAACCAGAAAAAGTTATATACAGTTTCTGAAGACCAAACTGCCATCACTATTCAATGAGAAAAAAATGGTGTTATCATTTTCACTAAATTGGATATTCATTTCAAATCTTTTCCCCTACTTCATATTAGACATAACAACACTCAATTTTAGGTTGTATATAAATCAAAATATGAATATCTGCATGCTTCATGTCTTTGAAGTAAGAAGAGATTTCTTAATGTGAACAAAAATTATTAACCATAAATGAAGAATGATAAATTTAACTTTGTTAAAATTAAGTACTTCTGATTTCCAAAAGACGTTATTAAACATTTTGAGAGTTTTTTGAAGTGCATGTATCTGACAAAGGACTTATACCTAGAGTATATTCTAAAATTCCTATGAGATATGGAAAAGATAATCAACTCAATAAGAAAAAATGGGCAATAGACTTGAATAGATATTTCACACAAAAAAAAGATATCAAAGAGCTAATAAGTATTAGAAGATATCCTCACCATTAGTAATCATCAGAAAATGTAAGTTAAAACCACAATAAGATTCTACTACACATCCACTAGTATGACCACAATCTTACAAATGCCAATGCAAATTATTGGACTGGATGTGGAATATCTTATAAATTTATGATGATTGTATAAATTCACATGAATACTTTAGAAAGCCATTTAGCAGTACTTATTAAACCAAATACAAGGGTGGGATGATTTGGGAGAATGGCATTGTAACAGGTATACTATCATGTAAGAATCGAATCGCCAGTCTAAGTCCGACGCAGGATACAGCATGCTTGGGGCTGGTGCACGGTGATGACCCAGAGAGATGTTATGAGGAGGGAGGTGGGAGGGGGGGTTCAAGTTTGGGAACGCATGTACACCCGTGGTGGATTCATGTCAATGTATGGCAAAACCAATACAGTATTGTAAAGTAAAATAAAAATTAAAAAAAAATAAAAATAAAAAAATAAAAAACATCTCAAGGGATTTAATAATTACTAAACTGACTAGGAAATATCATCTTGTTCAATTAGCATGCTTTTTTTTAATTTTTTTTTGGTTTTTTTTATTTTTTTATAGTTTTTTTTTTTAATTTTAAAATCTTTAATTCTTTTTTTTTACTTTATTTTTTTTTAATTTTTATTTATTTTTTTATTTTTTAAATTTTAAAATCTTTAATTCTTACATGCGTTCCCAAACATGAACCCCCCTCCCACCTCCCTCCCCACAACATCCCTCTGGGTCATCCCCGTGCACCAGCTTCAAGCATGCTGTATCCTGCATCAGACATAAATCTTTAATTCTTATACAGTTACATTTATGACACAATTTTCAAAGTGTAGAGTTTATCAATATTTATTTTTCGCCTGAATTCGACCTCAGAACTCCCTAATTCCAAAGTGATCCAGAGCAATGTATTCTCACTGAAAATACTTATTTAAATTTTGTGATATGTTTTGCTCATTTCTTCATTTACCAATCTTCTTGCATCTTACTCAATTTTTTTTTTTCCTACTGAAGTATATAATTTGGCAATTCTTTCAGTGAAGTGTTAGCAGTAAACTCTTTTAGTTTTTGGAAGTCTGAAAAGATGTTTATTTTGCTATCATTAAAGAGTGATATCTTAACAGGTTGTAAAAAAAATAAATAAATAAAATAAACCAAATACATGCATCCTTTATGACCAAGCAATTCTACTCTTAAGTATATGCTCAACAGAAAGGTATGTATGCTACAAAAGTAATGCATAAAATGTTCATAGTAATGTTAATAACCCAAAACTAGAAACAAACCAAATGTTAATTAGCAATATTATGTAATAATACATTGTGGCATATTCAAAAAATAAAATATTATACAATTGCAAATAAACTGTTGCCACATGCCAAGCATGAGTAAATCTTGCAGTTATAATGTTGAGCTAAAGAAGGCATGCACAAGAGAAAACATCTTGTATGATTTCATTAATGTATATTTCAGAACAGGCAAATCTATTGTATGTGCTAAAAGTCAAAATTTGTTGTCACTGGGGAGGGGAGTAAACAGTGACTATAAAGGGACAAGAAGCTTAAGAGGTGTTGGTAATATTGTTTCTGTTCTAATAATCCATCTTAGTGGTAGTTATACTAATATGTTCACTTTGCAAAATTTCATTGAGCTCTACACTCACAATTTGTGTGAAAATGCAAATACAAATATTTATATATTCACAATGTCTATAATTATCTATGTTCATATATACATATATTATGCATGTGTACATGTGTATAAATATACTTCCCCAAATGAAAAAGATTCTACAGACCAAGTAATAGGCATAGAAAACACCCTCCTAGGAGGTATTTATGCTGGATTTTTTTTTTTTTTTTTTTTTTTACTTTTTCTTTTGTATTGGTGTATAGCTGATTAGCTCATTTGGTAAAGAATCTACCTGCAATGCAGGAGATTCTGGTTCAATTCCTGGGTCGGGAAGATCTACTGGAGAAGGGATTGGCTACCCACACCAGTATTCTTGGGCTTCCCTTGTGGCTCAGCTGGTAAAGAAGCCACCTGCAATGAGGGAGACCTGGATTCAATCCCTGGGTTGGGAAGATCCCCTGGAGAAGGGAAAGGCTACCCACTCCAGTATTCTGGCCTGTAGAATTCCATGGACTGTATATTCCACGGAGTCCAAAGAGTCGGACATGACTGAGTGACTTTCACTTCTCATAGCAGATTAACAATCTTGTGAAAGTTTCAGGTGAACAGCAAAGGGACACAGCCATTCATATACAGGCACCCATTCTCCCCCAGTCTCCCTCAAACTCCCCTCCACACTGAGTAAAATTCAATGTGCTGTACTATTTGGTTATCCATTTTAAATATAGCCACATGTACATGTCAATCTCAAACTCCCTAACTATCCTTCCCCCATTCTGCAATCCTCTCACCCTCCACTCACAACCATAAGTTCATTCTCTAAGTTAGAAGGTATTTATGCTTTATGTGGCCAAATTGATAACTCAAAAGATTGTCAGATACAATCTAGCCCTGATCTATGACAGACATTGCTAAACAATCATATTACTCTTTTCCACTGATCTTTTTAGCAGTTAAACAGTCTTAAAGATGCAGTTCCTACAGCCACTGCCAACACTGGAAAATGAAATAAAATCTATCACCATCCCTGGCTAAAGCATAAAAAGAAGTCATTAACACAAGGATTCAAACTCCAAAGTAATATTAGGTTGACGGGTGACAGCTCTGGTTTCTAAGACTTTAGTATGCTTCTCATCACTCTGGTAAGCAGGCACCCATTTCTGCCCTAGAATAAGGCTGGCTTTGCCCTGAAGCTATAGCAACCTGCCAGGCCTGACACTCTGAACTTGAAACAGAGCTCAGGCCCATCATTTTTGTAAAAGGTCCTATTAGAATAACCTTATAAACATAGTAATCTCTAGAATTAAGTTTTGATTAAGTGTATTAGGAAATACAATCTTTTCTTATAGAAATTATAAAAGAAGAAACTCTCTCTAGAGGAAAAGCAGAACTTTCGTCATTTGAAAGAGATTCTCAAAGACAAAAAATTATCATCTCTATTTTAAAGGAATGTTCTTTTTGAATTTACATAGCACATATCTCAGCAGTAAACAATTCTTGAAAATTCTTCATTGGCTTACTAAACTATTTTTAGAATATAACAGCATTGCAACTATACATTGGAGATTCACATTTTCCTTTGGCAAACTGTTTCCTTAGCAAAAAATAATAATAATAATTAAACAAGTATTTACGTATTATGTTCAATTTTTTCTTCTATTTATATAAAATATGTTTTTCGATGTTTCATAAAAAGGTTTCTTAAAACAATGTCTATTTTCTCTTACATTTTTAATAGTTAAGAACCCCTTTATAAATTGATTACAACATTAATCATTCTCTCTTATAATGATGTGAGGTTGGAAGAGAGCAATTTACCCAACACCTGGAGAAATAAGCCACATCAATTTGCACAAAGTTGTAGGTTTTTGTCCTGTTTTTTAAATTGAAAAGAAAAGCATGTTATCATTTGTTAGATTCTCATGTGTGCCACAAGAAGGTGGAAATCTAATTTTTGATAAAATATTCATGACTATGCTGTCTTCTCTGTACATTAATTGACTTACCAAGTAAAGGATCGCGGTCTGGAATATTATGAACACACCAAACACTTGCCAGTGCTCAAAAAATAAATTTTTTAAATTAATACATCAGTGACTTAATACGTCAGTACCCTTCCCTAAAAACTTAACTAAATGGCAGTCACAGAAATTATCTTCTATCTTCTACAGAAAAGAGCAGATCCTCTGTCCCAGTGTGTGAAGATGATGCACTTCTCAAGTCCTAACAAGTTAATTCCTTCTAGGAGATAAGAGCCTGAATGTTGCTTCAAATGAAACTCATCTTCAAGGTTACACATGTTATTTGCAGTACATCTTCTACTCCTTGAAATCTCTTAAACAGATATTGAAATCTTTTTACATACAACTATATTTAATTGTTGTAATAACCATTAAGTGCCTGCTTAAGAAGGTCAGAGGGACCTTGAGCACTTGTGCCTAGTCAGATAACAAAAGACCTCTAAGACAGTTAGTGAAAAATCGAATGAAATAGAGAAATCTTTGTCTGATAGGCAGAGGTTCCAGCTCAGTGTTCTGTGTGAATTAATTCTTTTATCAAGAATGGTTTTACGACCATTTTGCTTCTATGCATACCAATTCCAGAGAAGTGGCTATACCAGACTGAAAGGAATTAGAATTGAGCCAACTCAAACCCATTTATTTATTGAAGTTTATCTCCATATTAAATTCCCACTGAAAAGAGGGTTTCATTAGGCCCACAAGACCAGTATAAATAGGGAGCTGCAGAGTTATTTGGGAAATGAATTGAGATCTAACTTCTGGATCTGTTTTCTGTTCCCATTGCTCATATTCCAGGGCTGTCAATAGCACCAAGAGAGAAGCATGTATTCAAGTTGGGTTTTGGTTTTTTTCTTCCTGCATTTGAGCAGGCCACAATTTATATCACTCAGGTCTCCTTAAATTAGTCCAAGAGGATTTCATTTTACAGGCCTGCTTGACTGGGATCCTTTTGGCACGATGGGTTCAGCTTTGTATACAACTGAGATTCATATTTTATGTGTGTGTAAAAAGCCCAGCCGTGAATCTAGCAGCTCAAAGCTTCACCTTCATTCTTTACAGCTCAGTTCAGAGCCCGGCACATTTCCATAGACTGAGTCTCAAGGCAGCTCCTGGCTGAGCTGAAAGGACAAAAGCTAAAAATGGATTAAGAAATTCATGGGCATAAGAAGAAAAAAATGGGACTCTTTCAGTTCTTCCTTACATAGCACATCTCAGATTAACACATGTAGACATAATGTCTCCCATTCACACATTTAAATTGAAATAGCACTTTTGGCCAGACATTGGTTTCTCCGTTTAAGTGGGAAAAAAAAATAATAAGTTGTAGAATTGTCAGTGGTTTCTGAAATCCTATCACCCTCATGGACCTAGCTGACCCTGATACTAACCTTCAACTCCACTCGCCATTCCTTTTCCCCAGATACCCTCCAGCTCCTGGTTGCATCTCATTTCCTGGTCTTGCTTTTTATTCTACTCCATTGATCTGCAAATCTAAACAGCTTCCAGAGCAGGGCTGATATTGCAAAATACAAAACAGAACTAGGAAGTTTTGCTTTGTTAATGTGATGATAATTTTGTAGAGAATTTTCAGAAACCTGTACCTGTGGGTAAATACAACAATATCCTTTAGAATATAAAGTTGTTCTGTGTTGAAGAGATGCAGTGTCTGTGAGTGATACTGCATGAATGCATGTATGTTAGAGGTAACAGAACAGAGAACGATGTCTAGAGGAGTGAAGAGAGTCGTGAGAGCTCTGCTTACATTTCTGTTGTCATCTCTAACCATTTGTTTATTTGAGCTAAAGTTGTCTGCCTTCCTTGGCACTGTTACTGTCTCTAATGAGCTGCAAAGCCTGCAGGTTTATAGACTTATTCATATTTCAACAAAATGAAAGTCATGAACCCAATATCCCATCACTCTTAAAATAACAAAAATCTTGTCTCTAGGATCATGATTCATGGATTTTCTAATGCATTCCTTCACTATTATAAACCATTGCCTAATATTTAATTTTCACAAACATGTAAGCATGTTAAGGTATTACATAATCACAATAGATAAAATCATGATACATAAACCTGTCTTCTAATAATAATTATGGAAATCTATTAATTATCCATATTATGCCTGAGACATTTATGAATAAAAAAGAACAAGATACCCTCTCAGGTCACAAGGAGTTTCAATCTAGATATATAAGCTATATACATAGAAATAAAGATATTATCAAACAAAATAACATGTGGCTAATCGACAAACTGATTAAGGAAAAGAAAATGGGAGAGGTCAAAGGTCAACGTGTACTGACATCAGTTCTAAAGATTAAAGTAATTATGATTAAAGTATAGAAGATCTGCATTGTATATTGACCAAAGGTAAAATTTGTATTTCCGCTTCATGTATGACAGGCTTGTCACGGCATAGGGGCTCGTGCAACTCAAAGACACTCTGACCAATGTTGTGAGGAAGACTCTTGAGAGTCTCTTGGACTGCAGAAAAATCAAACCAGTCAATCCTAAAGGACATCAACCCTGAGTATTCATAGGAAGGACTGATGCTGAAGCTGAAAATCCAATACTTTGGCCACCTGATGCCGAGAGCCAACAAATTGGAAAAAGACCCTGATGCTTGTAAAGACTGAAGGTAAAAGAAGAAGGGAGCTGTAGAAAGTGAGATGGTCAGATAGCATCACCAACAGTTCAAGTTCAAATGAATTTGAACAAGTTCAGGGAGATTTGCTGTTGCTGTTCAGTTGCTCAGTTGTGTCTGACTCTTTGTAGTCCAATGGAGTGCAGCATGACTGGCATCCCTGTCCTTCACTACTTCCTGGAGTTTGCTCAAACTCATGTCCATGGAGTCGATGATGCCATCCAATCATCTCATCCTCTGTTGCCCCCTTCTCTTTCTGCTTTCAATCCTTCCCAGCATCAGGGATTTTTCCGGTGAGTCAGTTCTTTACATCAGGTGGCCAAAGTATTGGAGCTTCAGCTTCAGCATCAGTCCTTCAGTTGAATATATTCAGGGTTGATTTCCTTTGAAAATACACTGATTTGTTCTGCTTGCTGTCCAAGGGACTCTCGAGAGTCTTCCCTAGCATTATAATTTGAAAGCATCAATTCTTTTGTGTTCAGTCTTCTTTATGGTTCAGCTCTCACATCCATACATGACTACTAGTAAACCCATAGCTTTGACTAGATGGATTTTTATAGGCAGAGTGATGTCTCTGATTTTTGAATACACTGTCTAGGTTTGTTATAGCTTTTCTACCAAGGAGCAAGTGTCTTTTAATTTCATGGCAGTAGTCATGATCTGCAGTGATTTTGGAGCCCAGGAAAATAAAATCTGTGACTGTATCCACTTTTTCCTCATCTACTTGCATGAAGTGATGGAACCAGAGGCCATAATCTTAGTTTTTACTGAGTTTTCAGCCAGCTTCCTCACTCTCCTCTTTCACCATCATCAAGAAGCTGTTTAGTTCCTCTTCACTTTCTGTCATAAGGGTGGTGTCATCTGCATATTTGAGGTTATTGATATTTCTCCTGGAAATCTTGATTCCAGTTTGTGCTTCAACCGCAAGACATTTCACATATTGTACTTTGCATATAAGTTAAATAAGCAGGGTGACAATATACAACCTTGAATACACCTTCCCCAGTTTTGAACCAGTCCATTGCTCCATGTCCAGTTCTGTTGCTTCTTGAGCTGTATATAGGTTTCTCAGGGGCCAGGAAAGGTGCTCTGGTATTTCTATCACTTGAAGAATTTTCCAGTTTATTGTGAGTCATACAGTCAAAGACTTTAGCATAGTCAATGAAGTAGGTTTGTTTTTAAATCTCCTTGTTTTTTCTATGATCCAATGGATGTTGGCAGTTTGATCTCTGATTCCTCTCCCTTTTTGGAATCCAGCTTGAACATCTGGAATTTCTTGGTTCATGTACTGTTGAAGACTAGCTTGAAGGATTTTGAGCATTACCTTGCTAGCATGTGAAATGAGTGCAATTGTGCTGTACTTTGAACATTCTTTGGCATTACCCTTCTTTGGGGTTGGAATGAAAACTGACCTTTTCCATTCCTGTGGCCACTGCTGAGTTTTCCAAATTTGTTGGCATATGGAGCACAGCATTTCACAGCATCATATTTTAGGATTTGAAATAGTTCAGCTGGAATTCCATCACTCCCACTAGCTGTGTTCATAGTAATGTTTTCCTAAGGCTCATTTGACTTCACACTCTAGGATGTCTGGCTCTAGGTGAGTGATCACACCATCGTGGTTATCTTGTCATGAAGATCTTTTTTTGTATAGTTTTTATGTGTATTCTTGCCACCTTTTCTTAATATCTTCTGCTTCTGTTACGTCCGTAACACTTCTGTCCTTTATTGCACCCATCTTTGCATGAAATATTCCCTTGGTATCTCTAATTTTCTTGAAGAGATCTCTAGTCTTTCCCATTCTATTGTTTTCCTCTATTTCTTTGCATTGATCGCTGAGGAAGGCTTTCTTATCTCTCCTTGCTATTCTTTGAAACTCTGCATTCAGATGGGTATATCTTTCCTTTTTTCCATTGCCTTTAGCTTCTCTTCTTTTCTCAGCTATTTGTAAGGCCTCCTCAGACAAGCATTTTGCCTTGTTGCATTTATTTTTCTTGGGGATGTTTTTGTTCACTGCCTCCTATAAAATTTTGCAAATCTTTGTCCATAGTTCTTCAAGCACTGTGTCTATCAGATCTAATCCCTTGAATCTATTTGTCATTTCCACTGTATAATCATAAGGGGTTTTATTTAGGTCGTATCTGATTGGCCTAGTGGTTTTCCCCTATTTGTTCAATTTAGGTCTGAATTTACAATGAGGAGCTCATGATCTGAGCCACAGTCAGCTCCCAGTCTTGTTTTTGCTAAATATTATACATCAGATTTTGATATTGACCTCAGTGACGTCCATGTGTTGAGCTGTCTCATGTGTTGCTAAAGGAGGGTGTTTGCTATGACCAGTGTGTTCTCTTGGAAAAATTTTGTTAGCATTTGCCCTGCTTCATTTTGTATTCCAAGGCCAAACTTGCCTGTTACTCCATGTATGTCTTGACTTTTTATTTTCGTATTCCAATCCCCATCTTTTTGGTGTAAGTTCTGGAAGATCTTGTAGGTCTTCACAGAACCATTCAGCTTGAGTTTCTTCAGCATTAGTGGTTGGGACATAGACTTGGATTACTGTGATTTTGAATGGTTTGCCTTGGAAATGAACCCAGATCATTCTGTAGGTTTTAAGATTTCACCCAAGTACTGCATTCCAGACTCTTATGTTGACTATGAGGACTACTCCATTTCTTCTAGGGGATTCTTGCTCACAGTGGTAGGTATAATGGTCATTTGAATTACATTAGCCCATTCTCATCCATTTTAGTTCACTGATTCCTGAAATGTCAATGTTCATTCTTGCCATCTCCTGTTCGACCACTTCCAATTTACCTTGATTCATTGATCTAACATTCCAAGTTCCTGTGCAGTATTGTTCTTTACAGCATTGGACTTTAATTTCACCACCAGACACAACCACAGCCGGGCATAATTTCTGCTTTTGCTTGGCCTCTTCATTCCTTCTGCAGCTATTTCTTTGCTCTTCTCCAGTAACATTTTGACACCTACTGACTTGGGGGTTCATCTTTCAGTGTCCTATCCTTTTGCCTTTTCATGCTGTTCATGAGGTTCTCAAGTCAAGAATGCTGAAGTGGTTTGCCATTCCCTTCCCCAGTGGACCACGTTTTGTCAGAACTCTCCACTGTGACCTGTCCATCTTGGGTGGCCCTACACATATGGCTCCTAGTTTCATTGAGTTACACAAGACTGTGTTCCATGTGATCATTTTGTTTCATTTTCGGTGATTGTGGTTTTCATTCTATCTGCTCTCTGACAGATGAGGATAAGAGGCTTGTGCAAGCTTCCTGATGGGAAGGACTGGCTGTGGGGAAAACTGGACAGTGGAAGACAGAGAAGCCTGGTGTGCCGCAGATCATGGGGTCACAAAAAGTCAGATTTAATTTAGTGACTAAATTTCATAAAAGCTTTTGCTTTCACCAGGATGGAAATAATAAAATAAGGGAAGGAAAGAGGGGATATGGAAAGGAGAAATGAAGGAAAGGAGGGAGGAGAAAAGGAGAGAAGGAAAGAGGATTGGTATTTAAATATGCCATGCCGATAAGAAAAAAGACTTACTGTAGTTATACTTGTCTCAAATCTGGATACATATTACAGGTCTTATTTGTACACATTGTGATTTGTGGATCACAAATAAGAATGTTGACCATGTGACAGATGTACATGGACTGTCTTTCAATACCACCAAACAATTCTTCAATTTTCAGTAGATACAGATTGGGTGTCCTACAAATTAATTTGATTTTGACATTTATGCATTTGGAGAGTGTCAGACCCCACAGATCAAAAGGTTGAATTTCATAGGACTGCTTCCCCTTCAGATCGTCACTTGCACTCCTAATTGACTAGCTATAAACCAGGGATTCCCATGATCCCTTCCTCAGCTTTGATATTTGTCAGGATGGCTCACAAAGCTCAGGAAAACATTAAGATTTACCATTTAATTATCAAAGATATTATGAGGGTACAATGAACAGCCAGATGAAGAGGTGCATAGCACAAGGTCTGGGAAGGTCCCAAGTATAACATCTTCTTTCCCAAGATATAATTGGGCATGTGAATGTGTTCATGAAACCAGAAGTTCATCAAGTCTCATTGTACAAGAGTTTTCATAGAAATTAATCTGCAGCCCACTCCCCTTTCCCTTTTCCAGAGGTTGGTGGGTATAGCTGAAAGTTCCAGTCTTCCAATCATTGGATCTCATCCTCTGTCATCCCTTTCTCCTCCTGCCCCGAATTCCTCCCAGCATCAGAGTCTTTTCCAATGAGTCAACCCTTCTCATGAGGTGGACAAAGTACTGAGGTTTCAGCTTTAGCATCATTCCCTCCAAAGAAACCCCAGGGCTGATCTCCTTCAGAATGGACTGGTTGGATCTCCTTGCAGTCCAAGGGACTCTCAAGAGTCTTCTCCAACACCACAGTTCAAAAGCATCAATTCTTCAATGCTCAGCCTTCTTCACAGTCCAACTCTCACATCCATACATGACCACAGGAAAAACCATAGCCTTGACTACACAGTCAAAGGCTTTAGCATAGTCAATAAAGCAGAAGTAAATGTTTTTCTGGAACTCTCTTGTTTTTTCGATGATCCGACAGGTGTTGGCAATTTGATCTCTTGTTCCTCTGACTTTTCTAGATCCAGCTTGAACATCTTGAAGTTCACGGTTCACGTACTGTTGAAAACTCACTTGGAAAATTTTGAGCATTACTTTGCTAGCACATGAGATAAGCGTAATTGTGCAATACTTTGCACATTCTTTGGCATTGCCTTTCTTTAGGATTGGGATGAAAACTGACCTTTTCCAGTCAGTCCTGTGGCCACTGCTTAGTTTTCCAAATTTGCTGTCACATTTAGTGCAGCACTTTCACAGCATCATCTTTTAAGATTTGAAATAACTCAGCTGGAATTCCATCACCTCCACTACCTTTATTGATATTGATGCCTCGTAAGGCCCACTTGTCTTCACGTTCCAGGATGTCTGGCTCTAGGTGAGTGATCACACCATCATGGTTATCTGGGTCATGAAGATCACCTTTGTATCATTTTTCCATGTATTCTTGCCATGTTTTCTTAATATCTACGGCTTCTGTTAGGTCCGTACCATTTCTGTCCTTTATTGCACCCATCTTTGCATGAAATATTCCCTTGGTATCTCTAATTTTCTTGAAGAGATCTCTCATCTTTCCCATTCTATTGATTCCCTCTATTCTTTGCACTGATCACTGAGGAAGGCTTTCTTATCTCTCCTTGCTATTCTTTGGAACTCTGCATTCAGATGGGTATATCTTTCCTTTTCTCCTTTGCCTTTAGCTTCTCTTCTTTTCTCAGCTATTTGTAAGGCTTCCTCAGAAAACCATTTTGCCTTTTTGCATTCGTTTTTCTTAGGTATGGTCTTGATCATCCTATACAATGATGCCTCCTTGATGCCTCCTGTACAGTGTCACAAACTTTTGTTCATAGTTCTTCAGGCTCTTTGTCTATCAGATCTAATCCCTTGAATCTATTTGTCACTTCTGTACAGTGGAAGTGATGAATATCTTCAAGGGCATCTACCTTAGAGGATTATTATAAAGTTTAATGGGATAATGCATAGAAAATGTTCAATATAGTGCTCAAACCATAGCAAGTGCTTGATAAATGTCAGCTAATTGTAATGATTGCCATCATTGCATTTAATAGAAGTAGTGTAGTAAGAGTCACGGTGCTATTACTATGAGTTGGGCTGGAATCATATCAATTTGTGAGACTGACTCTCTGTGAGAACTATTGAGACAGAATATTTTTGGATTTCAAAATCACTGCAGATGGTGATGGCAGCCATGAAATTGAAAGACTCTTGCTCCTTGGAAGAAAGCTATGAGAAACCTGAACAGCATATTGAAAAGCAGAGACATCATTTTGCTGACAAAGTTTCATATAGTCAAAGCTATATTTTGTTTTATTTTTTTTTTCAGTAGTCATGTATGGATGTGAAAGTTGGAACATAAGGAAGGCTGAGTGAAGAAGAATGGATGCTCTCAAACTGTGGTGCTAGAGAAGACTTTTGAGAGTCCCTTGGACTGCAATGAGATCAAACCAGTCAATCCTAAAGTCAAATGAACACTGAATATTCAGTGGAAGGACTGATGTTGAAGCTGAAGCTCCAATACTTTGGCCATCTGATGCAAGGAGCTGACTCATTGGAAAAGACCCTGATGTTGAGAAAGATTGAGGGCAGTGGAGAAGGGGATGACAAAGAATGAGATGGTTGGATGGCCTCATCGACTCAATGGTCTTGACTCTGAACAAACTCAGGGAGATAGTGAGGGACAAGGAAGCCTGGTGAGCTGCAGTTCCTAGCTGCAACGAGTCAGACTGAGTAACTGAACAACAACAAAATGCACCAGCACCTACTGGCCAGAAAGAGACCCCTCTTTAAGAAAAGTGATAGTCTGGAGCTTTTAAGCTACAGTAAAGAACACATACACAAGCCCCTTCTAAGTTTTCGGAGAACTTTTGTTTGAGGATGGGAATCAAGGAAAGGATATTTTAGGGCCTGATGCTTCATCCCTTCTGCCATACAGCCAAAAGGAAGAAGAATCAGGAGAACAAGTACATTCAAGAAATACATTAGAAACATAGTGCTGAGCTGTTCAGAAGCTCTCAAGAAAGAGAACTTTAAAAATTAAGTTGGGAGAAAGGAGGAAGGTCTCATGTTTGATTCTATCACTCGTCTCCTCCCAACTCTCCCATTTTCTAGTTCAAATTCATGGAGGTTACATGTATCATTTCTTCCATTTTCCCGTAGCATTCCCACAACTCCACAGTTTATAGGGTCATCCGTTAGTTGTCATTCTTTTCAAAGCACCCTGAATACCATCTTTCTTGCTCTATGCTTCAAGAGTTTCTTTCAACTAAATCAGGGTCAGAACATCTGATTTACTCAAGTTAAGCCCAGGGACCATCTTTGCAAAACAGCACTGCATCTAACAAAAAAAAAGAAACAAGTGAAGCAATATAACTTTTCATATCTGTTTATATAGACATAAATAAAACATGTCCTTCCTCAAGATAAAGCAATCCCCGTTTAACTAGCCTTTTTCATTCCGCGTTTGAGGTGTTTTCAAAGCCTCCTTTAATGTTGCGCTCTCTTTGAGTCAATCACTCCAAGCCTTCCAGCCCCTCTGCCAGTTCTCAGCTTCCCTTGGCCTTTCTGCCATTTCCTTTTATCTCCCTCTTCTGAAGAGTTACTCCCTGATTACTGCTTTAACTTTTGGTGAGATTTTATTTCATCTCTTCTCTTTCATCCTGTGAAGTAGCATATTTTAGTTTTGAGACTCATATATTCAACTGTGTCCACATCCTCTCACATTGTCTTTCTTCTTGTAATGTCCTAAGAAGCTACAAAAAGATCAAGAAACACTGATGCCTTAAGAGTTCATAGATTTGGTAATGAAGAAAGTTACAACTATTGCAACCAAAATATTTGTTCCGTTTCCATAGAGAAGTATTCACATACCATAGAAGCTTTGCTCTTTATCTTCTCAATTAAATAAAAACAGGCGGCATTGGCATTTTTTCAAACTGAAATAATCATCTGGATTTTTGCTATTTTGTCAAACTGAAGATCTCAAAACACTTTGAAACATTATATTAAAGCAGTGATCAGCTTGTAGACAACATTTTAGTGCAGTGAAAGCCACACTTAAGAGTATGACACTGCCCTAAAGTGAAATGACAATTATATGCCCTTATTAAAAAGTGTATCATTAAATGAAAAATGTGAATAACTGGTTTACATTTTGTGGAATAATAACCAACTTAACAAGGGATCTATGGAGAAGGAAATGGCAACCCACTCCTCTTGCCTGGAGAATCCCATGGATGGAGGAGCCTAGTAGGCTACAGTCCATGGGGTCACTAAGAGTCAGACATGACTGAGTGACTTCACTTTCACTTTTCACTTTCATGCATTGGAGAAGGAAATGGCAACCCACTCCAGTGTTCTTGCCTGGAGAATCCCAAGGACAGAGGAGCCTGATGGGCTGCCATCTATGGGGTCTCACAGAGTCAGACATGACTGGAGTGACTTAGCAGCAGCAGCAGCAACAATGAGGAATCAAGCTAAGTGGAACTAAAGTGAGAAGAGTTATTATTTAAAGGCTGACTGATATTCCTTGTCTTGTTAAGACAGAAAGTCATCTCAGCAAATCTTAATGTTCTGTGTCATATATGAATTTCCTGCTTCATTGTGCAGATACATTAATTTGGTGATCACTGCTGTGCTAAAAGGGGAAAAGAAACCATTTGTGCTTTGGTAAACACTACCTTCAGATGCACAGAGTCCCTCTCTAGGAAGAAGGTGATTATGTTTTATGTAGAGATTAGGAAGCCAAGTGGAAGGGGAAAACTAGGACTCCTGGCCACTTTCATTTTGGAGACCAATATTATTAGACCTTTTCTGATAAATTGAGAGAGTTTTGACCATGATGCTTTGGAGTTAAAGAATATTAGCAGTACGCAAGCGGAATCCACCACTGAGGGGTAGGGGTGGGGAGAGAGGATCTGACAGGTGATCCAGCACTACGGATCTGACAGGTTCGGGACTATGGTGCAAGTGGTTGTGAAAGGAGGGCTGTTCTGGCATATGTGACTGCTGCTCAAGCCACTTCTAATCCGGCGAGCAAAGCTTGGAGAACAATGACTTAGTATGAACCTATAAACTAAGGAGTAAATTGTCTGCCTGCAATGCAGGAGACCCGGGTTCAATCACTGGGTCAGGAAGATCCTCTAGAGAAGGAAATGGCAGC
Organism: Capra hircus; assembly: GCF_001704415.2. Classification (NCBI taxonomy): domain Eukaryota; kingdom Metazoa; phylum Chordata; class Mammalia; order Artiodactyla; family Bovidae; genus Capra; species Capra hircus. The sequence continues at coordinate 115,343,583 of NC_030810.1, forward strand.
CCACTCCAGTATTCTTGCCTGCAGGAGCCTGGTAGGCTACAGTCCACAGGGTTGCGAAGAGTCGGACATGACTGAGCAACTTCACTTTCACTTTCACTTTCAACCTTAGCCAAGGGGACGGACTCACTTATCCTTTCTCTGGAGATATCATGCTATTTGGTTATTTACTTGACTTTTTTCTTTTCAGATTCAACTCAATCCAAGAACCTATTATTTAATACCTTAGCTTTAGTATATTATGATTACTGAGATATAAACATACAAATAGAGAGACTTAGTTTCCATACATAAGAGCCTGGAAAACTGTAGCCAAACCCAACTCATCACCTGTTTTGTAAATAGTTTCATTGGAACACAGCTAAACTCATAAGTTATCTATGTGGTTATTTTTGCACTACGATGGCAGGCTGAGTAGACGCCTATGGCCAGACCCTATGGCCAGATGCCTATGGCCAGACCCACAAAGTCAAACTGATTATCTGGTTCTCTGAAGAAACTTTTACTGATCAAAAGTTGCTACAGATCATCACTTCCCAATATATCCTAAAATTAATTAAATGCTAAGATTGACTATATATCCCATAACTAAAATGAATTTATAATTCTTGTGATTGCTCCCTTAACAAATTTTTTAAAGGACCACCCATCTGACTGGTTAATAAAATGTTGCAACATTACAACCCCCATCCTTAAAACACTCATGTCCAAGCTTGGGCATCCTACTGGCAGGTGTATGCCATTCTTTTCCAGGAGCCATCTCCTAAGCACATTCAAAGGTCATATTTTTATCTTTCTGTTCAATACTTACCATAGAATTTGACCCAAGCTGAGAACTGATATCATTTGGGGAAAAGCAGACTTTTCTAAGGAAACTTGATACGATTAGTTGGTACCACTAGGAGCAAATAAGACATCAAATCCTATAATAGTATGAATAATAATACTGCCATTTATTAAAGGTTTACTATATGCCAATAGTTGGGCCACCTGATGCAAAGAGCTAACTCATTGGAAAAGACTCAGATTATGGGAAAGATTGAGGGCAGGAGAAGGAGAGGCAGAGGATGAGATGGCTGGATGGCACTGACGACTCAAGCGTGAGTTTGAGCAAACTCTGGGAGACAGTGAAGGGCAGGGAAGCTTGGCATGCTGCAGTCCATGGCATTGCAAGAGTCAGACATGATTTACTGACTAAACAGCAACAATATTCAACCAGTATGCAACTTTTTTTTTCTTTGAAGTGAAGGTGAAGTCGCTCAGTCATGTCTGACTCTTTGTGACCCCATGGACTGTAGCCTACCAGGCTCCTCCATCCATGGGATTTTCCAGGCAAGAGTACTGGAGTGGGTTGCCATTTCCTTCTCCAGAGGATATTCCTGACCCAGGGATCAAACCCAGGTCTCCCACATTGTAGGCAGACACTTTACCATCTGAGCCACCAGGGAAGTCTTCTTTTTCTTTACTTCATATCATTTTATTGTCTTACCCATTCTACATGAGATACATCTTCCTGTTTCCCTTCGACCAATAAGTAAATCTTAGTCAGTAAGGAAACTGAGACTTTAATAAATTTCCCAAAGTCATAGAGTTAATAAAGTAGGATTGGAATTTGAAACTAGGAAGATTGATTACAAATTCTAATTCCTCACTGCTCTAGCATAGTACAATTCTGCTGCATTATGGTATGTTAATTTACTTGAACTACCTTTTAATTTTTTTGTCCCCATTAAGTCTTTCAATATGCCTCAGGTATTATGCCAACACTTTTTCCTCTTTTTTCAGGACAGTATTACTGAAGCATACCTGCCTTCAACAAATGAATTTTCAAGGACTTTGGAGCAAATAAGCTCTTCTCAATTCCCAGGGAATGACCTCTCATATCAAACACCACAGGGGGCCTGAGTGGGAAACCAGACTACAGCTTACACCTGTTAGGATGTTCTAGCTGCTGTATGACACAAGCATTAACCAGGATTTGCTAACCCGAAATTTCCCAGTTTAAATATTACCTCAGGAGAAGATTACCTATGGAATCACCTTTTGTATCTTTCTCCCTTTTTTTCCCACTAAGGACACCAAAGTGCATATTATCATCTTATGCTTTGGTGCCCTACTGAGGGATCCAGGGCTTTTTTTAAACCTTAAGCTTATTTACAGGAGACACTGAGTAGCTTCAGTCCTAGTCAGCTCAGGCTGAGACAACAAAAATCCACAGACTGGGTGGTTTAAGCAACAGACATTTGTTTCTCATAGTTCTGGAAGCTAGGGAGTCCAAGATCAAGTGCTAGCAGACTTACTTCCCGGTGAAACTCTTTCTGGCTTATAAATAACCACCTTCTCTCTACATCCTAATGTGGTGGAGAGAAACAGAGCTCTTGTCTCTCTTCCTTTCCTTGTAAGAATACTAATCCCACGATGGGGGCCTCATCCTCATGATTGCATCTAAACCTAATTATCTCTCAAATGCCCCTACCCAAATACTTCCCATTTGCATTTACGGCTTTAACATATGGATTCGAGGGAACACCACCATTCAGTCCATAGCAGTTTTCACTAACACTTCACCTGTTGCAATGCACTTTGCAAGGACCTATATGAATTACATAAATGACACGGTGCTTTCCCAAAGTGTCAGTCTGATCATCATGAAGATCTAAGATAATGCCTGACCTTCTCTGCCAAAGTCCTCCCACAACTCTAGAGACAACTATACAGTATTGAAAAGCCACCTTTCAATCCAATGGTGAGGAGACCATATTGTACCTGACTGGGAGCCAGAGCTGATTTCCCAGTGTTAGGAAGTACATTCCTTTGCTAATAGAGAGTCTGACTGAGAGTATACTAACTTCATAACAGCAAGCAGATTAAGATGATAATTAGGCCCTAGAACAATACCTATCATGTTATGCACACTAGCTTCTATCAGTTTCCCCATGACTTTTGCTATAACAACATATTATACCTCTCTATCTGGAGTGTGACATTCCCAATAATTTTATTGACTCTATCCTTGGAACACTGCACCCAGAGTCCATATCATACTGTAACAGTGGTTACATATCCCAGCTAAGGATTTGCCACAAGTTACCATTAACAAACTGCCTACCTAACCTCCATTTCCACCTGGCTGACTCATGGGGAACATGCTGTCTTTGATTGATTCAATAATCCATCTATACTAATGTCACAGTGTTTGGATATTGGCTCCATATTTTATCTCCAACATTCTTCTGATATTGCTCCTAAGAATGTTCAAACTACCACACACTTGCAGTCATCTCACACGCTAGCAAAGTAATGCTCAAAATTCTCCAAGTGAGGCTTCAACAGTACGTGAATCAAAAACTTTCAGATGTTCAAGCTGGATTTAGAAAAGGCAGAGGAACCAGAGATCAAATTGCCAACATCCATTGGATCACTGAAAAAGCAAAAGAACTCCAGAAAAACATTTATTTCTCCTTCATTGACTACACTAAAGCTTTTGGCTATGTGGATCACAACAAACTGTGGAAAATTCTTAAAGAGATGGGAATACCAGACCATCTTACCTACTCCCTGAGAAATCTATATGCAGGTCAAGAAGCCACAGTTAGAACCAGACATGGAAAAATGAACTTTTCCAAATTGAGAAAGGAATATGTCAAGGCTATATATTGTCACCTTGCTTAGTTAACTTACATGCAGAATACATCATGTGAAATGCTGGACTGGGTGAAGCACAAGCTGGAATCCAGATTGCTGGAAGGAATATCAATAATCTCAGACATGCAGATGGTACCACCATTATGGCAGAAAGTGAAGAGGAACTGAAGAGCCTCTTGATGAAAGTGAAAGAGGAGAGTGAAAAAGCTGGTTTGGAGCTCAGCATTCAAAAAACAAAGATCATGGCATCCAATCCCATCATTTCATGGCAAATAGATGGGGAAACAATAGAAACAATGAGATACTTCATTTTCTTGGACTCCAAAATCACTGTAGATGGTGACTGCAGCCATGAAATTAAAAGGTGCTTGCTCCTTGGAAGAAAAGTTATGACAAACCTACATAGTATATTAAAAAGCAGAGACATTATTTGTTGACAAAGGTTCATCTAGTCAAAGCTATGATTTTTCCAGTAGTCATGTACGGATGTGAGAGTTGGGCCATGAAGAAAGCTGAGCACCAAAGAATTGATGTTTTTGAAATGTGGTGTTGGAGAAGGCTCCTGAGAGTCCCTTGAACAGCAAGGAGATCAAACCAGTCAATCCTAAAGAAATCAGTCCTGATGCTGAAGCTGAAGCTCCAATACTTTGGCCACCTGATGTGAAGAACTGATTCACCAGAAAAGACCCTGATGATGGGAAAGATTGAGGGCAGGAGGGGATGGGGACGACAGAGGATGAGATGGTTGGATGGCATCACCAGCTCAATGGACATTAGTCTGAGAAAGCTTCTGGAGTTGGTGATGGACAGGGAGGCCTGGCGTGCTTCAGTCCATGGAGTCACAAAGAGTTGGACACTACTGAGTGACTAAACTGAAGTCCATATTTCACCCTAAAATATAAGCTATGTAATTAATCTGAAAATACAATTTACAACCAAGCACAATTATTAGCAAACAGCCGCTGTTAGCAAAATTGGTCAAAATGATAGTAAATCAATAAAGTGTATTATGATCATAAAATTTTTGAGACTGGAAATGAAAATTATAGAGATTCAAATTTAAGTTTAACTTTAAGGGGAGGAATACTTTTCTCACAATTAAAACTCTTTTAAAATGTAATCAGCTATCTCATGATGTAGGACAACCCTTGTACTAAGAGCTAGCAGACATTGCATGTCATAAAGCAAGTCCAGCTCGGGTGTGCAAGGCTGACTCTCCAGATCAGTAGCATGAGAAGATGTCCAGCCCTAGAATATCCACTCATGGCTATCCACTGAGGCTATCCACACAAGTGAGTTATTGATTTAAAAAAAAAGAGTCCTATATACACTAGACTGCTCACATGCTAAGCTGAAGAAGGCAGAGAGGAACTCATAAGATAGAAGAAATCCCAATGAGTTGGAGCTCAGGAAAGTAGTTGTATCAATGTTCCTGAGCTTGAAACTAGACTTACACCAACAGAATTCCAGCAGGTCAAAGTGGCAAGTGGGACAGAAACAAGGAAGATAGAGTGGGTTGTGAATGGAGAATAGTAGGCTTGGTCAAGAATAGATTTTGGAAGAGCTGGCATTGGAATGCTATGGGCCTTTTCATATGATTTTGTACAGTCAGCCCTTGTTATTCATGGATTTCATATTTGTAAATTCACCTCTTCATTAAAATGCATTTGTAATCCCCAAACTGATATACATAGTGCTTTTGCAGCTATTCACAGACATTCTGAGTTGTGAAAAATCTGAGCTACCCAATGTGCCTTTCCTGGCTGAGGTTGAACAAGGCAATACTGTGCCTTTTTTTCCCAAGTGTTTATTTATTTATTTTGTTGCACTAGGTCTTAGTTTTGGCACATAGGATCTTTGATCTTTGTGGCAGCATCTGAAATATTTAGTTATTGTATGTGAACTCATAGTTGCAGCCTGTGGCATCTAGTTCCCTGACCAAGATCAAACCCAGGCCCGTTTCATCAGGAGCTCAGAGTCTTAGACACTTAGCCATATGGACCAGGGAAGTTCCAATGCTGTGCCTTCTTGTTTTGGCTCTCATAGTGTAAGTCTTTGGGGGTCTATTTAATGCCACATTTCCCATTTTTGTGCTTTTTTTGGGATAATTTATTCTGTTTCAATCATCCCTCAAGCATAATACTGAGGTGCTATTAACATCTAGTGCTGCTGAGTGCAAGAAGGCAATGATGCACCTGACCAAGAAAACGTGTGTGTCAGATTAGCTTCATTTAAACGTTCTTACAGTGCTGATGGTTGCCAGATCAATTTCAGTGATCCAACTGGTTTTTTAAACACAAACACAGGTAGGTATGGATAAGTTAATGAAAATATTGTGAGCAAAAGCTTCCAGAAACCTAACACTATATTTTCCACTAGGAACAATGGTTTAGTAGTTGCTAATTCAAAATTTGTGGTGATTTTATAGAATATAACTACTGCAAAATAATAAAAATTGACTGTTTATCTCTGTGTTGTTAGCCATAAACGACTCAGATAACCTGAAACCTCAGGGTTCAGATAATGCAGGAAGAATTAAAAGCTGAAGGCTGAAATTTTGGTGAAGTCTGAAGTAATTTTTATGCTGATTAGATAGAATTTAGGTGCTGAACATTGTCCCCCCTTCTCTGCTACTCCCATCTGAAACAATACAAAAAAGCAGTGAGCCTATACTATTTCTCTGATCTGGTAGAATCTTCACTCTGCACAATCTGCTAAAACCTCTGAAATCTAGGACACACTCCTGCAGGAAAAAAAAAAAAAATGGTTGGAGGGCCAAGGGAATAGCACCAAATATTCTATACATTGTTTATTAGCTGAAGCTAAAGTTGCCTCAATCAAGACCAGTATCATTCTCCCAAACTTGACCAAGGCCAGGCCTAGTTCTCCTTTCCAGATAGAAAAATCTTCCATCTAAGATTTTGGTCACTTGTGACATACATACACTAGGTTCAAAGTGTTTTGTTAAGAGAGAGGGCAGATACTGAAAAGAGCAAAGCTTAGTTTTCACTCCAAAATAGTCTTGTACAACTATAATGACAGAGCATGAACAGAGGGGTTTTAGTAGCGCCCAAGATTTGTAAGACACACAGACACAAAAATCATTGTCATGAAGAACTTTATTATCCTCCTAGTCCCCTAGAAACAGGAGTGATGGCACAGCATTCCATTCAAGGCCAATTGAGAAGCATCAACGCAAGATGTGTAGGCATAGAGAGAAAAAGGCACTGCTGGCGAGAGACTTGACTGTGCTTCTCTAGGAAAGGAATCATGAGGTAGAGGAAACAGGTTTAGGAATGGATGCTTTGAATAATTCCAATGGGCTCTAGGCTATAGAAATATTCACTAGTTATCCAGTACCTGGCCCTGTGGTGACTGAGCCAGGTGCATAGAGTTTCAAGACAACTGGGGATATGAGCTTAAAATTAGTTGGTTTGCCTATCAAAGGCATATTTACAGGTAAGCCTTTACTATTAATATCTAAGAATTAGCTAACCCTGGAAGGGGCTGTCCCTGTCTGGGTCATCAGAATTCAGAGGCCTCTGATGTCAGAGTATGAGAAAAACAGAAAATAGGGCTAACACAGGTAGCAACGTACAAAATGTTGGCTAGGTCCAGAGTACCCCTTCTCTAGTACATCCTTGAAATCTGGATTGGAGCAAGGAACTTTAAATCCTGCTCTGGGGCTGTGCCTGGGATTTTTAGCAGTACCCCCTGAGTGTGAGATTCTTACCTGCTCTTGGCAACCACTTCATTTCCCAAGAGAGACTTGGGCCACAACAAGGAATATCATTCAGAGAACAAAGGTAGTCTGAGTTCTAGGAAGAGATTTAATAGCATTTCAGGGAGAAGGCAATGGCAGCCCACTCCAATGTTCCTGCCTGGAGAATCCCAGGGACAGGGGAGCCTGGTAGGCTCCCATCTATGGGGTCGCACAGAGTTGGACATGACTGAAGTGACTTAGCAGCAGCAGCAGCAGCAGGACAAGCAATGGTCCAAGGAGGAGTCAAGAATCATAATTGAGATGAAATTGATGAGATTGTGACCACTTCAGTCCAATTCTAAGAAGGCATCCATATCCAAGAAGGCATCCATTTGAGAGAGTGGAAGAATGCCCACTCACCCTTTTCTCTAAGCCTACCACACTCCCATGCGCCACTCAAACCAGCCAGCTTGGAAAGTGGAAGACATCTCAATATTCTTTGCAACAAACACCCATGCCTTTCTTATTTGTCCTCTGTCTGCTCTTGCTCTGAACTTGCATCTATCAAATTGCAGGCTCCTGTCTCCACATGTTAACCTGGGTTTTATGCCTTTACCCTTAGCCCCTGGTGTCTGCACCTAACATTTTACCTCTACTTTCTGTAAAGGGCTTCACTGTTCCCCTCTCTTCTTCACTGTCTGTTTAGCTGCATTTTATCTCTGCTGCTCCACTCACCCAACATCATTGAGAAAGAAGTGGGAATGCCAGGGTGAGATTATAAGACTTTCAAGTTATAGCAGAAATTAATGCAACATTGTAAATCAACTCTAATTCTTAAAAAAGGACTTTCAAGAGAGGCAGAGCCCATGTATCTGGAGAAATCCATCAAATATGACATAGAGTAGGATCAGGCTGAGCCTGGGAAACAACAGTGTCAGCGCCTAGATGTCCAACTGGAGTAGAGGAGAGGTCTTCTCAACCAGGAAAAGAGCCATCAGGTATAAAAACTCTAGATGTTCTGCCAATCTAAACCAGAGATTGTCAGATGAAAGTCCCATTAAAGATGGACTCCAGCAGCTGCTTTTCAGAACTGCCATGGGAAAGCAACAGAACATGTCAGTCATCCTTCAAAGGCCCACAGACGGAATGCTGCAAAAAATAATGTTAATAGTCAGTATTTCAATACTTACTATGTATTTCGAAGTAGCAAAGTTTCTCAAATTTTTTCCATATGAGAAAAGGTACAGATTAAAGAGGCTGTGATTTTTACAGGGTACCACATATGTAGCATGGTAAGGGCCCTTTTGAGAATGAAAGGCAGAGCTATAATAATGATTCTGGCATAATAGACAACTTGGAATTATCCAGGTCAAGCCAGGAATATGACCACCCTGTTTATAAAATAAAATAGAGCTGGAATTCAAACCCAAACTCTTTTAAACTCTCCTATAAGAGTGTTAACAGCATGCCCAAATCCATTGGTACCAGGAGAGTGTGCCTGGAAACCTTCTGAGGAGGTTGAGTGTTACTCTACGATGAGATCTGAACCAGGCAGAGATTGACACTTTCAAAAGAGTAAATTTTAATGGAGAGATTTAAGTTGCAATATCCCAATAACATATGCCAAGGTGCCTGATAAGATTTTATTACTTATAATTCTAAGAGCTGAAAGAAAGCCAGAGATTGAGGAGTATTAGACAAAAGTCAGGCTGTTCAACTCTTAGAGTGCTTCCACATACAATGAGAAGTTACAGAATTGTCATACCCTGACATCCAATTAGATTTCTGCACACCTGACATTTTTACCTCAAAATAGACAATTAAAATTTATCTTGATAATCTCTTTACTGTTATATTGTGTTAAGACCCAATTAATCCAAGCAATACCATGACACTTTTTTCCCTTCAGAGCTCAAAGGGCTCACCTGTTAATTATTATCTCATGTATGTAAATAGTCACAGAATCATCTATAGAAGGAAAGGGCAGGATATTAATTCTCTCTGATTCTTTGTCTGTTCCCTCAACTTCCTAGATTCTCTTTCCTACTTCCTAGGAAACTTGATTACAGTGGCCATAAATGGTTTCGCTGTGATTCAGAAGAGAAGAGAGAGGGAAAATCATATTATGTGCATCTGTTGATGATAGAACCTCATGTCGTTGATAATGAAGAAATCAGTCTCATATTGAAATTAACAACAGCCAGGATCAGGGTGGTAGCATAATTTACCAGGAAAATCTAGATTGAGAATCAGGAAACTTCTGTCTGTAGTCCCAAATTCCCCACTGATCTAAAATCTCCCAATATCTACTCCTGTTTCTGTAATGGGGAAAATATCATCTGCCTCACTTTACGAGAGGTTGCGATCAGAACACGAAAATGTACTCTGCACAACTCTAATTGTTGCAAAAATGCAGTAAGTCATTTAAGAGTGTCTGCGTCACAGGAAGAGAAACAAAGTCAATTTAGGACACTGTATTTAGACCAAAGAGTGCAAGAGTCATAAATAGAAGGATGAACAAAGCCTTTTAGAATTCACTGTGTTCCATTCTAACACCAACGTTCGCTCAGTCCTTCAGAAAGACCGATTCCAAGCCAATTTCAGACCCCACTGCCCTCTTCTCCATTGTTTCCATAACTTCTTTTTACATTTATCCTAATGCTGGTCCTTAGTACTGTCTGCATGATTTCTAGTTTTCCTCCTTTTGGAAGTGAATGAAATCTATGCAAAAGAGCCTAGGGCTACAAAGCAAGAAAAAATTTATAGGGCACTGGCATACTTCAAGTCCTAAGCCAAATATCTTCAAATGCCCCTAGGATTTTTCTTTTTACTCATAAAGTATTGGGAATTGTTAAGTGTTTTGAGAATTACAGTTTAGAAGATGTTGTGGCTCCATCCACACAAAGGGCCCGAGGTCTCTTCCAGGAAGCAGTGCATGTGGTGACCAGATATTCGATTTCATGATGTTATGAAGTTTCTGATTGCAGAAATGTTGCTCCTGTGTTCTTGTCATTATTGTTATACAAAAGTCAACAAGGATAGAGTTTTGTTACGTTTGTGGAAACCTGGAACTCTTAAGCCAAGCCTTCATGATGATGGGACTAGCTGGGACTGGAGTGTCCTTGGCCACTGTATTAGTTATCTTCATTGCAATTTGCTGCAAATTGCCGGTTTAAGGAGATATGGTCATCACAATCACTGTTAGAACACTGTTGTTGCTAAGTTTTTCACTCACACTTCACTTTATGGGGTAGTCTCTATGGAGAAAACTAAAAACAGTTGTCTTCTGCAGTTAAAACACTCTCCCTCCCAGTTTAGTATTCCCAGACTTTGTACACAGGCCCAAGAAAAGAAAAATTTTGCCAACATCTGGGTAAGCATTCTGAAAAACCGAGAAACCGTAAGTTATCTGCATATGTAAACACTATCTAACACTCTAAGGTATTCTGCATTCCCATAAGAGTTTATTTTTTTATTATTATTTATAAGGTGAAGTATTACCTGGATGTCATCACTGCATGACATGACTTAATGACTTCAGATTCTACATGATTCTAGAAACACAAGTATCCCTGAAAAAGATGGAAAATGACAAAAAACATATTGTTTCGTAAAGATTCAAGTGATTTTGAGAAGCCAACATGGCCACCATATTAACACAAAGCATTTTAGTATTCCCACAAAAGGGAAGGATGGAGATGGGTGAAAACGTTCTTGACCATCTGTTTGTGCCCTTCACCTTAATGCACAGGATACTTTAAGCACTTTAATTCATACAATTACTGAATAAATATAAATGGTCAATTTCAACTTTCCCCTTTTCAAAGATAGGGAAACTGAAACTCTGACAGATTAAGCAACTTTTCAAATGTCTGTGGCTACAAAATGACAGAACAGGACTTCAAACTCATGTCTAATCCAAATTGAATGCCTCATTCCACTTTCTGTGGAAAGCTGTCCTTGAACCTCCGTATCTGGGCTAGACAGTCCTAATATTTATTCCTATTGTACCCAGTTCTTCTCCTATTGATGCGCTTCTCATATTGCAATGTAATTGCTTAGCTGCCTGTAATCACCTGGTAAGTTTCTTATGGACTTCCCTGAAGATTTCCCAGCGGTAAAGAATCTGCCTGCCAGTGCAGGAGACACAAGTTCCATCCCTGGGTCAGGAAGATCCCCTGGAGGAGGTCATGGCAAGCCACTCAAGTATTCTTGTCTGGAAAATTCCATGAACAGAGAAGCCTGGTAGACTACAGTCCAGAGGGTCTCAAGGAATTAGACATGACTGAGCACACACACACATCTCTTATGGGGAAGGACTTTGGGAGTTTTGTTTGCCTCAGGACTTAGCACAGTGGCTTGCATATAATAAGTTCTTTAGAGGGAGAGGGTGGGATGATTTGGGAGAATGGCATTCTAACATGTATACTATCATGTAAGAATTGAATCGCCAGTCTATGTCTGACGCAGGATACAGCATGCTTGGGGCTGGTGCATGGGGATGACCCAGAGAGATGTTATGGGGAGGGAGGTGGGAGGGGGGTTCATGTTTGGGAACGCATGTAAGAATTAAAGATTTTAAAATTTAAAAAATAAAAAACTAAAAAAAATTAAAAAAAAATAAAAAACAAACAAACAAACAAAAAACTAATAAGTATATCAGCCTCCAATTAAAATAAATAATTTTATATTAAAAAACTAATAAGTATATTAAATCATATTCCCTCAAAGTAAAAGTTATCTGCCAGAGGATTCTGCCGTCATCATGTAAGGCAGGGGTCTCTAACCTCTGGGACCTAATGCCTTATAATATAAAGTGGAGCTGATGTAATAATAGTAGGAATAAAGTGCACAATAAATGTAATGCACTTGAATCATCCTGAAATCATCCCCTCAAACTGATCCATGGAAAAATCGTCTTCCATGAAATTACTTCCTGGTGTCAAAAAGGTTGGGGACTGCAGATGTAAAGGGGAAACAATGTCCTCTACTTCTGATGGAGCCCAAAGACCCTGCCAAACTGGGGTAGACTTGACCCTCTATATAGTAGAGTCATGCTGGCATCACCCTGCTGGCATCTGATCTTGTCCATTATGGCTGACCGCCACCTCCCTACTAACTTGAGTCTTGTGCAACCACCTTGAGTTCAAACATTTAAGAATCTGTTTACCACTTTGAAAATACCAGTTACTATCCTAGGTGCTGAAAATACAAAAATTAATGAGACATAATTCTTGCCCTTTCAAATGATCTCAGACTAGAAGGGAAACACGGACACCATCACTGATCCCAGTTTCTCTCTCCACCTCCAGGGCCACTCTACCACACTGTCTCTTTCTTATAACCCTACTCTGTTCCAGACACTCCAAACATGGCCCAGCCTTTCCCAGTGCTGACCACTGCTGGCAAGATGGTTCTACTGAGAGTGTGTTAACCCTATCCCTGAGTCACTAAAGGCCCATTCATTCCAGGGGCAGTTTCTGTTGTTTGTGACATTGAAGTGGTTTTGTTTCAAGTCAGAAAGAGTCCAAATCTTAGCTCCAGTTTTATAGCTGTGTGGTTGTAAAGTCTTGCAACTTCTACTTTTTTGATACGCATTAAAAAGACAATAACAGCTCTGTTATGTGATTACTATGAAAATTAAATGTGATAATATATGAAAATAACCCAGCAAAAAATGTGTTAATGTTATTATTATTATTCCTACTATAGTCACATATCCTGTTGAGACACCAACACATACCACATTGCAATTCCAGTTGGTATCATAATTGCCCACTGCTCTCCTCTCAGGTCTACATCTGTTGCTTTCACATCCCTGCCAGGGACACTTCTCCCAACTCTGGCTGAGCCTGCTGCCTCTCCTCCAGGTCAGCATGTTTGTCTGCCAGAGCATGCTTGGCATGGAGAGACTTTGCTCCTACAGGCTCCATCTATATCAGAACTAGACTAGATAAACTGGCTTGAGCTACAGAGCCAAAGGAGCAAGACATTATTCTATGTTTCACTGACTGAGTCCAAAAGTGTAAAAACCAAATACATGTTACGTGCTACCTATTCTTCCTAACCTAAGTACTCTGTGCTCTGTTTCTCTCTCCTGCTGTTTTACTTTTGTGAAGATCTTCTCCCCAGGGGGGGGATCATGTCCATCATGTAAGTATCCGGGCCTTAATTGGGAAACATCCCCTTAAGCCTTTTCAAAGTCCTTGTAGTCTAAGACACAGAACCAGAGAGCCTTTTCTAAAGAGGCTCCTGGGATATGAGGCATCCCACTACAACCTGTGACAATGCAAATTAGCCCCTGCACTATATTTATAGGAAGAATGCTCAACTGTCAAATATGTTGGGTTTACAGATAAAAGTAGGAGAAAAAAGACAATTGATTTTATAAGAACCATCTCCAGTCTTTATGCATGAAATTGGACTAGCTAGCTGTTCAATTCCATTAGATTAATATTCTAAGCTTTGGTCCAGAGCTGGATAGTCACAGAGGGATAATTCCAGAGTCATCTGGAAAATTAAAACAATTGTTCATTTGTCAAATGGGAATGATTCCCACATAGAACCTTCAGTTTAAATCAGAGCTCATACTTTCCATTTCTGTGGTCACATTACTTAAGTCCAAACCTATGAAGTGTATATGAACTGGAGGCTGTACTTGAATCCACATAGAGAGATATGACTATTCTCATCCAAAGTACAATAGACTGAGAAAGCAAATTAGAACTTTAGGTTATAATCCTAGCTGACATTCCTTTATAACCATCACCACAGGCGGTCACAAGAAAAATTTCTGATAGTAGAAACATTGTGTAATACACCAAATATGACCTGATGAAAAAGACACAATATCAGCTAAAGAGGAAAGCCTCATTTCCTGATGTTCAATTGCCCCCTTTCAGGAATCAGAGATGCTCTTTAAATGAATTGTAAAATGGAAAGCATCTGTAAAATTAGTAGATTTTATTACAACACCACAGTGGTACTACTAACTATTTCTTTAAGGTGGAAAAAGGGAATTTCAGCTCTTTCTAGAAAGAAAAAGACCTCAAGTGTTTGTTTTAAATTACCTAGTAAGAGTTTATCATGCACCAATTACTTTTAAGAAGAGGTAAGGAACAGCATAAACGTGGGTAATTCTAGCGGGATAAGTTGGAAGACTGAAATTGATATATATACACTATTGATCTTATGTATACAATGGATAACTAATGATCACCTACTGTATAGCTCAGGGAACTCTATTCAATGCTTTGTGGTGACCTGAAGTAAAGGGAAATCCAAAAATTAGAGGGTATATGCATACTTACAGCTGATTCACTTTTCTGTACAGTAGAAATACAAAAATAGAGCAACTCTAATCCAATAGTTTAAAAAAAAAAAGAGTGAGAGTTCTTGGCTCATATTTTTTAAAAACTGGGTAATTCTAGAGCCCTGTTTCAGTTGAGCTCAGTCGCTCAGTCGTGTCCAACTCTTTGCAACCCCATGAACTGCAGCACGCCAGGCCTCGCTGTCTATCACTAACTCCCAGAGTTCACCCAAACTCATATCCATCGAGTCTGTGATGCCATCCAGCCATCTCATCCTCTGTCGTCCCCTTCTCCTCCTGCCCCCAATCCCTCCCAGCATCAGGGTCTTTTCCAATGAATCAACTCTTCACATGAGGTGGCCAAAGTACTGGAGTTTCAGTTTTAGCATCATTCCTTTCAAAGAACACACAGGACTGATCTCCTTCAGAATGGACTGGTTGGATCTCCTTGCAGTCCAAGGGACTCTCAAGAGTCTTCTCCAACACCACAGTTCAAAAGCATCAATTCTTCGGCGCTCAGCTTTCTTCACAGTCCAACTCTCAAATCCGTACATGACTACTGGGAAAACCATACCCTTGACTAGTGGACCTTTGTTGGCAAAGTAATGTCTCTGCTTTTTAATATGCTGTCTAGGTTGGTCATAACTGTCCTTCCAAGGAGTAAGTGTCTTTTAATTTCATGGCTGCAATCACCATTTGCAGTGATTTTGGAGCCAAAAAAAAAAAATAAAGTCTGACACTGTTGACACCGTTTCCACTTTTTCCACATCTATTTGACATGAAGTGATTGGACCAGATGCCATGATGTTAGCTTTCTGAATGTTGAGCTTTAAGCCAACTTTTTCACTCTCCTCTTTCACTTTCATCAAGAGGCTTTTTAGTTCCTCTTCACTTTCTGCCATAACAGTGGTGTCATCTACATATCTGAGGTTATTGATATTTCTACCGGCAATCTAAATTCCCCTTGTGCTTCTTCCAGCCCAGCGTTTCTCATAATGTACTCTGCATATATACCTGGCAGCAAATACCTGAATTATTATTTTTAAAAATTAGTTGTATAAAATGAACAAATAACTCAGTGAGTCAATTTCTGCCTAGAACAAATCAGGTAAATTTTCCACTCACTTGAATATTTCTGTCCATTTAAGATAAATATTTTAGGTCAACCAAATTTTCAGACATCCAGATTTCCACTCACACTGATTGTCTTAGAACTTCAATAGATTTTTAAGCAGCCTTATCACTGCTTCTGCATTTCTTGTTGTTTTTCCAGAACTTGTGTGTCTGAGTTAAATGCTCAGATAGTTATGTAATGAATTAGCAAGTTTGGTACTGAAAACTAGGGGATATGAGGCTGAAGCTGATAGAGAGAATTGTACCGCTGATCCTGTTCGTGAACGCCAGTTGTCTGCACACTGTTCATTGAACACAGGGTAGGCAAGCCGTGAGCTAAGAGGCTGGAGACTAGAGAAAAGGTAGGAAATGCAGACATATTTATTCTCCCCTGGCTGGCACAGCAGCTATGGCAGCTGACACACTATATTCTCTCCTCTCGTGGCTGACCCAACGGACACAGCGGTGACACAGCAGGATTGCCATCAGGTTTTTTTGGGTAGAGCTCATACATCCGTACAGCACAAAGTAGCTTGTGACCAAGCAGGTAGCTCGTGACGCGCATGCGCGGTGCCATATAAATGATCTCAGCAGTTAACATAGTCATTATTTACAAAATTTTGGGCAAGAGACCCTGAACGTGCCATCTTGGCTAATTTGGTCTCTCCGTACGCTCTACCCCTTCAGGGTCTCTCGCCTCACATTCTATACACAGTCCATCTTCTGCAATATTCCCCTGGTGGGTAACACTGACCTTTAGATTTACATCTTCTTAACAGCAGTAGCTACAACAAAAAGAGTTACATCCCTAACACATGGCAAAAACCAATGCCACGTAACACCTGGAACTCATGGGGCTAGAAGAGCCACACACATGTGGAGTGCCTTTATTTCCATGCCCAAGTCCAGTCCACCATCTGTCCTTGTGAGATTGTAGAAAAGCCTCCATAAGGGCAATTCTACCTTTGCAGAATTTTCATTAAGGACCCATAAAATCTCCTACAGGTGCTAAGCCCACCCCTTCAAAGAGAGGATCTTTGCAGCATTCACAGCCCACCTTCAAGATTACATTTTCCTAAACTGGAAGACACAGTCTTTGCAGTATCAGTTCAGTTCATTAGTCATGTCCAAGTCTGCAATCCCACGGACTAAAGCACACCAAGTGTTGCTATCCGTCACTAACTCCCGGAGCTTACTCAAACTCATGTCCATCCAGTCAGTGATGCCATCCAACCATCTCATCCTCTGTCGGCCCCTTCTCCTGCCTTCAATCTTTTCCAGCATCAAGGTCTTTTCCAATGAGTCAAGTCTTCATATCAAGTGGCCAAAGTATTGGAGTTTCAGGTTTAGCATTTGTCCTTCCAATGAATATTCAGGATTAATTTCCTTTAGTATTGACTGATTTGATCTCTTTGCAGTCCAGGGACTCTCAAGAGTCTTCTCCATTACCACAGTTCAAAAGCATCAATTCTTCAGCATTCAGCTTTCTTTATAGCTCAGCTTTCACATCCGAAAAGCAAAAGAGTTTCAGAAAAACATCTATTTCTGCTTTATTAACTAAGCCAAAGCATTTGACTGTGTGGATCACAAAAAAAAAAAAAAAAAACTGTGGAAAATTCTGAAAGAGATGGGAATACCAGACCACCTGAACTGCCTCTTGAGAAACCTGTATGCAAGTCAGGAAGCAACAGTTAGAACTGGACATGGCACAACAGACTGGTTCCAAATAGGAAAAGGAGTACATCAAGGCTGTATATTGTCACCCTGCTTATTTAACTTCTATGCAGAGTACATCATGAGAAACACTGGGCTGGATGAAGCACAAGCTGGAATCAAGATTTCCGGGAGAAATATCAATAACCTCAGATATGCAGATGACACCACCCTTATGGCAGAAAGTGAAGAAGAACTAAAGAGCCTCTTGATGAAAGTATAAGAGGAGAGTGAAAAAGTTCGCTTAAAGCTCAGCATTCAGAAAACTAAGATCATGGCATCCAGTCCCATCACTTCATGTCAAATAAATGGGGGAACAGTGGAAACAATGGCTGACTTCATTTCCTTGGGCTTCAAAATCACTGCAGCCAAGAAATTAAAAGACACTTGCTCCTTTCAAGAAAAGCTATGATCAACCTAGACAGCATATTAAAAAGCAAAGACATTACTTTGCTGACAAAGGTCCATCTAGTCAAGGCTATGGTTTTTCCAGTAGTCATGTTTGGATTTGAGAGTTGGACTATAAAGAAAGCTGAGCACTGAAGAATTGATGCTTTTGAACTGTGGTATTGAAGAAGACTCTTGAGAGTCCCTTGGACTGCAAGGAGATCCAACCAGTCCATTCTAAAGGAGATCAGTCCTGAGTGTTCATTGGAAGGACTGATGTTGAAGCTGAAACTCCAACACTTTGGCCACCTGATGCGAAGAGCTGACTCATTTGAAAAGACCCTGATGCTGGGAAAGATTGAAGGCAGGAGGAGAAGGGCATGAAAGAGGATGAGATGGTTGGATGGCATCACTGACACGATGGACAAGAGTTTGGGTAAACTCTGGGAGTTGGTGACGGACAGAGAGGTCTGGTGTGCTGCGGTCCATGGGATCACAAAGCGTCGGATACAACTGAGTGACTGAACTGAACTGAATTCACATCCATACATGACTGCTAGAAAAAGCATAGCTTTGACTAGATGGACTTTTGTCAGAAAAGTAATGTCTCTGCTTTGTAATATGCTATCTACATTGGTCATAGCTTTTCTTTCAAGGAGCAAGCATCATTTAATTTCATGGCTGCAGTCACCATCTGCAGTGGTCTAGGAGCCTAAGAAAATAACGTCTGTCACTGTTTCCATTGTTTCCGCATCTATTTGCCATGACGTGATGGGACTGGATGCTATGATGTCAGTGTTTCAAATGTTGAGTTTTAAGCCAGCTTTTTCACTCTCCTGTTTCATTTTCATCAAGAGGCTCTTTAGTTCTTCGCTTTCTGCCATGAGGGTGCTGTCATCTTTGTATCTGATATTATTGATATTTTTCCTGGAAATCTTGACTCCAGCCTGTGCTTCATTAGCCCTAATTTAGCATGATATACTCTGCATAAAATTTAAATAAGCAGGGTGACAATATACAGCCTTGACATACTCCTTTCCCAATTTGGAACCAGTCTGTTGTTCCATGTCCGGTTCAGTTCAGTCACTCAGTCACGTCCAACTCTTTGCAACCGCATTAGCCACAGCACACCAGGCCTCCCTGTCCATCACCAACTCCCGGAGTGCACTGAAAACCATATCCATTGAGTTGTTGATGCCATCCAACCATCTCATCCTCTGTCGTCGCCTTCTCCACCTGCCTTCAATCTTTCCCACCATCAGGGTCTTTTCAAATGAATCAGTTCTTCAAATTAGGTGGCCAAAGTATTGGAATTTCAGCTTCACATCAGTCCTACCAATGAACACCCAGGACTGATCTCCTTTAGGATGGACTGGTTGGATCTCTTTGCAGTCCAAGGGACTCTCAAGAGTCTTCTCCTACACCCCAGGTCAAAAGCATCAATTCTTTGGTGCTCAGCTTTCTTTATAGTCCAACTCTCACATCCATACATGACCACTGGAAAAACCATAGCCTGGACTAGACAGACCTTTGTTGACAAAGTAATGTCTCTGCTTTTTAATATGCTGTCTAGGTTGGTCATAACTGTCCTTCCAAGGAGTAAGCGTCTTTTAATTTCATGGCTGCAATCACCATCTGCAGTGATTTTGGAGCCCCCCAAAATAAAGTCAGCCACTGTTTCCACTGTTTCCCCATCTATTTGCCATGAAGTGATGGGACCGGATGCCATAATCTTAGTTTTCTGAATGTTGAGCTTTAAGCCAACTTTTTCACTCTCCTCTTGCACTCTCATCAAGAGGCTCTTTAGTTCTTCTTCACTTTCTGC
This sequence comes from Capra hircus, assembly GCF_001704415.2. NCBI lineage: Eukaryota > Metazoa > Chordata > Mammalia > Artiodactyla > Bovidae > Capra > Capra hircus. The sequence goes on from NC_030810.1 coordinate 115,363,275, forward strand.
CATAAGGGTGGTGTCATCTGCATATCTGAGGTTATTGATATTTCTCCCGGCAATCTTAAATCCAGCTTATGCTTCCTCCAGCCCAGCATTTCTCATGATGTACTCTGCATATCAGTTAAATAAGCAGGGTGACAATATACAGCCTTGACGTACTCCTTTTCCTATTTGGAACCAGTCTGTTGTGCCATGTCCAGTTCTAACTGTTGCTTCCTGACCTGCATACAGGTTTCTCAAGAGGCAGGTCAGGTATTCTGGTATTCCCATCTCTTTCAGAATTTTTCACAGTGTATTGTGATCCACACAGTCAAAGGCTTTGGCATAGTCAATAAAGCAGAAATAGATGTTTTTCTGGAACTCTCTTGCTTTTAATGATCCAGCGGATGTTGGCAATTTGATCTCTGGTTCTTCTGCCTTTTCTAAAACCAGCTTGAACTCAGGAAGTTCATGGTTCACATATTGCTGAAGCCTGGCTTGGAGAATTTTGAGCATTACTCTCCTAGCATGTGAGATGAGTGCAACTGTGCAGTAGTTTGAACATTCTTTGGCATTGCCTTTCTTTGGGATTGGAATGAAAACTGACCTTTTCCAGTCCTGTGGCCACTGCTGAGTTTTCCAAATATGCTGGCATATTGAGTGCAGCACTTTCACAGCATCATCTTTTAGGATTTGAAACAGCTCAACCGGAATTTCATCTCCTCCACTAGCTTTGTTTTTAGTGATGCTTCCTAAGGCCCACTTGACTTCACATTCCAGGATGTCTGGCTCTAGGTGAGTGATCACATCATTGTGATTATCTTCATTTATCATCATGATTATCATGGTTGCTTCTTGACCAGCATTCAAATTTCTCATGAGGCAGGTATTCCCATCTCTTGAAGAATTTTCCACAGTTTGTTGTGAGCTACACAGTCAAAGGCTTTGGTGTAGTCAATAAAGCAGAAGTAGATTTTTTTTTTAACGTCTACTTTACAGTATGAAAGTGAAGTTGCTCAGTCATGCCCTACTCTTTGCCACCCCATGGACAGTAGCCTGCACCAAGCTCCTCCATCCATGGGATTTTCTAGGCAAGAGTACTGGAGTGAGTTGAGTATACTTACACACAAATCAGCCCCCAGTTGCATCTGGGAAACCCAGATGGGTCCTTTGCAGCTTGGGCCCCCTCTGGGATCTTCACACTTTCAAAATGGTATCTCACACGCCATCCCTCTACTTCTCTAATAAGGACCTGCAACACTCCCACAAGTGCCAGGCCCACTCCTGTGTCCCAGAGTCACAAAAGCCAAGCTGTCAAGGTTCGCCTTACTTTTGCCAAAACTTTTTATCCAATTTGACCAACTGTGCCTGAGGATATGGTTGATGCATTGTGAATTCAGTCACACGGGGGGCCCTTCGAGGATCCCCTCCCCTCTGGGCCATAGGCTGCTCAAGCTTCACTTTTTGCTGTACAATGGGCCTCACTGCCAAGCGGCGACATGCAGTCTCATAACGTTCATCATCACCATCACTTAATGCCTCACAGTCTGAGATGCTGATTCTTTCTGGGCCACGGGGTTCTTGCTCTGAAGCCAGTCCTCTAGTTCTTCCAAGGGTCTCTGCACATTGCACACTGACACAGCATCACAGAGAGCACTACCCATATTCATTTCAGGGCAGTCAGGAAAATCCACCCGCAGTGCCAGCAGCATCCCAGTGCTGCCTTGTCTGGCAAACAGGAACTCGCCCTTGTGATGCCTTTTCATTGCTATCCAGTGAACTGTCCACCACCTCCCAGGCTTCCACCAGAGCCTACACTGAGAGGATCACGGCCACACAGTGCCACATGCTGTCTGGTGGCCACTGGCTTCCTCCATGCAGAGGCACCTCAGGCTCCTCTACCCACTGGGTACCCTGCTGACTATGCCAGTTGTATTGCCGTTCATGCTGTGCACACTGTTAGTTGAACTCAGGGTAGGCAAGGCATGAGCGAAGAGGCTGGAAGGAGACTAGGGGAGCCATAGGAAATGCAGACACGTTTATTCTCCCCTGGCTGGCACATCAGCCGTAGCAGCAGGCACACTATATTCTCTCCTCTCATGGCTGACCCAACGGACACAGCGGTGACACGGCAGGATTGCCACCAGATTTTTGGGTGGAGCTCATACATCCGTACAGCACAAAGTAGCCCCTGACCAAGTGGGTACCGCGTGAGGGGCATGCACAGTGCTATAAATGATCTCAGCTGTTAAATACTCATTATCTACAAAACGTGGGGCGAGAGAGCCTGAACGTGCCATTTGGCTAATTTGATCTCTCCCCTCAAGTGCCTGTTCTTGGAGTCTGCGAATAGAATCAACACTTGTCATTCCTTGGTTCACAGTGAGAGTCTCCCCATGGAGTCTCAGGCCCTTATCAGTGTCCCTTCAGTTACCCTCAAAGGGAATTCAGCCTTGAGAAAACATGCTGGAACCTCTTATGGCACAAAGTGGAGGGACAAAAAATAGCTAATGCAGTAGGCAATTTTATGGTGATATTTAGGGATACACTAAATCTTAAAGAGTGTCCTATAGATCTACTAATGTATTGTTCTAATTTTAAAGATTCAGATATTAAAACCAAGGTTGATTAAGTAACTATCCCAGGTCAAACTCAGTGGCAGAATCAAGCGTCTGCCACAGCATAGGGGCTCACAGGGGACTTTCCTGGTGGTCCAGTGGAATCCACCTTCCAAAACAGAGAACACAGATTCAATCCCTGATGGGCGAGCTAAAATCTCACATGCTGCGGGACAACTAAGGCTTCGTGCCACAACTGAGACCTGACGCAGCCAAAAATAAATTTATATAAGCATAGGGTTCTGGTCTTCTTCCTGATACCCACTATTTCATACTGCCATTCTTACTAACCCACCTCCACACTCCCCCCACCCCCCACCCCCAGGCACACACACTTTTCTTCCTCATGAGACGAAACACATATAGACTCTCCACTTCTCTTTTGAAAATGCAACGTTTTCACTCTTGTCAACTCTTTCCCACCTCTTGCTTTCTCTTTCACCCCCAAGCCATTTAGGTCATTAGAAAAAAGTGTCTGAAAGCCTCAAGGAAACCAATATTTCTTGCAACATTCAAACCCTCCATTGTTCTGAGGGCCAGGAATTCCACAGTCAGCATTTTTGTGCTATTTCTATTGAAACCAAAAAGAAAGTATAGGAGAAAGTTATCTGAGAATTTAAGAGCCTCCGGAAAAATAAAAAAGTTCAGTATAAATTTCATTTTGGAAACCATGGACTATTCTATAACAGGAGGGTTTTTATTACTTTAGTGATAGCCAGCAGCAGGCTAGACTCACTGGACTAATTATTACTAGCAATTATTAATGAACATCACTGGGCAATACCACCATCACCTTACTGTGCCATGTGGGGGTCATCTACTTATCCACTTTATTGGTCAGCTTCCTTTTTGGAAAGAGCATTTACTGCTCCATTTCCTAGAGCTCTGTGAAGTAATAAAAGCCCTCTATGCCCTGGAGAAGAGAGCTATGTAAATATCAGGAGCATCTTGATGAAGTACCTTGGATTTATACGGCTTCCTTACTCCAAGGAGCTATGCATCCACTGCATGACTCATCATCACAACCACCCTGCAAGAAAACAAAGATGGCAGGTACCATTCACTCCACCTTACAGATGGGAAAGAGGAGATGGAATAGACCTTGTCTGTAGTCTTCCAACCAACCTGTGATTCATAGATGAAGGTGATTTTTCAAAAGCAGAGTGCTATGTGTTTTTACAAACAAAGCTAAAAATCTCAACTAAAATATCCAGGTATCTTGCATTAGAGTGTATATTTACATGTGATATGATGGCTGGATGATAGATTAGAAAGCGTGAAATTTGGAGTCAGAGGATCTAGATTTAAATTCTGGCTATGGCTTCTATAGGTTATAAATTACTACTCCAGTAATTGACTTGTTTCTTTAAGATACAAATTTGTATTCTTATTTTTTATTGTTTATTATGTTATAATAAAATTTTTATAATAGATGTATTCAAAAGCAATTGATAAATGTTAAAATAATGCAAATAGTTGTCAACTATTGTAATCTAGACCCTATCATTTAAATATATATATGTACTATAAAGAAAAACTGCTAACCTGTCTTTTTTTAAACACAGTAGAAAATTGAAGCCACACATTAAAAGTTCCTGAAGGTCATCTAGCAAAGGCTCTTTAGCAAAAACTAAGTAAACACTCTGTTTACATGACAGAAGATTCCAAAGTTATAAAATTTGAAAGCTCAAGTTGGAAAATAGTCCACAAAATTTCACAACTTTTTCAGTGTTCTGTGCTAAACTGCAGAGATATTTTCTTAGACTACATGTTGTTTCATCTCCAGAAAATCACTTGGTCCTCTGTAGGTGACTTACTGCAAATCATACATTTGGTAATAAGGCCAATGTTAGCACACTGTCTCTCCCTATGGGCACGTATTGACCTTTCCACTTCATGTAAGTATATGCGTGCATACACGTGTGCTAAATCGCTTCAGTTGTGTCTTGACTCCCTTCCAAGCTCCTCTGTCCATGGGATTCTCCAGGCATGAACACTAGAGTGGGTTTCCATGATCTTATTTCTCCAAGGGATCTTCCCAACCCAGGGATCGAACCCATATCTCTTACGTCTCCTGCCTTGTCAGGAGGGTTCTTTGCCACTAGTGTCACCTGGGAAGCCCTGGAGGGGCTCTTAAACTATTCCACTCAAAGATCCATAGTGACTTCCAAAATGTGGTGGTTGTTATTAATTCACCTTATTTTCTTTCTAGCCCATTGTGTAGTTCTTGCCAGCAACTAACTTTCCATCAATTAGAAATGGATCCTTCTTTTGAGATTCTTTTAGTGTCGATCTAATAACAACACTGTCATGAGTATCATATAGACTATTGAATATAACAAAGTAATTCTCAGTTAAGTAATTATTCAGACTGGCTTCTTCCCTCTCTATACCTTGTGTGATTTTTTCTGTCTATTAGCTCTTCTCCCCTAATCACATGTCAAGTAGCACACCTCAGTCTCCTTTCTTGTCCCACATAAGCCGTAGATTTTTCTGTAGATCCTCATCATCTCTATTGACTATTTTGTGTATGATATTTGCTATTGTACACATTAGGATAGTCATGTCCCTATCAGTGAAAATCATACTGCCTGAGTGCTATCCCCATTTTAAAGATAGGAAGATACAACTAACATTGTGCGTGAAGTCAGAGGATGGCTAGACAACTAGGGGCAGGCAGATCGGCAGATTGGTTTCATGCTGTATGACATTCCACAGTAATTGGAAGCAACACTTGTCAAAAAGTATTTTATGGTCAGTTGTTATGACAGGGTTGGAGACAAATGTATTCTGCGATATAGGAATGAGATTGGGGGATAGAGGGACATACTCTTGAAAAAATACTTGCCAAATTGAACTAGAACAAGTGGTAGGTGTCACTATTGGTTCAGAAATTAGAGACTATGTGAAAATTATCAAAAAAAAAAAAAAATCCACCCAGGGAAGGAGTGTGGACCAGTTCTTATAGGCTGGCTCTTTGGGTAATACTGAAACAATTCAATACTAAGAAATTAAAATAAATTTCATTTTCCTTGACCTGACTTTCAGCACTTTTCGTTGTCTGACTCAAACCTGCCTTCCCAGTATTATCTCTAACAAATCAGTTTATCAAATTACCCCAGTATAATAAATGGTTTATTTACTATCCAAACTTATTTTACCTTTTATTGATGCAAAATATTCCCCATGTCTCCCAGAAGTTCTTCTCTTTGCTTTCTATATATTCAGATCATACACATTCTTGCAGATGAGGTTAAAATTTCTCTCCTTCCTCACAGTTTTGCTTCCATATTTAAATTCTTACAGCAATTATAGAATCATTCATTTGGCAATTAATCATGCCCTCAGATTTTCAGTGTGTATTTGATTACCTTGTTGGTTTATCTCTGGCTTTACTAACTCTCTGCATTTTTCTGACGTTTAACCTTAACTAACATGGATTCTCCCTGACAAAGGAAAAGTCTCCTATTTCTTTCTTTTTTTTTCAGTCTCCCTGGAGAAATGATTTTGTTACACACTTTCAAAGCCCTAGGCATCTAGGAGGGAGAAGCAAAGAAAAGCAAGGGAGGCAGGTCGCCAGGCCTCCATCCCTAATTCAAGCAGAGCCCCAAGTTTGCCTGATCTATATTTCACTGTTTTTGGATGTCTGAACCATAGTTTTATATTTCTTTATTCCATGGCACTGACCTAGTGCTTTTTGAAGAAAAACAGAGGTGGCATGATCATACTGTAAATAGACCTTCAGTTAGTGTAATAAGACATATCCTGATCTAAATCCTCCCAATAAAAACCCAATGAATTATATCCAGCCTCTCAGAGCCTCAGATTTCTTATTTGGGAATTAAAGTCTGTGGAGTAGATTTCCTTGAGGATCTCCACCCTTATTTCTCTCCCTACACCCATCTCTCAAAACCACCTCAACTTTAGAATACAGAGAAAAGGCTCAGTAAGTGTCAGAAGGATGAATCCTGCTAGCCCCATCAGAGTCATCCAATTTTATATATATATAAAATCATATATATATATATATATATGTGTGTGTGTGTGTGATCTTCTACTTTGTTTTGGAGTTCTAGTTAATGGTTAAAATCATCTGCTTTAATAATTCGAAGTATTACCAACTGCACCAGGAAATAAAGAAAACAAAGCATTCCAAGTACTCATCTCCAATTTTTCATAAATTAGAGCTAGCTATCAAGGGGGTGTGCAACGGCACCTGCTAAGCTTCCTTCCGTCTGGGCTGAGCCAGGAGAAACGCCAACCAGATCAGTCACAACAGCCTCCTGAGCGGGGAGAAATGAAGGCTGCTCAATTTTGTATTCTGCTCATTTCTATTTTAGAAGAAAACAGTTGACACTGTCTCACTGAAAAGAAAATGCACTCAGATTTCATCATCAAATAGTTTTTATTATTAATCCCCAGAGGGTGTATGGGGCTGTTCTAAGCATGCCAATGTGCCTGCCACCTGCTAGTGGCATTTTTGCGTGTCAGAACCTGGTCTTCTCGCCGTTGCTGCTAAAGGTGAGAAAGGGCAGTGACAAAAGGATTAAAGAGATGAAAAATAGATGTTGAAGGAAAGGTCACAGGAATTGTGAAAGGTTAGTAAGGGGGGGAAGGCAAAAGGGTTGCCTGGTTACTGTACTGGATTTGAGGGATGATTTTCAGGTGGGGCATTATCTGTGAGCCTCTAACACAGATAGCCTCTAACACAGCAGAATATCAAACAAGAGGGAACACATTTAGATCAAGTGGAGGAAATGTTGATCTGCCAAAAGAAATGGACTACTTAGAGACTGTAGAAATCCTTTCCCTGGCGATAGTTAAGGAAGAACAGAGATTCATATCTCTTGAGAGAGGGACATAATGTATCAAGTCTGTTTGAAGGCAGGACTGTGGGCTCTTAGGTCATGATTTCACAATTATCCTCAAATGACTGTCATGATTTCCAAGCTCAAAGATCTTCATGTGGAGACATCCCACTCTGGCAGTGCAAAATCAGGAAAGAACGCATGTAAGAATTAAAGATTTTAAAATTTAAAAAATAAAAAAATAAATTAAAAAAAAATAAAAATAAAAGAAATAGGTATCTGAAGTAAGCCCTGAGTGAGACCTTGACAATCGGGAATAAAGAGAAAGGCAATGCTAAGTAAATTAAACAAAGGCAAAGAAGCAGCACATAAATGAGGTAAGTGACTATGCTGCTGCTGCTGCTGCTAAGTCGCTTCAGTCGTGTCCGACTCTGTGCGACCCCATAGACGGCAGCCCACCAGGCTCCCCCGTCCCTGGGATTCTCCAGGCAAGAACAATGGAGTGGGTTGCCATTTCCTTCTCCAGTGCAGGAAAGTGAAAAATGAAAGTGAAGTTGCTCAGTAAGTGACTATAACATCTCAGAATTAATGATACAGATTTAGAAGTAAGGCTGCAGTTTGAATCCAGACTCTACATCTTACTAGTCACATGACCTAGGAGGCTTCTAAGCCTCAACTTTTTCATCTATGTAATGAGAAAATGGTAAAAAAATAAAAAAGGAAAAAAAAAAAAAACCTTTCAGAGAGCTGTTGTCAGGATTAAATGAGACATACAAGGAAGAGATAGCAAAGTGCTAGTACACAGTAGGTACCTAATTAATGGTATAGCAATAATATTAATGGCAATAATTACTACTACAAAAAGGAAAGTGATTCAATTTTACTGGAAAATTGAATGTGTATAAGTGAATAACGAAAGATAAGATGAGTACACTACCATATTCCATAACATGTACCTTTCAGTGAAATTATCCTATTTCTCTAAAGCAAACTTCTTATGAATCCCCAATACCTGGTTAGTTGCTCCGTTCTCTGCTCTCAAAGCACTATGAATATGCCTCTGTTAGAGAACTTGGCCCAGAGAACTGTGAGCATTGGTGTGACTCAGCTCCATGAAGACAAGTGTGAGTCCTGTTGCATTTTCTAGCCTTGTCTCCAACATATGCTTGGCATAGAGCTGGAGCTCAGAACCGTGTAAGTGAGTCACTTGCTCTTCTAGCTGCCTCTGGTACTTCCCTCCTGTAAAGGGGCAAGAGAAGCTCTTGTGGTTTGATTTCCTTCAGCACCATGCAGGAGACCTGGGAGGAGGGCGCCCATGCCCAGGGCAGGGCTAACCTCTACTTGCCATGTACCCCAGTGCTTCTGGTGTTCTCAGCACTCACAGTGACCTTGGGCCTGTGGAGCTACAGCCAGATCCTAAGCCTGAGCCACATCTTAGTAAACCACGGGGCTGCATTTAATGAAACCTCAACCTAAAAATTGTCCCATGGAATGAGTGACTCATTCTTCATTTTCAATGCTTCTCCATTACTCCGCATGGATCTATACCAGATACAGTTTCCCAGTTTAGTGTATTACCTAAAGCACCAAGGTGACTGTCTGTTCTAATAACATAAAAGACATGATTAGATTCCAAGTCTGCCTATGATGGAGTAGAAAGAACCTTAGACTGAGACGGTGTGGGTTTGAATTTGGTTTGGCCTCATGTTAGTTTTTTGGATCTTCTAAGCCGTTTGGTCTCTGTATCATCTTCTGACAGTAAAGTGGCAATAATCATGCTCTCCTTACAGGGTTTTCATGAAGATAAAGGGATTTGTTTATCTGTTTGTTTACTCATTCATTTATTCATCTTTCATATTCTGTCTGATTCAAGAAAGAAAAGAAACAGTGTTTCTGTGATAGTTTGAAAATTGTACCATATAAATGCAAAGTGTTATGTTATCCTCAAGTGTCTTCAAAGTGTTCCTATAAAATAATTACTGTCCACTTTTATTAAGACAGCCACAAGGAATAAGGGTTGTCAAAAAATCAAGTACTCAATAAGTAACCAGCTCACTGAATTATAATAGGGCGTAATTCCCCATGTTCACGTAATTTAAAGTGAATCACATCTTTAAAAATTAAATGCATAAATCATTTTATCTATTATGGTCTTGTTTCAATGTTGTGAATATTTTTAGCATTGTGAAGGATCTTGAATTTTTGTAGGCTATTTTCAATAGTCAATAACATTGCTAGTTTGAGGGCAGTAATGGTCCTGGCATGACTGTTTTTTAAACACTTGAATATTATTCAGAAACAAAATGTAAGAGAGAATCTGAAAGGAAAAAAAAAAAAACTTAGATATAAATCAATCATCAAAATGGAATGTGGGTTGTTAAGATTCAAAAGCAATAATTTCCAACCACTGGAAAATTAATGGTAGTCAATTCTACTGTTATTGGTTCACCTAAGGACTTCTACATGCGGAACACACACACAGAGAGCAGAATGCAGTATAATTTGGTGAAAAGGTAAATGGCACATGGAGTAAGGAAAAAAAAATCAATCCTCGCTTCTCTGAGTCAAGTGCTCGTAAGTAATACAAGTCACTTAATCTTGACACTCAGTTGCCTGTAAATTCTGTAAAATGAAGATTGCAATACCCACTTTACCTACCAGGATCGTGGAAATCAAATGAATTAATATACATTAAAAACTTGAAACAGTCACATTCCTTTTCCTGCATGCCTATAGTGTCGCAATAGCTACTTGAACATTAAAATATATATTTATGATATTGGGTTTGGACATTGGTAGACAGCCTCAGAAATATATCTTTTTTATCTATGTGGAAAAAGTACAATTCTGGAGGTGTGTAATAAAATGACCACAACAGCCTGGGTAAAAACTTCTAGAATCTTGATACTGACCATCAAATTTCCTCCCATCCTCCCAGTGATGGCCTGCTTTTGACCATTTACTGGATGTCTTTTCTATTTATTCTAGTGATTAATCTGGGATTTCAGCAAAATTGAAGTCACCTCTCTGAGAAATTTGAGTATTACAACTATTTTTCCTACTAGTGCAGTTTGTCATACCTATGGGGATTCAGAAAGCTCTCCTGATTTTGCTATGGTCTTAATTTCTGCCAGTTAAATAATTTATTTCACAAATTGAACCCAAAATATGATACACACACACAGACATACACGTGCATGCACACACTGACGTGCTCAAGAACATTTTCCTAAAATTGTTTGAAAATTCCATCTACGTTTACCAAACACAGTCTTTGTACTGTTATGCCCTGCGCTCTCAAAGACTATTAGGGAGAAGGGAAGCAAACTGTCCATGCTCATCGGACACAAAACCCAAGGACCTAAGTTTGTCCTGTATGATTACAGAGAAGACATTGCAGGCTCATAAACTTGTCAAGGGATGGGAAAGAACAGGAACAACAGATGGGCAGATTATAACACATCAGGTTTAGAGACCAGACCCTAGGGCTAAAAAGCTCAAACTCTGCTGGTGCCTCTTCCATTTCACTGTGGTAGCTGTGGTAGGTTTCTTCCTTCTTTCCACGTTGAGGAGAAAGGAAGGAGGAGGCTAGCCATTCAGGTTGAGCACTTGGGAGTCACTGACTGCTGCAGTCACATTAATTATTCTCTGACTCTGTGGATTTAGACTGGAGAACAGGGACCTTGCAAGTTGCCTGCTGTGCCGGGATTCCATACCAAATACAAAAACGAAACTCCCTCTTATCAAGAAGTCACTTTTCTCAATAGTATTTCTCTAATGATCACATATTGTTTCCCAGAAAGTACTCCTAAATTATTTAAGAGGAACAGCCTGTCACCCTGTGCTTTAAGATTTGCCTGTGCATACTATTTCCTAAGGTGCACTTGATCTCATCCTTGCGGCTTTGGGAGGAAAATGACAACAAAGGAGTTTTTTGTTTTTTGTTTTTTGTTTTTTGTTTTTTTCATTTGTGTGTTTGTTTGAAAGGGTTGCTTTTATTTTGTATGGGTGAAGAGAAAATTATTAGGATTGTCTCCTAACGTGAAATTATAAATTAGAGAAATCCACTATTTCCTCCAGCCTGATTGTGTCCTATTCTCATAATATGATCAGTGGTAAGCAACCACCAAATAAAGCAAACATTTCATAATAATTAGCTCTGGCCCTTTTTAGTGAAATGATACTTTGGCCTTTAATTCACGGTAATAGCCTGCAGGTAAATCAAAAGAATAGCAAAAAAAAAAAAAAGAAGCGGGTGACATTTCAGAGAGCGCGGAATAGCGAAGCAAGTGGATGGGAGGCAAGAATCATGAAACAAGAATATGGGGGAAACAGAAGACGAAAAGGAATAGAAGGGAAGGGAAAACGGAGACCCGGGAGGTGAGGGAGGGGGTAAAGAGAGAGGCAAACAGGGAAGAGATTGCAGGTAAAAATAAAACAGAAAAAGCCCAGGTGGAATTCATGCAAACTGTTCTCATCAACACTGCTACTCCCTCCTGTCACAGGAACTGTCAAACAGGCTCCGCTCGTAATGAAAGGAAAAATATTTTATTCAGATTTATTAATTTGAAAATGAAGCCCGCCTGTCGAGAGGGGGACAGTTCTTCTCAATCTGTCATCGTTGAACCACACGCTCCTGACACCGGGATTCATTTGTCTTGTCGGCTCTGACAGTTGGATTCTCCCAGAGCTCTTCCTAGTGGATCGCCCTGGGATTTTAAACCGGATGAAACACATTCCGACAAGGAACAGCCTCTTTATTAATGCAAATTACATGAGGAGGAGAGAAAAAAAAGAGAGAAAGAGAGAGACGCCAGCAGCCGCTCTGGTGTTCTTATCCCTGTATCAGTCATTTGTTATTTACATTTATACACATTTTTCAGTTTTAATAAAAGGAGACCCGGATTTTCAGTGACATTTATGGACAGTTTGTTTCAAAAAAAAAATGATGCCATCACTATAATTGTATGCAAAAAGAAAAAAGCCCAGGACCGCACTCCCCTCCGTTGTGTGCGCGGCATCCTGGGAGCCGGGCCGCGCCTCCTCGGCGCAAGCGGGTCGCAGGAGCCGCACCCGCTCCGGGAATCGCGCTTCCAGCGGCCGCAGCCCGGCCACCGCCCCGCGGTCCAGGCCGCCTCCGCCGGCGCCGGGCACCTGCACCTGCGCGCTGCTCCGGGCGGTCCGGCCTTCGCTCTCCCAGATTCTGCCCCGACGGCCATGGAGGCCCGCCCCTTTGTCTCCAGGCCAGAGCGTTCAGCAAAGTGCTGGGCTCCTCCTCGACCGCTCGCCCACTGGGACATTTGACATAGTGCCTGCTTTTGGAGGGGCCCACGAGAAAGCTTGCATGGTAATTTCTTTTAAAATCAGAAGAAATCCTGATGGAAATGGAATCATGAAGGCAGCCTGGATTATACTGGTCTTCATGTCAATGTAAGGATAAAAGATCATGTTTCCTCTTTTATGATGGACAAAGAGTACCATGAAAACTAAAGACTGCGGAAAGGCCCTTGGAATACATGGTGTTACGGGATGTATTCTCTAGGAGGTTTTGAAGCGTCCCCCCTGGCTATGTTTCTGCTTGGACCAAGTCTGTCTTAAAAGTAGGCAAGCGATTTTTACCATGTCTTCAGTTGGCCCCAGCGTCCTGCAGAGGCAGTTGATGGTTGTCCCATATGGTTGAGCAGCTGGGATTCTGATTCCATCTCTGTCGCTGGCTGTGATGTAGCACATGCCACATGCATCCCAAGGCTGGATACTGCCCTGTAAGAGAACCCTAGGACTGAGAGATGGCTTCTGTGCTCCCCTGCTCTACCACTGAATGATTCTAGAATTCCTCAGCAGAATGATTAACGCAGCGGGTGATTTTCTGATACAGTGACAGAAGTGAAATCCTCCCATGATATCTGTCTAAAATTCTCCTTGGTATAATGGGAAAAGCATGGTCTAGGCTCTGGAGACTCGTGTTCCAATGGAGTATCAGCCTATAACTAAACATGTAACCATGGGAAATTATAGTAAAGTCCCAGGATGTCAGTTTCCTCATCTGTAAAATATGAAGGTTAGACTAAATCCAAGGGCTTCCCTGGCTGTGCAGTGGTAAAGAATCTGCCTGCAATGCAGAAGATATGAGTTTGATCCCTGGGTGGGAAGATTCCCTTGAGAAGGAAACGCCAACCCATTCCAGTATTCTTGCCTGGGAAATCCCATGGACAGAGGAGCCTGGTGGGCTACAATCCATGGGGTCACAAGAGTCAGACACAATTTAGGGACTAAACCACCATCCCCAGACTAGATTCAAGCATGGTCCCAGATCAGCAGCATGCACATTACCTGTGAGCTTGTTAGAAATGCAAATTCTCTGGCATCACCAAGATCTACCTCTGAGGAAGGCCGCCTATGTTTTATTAAGGATTTTCTGATATTACTGAAGTTTGACAACCACTGGGTTAGATGCTCCCTAAGGCTCTTTGCAGTCCCACGACTATAATGCCATATAGGTTCAGGTTGTTCCTTCATATTTACAGTATGTAAAGTCCATCCATGCTTTCATACTAAACTGCATAAATAAGCTTTGTTAATTCTGTGGGATAGCTTTTTCTTCTCTTGAACATTTAGGATCTTTATTGACAGAGTCTTGAAGAGAAGAAATTGGAGAGCAGTATTAAGCTGGGCGAAGGTCACCCAGGGCAGCCATTTCTCTAAATGCTTGTGTGTGTAGCACTGGTTCTTGAAATCTAAAAGATCGCCATCAAGCTATGAAGCATTTTTATCCATGCGTGACGGTCTTAAATCAGGTAACTCACTTCATTTTCCCTAAAATTGTCTTTCCAATTAAATGAAAGGATAAGACAAATAACCAAAAAGGCAATGAGAATTTCAGTGATGTGTAAGGATACAATTAATAGAAGCAGGGGGGACGTTGTCTTCTCCCTGGAAAAGCAACACAAAAGACTACACCTAGTCAACAGCCACATGTAAAACAAATGCCTGGACCAGTGCACATTCAGCATCAGGGTACGTATGCTTGTTTAATGATGTCTCCACGGTCTATAGAATTAATATTTAATAGCACTTGTCAGCAAGATTCTATACAAGGGTTTGTTCTGCCTTTTTTTAATGCTTGTTAGTGGCTGTGTCTTCCTGGGTTGTTCTTCTTTAATAGTAGAATTACTCTTCACATTTGCAGCAATGTTTAGCTTTCTACTGGTGACTTTGCCTTGTTTGGCAGGTTAGGGGAGAGAGAGAGGCAGGCAACAGAATTAGAAAGACCTTCCTTTGTGCCTCTTCTCGTCTCAGAGTCATAAGACATAGGAAGAAAATCAGTGGCTTTTGTTTGTTTGTTTTCACTAGTAACAGAGGGCCTATTGCATAGTATTTACACTCTCAAAATTGTTGCTTCATTATCATAGCTATCAACGTAAGTCAAAGTATTAGGAATTGTAATAGGAGGCAGATGGTCCAGTTACATATATCACAAAGATGTAATGTGTTTCAGCTTTTGGCTTTCAAAGTTATTGAACTTGATTTTAAATGGAATAGTACATTGTGATGTTAAAGTGAGCACTATTAGCCAATCACATCAGATCCCATGTCACAAGCTGGAAATGCTTGAAGATTCTGGCTTTTCTAAGAAATCATGAAGTAGAAAGTCCACTGAATGAGAAGTAAGCAACTCTGGGTCTATAGCAGGCAAACTGGAGCAGATCATGTTAACTCTCCTCTGTCCCTGGCTGTATTTCATCAGACCATAAACTATACTACCAGAAATTATAAATGCTTGCTTGTTCGCTTACTCAGTTGAGTGCTTACTGTTTAGTTCCTTGCTTGTTTTTCTTTCCCGCTAGAATACAAGTTCCATGAGGGAAGGAACCTTGTTTGTTTTATTCAGTGGGTCCTTTGAGACTTTCTCTTTCTCTCCCAGGGACTGAGTGCTGTGTCAGGTGTGTGGTAGAACCATATAGATATTAAGTGAAAGACCAAATGCATGAATATGTTCATGTGTGCTAATGCCATTGCATAGGCAGAAATAGAAGATCTTTGGTTCCAGCCCTACCTGGTATAGAACTTGAGTTCCCCCCCATAACAAACTGTAACCTCGGACAAGATAACAAGGGCCTCCACCTTGGAGGGCTGTTGTACGGACTGGAGACAGAGGCTAGAAAATGTTCATCCTTGTGCCTGGCCCATGGTAGGTATTTGATAAAGGTAACGATTGTGTAATTATGGTCTCAAATAAGTTGTGTGCTTAAAAGCAACTGTTAGGTTTTCTACTTCATCTCTCAAATTCCCAAGCACATTGAAGGACAAATAGTAGGAGCTTAATAAATATGGGTTTGACTGCTTGGTTGAGAAACTCCATCTGTAAGCACAATGGGAAAAATTTGTTTCATAAATAACCCCAATCCGCAGATACTTATCAAGTAACGACAATGACCAAGGAATTATGCTTGTCACTGTGTTCGCCAGACATTAGTAAAAAATTAGAAAACAAAACATCTCTAAAATTCTAAGTGAAAATCCTACTTGTTAAGCTCATTTTCACACTGAAAGGTTGGCTCTGGGGTACACAGTTTCTATAACTCAAGTTCAGGCTCATACTTAGGAATTTACCGAAACACTGGTAGTCTTAGCAACTGTCAAGAGATAAATGTGTTTTCTGCTCTGTTCCTATGTATAATTTGCACATACTGATTATTTATCTGCTCAAGACAGCCCGTGTGGTGTCTTTTCATCTGTCCAGCACCACACTCCTTTTACCCTATCCTAGACCTTGTCTATCCTTTATAGACTTAACAGCAATCTGTTTTAAGAAAAGAAAATAAATCAGTTTCCCAGGAAATCTACATGAGTATTTTCTCCAAAGAGAGTATCCCACTGAGAGAGACATGGGCCTTGGCCATTGTTTTGTTAAATAGTAATAACTTAAAATGTGATGACAGCAGCTGATGCTTAACTACAGGATAAGGACCGGTCTTGTTAGCGTTGCCTGGCAACCTGTGTGTGACATCTCAGAGAATCTGAAGGGATCCAATGAGTCAGAAGAGGCCACAGCATTGGGATCAAGGGAACTTAAAGGTCACTGAGGAGCCAGAAAACTCTCTGCTGATCTCTGCAAGATAAAATTGAAGAATCTGTGAATAGAAGTGTGTATAAACCAAATCCAATTTTTCCTTGATTTCCTAACATCCTTAAAAAGAAGGGATAGAAGTCATAGACACATACATTTTTGAGTCTTTTTATGGCCTCTTTTTATTATTAATTTTTAAGTTGAAGAACTATAAATACTTAGAGAAATACTCAGAGAATTTCAAGGACTGCTCAAGAGGGAATCCAACCCTGAAAAGTTTTTGACATGATAAAAGAAAAAAATAATAAAGAAAAAACAACTTCTCTGCAAAATAAACTAATCTACTTAACACCAAGGTTTCAGCATTCAAATAACAGTTTTCTGGTAAAAATTCTATGTGGCTGAGCCTGGTCAACTTACACATGTGCAACATCCAGAAGTACTAAAATTTACTCAACTTTCTATAAATCATATTGACCAGGCTGTAATATGCCATACAGTCTATTATATGTTGGAGACAGAAAAAAAAAAAAAAGGCTCACTGTCTATACCTTCAAAAGGTGCACAGTTCTCAGGGATGGGGGAGTGAGAGTAAGCTATGTATTTATGTGCATTTGTGATTCCTGTTCCAAATTATAGGGTCCACTGAGGCTTCTGGTGATGGCATGTTCAATCACTTCAGTTCAGTCACTCAGTCGTGTCTAACTCTGCCATCCTATGACTGCAGAATCCCAGGCTTCCCTGTCCATCACCAACTCCCTGAGATTTCTCAAACTCATGTCCATCGAGTTGGTGATGCCATCCAACCATCTCATCCTCTGCCACCATCCCCTTCTCCTCCTGCCTTCAATCTTTGAAGACCCTGACAATCAGGGTCTTTTCAAATAAGTCAGTTCTTCGCATCAGGTAGCCAAAGTATTGGAGTTTCAGCTTTAGCATCAGTCCTTCAATGAATATTCAGTACTGATTTCCTTTAGGATTGACCGGTTGGAAGAGTCTTCTCCAACACCACAGTTCAAAAGCATCAATTCTTCAGCATTCAGCTTTCTTTATAGCCCAACTCTCACATCCATACATGAGTACTGGAAAAATCATAGCTTTGATTAGCTGGACCTTTGTTGGCAAAGTAATGTTTCTGTTTTTTAATACGCTCTCGAGGTTGGTCATAGCTTTTCTTGCAAGGAGTAAGCATCTTTTAATTTCATGGGTGCAGGCACCATCTGCAGTGATTTCAGAGCCAAGATAATAAAATCTGTCTTTGTTTCCATTGTTTCCCCATCTATTTGCTATGAAGTGATGGGATTGGATGCCATGATCTTCATTTTCTGAATGTTGAGTTTTAAGCCAGCTTTTTCACTCTCCTCTTTCACTTTTATCAAGAGGCTCTTTAGTTCTTCTTTGCTTTCTGCCATAAGGGTGGTGTCATGTGCATATCTGAGGTTACCGATATTTTTCCTGGAAAACTTGATTCTAGCCTGTGCTTCATCCAGTTCAGCATTTGCACGATGTACTCTTCATGTAAGTTAAATAGGCAGAGTTACAATATACAGCCTTGATGTACTCCTTTCCCTCTTTGGAACCAGTCTGTTGTTCCATGTCCAGTTCTAACGTTTGCTTCCTTTTTCATATGGATTTCTCAGGAGGCAGTTCAGATGGTCTGGTATTCCCATCTCTTAGAATTTTCCATAGTTTGTTGTGATCCACACAGTCAAAGGCTTTGGTGTAGTCAATAAAGCAGCAATAGATGTTTTTCTGGAACTCTCTTGCTTTCTCTATGATCCAACAGATGTTGGCAATTTGATCCATAAGCCTCATCCTTATTCATCAGAGGGCAGACAGAATGAAAACTGCAATCACAGAAAACTAATCAAACTGATCACATGGACCACAGCCTGGTCTAACTCAAGGAAAGTATGAGCAGTACCATATAGGGCCACCCAAAACAGACGGGTCACGGTAGAGAGTTCTGACAAAATGTGGTCCAGTGAAGAAGGAAATGGCAAACCACTTCCGTATTCTTGCCTTGAGAACCCCATGAAACAGTATGAAAAGGCATGTTCAATAAATATCGATTAATCCAGACCTGACATTTGGAAGTTGTCCTTGACCTTTCTCTCACTTCTACCCCCTAGACAAACACAGGTCCCATCATCCTGACCTCTTAATTAGGCCTTAGCCTCTTCTTCTGCCCATCTCTTCTGCTAACTCCTTAGATTCAGCTCAGTTCAGTTCAGTCACTCAGTCATATCCAGCTCTTTGCAACCCCATGGACTGCAGCATGCCAGGGTTCCCTGTCCATCACCAACTCCTGGAGTTTACTCAAACTCATGCCCATTGAGTCGATGATGCCATCCAACCATCTCATGCTCTGCCATTGTCTTCCTTCTCCTCCTGCCTTCAATCATTCCCAGCATCAGGGTCTTTTCACACGAGTCAGGTCTTCCATCAAGTGGCCAAAGTATTGGAGTTTCAGCTTCAGCATCAGTCCCTCCAGTGAATATTCAGGACTGATTTCCTTTTGGATGGAGTGGTTGGATCTCCTTGCAGTCCAAGGGACTCTCAAGATTCTTCTTCAGCACCACAGTTCAAAAGCATCAATTATTTGGTGCTCAGCTTTCTTTATAGTCGAACTCTCACCATATATGACTACCGTCATGTATGGTTGTGAACTCCTTAGATTGGCCCACACTATCTCTTGCTTGGACTTGTGGAACAGCTTCCCAGTTGATCTGTTTCTCCTTTTATACCTCCAAACAGTTGTCACACTTTCTGGGTTCTAATCTCAAATCTGTGACTTTTGGTGTTGAATTTCTCTGCACCTTACTTTTGTCATCAGTGAAATGAGGATAACAATAGCCTTTATCTTACAACTTTGTTTTGAAAACTGGACTGCCTTTAGAATAATATCTAGCTTATGGTAGTGAAGTGAAAGTCACTCAGTCATGTCCGACTCTTTGCGACCCCATGGGCTATACAGGCCATGGAATTCTCCAGGCCAGAATACTGGAGTGGGCAGCCTTTCCCTTCTCCAGGGGATCTTTCCAACCCAGGGATTGAACCCAGGTCTCCCACGTTGCAGGTGGATTCTTGACCAGCTGAGCCACAAGGAAAGCCCAAGAATACTGGAGTGGGTAGCCTAACCCTTCTCCAGTGGACCTTCCCAACCCAGGAATCGAAGCAGGGTCTCCTGCATTGCAGGCAGATTCTTTACAAACTGAGCTATGAGGAAAGCCCATAGCTCATAGTAAGCACTCAATAAAAATTAGCTGTTTATCATCAGTGCCTTCCCTTCCTTAAAATAGTGTCCATTGTACTTAGAATAAAAGGAAAACCATTAAGGCATAAAAGTCCCTTCTTGACCTCAACTCTGCCTCTCTGTGCCCTCATCTTGAATCGATAACAAACCCAATTTCACTTGAATCTATGCCTCAGCTATGCTAGTCTTCTTAAATGATTCAAAAGAGCCAAACTGGTCACCTCAGGGCCTTTGCACCTGTTGTTCTCTTTTTCCCTGAAAATCAGCATGATTAACCCCTTTCATTTTTTAGGTCCTGGGTTAATGTGATCTCTTTTCAGAAACCTTCCCTGGCCTCCCTATCCACAGTACATCCATGCTTCTGTGAGTTTATCCAGTCTTTGTTTGCTTCCTCCCATCACTTACTATGGAGGGATTTCACTCTTTCCCTAGGACAAGAGTCAGCAGATTTTTTCTATAGAGGGCCAGAGAGTAAATATTGTAGTCTTTGTGGGCCATACCATCTTTATCACAACTACAACAGTCCACTAGAATTGTAGAGTGAAAGCAGTTATAAGTATAAAACTGAAATAAGCATATCCATGTTCCCATAAAACTTCATTTCTAGACACTGACACTTGAATTCCATATAATTTTAAATCATGAAATATATTCTTTTGATTTTTTTCAACTATCAAAAAATGTAAAAACCATGCTAGACTCACAGATCATATAGAAACAGGTGAATTTGGCCCTGCACCAGAATATAAACTTCGTGAGGAGAGAGATACACTTATCATATCACTGGTATACTACAGGATTTGATCCAGGGCCTCATATATAATGGCTCGTGTTAGTTACTTTTTCAATAAATAAATAAATCTCCCTGTAAGTTGTAATGAGCACAGCTAGATCTATTACACACTGAGCAAAATGGAAATTTGAATAGAAATAATTAAAAATTAATTTTCATTCTGTGTTTATAGTTTACAAAGTACTTCCATATACATTTCTCTTTTTTTTTTTTGCAATAAATAGGGCAACTGCATAAATTTCTGTTTATGAGTTTCAGCATGAATTTCTCAAGGTAATACAGCTAATTAATGATGCAGTTTAATCTTCAGAAGGAGAAGCTGTTTCCTCTCTGGACCAACACCACAGTCATTTCCTGGAGACTATTGGAAATGAAAATTCTCAGGCACCACCCTAAACCTACTGAATCAAAACTTCAATTGTGAGGCCCCAAAATCTATGGTTCCACACACCCTATGGGTGTTTTTGTTGCATGTGAATGCTTGAGAACTATTGCTGTGGGCCAGTGGCTCTGAACACTGGCTTCACCTTAGAATCACCTGGAGAGTTTATACAAACCATCAGTGCCGGGGCCCCACCCCCGAGAATCTGACTCATTTCATCTGGGGTAGGGTGCAGGCATCAGTTGTTTTAACAACTCCCCAGGTGATGCTGAAGTACATCTGGAGTCAAAGGCTACTGCAGTCAAGGCCATGCTGCTTCTCCTAACAGGAAAGAAATGTTGCCCAAATTAGTTAGAATCACCTGCCACAGAGCCAAGCCAATATTAAGTCCTGAACTTATTCTCTTCATGGGACACCAAAAGATGGATTTCCTACTACCTCAGAGAACTTAATAGAGTTTCACAGACACCACAGGCCCACAGAAAAAGACCTGCCCCAATAATCTCTCATGTTCCAATTTCTCTTCAGGCTTTTATTCCCATTGCCATGGCCCCCTCCACTCCTGCTTCCATCAGCTGACTGCACCAATTCCATTAGAACTAAGGGCAGGTGCAGCCTGGAATGAAGCAGGAACTCATCTGTTTCTCCACATTCTCACTCCTGATGTTTGCTAGTTTGTATGATTAATTTTATCAATTTTCCTGACCTGCTTTGCCACTGAAATAAATATGACAGCTGCTGTGCTGCCTCCATTCTTCCTCTTGCCAAGTGAGATGCTGAGATGTGTTTTCTTGTTGATTGCAGACTTGGGCAAATATCAAGTAAACAGACTAAACAGGATTCATCCTGGTCATACCGACAAAGCAGGTGTGGAATAAAATACTCATGCTTTAGTAGATATAAATCAGAGAAAGCTGATTTCCCATCTTCTAGATTTCCTAGGTACTCATTCAAGAAAACAACATCATGTTCTCCATTTCCAAGTCTGCTTTGCCCACCAGTTCTAATTTTCCTTCTTTTCAGAGTAAACTACTTGATAGGTGTCAATCCCAAAATACTCTCTGACTACCTCTTATATTCATCTGTCCAGAAAAGTGAGGTGATAAAGAACGTGTGAAAGTGTTTTGCAAACTATAACCTCTCCCAGAAATGCTAGCCGGTATTATTAAATTTACCAGCTTGCCTTAGCCTGAAAGAAGCCACCTGTACTGAGCACCTATTTGCCAGGCCCTTTACATTAATCTTAAGGTGTATCAATCCCATTTTACAGAGAAAACTGAGGCCCAAATGGTTGCCTATCTGCCCATCAAGCTGCAGGTTCAAGGCCTGCTTGAAGCCCTTGTCTATCACCCACCACCGCACCACCGTCTGCTACTCTGCGGTCACCAGACGCAGGCAGGGCTGCCTGACTGAAGTTACATCTAAGTCCAGCTTCCAGACCAGATTATGTAGAGATGGAACCTGATTTAAGATTGTGGAGTAATGAAGCAAACCTGCTTTCATTTGGTTTAATTTGAGGGAAAACCAAAAGACACTTCAATCCAAAACTGATCATTATATGACTTTGAACAAGTTCAACTCTCTTTGTGTTTCAGTTTAGTTTTCTAGTGTATAAAATACATGGAATAATAACCACAGGGTTTGATTTGGAGGGTTACATTAGCTTAAGAAGGCATCTACACAAAATATGCCTGGAATGGTTCCTGATACCTATAAGGTGCTTGAGGGTGGATTTTAAATATGAATCTTAGACGCTTCATACAAGAAAAACTGAAATACTACCATTTCTATTACCCTATTAATTCAAATAAAATAGTTCCTTTGAGTTAAAATATTGTCAGAGTAATAGGTCTCAAAGTGTATGTGTGGGGTGTGGGGGGCAGGGATGGATAATAAAATAAGTTGGCTACTGGTGAGAAGCACATAGTCACTGTCCTCCTTGGTAACCTTGCTAACCAACTGAGGGCTGAGCAGGTAAATGCAGAAGAAGGAGTAGCCACTGGCCTGGAGCTTTAGTCTCTAAAGAGAGGGTAGTGAGGCCAATTTTGTTAGGAACAAAGTTGAAAAGAGAATGCCGAAACCTAGCTTCCTAAATTGTTCAACTGGAAGTAACCTCCAGAGGCCATTTGCCTCCTGTCTTCTAGGAGTAAATATTGTTATCTCTTTTGGATGGAAAAATAAGAAGCAGAAAACACTGAAGTAACTTCACCAGTGAGCATCTAGGAGCAGAAGAGAAACCAAGTCTTCTATCTTTGTGTTATGAAGGCTGCAACTGGCTTGTGACTCTTTTGTCCCCCAGGCTTTTCCTCGGATCAGATTCTAGGGAAATTCACCCATCGTGGCTGCAGGAATTGGAGGGGGTGGGGAGGGTGGTTGATAGTAGAGGACACATAGGCCTTTCCCAGTGAGCCTAGGCTAGCCTCACTCTGCCTTAATTCCCTTTCTACCCTTACTCCCTTTTCTACCACCTCCTGCATTTGCCCTGGCTATCCAAATAGCTAAATAAAGCCATTTAAGAATGCTCCCTGAAATTTGGATAGGAGCATGATGCAGTGTCAGCTGATTAAAGAGAAGACTGTGTTTAAAGGAGGGAGGAAGTCCAAGACATTCACTGCTGCAGCTGGGTGTCCAACTGCGCTCTCTCTTGCTCTGGAGTTTGTGTTCATATCGGTAACAGCAATAATAATAGCAATAAATTGTTATCAGCATTAGCTCCCACTTGACTTGGTGATGACTTATGTAGAATAAACAGCCAACCTGCTCACAGGTACACCATGATCCCCTTGGCCAATGGATCATTTCCCTTCCACCAGAAAACCTCCACTGAGGACCTATCCAGCTGCCTCTCATCACTTCCTCCCTGCTAGGGGAGGGGTGGAAGTGAGTAGAATGAGATACTGTCTTTCTCTGCATTCCCCTGGGCCTGCTGAGCACAGAGATATCAGCAGGTGCTCAGCTATTCCTCCCCATCCCATTTGTAAAAAGAAAATGAGATGGAGGAACAGAGGAGAAAGGCTTGGTGACTTTCTTTGCATTGATCACTCACACCCCATCATCTCAGTCATCACAGTAGAGTGTGGGCAGAGAGCTCAGCTCAAAATGAGGACCTGCCTTCTGGGCAGAAAGAATCAGGCATGCGATGTGATGTCTAATTTCCAGCCTCCCAATTGCCCAGGCAGACCTCATCTCCTGAATTCAGGTCTTCCTAAATGAGGGGAGCAGGGAGGGGGTGTCTCCTGCTGGCAGAGTGTTGAAAGCACGATCCATGACATAGGCCTGGGAGGAAGATTTTGCTGGGGAAATGCAAGAGCTTCAGTATTTTGCACACCAAGCTTGTCTTCTAATGACAGCCTTGGGAGCCAGACATTTCTAAGTGCTAATTAGAGGTGTTGATTATCGTGGTAACCCTGTGGGGGCTCAACCCAAGCCCGAGAGCAAAAGCCACAGATAAAATAAAGATTGTTACAATAGCTCCCAGTGTCACATGAGCGTCAGTACCGGAATGTCAGTGTTCAGGCACAAGCCAATCTGGGATTCCAGCGACTGCAGTGACGGAGGACCAGCCTGATGCGCGGGCTGTCACACGACACACACTGTGCAGTTCTGGTTGAAGGACAGATCCTCCATCCTAATCAAGCAGGAAAAGCTCGCCAGGACTCAGATATAAAGAGACTGACTGACGACAGGATCTCGTTACAACATGAGCAAAGCCGCAGAAGTGGGGCACGTGGAGATCCTTTCTTGGAGTGCTAAAGTTGGTGAGTTATTTTAAGGCACGGTAGGTTGTGTTCATATTTACAACCTTAAACATGCACACATTTTGAGATGCGCACCTAGTATTTCTAGTAGAGAAAGTGTCCTGATTATTGCCTTACTTACTTTACATCCATAGTTCTTAACAGCTTCGTAACTATATTGGAAAGAGAATGAAAATCAGAAAGAAGTATTTTATTTGGCCAGGTCAATAGTCCCTTGTGGGATCTTAGTTCCCCCACCAAAGACTGAATCTGGGTGTCTTCTTCCAAGGTGGTACTAGTGATAAGAACCCTGCTACCAATGCAGGAGACGTAAAGAGATGCGGATTTGATCCCTGGGGCGGGAAGATCCTCTGGAGGAGGGCATAGCAACCTACTCCCGTACTCCTGCCTGGAGAATCCCATGGACAGGGGAACAGGGTAGGCTATGGTCCATAGAGCGGCAAGGAGTTGAACACAACTTAAGTGACTTAGCATGCATGCCAGCAGTGAGAGTGATCAGTCCTAACCACTGGACCGCTAGGGAATTCCCAGAAAGAAGGCTTAAGGTGGAGCATTAATTTGAGAAGTACCCATGCATTGGGCTGACAGCTGAGTCTCTAGAGCCTGAAGAGAGTGGAGGACAAACTCCAAGACTCCTTACTTAAGGTTTATGGGCCTCAGTTTTCTCTTCTGAGACATGGGGATAATAATAATACTCACCTCCTAAGATTATGGAGGGTTAAATAAAATAATGACTACCAAATCCCTAGCATTATATCTACACTTGATGTGGAATAAGTCACTTTCTTGGCTTTATAGTCCTCCTTTGGAATAAACAGAAAATAAAAATAACTACTTTTAGAATTATTCCAAGGATTAAATGAGAAAATGCTACTTATGAATCATTATTAATTTATGAAAAATAGTAATGGTTTTTACAAAGACAACCTAAGTTGTCATCTGTTTTGAGGCAGGATATCTAGCCCAAACCTAGACCAGGATCTTTTCCTTTGAGCCTACAGTCTGCTGTGTGACCTTGGAGAAGTGAAAAGCCCTTTCTTTTGTAATCTGGATCCTGATTTAATAAAAGTTCAGAATTCAAATGACATAATGCATATGTAACTCTTTGTCACCTGTAAGGCATTTCCATACATCTTATGATGCAATAGACATTGGAGTTGGGCTAAGCCACACAGTTACCACTTTATTTCCACTATTTATCAGTTCCCCATTCTTGGGCAAGTTAAATTTCCTTGTTTCTAAAATGAGAACAATAATACCTGCCCCAAAGGTCATGTATAAAACATCTACCTGGGACAGAGGATCTAATAAATGTCCATTCTCTCCTATACTTGCTCACTGGATGGTCCTGATTAAGATAATAGGGATACCTCATCCCTCTGCAAAGGGGAGAAAAGGTAAGTGTAAACAAGTATCAATATGAGCTCCATGTGTGGATGTGGAGGTATGTAATGAGACACATATAAAGCTACAAAAGAGAGAAGAAATCACTCTCAACTCTGTCCACAGGCAGCAAAGCCCTGGGCATAATACCCTATCCCTGATCTAAACAGACCAAGGAGGGAGCATGGCAGGGATGGAGAAGAGCAGAGCCATTTAGTCATTTTTTTCTGCTGAGACATTCCCTAGCTGCTTAAACCCTCCCTTTATCCCCAGAGCTTACATTTCTCAACACCAGCAATCTGTACGTTGAAGTCACTTTAGTCTGTTGGGAGGCATAAATCTGGCCTCCTAAGAGTCCACTATAGCAAATTGCTAGCACCTTCTAAGACACAAAGGAGAAAATCAAGGTTGACTGCAAAAAACTTCTGGTTGCTTTGAAAAAGTCATCCTACTTGAATTCAATGGACGACCATTCTTCAAGATATGCTCTACAAAATGCTAGTTTGAAGAGATATTTTTTCTTTTTTATTAAAAGAAAAAGACTACTTCATGATCAAAAGTTGGCAAGACACTACATATCACATCCCCCCTTTTTAAGACTGACAGCATTAGCTTATTATTAGGAAGGGATTCTGGTAAAGCAGCTTGTGTATATTTATTAATATTTCCTAAACTGATTTGACAAGGGAATCCCTTTTCCAAAGAACACCTGTAAAATTCTATGAAACTGGTTTCAAGGAAGGTAACTTTGGCAAAGAGTCTGATTCTTTTCTCCTATGTATTCAAGATTCTATTTAGGTTTTAATGAGTTTTTAACAGATAGAGGGTATTCAGTAAATCTTTGCTAAATGAATAGATCTCACAAGTGATTAGCCATTTGGCAAACAATAGGCAATTACCCCTTGTTGGCTAATGTGACACCACAAACTGTCAACTAACTAATCTATCACCCCACAAATATTTCTCCAATGCATCATATGCTGTTTGCTGTAAGTTGAATAGTTTCATACAAGACAATCTGTTATTATAATTTGAAAAATTCAAAACACTGAACCTCAGCCTTGACTGGGTCTGATTGTGGAGAAATCTGTCCAAATTTCTTCACGCCTCCCTCTAGCCATGCAGGAGGACAGTTATAACCTATTAGACATATTTTGGAATTGTCCTGATCTTCAATGTCTCTCCATTTGTCTTATAATCCACTGAAATGTTTACACAACTCTAATACTTTCCAAGGCAAACTACAGTCCCTAGATTTCTTCTTTCACCTATTATCAGCAGAACTTTCTTTATCAGATTGCCGGTCTTGATGTGAGCTTCATGAAGTATGGTCACAGTACTCATAGGCAACACCTAGGAATAGTCTCTGCCAGATGAGGTGAGAAAAATCTGATCCGTGTCCCCAAGGGTGATGACAAAGAAAGACATAATTTCACAACTTTTTGTCATTGTTTTTGTTTTAGAAAACATCATTTTGTGGTAATTCTGTGTAGGCATCTGTGTATGAATTTATGTGTTCTGAAGAAGATGACCTCATTCTCAAAGGAAGTGCATACCACAGGGTCCTCATATCAATGCAAATATTACAACTTCTTTCCAAGGTATTAGGAGAGCCCACGATAGTGGTGGCTGTGATGATTTACATTCCAAAGGAAGGGTTAACCTCATCTCATTGCCGCTGTTGTCTGAGGACAACTTGTCAGCCCACTAGAACATCCCATAATGGATTTGAAGTGGATTGTGCAGCCCCTTGCAAGGTGGATGCTGTATTTATTGAATAGACATTAAAAAGAACATTTCTCAATTTCTTAGCACTGAACTCAGGGTCAATGGATCTTCTTGGCACTGACATGCTGAGTCAACTCCTAGCTCAAAGCTTTTAAAGGGACTGGGGTTAGATTAAAGGATTAGACTCCGTCTTGAATGTTTCCCTGGCAAAACTGTTGGGTCTTAAATCATTTATGTTGCCTTGCAGTGCTTTACTTGGCCTTTCACTGCTAGCTTTCAAAGAAACACACACATACAAGCTCCCACAGACAACACTCAAAGAGCATAACAATTCCTCTTTTGCAGATTGAGTAGGTATTTTTTTGCCTGTGAGAGGAAACTACTTCAGACTCATCATATAGGTAAGTTGCTGTGCTTTTAGTGATAATTATAAGATAGTAGGTCATGCCTGTAGACTCTGATTAAATCTCTACCCCCAAATAGAAATCAAACCTGCAGTAGCTGTGCCCTCATATCCTACCACACAGCTGTCCTTAATGTAAACCCAATTGACTAATTGACTTTGTCTAGGGCAACCACATTCCCTCTGACACCTTGTGCATGCATCATCCCCACTTCAGGATTCACTGGTACACCCACCCATGCAGTCCATCATTGTCACCTGTCACCCTGCTAGAAGTTTGTGTACAATGCTATTCATTCATTGATGTCTTCTTTCAAAAGAAAACAAGGCTTCAGTCCTTTTATATACTTTGCTCATGTACAATTAAATGCATGTCAAATAAAATACATATATTACTTTTGTACTTTTACATATTCCTATATAAGAATACTAACCAGCATGTTGCTGCAAGCCACTTGGTGTCTATACATATAAGCCCAGCCCAGAGGCAGTTGAGCAGGGGTGAAACAGATATTTACAGAGTCATCACCATAGTGTTGGAGAAGGAAATGGCAACCCACCCCAGTATTCTTGCCTGGGAAATCCAACGGGCAGGGGAGCCTAGCAGGCTACAGTCCATGGGGTTGTAAAGATTCAGATAGACTTAGTGACCAAACACCACCACCACACCATATACTGGTGAGAATGCACGTTTTAGGAAAAACTACCAGGGTTTGAATCATGCTTGAACATTGCTTAGCTTATTAGCCATACCACAAACAAAAATAAAGCAAACATTCCTTTGTGACAATAAAAATTAAGAAATCTTTGAAATATCTCCAAGAATCTATAAGCCAAAGTGTTAGTCTATTTATTGTCTAGGACCTTCTTATCCATCTAGTTCTTAGGTGAAGTTGAAATAAATATAACAACAACAAAAAAAGCAGCCCTGATGAGGTGAACATCAAAATGTGATGGAATACAAAGGAATGAAATAGTGCCATTTAAAGAGACATGGATGAACCTAGAGACTGTCATACAGAGTGAAGAAAGTCAGAAAGAGGAAAACAAATATTGTATAATATCACTTATATGTGGAATAAAAAAAATGGTACAGATGAACTTATTTGCTAAGCAAATATAAAGACACAGAAGTAGAGAACAAATTTATGGATGCTAAGTGGGAGAGGAGTGAGACGAACTGGAAGATACTGACACATATACACTACTCTGTAGAGAACAGATAACTAATGAGAACCTACTGCATAGCACAAGGAAGTCTACTCAGTACTCTGTGGTGACCTGATGGGAACGAAATCCAAAAGAGAGGGGATATATGCATAAGTATGGGTGATTCACTTTGCTGTGCAACAGAAATTAACACAATATTGTAAATAAAAATATTTTTAATGTGATGGAACTATGACCTCTTAAATATAAAATACAAACTTCATTTCTTCCTAGGAAGAAATATCAATAATCTCAGATATGCAGATGACACCACCCTTATGGCAGAATGTGAGGAACTAAAGAGCCTCTTGAAGTGAGAGAAAAATGAAAAAGTTGGCTTAAAACAACATTCAGAAAGCTAAAATCATGGTGTCTGGTCCCACCACTTCATGGCAAATAGATGGGGAAACAATGGAAACAGTGACAGACTTTATTTTGGGGGGCTCCAAAATCACTGCAGATGGTGACAGCAGCCATGAAATTGAAAGATGCTTGCTCCTTGGAAAAAAAGCTATGCTCAAACTAGACAACATATTAAAAAGCAGAGACATTACTTTACCAGCAAAGGTCCATCTAGTCAAAGCTATGTTTTCTCCAGTAGTCTTGTATGGATGTGAGATTTGGACTATAAAGAAAGATGAGCACCAAAGAATTGATGCTTTGAATTGTCTTGTTGAAGAAGACTCTTGAGAGTCACTTGGACTGCAAGGAGATCCAACAAGTCCATCCCAAACAAAATCAGTCCTGAATATTCATTGGAAGGAATAATGATGAAGCTGAAACGCCAATACTTTGGCCACCTGATGCCAAGAACTGACTCACTAAAAAAGACCCCAATGCTGGGAAATATTGAAAGCAGGTTAAAAAGGGGATGACAGAGAATGAGATGGTTGGATGGCATCACTGACTTGATGGACATGAGTTTGAGTAAGCTCCAGGAGTTGGTGATGGACAGGGAAGACTCGAGTGCTGCAGTCCATGGGGTCACAAAGAATCGGACACGACTGAGCGACTGAACTGAACGGAACAGTGAAGAAGTGAAGTGTTAGCCACTCAGTCATGTCTGACTCTTTGACCCTGTATACTATAGCCCACCAGTCTCCTCTGTCCATGGGATTCTCCAGGCAGGAATACTGGAGTGGGTTACCATGCCTTCCTCCAGGGGATCTTCCCAACTCAGGGACTGAACCTGAGTCTCCTGCATTGCAAGCGTATTCTTTACCATCTGAGCCACCAGGGAAGCTCCTTTATATACAGCACTCCCCTACAAAATTTTCCAGACCAGCCAGTGTCTTTCTCACTAACATGGCAAGGCGCCTCCAACCTCCACTCTTTTCTAGTGTCTTTCCTCCCATGAATTACGTTTTGTTTCCTTACTCAGTTTGCTCTTTCTCCTTTTCTCTGTCTACCCATATCATAACCTTCCAAAGGAGTTTCCATATCTCTCTGGGGAAGGCTTATCTAACCACCATAATTCCAGCAAACTTGACTTCCTTTTCATGTGCTCAGTTGCAATACTTCTCCTTTCCCCATGAACATATTTATGACTTTGTTCTTAGACTAGAATGAGAACTGAAAAAAGCTATAGCCAAATTTATATGTCTTATCTTTGCAACTCATCTCTCCTCTTCCTAGGAAAACACACATACACATGCACGGGGACATGCACAAACACTCAGCACACTATATATTTCCCACTTCTTTTTACTAATCAAAGTTTTGTGCTAATGGGTGCCCAACAACTATTTGTTCCCTATTTGGCCATGGTTTGTGTCTAAAGCACTGTAAACCATCTAGCACTCTCCTCTCCTCATGGCTGGGCTTTCTTAACTACCGCCTCAGTCCCTTTCCACCCCAGAACAGAACAGAACAGAACAGAATTGATTCTGTTCCACAGGAAAATTTAATGAACATTATATAAAGATGCATTTATACCTTGTTCTGGTACCTAAGCTACTACCTTATTTCTATAGGCAAGTTCCTACCTTATATCCCAGTTTTGTACTTTTTAAATTTCACCCTGACTGAAGTTCCACCTCAGAATCCTATACTGTTCCTCGTCTACTACAAGAAAGAGACGATGTGTGACTGCTGGCAATTGTCTCCAAAAACTAGAGCCCTTCCCTAGAGACCCATCCCCAAACTGAAGCACTACTATCTGCTCACCCCCTACTCTTCACTCTCTACCCTCAAACTCCTTGATCTTTAATACAGCTGCCACTGCACCAATGAATTATATTATGCTCCTCCTGGATACTAAACCTAAGTGTCTCAGACTACAGTCTATTTCAGCTTAACTTAATTTCCCTCCAACTTTGTTCCTTGACTCTGCGCTTCTCCCTCAATATCCCAGCTGATTTCTCCTTTAGGTCTCCAAGACAAGTGAAAGTGTCTCAGTGTCCGGCTCTTGCAACCCAGGTCTCCCACATTGCAGGTGAATTCTTTATTGTCTGAGCCACCAGGGAAGCCCAGATCTCCAAGACCTGTTGATCTTTCTAACTCCCCCAGCACCCATCCATTCATTGATCTATTGTTCTGCATCTCCCAGCCTGAAACACTGATACTCCATGTCCCATGAAGACAAGACAGACACTCCCATATTCCCATGAGGAAGGGCAGGATTCATAACCACCCATTACTATACCTTTAGAATATCATGATTTACCTGCTTGGCCCTATCACCTCCACCATTTTCACTAGAGTCCAACTTCAAATGCCTGTCAGAAATTTCTAGTCTCCACGTCCAGGTCTTTCCTTCCCAACTTTGACAGCAGCCCTGGTGTAAATCATGGGACTATGTTTGTGGCAGCCATATTGACTTGAGCTCAGGGTTATTTACTGAGCAGAAGACTGTCTTTAGGCATTTGTCTGTGTTGTCATTTTTGTGGTTGGCTATATCTTCTCATAAAGAAAGCAAGGGAATTCCAGAAAAACTGCTGTTTCATTGGCTATTCTTAAGTCTTTGGCTGCGTGGATCATAACAGACTGTGGGTAACTCTTAAAGAGATGGGAATACCAGACCATCTTACCTGTCTCCTGAGAAACCTATATGCAGGTCAAGAAGCAAAAGTTAGCACCTTATATGGAACAATGACTGGTACAAAATTGAGAAAGGATCATGATAAAGCTCTTTATTGTCACCCTATTTATTTAACTTATATGAAGAGCAAATCATTCAAAATGGCATGCTAGATGAGTTACAAGCTGGAATCAAGGTTGCTGGGAGAAATATCAACAACCTCAGATATGCAGATTATACCACTCCAATAGAAGAAAGTGAAGAGAAACTAAAGAGCCTCTTGATGAAGATGAAAGAGGAGAGTGAAAATGCTATCTTAAAATAATATTAAAAATCTAAGATCATGGCATCTAGTCCCATAACTTTATGGCAAACAGAAGGAGATGAGGTGGAAGCAGTGACTGATTTCCTCCTCTTGGGCTCTGAACACATTGTGGATGGTGACTGCAACCATGAAATTAGAAGATGATTGCTTCTTTGAAGGAAAGTGATGGCAAAACTAGACAGTTGATTGAGAGATGTTGTGGGGAGGGAGGTGGGAGGGGGGTTCATGTTTGGGAACGCATGTAAGAATTAAAGATTTTTAAATTTAAAAAATAAAAAATAAAATTTAAAAAAAAATAAAATAAAAAGCAAAGACATCACTTTGCCAACAAAGGTCCATCTGGTCAAGGCTATGGTCTTTCCAGTAGTCATATATGGATGTAAAAGTTGGACAATAAAGAAGGCAGAGCACTGAAGAATTTATACTTTAAAACTGTGATATTGCAGAAGATTCTTGAAAGTCCCTTGGACTGCAAGGAGATCAAACCAGTCAATCCACTACTTTGCCCACCTGATGTGAAGAGTGGACTCATTGGAAAAGACCCCAATGCTGGGAAAGATTGAGGGCAGGAGGATGAGGGGGCAACAGAGGATGAAATGATTGGATGGCATCGTCATCAATTCAATGGACATGAACTTAAGCAAACTCGGGAAGATGATGAGGGACAGAAAGGCCTGGCATGCTGCAGTCCACGGGGTTTCAAAGAGTCAGATACTACTTGGCAACTGAACAATAACATCTTCTCATGGGCTCATAGACAGTAGGTGCTGATGAATTGTTCAGAACAATTTTAGTGATGGGCACCACTCAGACAGTGCCTGTGAGCTCAATGAACCAGAAACAATGTTCAGAGTTCTTACTGCACAGTGAGAGGGTCAAGAATTTGTCACAGGGACTAAAGAAAAGGAAACAAAAACCATAAGCAAACAGACAGAATAAACTCAAGATTGCTTCATTGTGCTAACAGTTTTTATTCCTACCATGAGCCTAGTCTAATTCTCATTTCTTAGTGCTCCTTTGAGGCAGACACAGGGTCTTGCTCATAAACTTAGACACGGATGGCAACAGTGTTAACTCTGTGTGTGCCAAACCACTGTCATATCTCAGGCCATGGGGGAAATAGCAATCATTATCAAAACCACGACACAAGTGAGTCCTGTAAAAGAAACCCATTGTTAAGAAGTGAACCTGGATACTCTGGTTCATTATTTTCTTATACAAGTCAAGTAACAGCAGGCTAAACATCTATTTCAGTCTTAGACTTAAATCATTCATTTTAATGTTCTGGCCTTGATGTCTGTTAGACTAAGCTCCGCCACCTTGTCTCTGATGTTTAAGTGTCTCCCTCTCCTTTTCTGAGATCCTATCCCCACATGAATACATCTCAAAGATGGCATCTACCTTTATCAACCCTGACCTCCAGAGAGCAACCGATATAGGGCCTATTAGGGATGATGATGCTCCCCTAACCAATATATGTCTCAGTACCTGATGAAAGGGATGCCTGCTAGGGGACAGAGTTGGGGGATGGTTACAAATAATTCTTAATAAAGCCACTCCAGCATTCCTATCTCTCTCATCTTTTAAACTCTTCTATAGCATACCAAGAAACTTCCAGCTTCTCATTTACATTTAAGTTGAGAATTTTCAATCAGTCAACAGAAAATATTGTTAAAGTCCCTTCCAGATTCTTGAGATAACAGATGTAATCTCTGTTTGCTAAGGGGAGGGCATACGAAAGTGCTAAGATGCTTTAGTCGTGTTCCACTCTTTGAAAACCCATGGGCTGTAGCCCCCCAGGCTCCTCTGTCCATGAGATTCTCCAGGCAAGAATACTGGAGTAGGTTGCTATGCCCTCCTCCAGGGGATCTTCCCAACTCAGGGATCGAACCCGAGCCTCCTGCGGCTCCTGCACTGCAGGCGAATTCTTTACTACTGAGTCACCGGGGAAGCCCAATCTCTGTTTAGTGTTTCCATATGACTCAATTCAGCCCAGTCCATTATTACATATCTTTTTCTATGGCTTAATACACTTAAAATTCATTTCCACACACGATTCCCCAATATCTGCTGATTTTAAACATCAAAGTATCACAGTTCTTTCTTTAATCTCCTCATGGGTCAGATTTGGTGCTTGTCTATCAGATTATCAGGTATTTGAGTCTAGTTATGGGTCTGCAGGAAATGAAAAGTGGTCAGAGAGGGTCTTGAGGAGAATCAGCATTCCACTGAAGATCAATTCAGAGCCAGTCTCAGGTGGAGACTGAACTTTTCAGACACGGCGGAGGTTATGAAGAAAGGCATAGTGGGAAAGCTGACCTCACTATATCATTTTACATAAGGGACTTCAGCATCAAGTCCTCTGGTGATCGGGACACCCAGATATTGTTGTCTGGGGTGGGTTCTGAAACCAGAAATACAGAAGGATGACTGGAGGCTCAGTGAACTCAAACTGGTAACAGTCTACCGAAATTCCTCATTATAGTCTTGCGGCCCCATTCTTCTCTAATTAAAAACTCATCTCAGCTTAAGAGACAGAGTAAGTTCATGGACACAATGTGCACTTAATTCAGCCATCCACAGAATCAGATTCTGGACTTGCTTTTCAGAAGTTTCAGCCCTGCATATCTGGTCACAACTGCATTGAAATCTCTGCTGGCTTTAGAACAGCCATACTTTCTCCTTCTCTGTAGGCATCTTGAGCTGGAATTGAACGTTTTTGGCTTTGGCTTTTCTTTCTCTGCACTCTCCCGTTCAGGGATAAGCAGCCATCCCATCCCCACTAGTCTTGATGCACCATAAAATGTTACTAGTACAACTCAGTGGTCCCGAGCCTCATCTTCTGTAGCCATATGACTCCAGGCAGTTGAAGGTGATAATTTAAGCAGCTAGTTTATCACTGTATGCCATGCACTATTTGTGACCCATTTTCCATTGGCAAGAAATTTATTACTTCCTCCAAAACTAAACGTCTCATAAAACTAATGTGAGATTCCCACTTTTAAATTTTCTATCCCCCTTGGAAACACTTGAGATACAGAAATCTGTTTCAGCCAGAACTCCATCAGAAAAATAGAAACCATTAAATGCATTTAAAATAGGAAAAGTTTACTACAGGAATTGGGAGTAATCTTTGGAAAGGCTAGACGAGCAAAGGTCAAGGAAACTGAACACTGATGATATCAGATTGAAGCAACAAAGTGGGTGATTCTCAAAAGTTTGCCAGGAAACTGCTGATAAGCTTGCACCGACTGTCTCAGCCTGCCACAGAATGATTCTTAAGAAATCACTGGGAAACCTCAGTGAATCTCACCTTTGCCTTTGTATCTGGTGCAACTGTATCCAGTGAATACTGGCTTCTCCTTTCCCAACTTCCAAATCACATGTGAGCTCTTCCCTACAGCTACACACGGAAAGGGATTCTAGGAAACATAATTTCTGGCTTTGCTTCTGTAATGCACATAGATCTTAGATTAATTTCTTATCAAAATAAATTAATCATTAATGATTGAATTGAAGGCACTGGTTTGCAGCTCACAAGGATCATATTTGGAGACAGGTTTTTCTCTGGAAATGTCTAACTCATAACACGTAGACAAATGATTACCCACTTAGATCAATACCTATTCTGGCTCTCCTGTATAAGAAAAGATTCTCCATGTAAGTTTCTGCAGATTTTGCCTCCAAAATAGTTCTCAAAAGTCTATATATTTCTGTCTCTACTGCCACCACTCTAGATTAGGCAACAGTCATTTCTCATTTAGAGAACTGCTTTACCTTCTTCCATTTCTCTGTGCCAGTCTGCTCTCAGCACCGCAGCCACAAAGATTCTTCCAAAAGTGAAATCACATAATGACACTCCCTTCCTTAAAATTCTTCCACTTGTACTCATGCTCTGCCCAAAGTTTCATCCATACTAAACTCTCTTGAGCTTTTTATTTGTGCCATAATTTGCCTTCTCAAGCATAATTTTCTCTGCCTAGTACACTCTCTTTTCTTCCCCGCTCCATATCCAATTCTCTTCTAACCTTCCTTTGGACAAACGGTATTCATCCAGGTCCTAACTTAAATGCCATTTGCTTGGGCAGCCTTTCCCAGTCTTCACCTCTATACTTTGTTATCACTTCTTGTTTCTTTAGCTTAAGGCTTATTCTAAACCTGACAATTGGCATCTTGCTTTGCTTGAACTAAGCTTCTTTCTCATCTTGAATCTATGGGAGCAGGAAATTAGCTAGAACAGAGAAAAGAGACAGTGAGACCCTCCCTAATGGCTGAGGTCAAGCTGGTAACAATCACCCAGGCTACATCCTCACTCTCAATTGAGACTTGAGGTGCTTGCAAGACATCTTAGTAAACAACTTCATGAGAAGAAAACTGAGCCCAGAGATTTAGAATAACCCAAAAGAGGAAGCTTGAGGACAACAAGAGCTTTAAAAACTGAACAAAAATTAATAATAAAAAGGACAAACATAGTACTGTATATAAAATCACCAACTAATAATAACCCACAGGATAGTATAGGTAACGCTATTCAATACTCTGTAATGTCCTCTATGGGGAAATAATCTTTTAAAAAAAAAACAGAGTGGATATATGTATATGTAAAACTAATTCACTTTGCTCTACACCTGAAAGTAACACAACATTGTGAACCAACTGTGTGCTAAGTCGCTTCAGTCACGTCCAACTCTTTGTGACCCTATGGACCATAGCCCGCCAGGCTCCTCTGTCCATGGGGATTCTCCAGGCAAGAACACTGGAGTGTGCTGCCATGCCCTCCTCCAGGGGAATCTTCCCAACTCAGGGAATGAACCTGCATCTCTTACATCTCCTGCCTTGGCAAGAGTGCCACATAGGAAGCCCCATAAATCAACTATACTCCAATAAAAAGTATTTTTAAGAAAAAAATTTTTTTTTAAGTTTCCCTCTTGATACCATGCAGAATGGCTTGTCCACCACCCTGTTCAAAAAGCGGAAGTAGTACAGCACCTCACTACAACAGGTCCTCAAAAATACTTATTAATGAGTGACAACATGAGAAAATGGATGGATAACTGAGTAAAGACAGAATCGGTTCTTCTCAAGTTCCTGTTAGAGTTTGGACTGTTTGACTAGCAATAGCCTTGAAGAGCCATCAGTGTCTATTGCTGTTTCAAGTGATTTACACCCTGAGCACTGTGTGCATGTGTGAGTGTCATGCTTGGTACTTCTTATATCATATCCCCTTTTGTGGTACCTTTTCTGTACCATGTGAACATGTGTTTCTATCACTTCAAGCTTTTTGAGATCAGTGCTTTGCCTCAGTGCTTTGCAAAGAGGCTGACACATCAACAATACTCATAAATATCTGTTGAATAAAAAACAATTATTGTAAAGAAATATCATATTTTTAAAATATATTCTCTTCTAAATATGAGACCTTGTGAACATGACTATATCCCAGACATTTTCACAATGGTCCAAAGAATAGAATATTGGCAGTTTAATTTCAGATGTATCTATTCATAAAGCAGGGTATTTTCTCAATTATTTATTTTCTATTAGGCCATCAGGGTCTTTCACTATCAACTTAATTTGTTTATTTATAATTTATATCCCACCCATTATCCATATGGGCTTCCTTGTGGCTCAGACAGTAAAGTGTCTGCCTGCAATGCGGGAGACCTGGGTTCAACCCCGGGGTCAGGAAGATTCCCTGAAGGAAATGGGAACCCACTCCAGTACTCTTGCTTGGAAAATTCCATGGTCTGAGGAGCCAGGTAGGTGACAGTCCATGGAATTGCAAAGAGTTGCGCATGACTGAGCAACTTAACTTTACATGCTCCATAAGGATTAGTTGGCTCAGTATTTCCACCTAGTTAACTTAATCCAATCCTGTTATTGTCACTGTCATTGATTCTTGACAAAGTCCCAATCTGTTGTTTAAGTAAATCTGCCTGCCATCATCCACAAATGGTGGGAAACTTCCCATTTCCATTACTTTCCAAATGTTAAAGCAAGTTTAAATAAATTCTATAATTTTTATAATTATGTAATTATAATTGTTCTTTAGTATGTCAATAGTGATGGGAAGATCTGTCTCAAATCACAGTGCTTTTACAAATGACTCAGTTTCATTCCTCTTATGTCTGTGTAGTATTCCATTGTATATATGCACCACATTTTCTTTATCCATTCTTCTATCAGTGGACACTTAGGTTGCTTCCATGTCCTGGCTATTGTAAATAATGCTGCAATGAACATTGGGATGCATGTGGGGATCTAGAGTCTGTCATACAGAGTGAAGTAAATCAGAAAGAGAGAAAAATAGGTGTGACCCCATGGACTGTAGCCTGATAGGCTCCTCTGTTCATGGAATTCTCTAGGCCAGAATATTGTGTGAGTAGCCATTCCCTTCTTCAGGGAATCTTTCCAAACCAGGTATTGAATCCAGGTCTCCTGCATTGCAGGTGGATTTTTTACCATCTGAGCCACCAGGGAAGCTCAGATATTAACCCATATATGTGCAATCTAGAAAAATGGTACAAATGGACCTGTATGCAGAGCAGGAATACAGATACAGATGTAGACCGCAGATGTATGGACACAAGACAGATGTGTGGGATAAACTGGGAAATCAGGACTGACACATATACACTACCATGTGTAAATTGCATAGCTAATGTGAAGCTGCTATATAGCACAGGAAGCTCAGCTTGGTGCTCTGCGGTGACCTAGAGGGGTGGACCAGGTGGGAGGTGGGAAAGGGGTGCAAGAGGGAGGGGATGTATGTCTACATATGGTGATTCACGTCAATGTACAGCAGAAACTAACACAACATTGTAAAGCAACTGTAATATATGGAATTTAGAGAGATGGTAACAATAACCCTGTATGTGAGACAGCAAAAGAGACACAGATGTATAGAACAGACTTTTGGACTCTGTGGGAGAGAGAGAGGGTGGGATGATTTGGGAGAATGGCATTGAAACATGTATAATATCATATATGAAACGAATTGCCAGTCCAGGTTCAATGCATGATAGAGGATGCTTGGGGCTGGTGCACTGGGATGACCCAGAGGGATGGTACGGGGAGGGAGGTGGGAGGGGGGTTCAAGATGGGGAACACGTGTACATCTGTGGTGGATTCAGGTTGATGTATGGCAAAACCAATACAATATTGTAAAGTAAAAAGAATAATAAAATAAAATAAAGACAATATCCAAAAACAAGCAAAAAAAATTTTAACACCTAAAAATCACAGTGTTTTTTAATGGTTTCCACATACAGATATAATCTCTTCCTACTTCCTTACGTTTCAGACAAAAGAGTACCAAATACAAGGATTAGAGTTAGTCATAGGCCTAAAGAACCATTTCTGTGCCACAAAAGAGAACGCCTCTCGAATGATGAGAGTGCTAATGTCTTCTACAGTGTGTGTTTCTCTCCCTTAGACAGCCCTAAGTAAATGCTGCTGATTTATGACTCTTTGGGATTCTATATCTTATACTTTGTGTCAGCTTGCTCCATTTTTGTTTTTCCAGATTGGGTACAATGAAATGAATTAGTCATGCCATTACCAAATTACGGGCTTCCATGGTGGCTCAGCTGGTAAAGAATCCACCTGCTATATGGGAGACCTAGGTTCGATCTCTGGGTTGGGAAGATCCCCTGGAGAAGGGAAAGGCCACCCACTCCAATGATCTGGCCTGGAGAATGCCATGGACTATATAGTCCTTGGGGTGACAAAGAATTCGACATGGCTGAGCGACTTTCACTTTCACTTTTACAAAGTTAGTTACTTTCAGCCTCGTCCCTCTTAAATGATACTCAGTACACTTGGTTGGAATTTTAGGCACTCTTAGATGTTACCATCACACATTTTCTGACAGTCTCTGGGTTTATTACCACAGACGGCTAATCTCATCCATTGTGTGTGTGTTGGATATCATTTCTTTTGGATCAAAGGCAAACCCAAGTTCCTGGTTCGCATGTTGTTGGCAAAAGGGGTACTCATGGTGCCATCAGCCCTGCTGATGCCCTTGAGGAACAGCACAGGCAGAGCTCTTGTGTGGGGATTCCTTGCTGCATTTAGAGCTTGCAAAGGAAGAATTTCCTCTTGGCTTTTAGAACAGGACTGCTTAAGGAGACTAGAATCTAAAGTGACAAAACCAGTGCAAAGGTATTCTGATTCTCACTTTCTCAAATCAGCAGTATAGCACATAACAACAAAAATGGCCTCTTTGGCACATTAGACATTTATATCACCCAGGAAAAATAGCCACAACAGATGCAGGCTATCTGGCCTTTTAATGGAAATTGACTATAAGCAAAGTGTTTATTAGAGCCCTCGATTAGCCTCCATTTTTATGCCTTCTCTGAAATGCTTGGTGTCCACGAGTGAATTAGTCAGGCATGGTCTGTGCACCCCAAACAACAATTTTACACTCTGTCAGAGCAGACCACGTTTGAGCAGAGTTAATCACAATTATTTGCAAAGTTAATTCCAGTTCAAGAAGTCAGGGTGGTTCATAAGTGTATGCTAGGACCAGTCTCTCCACAGAACATATCACCATCCTGGCACATGACTTCCAGCATGCTTCTATCAAGGTAAGCAAGCAGCAGCATGTTCAGGAAAAGCCTGAAACACAGAAGTAGTTAAAATGGGATAAATTACAGCTTCGTGTTTAGCGACAATATTGTCTCATTTACAGTAAATGTAGAAATAAACTTTGTAATTGGAAAATTGAACTCTGAAATGATTCTTCTATTAATTATTCTTCCAGCTTAAATGAATGTGAGTTTTTAAGTAATCAATGGGCACTTAACAAGCACAAAGTCATTATTTTTAATAAAAACTTTAGTGCATTTTTTTTTTCACAAAATGGTAGTTATTGAATATATATTGCCTATGAATAAAAATGCCAAATTTCATTAGGACTATTCTCTAGTAAAGTTGAATGAGCACATTGTATTCTACAATGTATGTAGCAAAGTTATTTTATAAAGCATGGCAAATACACATATTCATTTTCTCCCTCTTTCTCTCTCTCTTTATATATATACATATATATATATATTTGGTCAACATATCCTTCAAACATTTCTGATCTAATGATCATTAAACTTATCTGAATTTACTCATGCTATTTGAACTGACAAACCATATATTACTTTTTCACATTTAATGTTGAAAATATCAGCTTCATAACACATTAACTCGGATTTTATCCTTTTAATCTATATTCCAGTCATCTCAATTGACTTTTTAAAGACATATAACAAAAAAGTCACTTTTTTTGCAAGCAACACATTACTAGATGCTGGGGTATGGGGATGGTTTACTTCTAAAAGTAACACAAACTACAGACATGGCAAATGTGACACTAATGAATTCTAAATATGCACAGTTTCCTACATGTGAGCACTAATCATCTGACATGAAATCAAGATTATATGAGTCCCATAAAAAAGCTTAATGAATCAAAGAAAAAGTAACAGATAAGATTCTATTGTTCTATTTTACAGATTTTCACATTCCTTCATTTAGAAGTAATATGCTGTCTTTACCTCATTAGATAAAAGGGAAAAATTGAAGACAAGAATAGTTAACTTGTGATCACTTAAAAAGTTCATAAAGATGGAGTGGGGGAGGTAGACAAGAACCTAAATTGTGTTAACTCTGGAATTTGGGCACGTGAAAGCATGCCTATAGGACTGGATATCTATAGGAACTGTGCACATTAACCGCAAAAAAAAATCAACCAGAAACGAGCCCATCTCCCCACCAAAGGAGAGAGTAAGGTGTACAAACTTGGGCCAATTATGATACCCAGCTGTACAGAAGGGAGAATGATCCTGCCCCCAGTAATACCTCTCAGCTCATTTGTCCTTTGGCCCAGGGCCTTATGAAATCCCATTTGAGTTCCATGAATAGAGAGCTGAAAGTGCAACTTTCTTCATAGAAACTTCACTATATTTACAGCATCACTGAACTATTCTGTCACCTTGTCAAGCCATTTCTTTTAAAACACAAAGAAATAATTCTCCCCTTCTTGGAAGAGGACACATAAAGGACACCCTTCCCTCACTGATATCAGAATGCTGTCGGGATCAAGCACGGTGGTTGGGCTCACTGGAATTCAACGTGCTATGGACACAGTACAACTCTGGTGGCTATCAGCAGAGGACAGCACTGCTGCG
The DNA here is from genome assembly GCF_001704415.2 of Capra hircus. Lineage (NCBI taxonomy): Eukaryota > Metazoa > Chordata > Mammalia > Artiodactyla > Bovidae > Capra > Capra hircus. The sequence goes on from NC_030810.1 coordinate 115,406,181, forward strand.
AAGTGTCGGCATGGGAGACGCAGGGGAGAAAAGAAGTAGAAAGCACCAAAAAGCCAAAGCAATGAGAGGAACAATAGCAGTAGTCTCTTGAGAGCTGAAGGTGCTGCATTTATGGCATATGTGAAATCACTCTGCTTTCTCCCCTTGCGAATTCAAACAGAAAATCTGCAGAAACTTCACCATGGATCAAAGCCCTCACATTAGCGAAAGGAAGTAGCACCTGGGAATACTTGGTGTACTAGTGGCCTTATTCTGTTTTTATTTATCACTCCCAGTTTATTATAGTATGAACACAGATATAGAGAACACACAAAAGGGTAGATCATGGCCATGTGCACGGATCATATGTAATGAGGTTGGCACTGCCTTCAAAAGCTGGCAAGGCAAACTTCCATGAACTGCCAGAGCACAAGCCAAGTTTTCCAGTGTGAACCATATACCCAAAGATAAGCCTGATTAGAGCTGAGTGGCTCCACAAGGACAAAATGGTCAATGGGCCAAAATCAAAGAATGAAAGAGCATTTAATGGTATAGTACCTGCTGATAGTCATAGTCAGTCACCCACCAGAAAGGAAGGCACAGACCTGGGCATAGCTAAACCAAAAACAGACAAGAAACAGTACCTGAGTGAGTGATATATGTCCCAAGGATAGAAAAGCTAAGTTAGGGACATGGTAAAGCAACACAAAAGAGCATAAATCTTTAATAGTTGATGTAGTTGAAGCCAGATGAGATTAAAAGACAAAAAATAAACTCAATTAAGTAATTAATTAATAGTAGTCAGTACCTCAGCTCTCAGCATTTAGTTGGAGCTATTGATAATGTAATCAAAGCAAGGAATTAAGAAAATGCAACCAGGGAGCTTCTGAGTCTAGTGTCAAAATGAAAGTTATGTTGATTTGAGTGTCTCTTCCACTGCCTATTAATACTCTGTATGTGATTACTGGACTGTAACCTCCATAAGGGTACATCTCTATGAGATATTTCACCACTATATCTATTGCCCCTACCTTCATGCTTAGATAGTGTTTAATAATTGCCTTCTGGTGAGAGGGAACCATGTGTGTGTCAAATCACTTCAGTCATGTCTGACTCTTTGCGACCTCAAGGACCACAGTCCAGCAGGCTCCTTTGTCCATGGGATTCTCCAGGCAAGACTACTGGAGTGGGTTTCCATGCCTTTCTCCAGAAGAGTGAACTACTACCACATTAAATGTTCAGATATTTTAGATCTATGCAAAGTATGTGACAAATTCAGAAATGGGCATCAGTATTGAAAATGGGCATCAAAATATCTTAGTAAACACTAAGTTACTTTGGAACTTTCACCCTTTCTGAGTCTTAATTTCCTTATTGGCACAAACGTATTATAGCCTATTGTTATAATGATAAAATGATATAAATGTATATACAATGCTCAGTACTATACTATGCTCAGGACATTAGAAACAGTCTTTTTGCAGGCTCCCTGTCCTGTCTAAAAAGACTGGAGAGAGAATGTGAAATGGTTTGTTAGTTTTAAACAAAAAGATGCCATATAAGAAGTTACTATGTGGAGCACTTAAGTTATGCTGAAGGATTTCAGAAAAGGAGAGACAAAATGAGTGGCTTCAAAATGCTAAAAATCTAACGGGGGCCCGCTGAAATCTATGGGCAGGACAAGAGAACCAAGAGAAGCACTCGAGGGACTCCTAATCTTACATTGATACAGCAGCTACTATCATTGAGAGAGGAACAGGAGAGCATGCAGAGCCTGTTGAAGTCTGAAAGCTGAGAAATGCCTCTGAAACCTCTGGCCTCACACCAAACAGGAGGTAGGAGGCAACTATGGCTATAAGAGAGACAGGGGAGCTGAAACAGACCCCATCCACACCCAAAAGCAAGAGTGTGCTGAGTGAGAGCAGGGCAAGTGAACAGAGACAGACCCTTGAGGAACACAGATCCCTGCTAAAGGAGGGATTCTTCCCAGCCCTCCAGTTTTTTGATGCAGTGGCCAAATGAATCTAACTAAAACAACAAAGTGCATACTTGGGTCAACCACAGACTGGACTGTCTCAACTCCCACCCAACACCCAGTGATCCCCTTTTCTGAGTTTGAACATTATTACTTTAGTTTCTATGTGTGTTTTATATGCAATTTCTGGCATTTAATCATAAATCTGTAAACAGGTGAAGAAGCAAGAAAATACAGCCAATTTCCAAGAAAGGAAATGATCAATATAACTAGATCCAGAAACTGCCCAGATGTTGGAATTATCAACACAGACTTAAATAATATATCTATGATTAAAATGTTTTATAAAGTGGGAAAATTCACATGAACAGATGAGGAATGGAAATCCTTAAAGTCGGCAAAATCCATCAGTGATAAGGAATTCGATGTGCTTATCAGCAGAATAAGCTCAGCAGAAGAAAATCAAAATGTGTCCAATGAATATCTAAAGTGAAGCAAAACAAAATAAGCCAAGTATAAATGAAACCAGTTTCCACTTAGTAGGTGGCTAACATAGTATGTTGATAGAATTACCTTAATATCCCAACTCTTTTTACTTGAAATGGTAGCCATAATAGTTCATCTTAGGGATCCTTCATTGTGACTTATACCCCATGAGGAGAAACCACATTTTGTTGGGACAAGAAAGAGGAAACAAGGAATATATGTAAGTCTAAAGAAAAAATAGAATTTGGGTTGAATGCTCAAAATAGAGATAAGATGGAAGGCTTTCCAGGTAATAAGAACAGGATGAACAAATAAGAGCAAAACAGGTAAGTACAGAATGAGTTTACAAAATAACAGAAAGGGTTAGGAAAGTCATCCTGAAAAAACATGAACAAGTGAATCTGCCTTATTATAAAAAGGAATATAACTTTACTATAAACCCCTAATATTTTCTTCCTTATCTATCCACAGTAATTAATTCTGTGAGATGTGGAAAATAGGCACTAAATAAATATTCATTAAAGAATAAATATGTGAGCAAGGGAATACATGATTGAGGAATGAAAGTAGTTGTCAGCATATTTTGAAAAGCTGGTAAAAGTGAGCCTACTTTATTATGAAAAGAATATAACATTGCTATCAACTGTTGATATTTTCTTCTTTCAGTTCAGTTCAGTTCAGTCGCTCAGTCGTGTCGGACTCTTTGCAACCCCATGAATCGCAGCACGCCAGGCCTCCTTGTGCATCACCAACTGCCAGAGTTCACTCAGATTCATGTCCATCAAGTCAGTGATGCCATCCAGCCATCTCATCCTCTGTCATCCCCTTCTCCTCCTGCCCCCAATCCCTCCCAGCATCAAAGTCTTCCAATGAGTCAAATATTCGCATGCGGTGGCCAAAGTACTGGAGTTTCAGCTTTAGCATCATTCCTTCCAAAGAAATCCCAGGGCTGATCTCCTTCAGAATGGACTGGTTGGATCTCCTTGCAGTCCAAGGGACTCTCAAGAGTCTTCTTTAAGTTCAGTTCAGTTCAGTTGATCAGTCGTGTCTGACTCTTTGCGACCCCATGAATCGCAGCACTCCAGGCCTCCCTGTGCATCACCAACTCCCGGAGTTCACTCACATTCATGTCCACTGAGTCAGTGATGTCATCCAGCCATCTCATTCTCTGTCATCCCCTTCTCCTCCTGCCCCCAATCTTTCCCAGCATCAGAGTCTTTTCCAATGAGCCAACTCTTTGCATGAGGTGGCCAAAGTACTGGAGTTTCAGCTTTAGCATCATTCCTTCCAAAGAAATCCCAGGGTTGATCTCCTTCAGAATGGACTGGTTGAATCCCCTTGCAGTCCAAGGGACTCTCAAGAGTCTTCTCCAACACCACAGTTCAAAAGCATCAATTCTTTGGCACTCAGCCTTCTTCACAGTCCAACTCTCACATCCATACATGACCACAGGAAAGACCATAGCCTTGACTAGATGGACCTTAGTCAGCAAAGTAATGTCTCTGCTTTTGAATATGCTGTCTAGGTTGGTCATAACTTTCCTTCCAAGGAGTAAGTGTCTTTTAATTTCATGGCTGCAGTCACCATCTGCAGTGATTTTAGAGCCCAAAAAAATAAAGTCTGACAATGTTTCCCCATCTATTTCCCATGAAGTGATGGGACCAGATGCTATGATCTTCATTTTCTGAATGTTGAGATTTAGGCCAGCTTTTTCACTCTCCTCTTTCACTTTCATCAAGAGGCTTTTTAGTTCCTCTTCACTTTCTGCCATAAGGGTGGTGTCATCTGCATATCTGAGGTTAGTGATATTTCTCCCAGCAGTCTTGATTCCAGCTTGTGTATCTTCCAGCCCAGCGTTTCTCATGATGTACTCTGCATATAAGTTAAATAAGCAGGGTGACAATATACAGCCTTGATGTACTCCTTTTCCTATTTGGAACCAGTCTGTTGTGCCATGTCCAGTTCTAACTGTTGCTTCTTGACCTGCATACAGATTTCTCAAGAGGCAGGTTAGGTGGTCTAGTATTCCCATCTCTTTCAGAATTTTCCACAGTTTATTGTGATCCACACAGTCAAACGCTTTGGCATAGTCAATAAGGCAGAAATAGTTGTTTTTCTGGAACTCTCTTGCTTTTTCCATGATCCAGCGGATGTTGGCAATTTGATCTCTGGTTCCTCTGCCTTTTCTAAAACCAGCTTGAACATCAGGGAGTTCACTGTTCAAGTATTGCTGAAGCCTGGCTTGGAGAATTTTGAGCATTAGTTTACTAGCATGTGAGATGAGCGCAATTGTGCTGTAGTTTGAGCATTCTTTGGCATTGCCTTTCTTTAGAATTGGAATGAAAACTGACCTTTTCCAGTCCTGTGGCCACTGCTGAGTTTTCCAAATTTGCTGGCATATTGAGTGCAGCACTTTCATGGCATCATCTTTCAGGATTTGAAACATCTCCATTGGAATTCCATCACCTCCACTAGCTTTGTTTGTAGCGATGCTTTCCAAGGTCCACTTGACTTCACATTCTAAGATGTCTGGCTCTAGATTAGCGATCACACCATCATGATCATCTGGGTCGTGAAGATCTTTTTTGTACAGTTCTGTGTATTCTTGCCACCTACCCACAATCGTAAATTGGCATTCTAATGTATATACTACCATCTGAATCTCTGGAATATCTTTAGATAAAAAGGCCTAGTTTAAGAAGAGAAGCATTATGTTAGAAATGAAATAATGAATGTTGAAATCAAGAGCCCAACACTTCACAAAGATAAAGTTAACCAAAAGAAAATGGTGCCCCTCGTTCTGAAATTGGGCTTCCCTGATGGCTCAGTGGTAAAGAACCCACCTGCCAATGCAGGAGATGAGGGTTCAATCCCTGGGACAAGAAAATCCCCTGTAGAAGGAAATAGCAACCCACTCCAGTATTCTTGCCTGGGAAATCCATGGACAGTGGAGCCTGGCTGGCTACAGTCCAGAGGGTTGTAAAAGGGTCCAACATGACTCAGCAACAAAACAACAAATCTATGTATCACCATTTCAACATGAAATCAATAGAAATATATATAAATGAGATATTTTGTCATCTTTGTTTTCATATTTAGTCCTTGAAATCCAGTGTATTATTTACATTTACAGCTCATCTCAATTCTCACTAGCCACACTCCAATTGCCCCAAATTTCATGAGTAGAGATTCACGCCTTATGAAGCTTTGAAAACTATGTATAAGAATAGACAGAATGTTCACTGATATATGAATGGAAAAAGAAGTTTTGGTACATATATATAATGCATATTACTCAGCCATAAAAAGGAACAAAATCATCAGAAGTAGTGAGGTGGATGAACCTAGCGTCTGTCATAGAGTGAAGTAAGTCAGAAAGAGATAAGCAAATGTCATATTTTAACATATATATGGAATCTAGAAAAATGGTACTGATGAACCTATTTACAGGGCAGGAACAAAGAGATATAGACATAAAGAACAAACTTGTGAGCACAGTAGGGGAAGGAAAGGGTGGGAAAAATTGGGAGATTAACATCAAAATATATATACTACCACGTATAAAATAGATGGCTAGTGGGAAGCCACTATATGGCACAGGGAATTCAGCTCTGTTATCTGTGATGACACAGAGGGGTGGGATGCAGAGGGTAAGAGGTAGGCTCAAGAAGAAAGGGATATATGTACACTTTATCTGATTCATGTTGTTGTACAGCAGAAAACAACATAATATTGTAAAGCAATTATCCTCCAAAAACAAATTTGAAAAAAAAAAAAGGAATAGACAGAAAACAAGCCCTGAAAACATGAAAAACAGTAACTGACAAAGAAGAATCAAAGCTACCTAAAATTTGTAAGAAATAGAGAAATTTGGGAGATTTGAAACTCCAGCCAATGAACTTGCTCAGGACCAAATAACAATGACTAACACAAGAGTTAGAGGTGGAAATTGAATTGTATTCCTGTCTTAACACCGTTCAGTCAAATGGCTCCGAGCACATAATTTGTGCCAATTGTGCCTCAACTTTTTCACTTGAAAATGAGAATAATAATACGATCTGAGTTCAAACAGTGCTTATTAGTCTAATAAATGTTGGGAAAAAACACATTAATAGGAACAATGCTAATTTTTCCAGTTGTTAACACCTCCCCAAATTCAGGACCTATGAATCTAATCTGGTTTCTTCCATCTCCCACAAAATATTTTAAGTGCCCCAAAGGGGTGTCTTCACATAAAGAGAGTCTAATCCACCAGGTGCTGGGACTTCCCTGTAGGCACCATCTATATTCTGCAAGAAATTACCCTGCTCAGGCTGAATGTCATGGATTATTAAAATAGGTGCAATTCTCCTTGATGACAAATAGGAGTAAGTCAAATAAAGTGTAGTAAATTAGCTCTTAAAGCAATATGAATCAAATTAATAGAGTGTTTTAAGTTCTATATGAAACAAGACAAACGAAACAGCTGCAGTTAACCAAGGAACAAGTTTGCTTTTTCCCATGAAGACTTAATATGACTGAAAATCGATGAAACCCTGTTGGGATGAAGTCAGAGATCAGATAGCCAAATACATTTTCCTGGAACCTACTGTGAAAGGCAGTAGAGCATTTTAACATTCATGTATTTTTGGCATTTTTATCTCAAGCTGTGTCTTCTGCAGGAAGTTATTGGGAGTTATTATTATTTAGATCACAAAGAGTTGGACATGACTGATCAACTAACACTACACTACACTATTACTTAGATGCTAGAAGTCTGAATAAATGGTTAAGAACCCAGAATGAACTAAATAAGTCAGTCAGAGATCCTGCTATAGTTGAAAAGTATAAAGAAGATCCCTCAATGCAAATATGCTTTATCAGGGGTCACCAATGTCTGAAAACCCATATGAAGAGCCAGCCCTTTGAACATAAATGTTTACTCTGTTGTACTGTACATATTCTGAGCAATGTAGCATCGAAATGCTGTCAGATTCTTATGCCTAAGACAGAGTAAATAGTAAATCTTTTTTTAACTTAGATTGTGTTTCCTCAAAAGAAGAGGCTGAGAAAGAGACTGGCATATAGGCAATTTATTTGGGAAGTAATGCTCTGAAGAGGGAAAAAAGTTAAGAGGGAGTAAAACAGGGGATTAAGAAAAGACAATATGGCAACTTCAGTTGACCTTTAAGATGAGCATCTGATATTCATCTCCATGAGACATTGTGAAGAATAGTATGAAGTGAGTCTCAAAGTGTTAGTTGCTCAGTCAGGTCCAACTCTTTGTGACCACATGGACTGTAACCAGCCAGGTTCCTCTGTTCATGGAATTCTCCAGGCAAGAATACTGGAGTAGATAGCCATTCCCTTCTCCAGAGGATGTTCCCTACCCAGGGATCAAACTCAGGTCTCCTGCATTGCAGGCAGATTCTTTACCATCTGAGTCACCAGGGAAGCCCTTTACACTCTAGATTTGGTAAGAAGACATATCTATCCATTAACTCCTCCCCTTGCTAAAAAGGTGGCTTCATGGGCAAAAAATGTCAAGTAGATTTCAACAAGTGTCCCCAATAGTGGCATTAGCAAAGCCTTGAGAAAGGAAGAAAGAAGTATTTAGTGTTGGACCAAGTAGAAGTGTTATCAAACTTCACCATACGAAGCTAGTCAAAGCCTACATGGAAGATGCTGCTACAGAAGTGGCTGGAATAGGAAATGAGACTGAATGGATTTAAATGGCACACAAGGTGTTTAATACTGTCCACCCTTCTATCACTTAGCTCTCTATTAGGTCCAACTTTTTGGTCCTTTTTAAGGTAGTGAATAGCCACAGTCTCTGCATATGCTCAGTACAAGAGACATAGTAGAACAAACAGCAGGTCTTGAAATAGTAATTGACAGTCTTCATCCACCTCCAGCAAAATCAATCCTAGATTTTTCTCACACTCAGCAAGCACTTCAGTTAATCTAGACTGCTTGCCTGATGGAGTAATCCAGAACTTCATCCTTAAAGGATGTGCATCCCTAGTTGCTTTGCCCTTGTCAAGCAATGGTTATGACAGTTACCTATTCATCATTATCACTGGACATGGAAATACCAAGAGATATCACAGTGATTCATTTAAATGCCAGATATACTCTTATCTGAACCCTTTGTTTCAGCAATTCTAATTCTTTATGATAACTTGGATCAATTAACACATCAGTATCTTCAGTCTTTTCTCTGTCTGTTGTTATTGTAGCAGGAAATGCCCACATGAGCAGGTTGTATTAATAATTATAGCTTTAAGTATAGAGAAATAGTACATCCCCTTGTGGGCCCTCTCCACCACTACCATCATCTCTACTCCAGGAAACAGGAGATTCTATTTGGGCACAACCAGTTCTATTGAGCAGGAGGCATAAATTCCACAGATGAGTCAGGATGATGATGAGAGAATTCATCCCACTCCCATGCTTCGGTTCATAGATGCACATGTTGAGACTATTGGGTGACTATATTTGCTTCTTACAGCTAGTGTAACAAATTACCACCAACTATATGACTTAACACAGTAGAAATGTATTTTCTCACAGGTCTGGAGATTAGAATTTCATGGAAACTCCACGGAAGAATCACTTCTTGCCTCTTCCCAATGTCTTGTGGTTACCACCAATCTTTAGTATTCTTTGGCTTGTAGCTGTATCACTCCAATTTTTACCTCCTGCATCACATAGCATTCTTCCATGCGTGTCTCTGTGAGTCTCAGTCTGAATTTCCCTCTTTTTATGAATATGCCATTTATTAGATTTAGATGTCACCCTAACCCAACAGGACCTCATTTTAATTTGGGAACATCTACAAAGACCCTTGCTGTTGTTGTTCAGTCAGCATGTTGTGTTTTACTCTTTGCAACCCCACGGACTACAGCACGCCAGGTTCATCTGGAATGAGTTTGCTCAAATTCATGTCCATTGATTCAGTGGTGCTATATAACCATCTCATCCTCTGCCACCCCCTTCTCTTTTTGCCTTCAGTCTTTCCCAGCATCAGGATCTTTTCCAATGAGTCAGCTCTTCACATCAGGTGACCCAAGTACTGGAGCTTCAACTTCAGCATCAGTCCTTCTAATGAATATTCAGGACTGATTTCCTTTAGGATTGACTGGTTTGATCTCTGTGCAGTCCAAGGGACTCTCAAGAGTTTTCTCCAACACCACAGTTCAAAAGCATCGATTCTTCATTGCTCAGCTTTTTTATGGTACAACTTTCATGTCCATACACGACTACTGGAAAAAACAGAGCTTTAACTAGAGGGACCTTTGTCAGCAAAACAATGTCTCTGCCTTTTAATATGCTGTCTAGGTTGGTCGTAGCTTTTCTTCCAAGAGCAAGCATCTTTTAATTTCATAGCTGCAGTTACCACCTGCAGTGATTTTGGAGCCCAAAAAATAGCCTCTCACTGTTTCCATTGTTTTCCCATCTATTTGCTATGAAGTTATGGAATTGGATACCATAATCTTAGTTTTTTGAGTGTTGAGTTTTAAACCAACTTTTTCACTCTCTTCTTTCACTTTCATCAAGAGGCTCTTTTCCTCTTCACTTTATGCCATTAGAGTGGTATCAACTGCCTAGCTGAGGCTATTGATATTTCTTCAATGATGTTCTTCATTCCAGCTTGTGATTCATCAGCCTAGCATTTTGCATGATGTACTCTGCATAGAAGTTAGATAAGCAGAATGACAATATACAGCCATGTCATACTCTTTTCCCAATTTGGAGCCAGTCAGTTGTTTCATATCTTGTTTTAACTGTTGCTTCTTGACTGGCATATAGATTTCTCTGGAGGCAGGTAAGGTGGCTTGGTATTCCTATCTTTTTAAGAATTTTTCCACAGTTTGTTGTGCTCCACACAGTCAAAGGCTTTAGCATAGTCAATGAAGCAGAAGCAGCTGTTTGTCTGGAACTCCCTTGCTTCCTCCATGATCCAATGAAAATTGGCAATTAGATCTCTAGTTCTTCTGCTTCTTTAAAACCTAGCTCATACATCTGAAAGTTCTTAGTTCACAATTTGCTGCAGCCTATCTTGAAGGACTTTGAGCATAATCTTGCTAGACTGTGAAATGAGTGGTATTATATGGTAGTTCGAACATTCTTTGGCATTGCTCTTCTTTGAGATTGAAATGGAAATTGACCCTTTCCAGTCCTGTGGCCACAGCTGAGTTTTCCAAATTTGCCACTATATTGAATGCAAAACTTTTGCAGCATCATTGTGGGATTTTAAACCACTCAGCAGGAATGCTGTCACCTCCACTATCTTTGCTTGTAGTACTGATTCCTAAGGCCCACTTGACCTCACACTCCAGGTATCTGGCTCAAGATGAGTGCCCACAACATTGTGATTATCCAGATCATTAAGGCCTTTTTTGGATAGTTCTCCTGTGTATACTTGCTTCTTCTTCTTAGTATATTTTGTTTCTGTTAGGTCCTTACTCTTTCTGTCCTTTCGGTCTTACTCTGTCTATCCTTGCTTAAAATATTCACTTAATATCTTCAATTTTCTTGAAGAGATCTCTAGTCTTTCCCATTGTATTGTTTTCCTCTAATTCTTTGCATTGTTCACCTGAGAATGTTTTCTTATGTCTCCTTGCTATTCTCTGGAACTCCACATTCAGTTGGGTATATCTTCCCCTTTCTCCCTTGCCTTTCAATTTTCTCCTTTTCTCAGATATTTGTAAAGCCTCCTCAGACAACCACTTTGCCTTCTTATATTTTTTTTCCTTTGAGAAAAAGAATATTTGCATACTTTCCTGTATATTTTCATATATATTCCTCCTGTATAATGTAGTGAACCTCCATCCATAGTTGTTCAGGCACTCTGTCTACCAGATCTAATCCCTTGAATTTATTTGTCTCTTCCACTGTATAATTATAAGGGATTTGATTTAGGTCATACCTGAATGGTCTAGTGACTTTTCCTACTTTATTCCATTTAAGCCTGAATTTTGCAATAAGAAGCTCATGATCTGAGCCACAATCAGTTCCAGGTCTTGTTTTTGCTGACTGTATTGAGTTTCTCCATCTTCAGCTGCAAAGAATATAATCAATCTGATTTCAGTATTGATCATTTGGTGATGTCGATATGTAGAGTCAACTCTTGTGTTGTAAGAAAAGGGTCTTTTATGACCAGTGTGTTCTTTTGATAAGACTGTTGCCCCGCTTCATTTTGTACTCCAAGGCCAAACTTGCCTTTTACTCTGGGTGTCTCTTGACTTTCTATTTTTACAATTTAACCTTTTATGATGAAAAGGACATCTTTTATTGGTGTTAGTTCTAAAAGATCTTGTAGGTCTTCACAGAACTGTTCAACTTCAGCTTCTATGGCATTATGGTTGGAGCATAGACTTGGATTACTTTGATGTTGAATGCTTTGCCTTGGAAATGAATGGAGATTATTCTGTCATTTTTGAGACTGCACCCAAGTACTGTATTTTGGACTTTTTTTTTTTTAATACCATGAGGGCTACTTCATTTCTTCTAAGGGGTTCTTAGAAGAAATCCCATACATTTTAGTCCACTGATTCCTGAGATGTTGATATTCACTCTTGCTTTCTCCTGCTTGAGTTCAGTTCAGTCACTCAGTCATATCCAACTCTGCAATGCCATGAACTGCAGCACACCAGGTCTCCCTGTTGATCACCAACTCCCAAAGCTTACTCAAACTCTTATCCATCAAGTCGATGATGCCATCCACCATCTCATCCTCTGTCGTCCCCTTCTCCTCCTACCTTGATTCTTTCCCAGCATCAGGGTCTTTTCCAACGAGTCAGTTCTTTGCATCAGGTGGCCAAAGTATTGGAGTTTCAGCTTCAGCATCAGTCCTTCCAATGAATATTCAGGACTTATTTCCTTTAGGATGGATTGGTTGAGTCTCGTTGCAGTCCAAGGGACTCTCAAGAGTCTTCTTCAACAAGATAGTCTAAAAGCAACAATTCTTCAGTGCTCAGCATTCTTTATAGTCCAACTCTCACATCTACACAAGACTACTGGAAAGACCATAGATTTGACTAAATGGATCTTTGTTGGCAAAGTAATGTCTCTGCTTTCTAATATGCTATCTAGCTTGGTCGTAACTTTTCTTCCAAGGAGCAAGCATCTTTTAATTTCATGGTTGCAGATACCATCTGCAGTGATTTTACAGCCCCCCAAAATAAAGTCTCTCACTGTTTCCATTGTTTCCCCATCTATTTGCCATGAAGTGATGGGACCAGATGCCATGATCTTAGTTTTCTGAATGTTGAGTCTCAATCAGTCTCTCCCATCAGGAAACTTCCGTAAGCCTCTTATCCTTCTCCATCAGAGGGCAGACAGACTGAGAACTACAATTTCCTGCTTGACCATGTCTAATTTATCTTGATTCAAGGACCTAACATTCCAGGTTCCTGTGCAATATTGCTCCTTCCAGCATTGGATTTCACTTTCACCACCAGACATATCCACAACTGAGCATCATCTCTGCTTTGGCCCAGCCACTTTATTCCTACTGGAGCTATTAGTAATTGCTTTCTGTTCATTCCCAGGGGCATATTGCATGCTTTCCAAGCTGAGGAGCTCACCCACCCTTGTTCATATCTTTTTGCCTTTCCATACTGTTCATGGTGTTCTCTGGGCAAAAATTTGGAGCGGGTTGGCATTTCCTGCTCCAGTGGATCACATTCTGTGAAAACTCTTCTCTATGACCCATTCATCTTGGATGGCCCTGCATTGCATGCCTCACAGCTTCATAGAGCCCTTTCACCATGACATGGCTCACATCCATGATAGGAACAAAGGCAGGACAAACTAGGACAAAGACCCTACTTCCAAATAAAGTCACATTTACAGTTGGTAAGTAAACAGGAATTGAAGGAGGGGCACTACTCAACACAATATGGAGCATACAACATGTAACAGCAGATACAACATCCCAGAGTACAGTTTTCCCACCTGTCGAGGTTGCCTAAAAGAGAGGTCCCTCAAGCTTTCAAAACTGATTGAAAAGTTACTTATTAAGGATCATAAAATAAAAGAAAGCAAGGAGCCGGGGTCTCTAATGTCAGCGTAGTCTCCCTGCCATTCTGAGAGAACAGCTCCAGATTTCTTTTATACTCAGTTCAGCTCAGTTCAGTCGCTCAGTCGTGTCCACTCTTTGCCACTCTATGAATCGCACCACGTCAGTCCTCCCTGTCCATCAACAACTCCCAGAGTTCACTCAGACTCAGTCCATCGAGTCAGTGATGCCATCCAGCCATCTCATCCTCTGTCGTCTCCTTCTCCTCCTGCCTCCAAACCCTCCCAGCATCAGAGTCTTTTCCAATGAGTCAACTCTTCGCATGAGGTGGCCAAAGTACTGGAGTTTCAGCTTTTAGCAAATAATAAATCTCTATCCTGTTCAACCAAAATATTTGGCTTTACTGTTTTACAAAGTAAAACCAAATCCTAACTGTCACAACATGTAAAACTGAGACTCTGTTTTCTAAAATTGATAATCTTACTGAGAAGACAGATGTGCATATATGCAAAAAGAAAAAAGTGAGGGAGAGAATGGTTGCATCAAAATTCTGAGACCAAAAGAAAGCAGGAATAGCAATACTCATATCAGATAAAATAGACTTTGAAATAAAGGCCATGAAAAGAGACAGAGAACGACACTACATAATGATCAAAGGATCAATCCAAGAAGAAGATATAACAATTATAAATATACATGCACCCAACATAGGACTGCACTGCAATATGTAAGGCAAATGCTAACAAGTATGAAAGGGGAAATTAACAGCAACATAATAATACTGGAAGAGTTCATTACCCCACTTACACCTATGGATAGATCAACTAAACAGATCGTTAGGAAGGAAACACAAATTTTAAAAGATACAATGGACCAGTTAAACCTAATTGATATCTATAGGACATTTCACCACAAAACAATGAATTTCACCTTTTCTCAAGTACACACAGAACCTTCTCCAGGATAGACCACATCCTGGGCCATAAATCTAGCCTTGGTAAATTTTTTAAAAAATTAAAATCATTCCAAGCATCTTTTCTGATCACAGTGCAGTAAGATTAGATATCAACTACAGGGGAAAAAAAGAAAAATTAAGAATACAAACATACAGAAGCTAAACAATACGCTTCTGAATAACCATCAAAACACAGAAGAAATCAAAAAAGAAATCAAAATATTCATAGAAATGAATGAAAATGAAAACACAACAACCCCAAAACTATGGGATTCAGTAAAATCAGTGCTAAGGGGAAGGTTCATAGCAATACAAGCTTACCTCAAGAAACAGGAAAAAAATCAAATAAGTAACCTAACTCTACACCTAAAGCAACTAGAAAAAGAAGAAATGAAGAACCCCAGGGTTAGTTCAGTTCAGTTCAGTCACTCAGTCGTGTCCGACTCTTTGCGACCCCATGAATCGCAGCACACCAGGCCTCCCTGTCCATCACCAACTCTCGGAGTTCACTCAGACTCGCATCCATCAAGTCAGTGATGCCATCCAGCCATCTCATCCTCTGTCATCCCCTTCTCCTCCTGCCTCCAAACCCTCCCAGCATCAGAGTCTTTTCCAATGAGTCAACTCTTCACATGAGGTGGCCAAAGTACTGGAGTTTCAGCTTTAGCATCATTCCTTCCAAAGAAATCCCAGAGCTGATCTCCTTCAGAATGGACTGGTTGGATCTCCTTGCACTCCAAGGGACTCTCAAGAGTCTTCTCCAACACCACAATTCAAAAGCACCAATTTTTTGGTGCTCAGCCTTCTTCACAGTCCAACTCTCACATCCATACATGACTACTGGAAAAACCATAGCCTTGACTAGATGGACCTTAGTCAGCAAAGTAATGTCTCTGCTTTTGATACGCTATCTAGGTTGGTCATAACTTTCCTTCCAAGGAGTAAGCATCTTTTAATTTCATGGCTGCAATCACCATCTGCAGTGATTTTGGAGTCCAAAAAAATAAAGTCTGACACTGTTTCCACTGTTTCCCATCTATTTCCCGTGAAGTGATGGGACCAGATTCCATGATCTTCGTTTTCTGAATGTTGAGCTTTAAGCCAACTTTTCCACTCTCCTATTTTACTTTCATCAAGAGGCTTTTTAGTTCCTCTTCACTTTCTGCCATAAGGGTGGTGTCATCTGCATATCTGAGGTTATTGATATTTCTCCCAGCAATCTTGATTCCAGCTTGTGTTTCTTGCAGCCCAGCATTTCTCATGATGTACTCTGCATATAAGTTAAATAAGCAGGGTGACAATATACAGCCTTGAGATACTCCTTTTCCTTTTTGGAACCAGTCTTTTGTTCCATGTCCAGTTCTAACTGCTGCCTCCTGGCCTGCATACAGATTTCTCAGGAGGCAAGTTAGGTGGTCTGGTATTCCCATCTCTTTCAGAATTTTCCACAGTTTATTGTGATCCACACAGTCAAAGGCTTTGGCATAATCAATAAAGCAGAAATAGATGTTTTTTTGGAACTCTCTTGCTTTTTCCATGATCCAGCGGATGTTGGCAATTTGATCTCTGGTTCCTCTGCCTTTTCAAAAACCAGCTTGAACATCAGTAGAAGGAAAGAAATCATGAAAATTAGGGCAGAAATAAATGATAAAAAAAACATAAGAGATCATAGCAAAAATCAAAGCTAAAAGCTGGTTCTTTGAGAAGATAAACAAAATAGACAAACCATTAGCCAGACTCATCAAGAAAAAAGGGGAGAATAATCAAGTCAACAAAACTAGAAATGAAAATGGAGAAATTACAGCAAAAAACACAGAAATACAAAGGATTATAAGAGACTACTATCAACAACTCTATGCCAATAAAATGGACAACTTGGAAGAAATGGACAAATTCTTAGAAAAGTATAACTTTCCAAAACTGAACCAGGAAGAAATAGAAAATCTTAACAGACCCATCACAAGCATGGAAATTGAAACTGTAATCAGAAATCTTCTAGCAAACAAAAGCCCAGGACCAGACGGCTTCACAGCTGAATTCTACCAAAAATTTAGAGAAGAGCTAATACCTATCCTACTCAAATTCTTCCAGAAAATTGCAGAAGAAGGTAAACTTCCAAACTCATTCTATGAGGCCACCATCACCCTAATACCAAAACCAGACAAAGATGCCACAAAAAAACTACAGGCCCATGTCACTAATGAATATAGATGTAAAAATCCTTAACAAAATTCTAGCAAACAGAATCCAACAACATATTAAAAAGATCATACATCATGACCAAGTGGGCTTTATCCCAGGGATGAAAGAATTTGTCAATATTTGAAAATCAATGTGATACACCACATTAACAAATTGAACGTTTAAAATATATATATATGATTATCTCAATAGATGCACAGAAAGCCTTCGACAAATTCAACATCCATTTATGATAAAAACCCTCCAGAAAGCAGGCATAGAAGGAACATACCTCAACATAATAAGAGCCATATATGATAAACCCACAGCAAACATTATCCTCAATAGTGAAAAATTAAAAGCATTTCCCCTAAAGTCAGGAACAAGACAATGGTGCCCACTCTAACCACTACTATTCAACATAGTTTTGGAAGTTTTAGCCACAGGAATCAGAGAAGAAAAAGAAATAGAAGGAATCCATATTGGAAAAGAAGAATTAAAATTCTCACTGTTTGCAGATGACATGATCCTCTACATAGAAAACCTTAAAGACACCATCAGAAAACTACTAGAGCTAATCAATAGGTATAGTAAAGTTTCAGGATATGAAATGAACGCACATAAACCCCTTGCATTCCTATACATGAGCAATGAGAAAACAGAAAGAGAAATTAAGGAAAAAATTCCATTCACCATTGCAACAAAAATAATGAAATATTTAGGAATAAATCTACCTAAAGAAACAAAAGACATATATATAGAAAATATAAAACACTGATGAAAGAAATCAAAGATGGCACATGGGAAAATATACCATGTTCATGGATCTGAAGAATCAATATATTGAAAATGAGTATACTACCCAAAGCAATCTACAGATTCTGTGCAATCCCTATCAAGTTACCAACGGTATTTTTCAGAGAACTAAAACAAATAATTTCACAATTTGTACAGAAATACAAAAAAAAAAAAAAACACAAATAGCAATCTTGAGAAAGAAGAATGGAACATGAGGAATCATGTTGCCTGACTTCAGACTATACTAAAAAGCTACAGTCATCAAGAGAGTATGGTACTGGCACAAAGATAAAGGTAAGACCAGAAACTATAAAACTCCTAGAGGAAAATATAAGCAAAACATTCTCTGACATAAATCACAGCAGGATCCTCTAATACCCACCACCAGAGTAATGGAAATAAAAGCAAAACTAAACAAGTGGAACCTAATTAAACTTAAAAGCTTTTGCACAATGAAGGAAACTATAAGCAAGGTGAAAAGACAGCCTTCAGAATGGGAGAAAATAATAGCAAATGAAGCAACTGGCAAAGAATTAATCTCAAAAATATACAAGCAGCTCCTGCAGCTCAATTCCAGAAAAATAAATGACCCAATCAAAAACTGGGCCAAAGAACTAAACAGACATTTATCCAAAGATGTACAGATGGCTAACAAACACATGAAAAGATGCTCAACATCACTCATTATCAGAGAAATACAAATCAAAACCACAATGAGGTACCATCTCACAGCAGTCAGAATGGCTGCAATCAAAAAGTCTATAAACAATAAATGCTGGAGAGGGTGTGGAGAAAAGAAACCATCTTACACTGTTGGTGGAAACACAAACTATTACAGCCACTATGGAAAACAGTGTGGAGATTCCTTAAATAAATAGAAATAGAACTGCCATATGACACAGCAATCCCACTTCTGGGCATATACACTGAGGAAACCAGAATTGAAAGAGACACGTGTACCCGAATGTTCATTGCAGCAGTGTTTACAATAGCTAGGACATGGAAGCAACCTAGATGTTCATTGGCAAATGACTGAATAAGAAATCTGTGGTACATATACACAATGGAATATTACTCAGATATTAAAAAGGATGCATTTGAATCAGTTCTAATGAGGTGGATGAAACTGGAGCCTATTATACAGAGTGAAGTAAGCCAGAAAGAAAAACACCAATACAGTTGTTAATATATATTGTTAATATATGGTAACAATAACCCTATATGTGAGACAGCAAAAGAGACACAGATGTAAAGAGAGACTTTTGTGAGAGAAGGCCAGGGTGGGATGATTTGAAAGAATAGCATTGAAACATGCATATTACCATATATGGAATAGATCGCCAGTCCAGGATCGATACATGAGACAGGGTGCTCAGGACTGGTGTACTGGGACGACCCTGAAGGATGGGATAGGGAGGGAGGTGGGAGGAGGGTTCAGGATGGGGAACACATGTACACTCCTGGCTGATTCATGTCAATGTATGGCAAAAAAAAAAAAAAAAAAAAAAAACTACAATATTGTAAAGTATGCAAATATAGGAAGTAAAGAAACAACTGGAATGACAGGCAAATTTGGCCTTGGAGTACAGAATTAAGCAAAGCAAAGGCTAATAGAGTTCTGCCAAGAGGACGCAATGGTCATAGCAAACACCCTCTTCTGACAACACAAGAGAAGACTCTACACATGGACATCACCAGATGGTCAACTCCAAAATCAGACTGATTATATTCTTTGTAGTCAAAGATGGAGAAGCCCTATACATACACTCAGCAAAGACAAGACTGGGAGCTGACTGTGGCTCAGATCATGAACTCCTTATTGTCAAATTCAGACTTGAATTGAAGAAATTAGGGAAAACCACCAGACTATTCAGGTATGACCTAAATCAAATCCCATCCAATTACACAGGGGAAATAACAAATAGATTCAAGAGATTAAAATTGATAGAGTGCCTGAAGAACTATGGATGGAGGCTCATGACATTGTACAGAAGACAGGAATCAAGACGATCCACAAGAAAAAGAAATGCAAAAAAGCAAAATGGCTGTCTGAGGAGGCCTTAGAAATAGCTGTGACAAGAAGAGAAGCAAAAAGCAAAGGAGAAAAGGAAAGATATATCCATTTGAATACAGAGTTCCAAAGAATAGCAAGGAGAAATAAGAAAGCCTTCCACAGCGATCATTGCAAAGAAATAGAGGAAAACAACAGAACAAGAAAGACTAGAGATCTCTTCAAGAAAATTAAAGATACCAAGGGAACATTTCACACATGATGGGCTCAATAAAGGACAGAAATGGTATGGACTCAAAAGAAGCAGAGGATATTAAGGAGGTGGCAAGAATACAGAAGAACTGTACAAAAAAGATCTTCACAATCCAGATAATCATGAAGGTGTGATCACTCACACTCACCTAGAGCCAGACATCCTGGAATGTGAAGTCAGGTGGGCCTTAGGAAGCATCACTATGAACTAAGCTAGTAGAGGTGATGGAATTCCAGTTGAGCTATTTCAAATCCTAAAAGATGATGCTGTGAAAGTGCTTCACTCAATACGCCAGCAAATTTGGAAAACTCAGCAGTGGCCTGAGGACTGGAAAATGTCAGTTTTTGTTCCAATCCAAAAGAAAGGCAATGCCAAAAAATGCTCAAACTACCACACAATTGCACTCATCTCATATGCTAGTAAATTAATGTTCAAAATCCTCCAAGCCAGGCTTCAGAAATACTTGAACCGTGAACTTCCAGATGTTCAAGCTGGTTTTAGAAAAAGTAGAGGAACCAGAGATCAAATTGCCAACATCTGCTGGATCATGGAAAAAGCAAGAGAGTTCCAGAAAAACATCTATTTCTGCTTTATTGACTATGCCAAAGCGTTTGACTGTGTGGATCACAATAAACTGTGGAAAATTCTGAAGGAGATGGAAATACCAGACCACCTGACCTGCCTCTTGAGAAATCTGTATGCAGGTCAGTCAGCGACAGTTAGAACTGGAGATGGAACAACAGACTGGTTCCAAATAGGAAAAGGAGTATGTCAAGGCTGTATATTGTCACCCTGCTTATTTAACTTATATGCAGAGTACATCATGAGAAATGCTGGGCTGGAAGAAACACAAGCTGGAATCAAGATTGCTGGGAGAAATATCAATAACCTCAGATATGCAGATGACACCACCCTTATGGCAGAAAGTGAAGAGGAACTAAAAGCCTCTTGATGAAAGTGAAACTGGAAAGTGAAAAAGCTGGCTTAAAGCTCAACATTCAGAAAAAAGATCATGGCCCCTGAACCCATCACTTCATGGCAAATAGTTGGGGAAAAGTGGAAACAGTAGCTGAATTTATTTTGGGGGGCTCCAAAATCACTGCAGATGGTGATTGCAGTCATGAAATTAAAAGACACTTATTCCTTGGAAGGAAAGTTATAACCAACCTAGACAGCATATTCAAAAGCAGAGACATTACTTTGTCCACAAAGGTCCACCTAGTCAAAGCTATGGTTTTTCCAGTAGTCATGTATGGATGTGAGAGTTGGACTATAAAGAAACCTGTGTGCTGAAGAATTGATGCTTTTGAACTGTGGTGTTGCAGAAGACTCTTGAGAGTCCCTTGGACTGCAAGGAGATCCAACCAGTCCATCCTAAAGGAGATCAGTCCTGAATATTCATTGGAAGGACTGATGTTGAAGCTGAAACTCCAATACTTTGGCCACCTGATGCAAAGAGCTGACTCGTTGGAAAAGACCCTGATGCTGGGAAAGATTGAAGGCAGGAGGAGAAGGGGACTACAGAGGATTTGATCATTGAATCGCATCACCAACTCAATGGACATGGGTTTGGGTAAACTCCGGCAGTTGCTGATGGACAGCGAGGCCTGGCGTGCTGTGGTTCATGGGGTCACAAAGAGTCGGACACAACTGAGTGACTCAACTAAACTGATTGTAAAGTAATTAGCCTCCAATTAGAATAAATTAATTAAATTTTAAAAATCTGTAAGTCTGGTTATATGAATAAGAGGATATCGGAGAAAGCAAATCTATGCAGGTCAAAACAGTCAAAAATTTCCAGCAGATCAGAATATTCTAACTTATATGACTCATTGTAAAAGACCCTGATGCTGGGAAAGACTGGAAAATGCTGGAAAACAAAGGTAGGAGGAGAAGGGGACAACAGAGGATGAGATGGTTGGATGGCATCACCGACTTGATGGACACAAGTTTGAGCAAACTCTAGGAGTTTGTGATGGACAGAGAGGCCTGGTATGTTGCAGTCCATGAGGTCACAAAGAGTTGGACATGACTGAGACTAAACTTGAAAAATTGTACTTGAAAAATTGTGGAATTTTTAGTAATCCAGGCAGGGAAAATCAATAATGGATCAGCAACCACTCATGTTCATGGATGTTCCTCATATTCAATTAGGAGAGATGGACATGACCCAAGTGTATAAGCAAACAGAAAAGGAAATGTCTGGAATTTTTAAAAATGTAAATTAATCAAGTTCTATGATAGAGAATAGATTGAATGGGTAAGGAATTCCCATTTAAGGTAGAGTGTTCAAGGCAGACCTTTTGAAGGCAATGATGTCTACGGAGAAAATTGATTGAGAAGAAGCCAACCCTTTCCATATCCGGAAGAGCGTTATTCTTGCCAAAGGGACTAGCAACAGCAAAGTTTCTGGGGAAAGAGAAAGCTTGCCATTTCCTGAGAACTTCAAAAGGTCAATGGGTTAATGAATGAATCTGAGGGGACATGATGCCAAGTTGTAGCCACGTCATTCAAGTTCTTACAGGCTTTGCTGGACCAGTTTGTGCCCTTGCATTCTCTCTTCTTGTAATTCAGAATAGAGAATAGCTGGATGTACTTCAGCTTGGAATTATCTCCCAAGATGGAGGAATATTAGCTGCAGAACTGGAGTTGTGCAGGAAGATGGGGGGAAATCTCCCTGGCCCTGGAGTGAGAAGCAGAAAAAGTCTGTAAAGTGAAAGAGAAGAAGCAGAAGTGTAGAAAGGAGAGGAGACAAGGTAGACAGAAAATCCTGATTGCTTTCAGTGTCTTTTCCAGTACCTTCCATGAGTCCCTGCTCTAATCCTTCCTTGAAATTGCATGCATGTGCTGGATTCATTTAGTCAATTCACCTTTCTTGCCTAGACTAACTTGAATTGGATTTTATGACTTACAACTAAAAAGCTGTTAATCGAAGCACATATAATTTCTTTGAGTTTGACATTCTGTGAAGCAAATTAACTAAAATCAAGTCATCTATATGAGTTGATCCCACTAAGTATCACTTTTTCAGATTTAGTTTCTTTTGGAGAAGCAGTTAAAATGCTGGAAGTATTAAAAAAAAAAAAAAACAGAAAATGGAGAGTAAACCCCTATGATTGCAACAAATTCCTTTCACATAAATATGTTTTTCTTATGTCCACAAAAAATGTTCTGTTTACATTCTATTCTCTTATGCTTATTTTGACCATATTTTTGAGAATTCATCACATTTTTTCCCCATAACATTTCTTTCCCACTGTGACAAGTTATTAATAATTATCAGGGATTTGAGTAAAAAAAAGATTAACCATTTCTATTGCTCTGACCAGACTGAGCATTTCTTAAAAGAACCATGAACTTCATTTCATTCTTTGTTGTTCTCTTCCTCACATTAACTGGAGAGCTGCTTCTTTTGTTAAGATTTGAAAACTCACACTTCTTTCTACAGGAAGAGCTCACATACATACTCCTGAATTTGGTTTCATCAGTTGTTACTTTCTTTCTGAGTCTTTTCTTTACCCTTTATTTGGCTGATATGTTAAGAATTTCATTTCTCCCTCGGGTTTCTTCTGAGACCTTCTGCCACAGTCTGCAGTGATTTTGGAACCCAAGAAAATAAAGTCTGTCACTGTTTCCATTGTTTCCCCATCTAATTGACATGAAGTGATGGGACTGGATGCCACAATCTTCGTTTTATGAATGTTGAGTTTTAGGCTAGCTTTTTCATTTTCCTCCTTCACTTTCATCAAGAAGATCTTTAGTTCTTCAGTTTCTGCCATAAGGGTGGTGTCATCTGCATATCTGAGGTTATTGATATTTCTCCCAGTAATCTTGATTCCAGCTTGTGCTACACCCAGCCTGGCATTTCACATGATGTACTCTGCATATAAGTTAAACAAACAGGGTGACGATATAAATCCTTTACATACTCCTTTTTCAATTTGGAACCTGTCCTTTGTCCATGTCCAGTTCTAACTGCTGTTTCTTGATTTGCATACAGATTTCTCAGGGGGCAAGTAAGGTGGTCTGGTATTCTCATCTCTTAGAGAATTTTCCACAGTTTGTTGAGATCCACACAGTCAAAGGCTTTGGTGTAGTCAATAAAGAAGTAGATATTTTTCTGGAACTCTCTTGCTTTTTCGATGATCCAACGGATGTTTTCAATTTGATCTCTGGTTCCTCTGACTTTTCTAAATCCAGCTTGAACATCTGGATGTCCTCAGTTCACATACTGTTGAAGCCTGGCTTGGAGAATTTTGAGTATTACTTTGCTATTGTCTGAGATGAGTGCAATTGTGCAGTAGTTTGAGCATTCTTTGGCATTGTCTTTCTTTGGGATTGAAATTAAAACTGACCTTTTCCAGTCTTGTAGCCACTGCTGACCTTTCCAAATTTGCTGGCACACTGAGTGCAGCACTTTCACAGAACCATCTTTTTTTTCTTTTATTTTACTTTACAATTCTATATTGGTTTGCCATACATCAACATGAATCTGCCACAGATGTACACATGTTCTGAATCCTGAACGCCCCTCCCACCTCCCTCCAGATACCATCTCGCTGGGTCATCCCAGTGCACCAGCCCCAAGCATCCTGTATCCTGCATCGAACCTATACTGGTGATTTGTTTCATATATGATATTATACATGTTTCAATGCCATTCTCCCAAATCATCCCATCCTCTCCCTCTCCCACAGAGTCCCAAAGACTGTTCTATACATCTGTGTCTCTTTTGCTCTCTCGCATACAGGGTTATCATTACCATCTTTCTAAATTCCATCATCTTTTAGGATTTGAAATAGCTCAACTGGAATTCCATCAACTCCACTAGCTTTGTTCGTAATGATGCTTCCTAAGGCCCACTTGACTTCACATTCCAGGATGTCTGATCCTAGGTAAGTAATCACACCTTCGTGGTTTTCTGGGTCATGAAAATCTTTTTTGTATAGTTCTTCTGTGTATTCTTGCCACCTCTTCTTAATATCCTCTGTTTCTGTTAGGTCCATACCATCTCTGTTCTTTGTTGTTCCCATCCTTGCATGAAATGTTCCCTTGGTACCTCTAATTTTCTTGAAGAGGTCTCTAGTCTTCCCATTCTATTATGTTCTTCTATTTCTTTGCATTGATCACTGAGAAAGGTTTCTTATTTCTTCTTGGCTATTCTTTGGAACTCTGCATTCAGATGGGTATATCTTTCCTTTCCTCCTTTGCCTTTCACTTCTCTTCTTTCCTCGGCTCTTTGTAAGGCCTCCTCAAACAACCATTTTACCTTTTTGCATTTTTTTTTTCTTGGGAATGATCTTGATCACTGCTTCCTATACAAGGTTATGAACCTCCGTCCAATGTTATAAACCTCCGTCCATAGTTCTGTCTATCAATTCTAATCTCTTGAATCAATTTCTCACTTCCACTGTATAATCGTATGGGATTTGATTTAGGTCATGCCTGAATGGTCTAGTGGTTTTCCCTACTTTCTTCAATTCAAGTCTGAATTTGACAATAAGCAGTTCATGATCTGAGCCACAGTCAGCTCCCAGTCTTGTTTTTGCTGAGTGTATGTATAGGGCTTCTCCATCTTTGGCTGCAAAGAATATAATCAATCCTCTTGTGTTATTGGAAGAGGGTGTTTGCTCTGACCAGTGCATTCTCTTGGCAAAACTCCATTAGGCTTTTCCCTGCTTCATTCCAAGGCCAAAGTTGCCTCTTACTCCAGTTATCTCTTGACTTCCTACTTTTGCATTCCAGCCCCCTATGATGAAAAGGACATCTTTTTGAGGTGTTAGTTCTAGAGAAGGTCTTGTAGGTCTTCACAGAACTGTTCACCTTCAGCTTCTTCAACATTAGTGGTTGGGCATAGACTTGGATTACTGTGTTATTGAATGGTTTGCCTTGGAAATGAACAGAGATCATTCTGTCATTTTTGAGATTGCATCCAAGTACTGCATTTTGGAGTCTTTTTTTGACTATTAGGGCTGCTCCATTTCTTTGAAGAGATTATTGCCCACAATGGTAGATATAATAGTTGTCTGAGTTAAATCCACCAATTCTGGTTCATTTTAGTTCAGATTCCTAAAATGTCGATCCTCCTGTTTGACCACTTCTAATTTACCTTGATTCACAAACTTTGCAGTCCAGGTTCCTATGTAATATTGTTCTTTACAGCATTGGACTTACTTCCATCACCAATCACATCCACCACTGGGCATTGTTTTCACTTTGGCTCCATCTCTTTATTCTTTCTGGAGTTATTTCTCCACTCTTCTCCAGCAGCATATTGGGCACCTACTGATCTGGAAAGTTCATCTTTCAGAGTCATATCTTTTGTCTTTCAATACTGTTCATGGAGTTCTCAAGGCAAGAATACTGAAATGGTTTGCCATTCCTGTCTCCAGTGGACCACATTTTGTCAGAACTCTCCACCATGTCCCGTCTGCCTTGAGTGGTTGAACATGGCATGGCTCATAGTTTCATTGAATTAGACAAGCCTGTGGTCGCTGTCATCAGTTTATTAGTTTTCTGTGATTGTGGTTTTCATTCTGTCTGCCCTCTAATGAATAAGTAAAAGAGGCTTATGGAAGCTTCCTGATGGGAGACTAACTGGTCATTTCCACAAATTTCCATGTACCTCAGCAGAAGTAGCCTCTGCCCAAGTCCAGAAGGGGATTTGGTTGATCTAAGAGCAATCTCACTCCCCTGGCCAATGTTTATCTCTGGAACAGATGTGATTCTTTTCAGTGAGACATGAGTGAGTCCACTGAAGTGACTCTAGGAAAATAATTTTTAAAATCCTCACTCCAAAACTAGAGCTAAAAGTAAAACCAAGTTATCATCCACCTCTTGGCATCACTCTGTCTCATTATAATACCTTAAACTGCAGTAATCACCTTGCTTATAGCCTGAGGATACAGGCAATCTGAGTGAGGATGGCAGGGCAGAGAGATGAAAAAAAAAAACCTCTACGACATCACTGAGCCACAGAATTAATAAACCCTAAAGTTAGCAGACTGTGGGGTGACAAAGAGTTGGACATGACTGAGCGACTGAACTGAACTGACTGAAGTTAGCCTTATCACAGAATTCTGGTTTTGTAAGATTATATATGTATCCCTAGGTCTGAGCCACTTTAGATTTCAATTACTGAGCTAACCAGCTAATCCAACTCTAAGGATAGGGACAATGACTGTTGATTTCCATTGTGTTTCCAGAGACTAGCACAGTGTCTGGTTCAGAATTGAGGCTAGGGATTATTAGCAGAATAAATGAGCCTGGGGCTCTGTGACAACCTAGAAGGATGGGAAAGTGTGGGAGGTGGGAAGGAGGTTCAAGAGGGAAGGGATATATGTACATATATGGCTAATTCATAGTGACATATGGCAGAGATCAAACCAATATTATAAAGCAATCATCAATCAATTTAAAATAAATAACTTTAAAAATGATTACTAGCAGAATTTTACAATTGTCTAAAACCAGAGAAATAAAATCACATAATGCCAATATGACTACCAGAAACACTACATAAATCAATGGAAGACAAAAGATTAGTACCCTATGAGGGAATATAGATAAATTAGACTTCACTGAAATTAGAATTTCTGTTTATCAAATACACCAGGAAGAAAATAAATAGACAAGCCACAGTCTGGGAGGAAATATTTGCAATACACATATGTGATAAAGAATTCTTTTTCCAGCATGTAGAAACAGCACCTAAAAATCAATACTCAAAAGACCAACAAAACTGGGCAAAAGGTCTGAAAAGACATTTCACCAAAGAAAATATTTTAAAAGTATCAATAAGAATGTGAAAAGTTGTTCAAATGGGATCATAAAAGAAATATAAATTTTAAAAGGTGATACCATTTCACATTCACTAAAATGGCTGAAGTTTAAAAGAACAACAATACAGATGTCAGATGTCAGCAAAACTGCTGGAAAGTTGGGACTCATATATTTTTGGTGAAATGTAAGGTGATAAAATTACTTTGGGAAATTATTTGGCAGTGTCTTATGAATTTAAAAATACAGCTGCCCTATTAATTTATAATTCCATTCTTAGACATTTACTCATGAGAAATGACCAACCAAAGGATCTGTTTAAGAATGTTTCTGACGACATTAGTCATAAGAAACAAAAACTGCAAATAATCCAAATGTTCTTCAACAAAAGAATTGTTAAACAAAATGTGATATATTCATAAAATGGATTACTACTCTGAAATATGAAGGAATAAGCAGCTAATACATAGAATAACATGGATGAGTATCAAAAGCAAGTTTTATAAAGCACAAAAAGAAGCTAGAAATGAAAATGTACCATCTAAATTATTTAATTTATAGGAAATATAAGAATAGGTTTTAAAAGAAATCAGAAAATATACTCAATGGAAGTGTGGGAAGGATTGGAAAGGGGCTTAAGAGAATTTTCTGGGGAGATGGAAATCTTTCATACTTCATTTTGGCTGCATACAGTCATCAAATCCCATTGAATGGAACACATATCTGTGCCTTTTATTATATGGATATTAGATATAATTATATAATATACATCATATTGTTATATTACATATAATGACATTATATATATATTAAAATATATGTGTGTGTGTATCTAAAACGACTGCTGCCAAGAGTCAGCACTTGTGGATGAGGAAAGCCATACGAATACAGCCCTTATGAAAAGCTACATTAATTAGTACTTATAATAATCAAGAATGTATTATATTGCTTTTCCTAAGACCTATAATTAATAGTACTCTCAAGTTAGATTGCCTTATGGAAAGAATCAGAGAGGAATTTCATATAATATCAAGATGACATGGAACTGAAATAAAGATAATAATATTAAAGAAGGAGAAAAGCAGTGAGTTGGAGATTAAGAATAGACATTTAGGAAATTGTTTATTATGGACAATTTTCCAAATTCTCTTCCTCAAAAAAAAGAAAGAACTGTGGTTCAAGAAATAAATCTGTACAAATGAAAAGAGATTCTCTGATCAAATTACTACGGGAAATGCTGTATATCGCTATCTCCTTCTTCATCTTTCATGTTAGACTATCGTAGGAAACTGGTAAATTTATTTAACTCAGATTTTCCCCAAAGCATCCCCAATAAAATTTTCAACAAACAGTAGACTTAAATACTGTTTAAACCACATGTTTCTAAATATTCTGCTCCCCTCATTAGTTCCTTATAATAGAAAAGGAATGAATTCCAAACTTGACTGCTCAGTTCAGTTCAGTTCAGTCACTCAGTCACGTCCAACTCTTAGTAACTCTATGGAGTACAGCACACCAGGCCTCCCTCTCCATCACCAACTCCCAGAGTTTACTCAAACTCATGTCCATCAATTCGGTGATGCCAACTAACCATCTCATCCTCTGTCATCCTCTTCTCCTCCTGCCTCCAGTCCCTCCCATCTTCAGAGTCTTTTCCAATGAGTCAACACTTAGCATGAGATGGCCAAAGTACTGGAGTTTCAGCTTTAGCATCATTCCTTCCAAAGAAATCCCAGGACTGATCTCCTTTAGCATGGATTGGTTGGATCTCCTTGCAGTACAAAGGGCTCTCAAGAGTCTTCTCCAACACCACAGTTCAAAAGCATCAATTCTTCGGTGCTCAGCTTTCTTTAGAGTCCAACTCTCACATCCATACATGACCACTGGAAAAACCATAGCCTTGACTAGATGGACCTTTGTTGGCAAAGTAATGTCTGCATTTTAATATGCTGTCTAATTTGGTCAAGCTTTTCTTCAAAGAAGCAAGCATCTTTTAATTTCATGGCTGCAATCACCATCTGCAATGATTTGGAAGCCCAAAAAATAAAGTCTGTCACTGTTTCCATTATTTCCCATTGACTTGCCATGAAGTGATGGGACTGGATGCCATGATCTTTGTTTTCTGAAAGTTGAGCCTTAAGCTGACTTTTTCACTCTCCTCTTTCACTTTCATCAAGAGGCTCTTTAGTTCTTGCTCACTTTTTGCCATAAGGGTGGTGTCATCTGCATATCTGAGATTATTGATATTTCTCCCGGAAATCTTGATTCCAGCTTGTGCTTCATCCAGCCCAGCATTTCTCATGATGTACTCTGCATATAAGTTAAATAAGCAGGCTGACAATATACAACCTCGATGTACTCCTTTTCCTATTTGGAACCAGTCTGTTGTGCCATGTCTAATTCTAACTGTTGCATCCTGACCTGCATACAGGTTTCTCAAGAGGCAGGTCAGGTGGTCTGGTATTTCCATCTCTTAGAGAATTTTCCACAGTTTGTTGTGATCCACACAGTCAAAGGCTTTGGGATAGTCAATAAAGCAGAAGTAGATTTTTTTTTTAACTCTCTTGCAATTTCTATGTCCAATGGATGTTGGCATTTTGATCTCTGGTTCCTCTGTCTTTTCTAAATCCAGCTTGAACATCTGGATGTTCTCAGTTCACATACTGTTGAAGTCTGGCTTGGAGAATTTTGAGAATTACTTTGTTAGCGTGTGAGATGAGTACAATCGGGCAGTAGTTTGAACATTCGTTGGTGCCAGGAGGCAGCACAGGAGATCCCACCCATGACAAGGTCATGTGGAAGAGAACTGTTAAGCAAGGCTTCAGGACTCGAGGGGGTCCCTAGGCCTGCTCAAGTATCTACCCCAAAACCAGAATCTGTCTGTCTTACTATTTTGTGCCTTTCACCAACTCTCCTGACATACAGGGAGCTATCCCCGACCATCTTTCTCTGGAGAAAATCAACTTAGGGCTCTAGCTAATAAGTCTCCTGGACATGAGAGGAATGTTTCAAATCAAACCCCTT
The DNA here is from genome assembly GCF_001704415.2 of Capra hircus. Classification (NCBI taxonomy): domain Eukaryota; kingdom Metazoa; phylum Chordata; class Mammalia; order Artiodactyla; family Bovidae; genus Capra; species Capra hircus. The sequence continues at coordinate 115,436,627 of NC_030810.1, forward strand.
CTGTTAGCATTCTAGCTTGCTTAACAGGTTTATCCAGACTCTTGCAGCTATGCATATGATTGTTCACAGCCCCCCAACTGTGAGAGGCATGGGAAGCCTAAAACATAGAGCCTTTCAAAGAGTTAAAAGTTATTAGAGTAGTGCTGGTGTAGCATTTCATCATTGGGCCAATGCTTGTTCCTAAGTTCCCATATCTCTTATCCACTGTGCACCTGGGAGTGTATTAGTTAATACAGCTGGATTGTAGGAAAAATAAGTGTAGCCTTGAAATTAACCACATCAGACCTTTGAGCTAAGTGGTTCTTTCTTTGTTGTAACTCACTGCACCTTTGCTCCGTGAGAAATGTAAATCTATTTAGCATTTTCTGAGGCTGACATAGATTAGAAATATAAAGAAAAAACATTTCAAGGGAAAATGAGTTTTCTGGTTGAGCAGCCTTTATCAAAAGAGGGTCATAAAATGTTCACAGGCCTCCAAGGCCAGAAGATAATATACACAACATTGTCTATGGGAAAGGTATGCAAAAAAAATCCTGGTTTCGATAAAGACAAAAGAGATGTAACGTTTGGGTTGACTCTGTATGACTTTGCATCTTTCATTTCCCTCTATGTACAAGTTAAGGTTATAAAAGTTTCCCTGAAAAATAAAGTGACGGACCAGGATCAGTTCCACGAAAGCCTGGTTCCCCCATGTCTTTCTTTCTCTTCTCTATTTTCTTATCTACAACATTCTTTCTTTATCTCTCTCTAAATCATTCACTGACACCGTTTCTCCTTTGGGTTCCCCTGGATCCTGCGGGGCCTGGACCCCAGCACGTTGGCATTGACTTTCTTTTGGATTGGAACAAAAACTGACATTTTCTAGTCTTTTTGGAAAACTGCTGAGTTTTCCAAATTTGCTGGCATGTTGAGTGCAGCACTTTCACAGCATCATCTTTCAGGATTTGAGATAGCTTAACTGGAATTCCATCATCTCCACTAACTTTGTTCACAGTGATGCTTCCTAAGGCCCACTTAACTTTGCATCCCAGGATGTCTGGCTCTAGGTGAGTGATCACACCATCATGATTATCTGGGTCATGAAGATCTGTTTTCTATAGTTCTGTGTATTCTTGCCACCTCTGCTTAATATCTTCTGCTTCTGTTATGTCCATACCATTTCTATCCTTTATCGAGCCCATCTTTGCATGAAATGTTCCCTTGGTATCTCTAATTTTCTTGAAGAGATCTCTCGTCTTTCCCATTCTATTGTTTTCCTCTATTTCTTTGCATTGATCACTGAGGAAGGCTTTCTTATCTCTCCTTTTTATTCTTTGGAACTCTGCATTCAAATGGGTATATCTTTCCTTTTCTCATTTGCCTTTCACTTCTCTTCTATTCACAGCTATTTGTAAGGCCTTGTCAGACAACCATTTTGCATTTTTGCATTTCTTTTTCTTGGAGATAGTTTTGATCACCGCATCCTGTACTTTGTTACAAATCTCCATCCATAATTCTTCAGGCTCTGTCTATCAGATCTAATCTCTTGAATTTACTTCTCAGTTCCACTGTATAATTGTAAGGGATTTTATTTAGGTTATACCTGAATGGTCTAGTGGTTTTCCCTACTTTCTTCTTAAGTCTGAATTTGACAATAAGGAGTTCATGATCTGAGCCACAGTCAGCTCCTGGTTTTGTTTTGGCTGACTGGAATATAGTCAATCTGATTTTGCTCTTGAACATCTGATTATGTCCATGTGTAGAGTCATCTCTTGTGTTGTTGGAAGAGGGTGTTTGCTACAACCTGTGATTTCTTGGCAAAACTCTGTTAACCTTTGCCTTGCTTCATTTTGTACTCCAAGGCCAAAATTGCCTGTTACTGCAGGTGTCTCTTGACTTTCTACTTTTGCCTTCCAGTCCTCTAATGAAAAGGACATCTCTTTTGTGTGTTATTTCTAGAAGGTCTTGTATGTCTTCATAGAACTAGTTCTAGAAGGTCTTGTAGGTCTTCATAGAACCATCCACCAATAGCATCTTCAACACTTGACTGTTTGGTAAGTGTATTATATAATTCATCCTGTGATAACATATATCTAATTGAATAATAGAACTAAAAGATAAAATATAATTTCTTTACAGAATCTTCTTTGTAGACATCTTTACTCCAAGCATATCTATGCTAAAGTGAAAAGTTCCCATATTTCCCTATATTGCCGAAGCTGCCACCTGACTGATCTATTTGTTTCCACTCCTGTCCATTACAACTAAGTGACCCATTGCCATAATTTTACACAAGTTATTTTACTTTTCAATGTTTTGTTTCCCCCATATGTAAAATGTGTATGGTTGTTTCTCTAAATTAACTAGGGTTTTTAAGCATGTTTTGTGAAATGTTTGAACCATTTAAGGAAAATTATGCTAGATTGTTTATTCACTATTTGTAGCTTTATAATACTTATTTTTGATATTAATGAATATTAGTTGGGCATCTATTGTATACAGTTTGTGCGTGCATGCTAAGTTGCTTCAGTCATGTCCAACTCTTTGTGACTCTGTGGACCATAGCCTTCCTCCAGGCTCCTCTCTCCATGGGATTCTCCAGGCTTGAACACTGGAGTTCATTGCCTTGCCCTCCGCCAGGGAATCTTTCCCATCCAGGGATTGAACCCACATCTCCTGAATCTCCTGCATTGGCAGGAAAGTTCTTTACCACTAGTACCACCTGGGATTCCCACTATATACAGTAGAGCCTCCCAAATTAATGTAGGATATCCCAGAAGGAAGTCCCTTCATTTTATATTCTTAAACGGCTCTTTTGGAGCAATTTCCAGAAGAATAAGTTAAAAATTAGGTCCATATCTATCTATCCATTCATCCATCTATTCATTCATCATTGTTTTATTTAAATAATATCAGATGTAGGATATATTTCAACTATAGACTCAATGGTATTTATTAATGGATTGCTATAATAAAGAGGAAAAGAAACAAAAATCTCTCCTGATCTTTAGCCTAAGCAACCACAAAAAATAGTATCATTTACTAAAATAAGAAAACCTGAGCAGAGGGCACAAGTTTAGAGTTGAAACTCAAAAATTATCTTTTATATTTATTTAGTTTGAGATGACTTTTAGACAATCAAAAGTATAATAGAAGTAGGATCGACATACCCAGGGCCCAGGGCTAGAGGCATAAACTTGAGAGGCTTCAGTATATAGATGATATTTAAAGCCATGGGAATAAAAAATAGGAGAGAGGACAGACATTACTCCAATACAAGCTCTGGTATATATCACAACATCTAGAAAATACATGATGGAACAACAAAAACTGATTTGAAGTTGCCAGTTACTTATGTCAGCAATAAACCAAGAAAATGTGTATTTCAAAAGCCAAGTATGGAAAGCATTTTTTTTTAAGGTAATGATAAATTGGGACAAATGCTGATGACACATAATGATGAGGACAAAAGACACATCACTAGATATGACAACAGGAAGATACCAATGACCCCAACCAGTTGAGGCCACTGTAAGAACTCTAGATTTTACTTTGAATGAAGTGGGAGCCATCAGATGATATTGAGAAAATCTGAGATGTTCGTTATATGTGACAATCTGGTCATCTAATTTAACAAATTCCCTCTGGCTGTTCTGGTAAGACTAGATGGTAGACAGACAGAATAAGCATAAAATTCAGTCAGGAGATGACTGCAACAATTCAGAGAAGAGAATAGGGTGGCTTGAATGGGAAGGTAGGAGGCAGTGGTGAGAATTCAGATTCTGAATATGTTGTAGATAACACCAACAGGATTTACAGATGGATTAGATACAGGGAGTGAAAGAAAGAGGAATTACAAGTGACTCTAAAATATTTGGCCTCAGCAACTGGAAAGATGAAGTTGCTGTATTAAGGGCAATTAAGTGTTCGAGGAATAGGGAAGATGCAAGTAAAGAGAAAAAAATAGTGATCCGTGAGGCTGGAGAAAATTCAATGGACCCAGAAATAAAATGAAGAAGAAAGTATTTCTAGAAAAAGAAAATGATCCACTATGTTAAATGCTGCTGATAGGTCAGTTAGATGAGGACTACAAAATAACTACTAGATTTAGTGACAGATTATTGGTAATCATGACCAGAGTTACTTTGGGGCAAAGATGGAGTCAAAATCTCGGCTGCAGTGAGTTTAAGAGAGAATGGGGGGAAAAAAGTGAGACAGCAAGGATGAGACAAATATATTTTTTATTGAGGTATAGTCGATTCACAATATTATTATGTTAGTTTCAGCTGTATAGCATAGTGATTTAGTTGCATATTTTTTCAGATGTTTCATTAGAGGCTATTACAAATTTTGAATATAGTTCCCTGTGATATATAGCAAATCCTTGTTGCTTATCTATCTTATGTACAATAGTTGCATCTGTTAATCCCATACTCTGAATTTGTCCCTTCACCCATCCCTCTCCCCCTGATAGCCCTAAATTTGCTTCCTATATCTATAAGCCTGTTTCTGCTTTGTATATAGATTCATTTGTATTATTTTTTTTAGATTCCACATAGAAGTTGGATATGTAATATTCTATTGTATATCTAAATGTGTGTATTATATATATATATATATATATATATATGTATGTATGTATGTATATCTTCTTAAGCCAATCATCTGTTGATGGCACTTGGGTTTTCTAGATGTCTTGACTATCATAAATAATGTTACTATGAACACTAGGGGGCATGTATACTTTAAACAGGGTTTTTCAGTTTTTTCTCTGACATATTCCCAGGAGTGAGCTTTCTGGGTCATATGGTAGCTCTATTTTTAGTTTTTTCAAGAAATCTTCATGCTGTTTTCCATAATGACTGTACCGATTTGCATTTTCACAAACAACATAAGAGGGTTCCCTTTTCTCTATACCCTCTCCAGAGTTTATTATTTGTAGATTTCCTGATGATGGCCATTCTGACTGGTGTTGAAGTGATACCTCATTGTGGTTTTGCTTTGCATTTCAAAGATTTTAAATGAATTTTTCAGTCAAGAACTGGTGCCCTAGCTAAGGGAGAGGGAACATGAAAGACAGTTTTTGGTTTTAGATAGGAGAAACCAAGGCATGTTTATGTTGAGAAAGGTCCAACAAAGAGAAAAAAATTTGTTGATGCAAAAGAAAAAGGGAAGACTTTTTGGGACTCAGTGAGAAGGGATAGAAGTTTTTGCCCAAGGGAAGAGCTGGTCATGGATGTGATGAAGAGAGTCCATCCACACTAACAAAAACCAAGGTGGCATCCATAAACATAGGTGCTAGTAGATCCACTGGTGTGGGGAGGGGGGACTTGTGAGGGTCATCTGCTGAGTGCTTCTGTTTTCCCACTGGAATAGGAAGAGGAGACTAGAGAGAAGATGATGGAGGTTTGAGAAGAGAGGGGAGGTATGGAGTTGTCATGGAGGAAAGCAGGAGAATGAATGGACTGTGTCTGCCATGCAGCCTTGCAGCCCACTGGGGCTGAGTGACCCGGAGTCCAAAGTCAGGCTATGGGACTGTGTGCTTTCTTCCAACAGGTTCAGCTGTGTGGGCACAGCATGGTAGGTGGAGGGTGGGACTGAGCCGAGAGTATGTTTTTGCCTCAGTGAATAATTGCTGCAATTAAACTTTCAGATGCCTGCTGTGCCAAGGGGCATGACAGCTATGGATGAGGGAAGGGTGATGTGGCAAAAGGAAAACAACATTACTGGAGTCCTCCTCTGTGTTGTAGGAGCTTTAAATTTCAGAGAATGCCCGCAACAACCCTGTGAAGGAAGCAGAGGCTAAGAGAAAGTAAACTATGTGTTCCAGGACTATACAGCTAGAAAGCTGCAGAACATGCAGAGGGGCACAGGTTTTCCTAAGGCCCTCACAAGTTGACTGAAAGGAGATTTGGGACTGTCTTCTGGGGACAGTCATTGGCTCAGGGTCCAGGCCGTGGCTGAGTCAGCTGGCCAGACACCAGGACACAGCTTCCTGCCATCAAAACCCCAGGTGGCAGATGCAGTCACCAGTTTGGCTGGGAATCTGTGGCACCACCATGCACAAAACCACTCATTTGCTCCTATAAAACAGTCATCACCTCACAGGATGCCAAGAAAATCAATCATGACTAAACTGCCAATTTGGTTTGATTCACTGACCACGCATAGACATGATCATAATGTTTGGTTATCATTCTTCATAATAATCATCCTTAGGTCTGCAGTAGCTGCACAAAGCTGCACAAAGTTGGGTGAATCTTCCTTGAAACAAATTTCAGTCTTAGGAATGGATGCTTTAGTTCACAGATGATCCCTAATTCAAGTAGGGGACTGGCTAGTCCTTTAGAACTGGAAGAGATTTTAGAGATAATTGTGCCCAGTTTTCTCACACCCCAGTCTCAAGAATCGTAATCTTACATAAAATGTAGGTATGTTATCCTGCCCTGGATACTAATTTAATAATGAAGACACACAAGGCAGAAATCCTTCTCAAGTCTAAATAATTTTTTTGAAGCAACTATAGCTCATGAGCTAATACTTTCCTTAAATGACCATTGTTCTTTACAAATAACATGTACTCAATAACTGTTTATTAAATGTTAAACCAGCTGGCCAAAGGGAATGAAGCCGTGGTACATTAAAAAAAAGAAAAGAAAAAAAACCTGCAAGGAAAATTTCACATCCCTGCCACTCTTTCTCCCAGACTGGGGCTTCATGTCCCTAAATGGGGACAGTATGGAGGAAAATGAGGACAGCCAGATCTCATGAAAAAATAAAAAGCATATCAAGGTCACTGTTGCTGTGAAACAGTCTCATTGAAACCCCAGCCCCAAGTCAGCCACAGGATCTGCAGCTCTGACTCTGACTGTTAAAAGGCTATTGTTGGATACTAAGTCAGAGACATGCAGGGGGAAGTGGGTTCTGAGCATCAGGGGATAAGCTCAGGAACAACTTATCTTAATCTGACTAAACATATTAAAACAATCCTCTCGGTAAAGAGGTAAAGGGATATTAAACCAGAACATCAATGATGATTTAAGGACACAGAAAAATTGTATTTCCTTCATTAAAACATTACAATGTCTTACCTGTTTACCATCTATTACTTTCAAGTTTCATAAGAGGCAGAGATTAGGTGTACTTCTTCTTAGGTTTGGAATCTAAAAGGAGACAGGTGAAATATACATTCATTATCCTGCCACAAAGCAGTGTATGGTGAATGTCAAAGAAGCAGTACAAAGCAAATAATGAAAGAACTCAGAAGCACTTTCACAGTTCATCTAAGCAAGTGGCTCCTCAAGTGGTAGTAAGATCCCTATTATACAGACAAGGATTCTGGGGTTCTAAAATCTTAAGTGACATGTCCAATAGCCTATGACTAGAAAAGATATTTGGTCTAGAGGTACAGAGAGTGAAGGGCTGGCTTAAGCAGTGACAAGTCTATGAAATAGAAGGGAAGAGGGCTATGAAGTGATGGAGATTCTCACTGTGAAGACCTTGATGGTGAAGCAATACTGAGTGATGATAAAGTCTACGCAGTGACCTCCTGGAGCTCCTTTACAGTAGAGTGGTAAGAGTTTCTACTGGTGATCAGAGGTTCAGGAGTTGTCAGGTGTGATCGCCAAGTTATGAATAGCCAAACTGATTCAGTCATGAGGGGGACCCTTCTGTCATTATGAAAAGTGGAAATGCACAGTGGAGATCAGCAGACAGTGAAAACAAAGATATAGAGAAACATAACTCACCTGTGTCGTGGAGTCTGAGTACACCAACGGCACAATAAAATTTAGCCAGTGTGACTGTGGTTCGTTAAAATAACCCTACACTGGGTTCCCAATACTCTAGAAATTTGGAGACTGTACATGGTTGGTATTTTGAGCTTGACTACACTGGAGGATCTGATTGGTGTGGGTGTTACTTCTATGGTTTAAGCTTTCCTGATCTGATCACTTGGGACCTCCTGCAATGGTGGTATCTTCAGTTTGTGGTTTCCTTCCCTTTGGTACTTATCATACCGTGTTTCTTTTAGTTGCTCAGTTGTGTCCGACTCTTTGTGACCCCATGGACTGTAGTCCACCGTGCTCCTCTTTCCATGGGATTCTCCAGGCAAGAATACTGGAGTGGATAGCCACTCCCTTCTCCAGAAGATTTTCCCAACCCAGGGACTGAACCCGGGTCTCCTGCATTGCAGGCAGATCCTTTATCTTCTGAAGGAAGTCCCATTTATCATATAACTGTTGGCTTAATTGTCTGTCTTACCCTTAGACTATTCCTTTTGCGGCCAGAAACTACATCTTTCTTTCAAATCTTTTCCTCAATATTAGCACAGTCTCTAGCATATGGTTAGTGACTGAGAGATGTTGTTGAATAAGTGAAGTTGTATTGAAGCTGGATTGTGAAATATGAACAAATATGAACAAATAAGTGGTTTGGGAGAGCAGAATAAAGAGAAGTGGGAACCATTTAGTCCAGAGAGTGTTGTGGTTAAAAAAAGAATAAAAGAAAGACACTTGAAGGGCTTAGAGAGTTCAGGATGGCTGCATAACATGCTGGATAGGAAAACTGGCTTTAGTGGCTGAGGCTTGGATTCAAATTATAGCTCTATTCCTTAACGACTAAGTGATCGTGGGCTACAATCCAAGAAGAGAGAGAAAAAACTATTGGATCTTCACTTGTATTCTCTAAAGAAAAGAAATGAGAAGGAATCAAGAGTGTCTATATTATTCATCTGATATTCTTAATGCCTTCATTACACAGATAAAGCTGACATTTCTGCTTACTAACATGACATTTATCTTCCAAAACATATTCGTTGACACTCATATGAGGACTACGCTTATCTGTTGTTAGAAACAGTTAAACTACTAAAATGACCTAACTTCATACCACAAGAATCAATTTTAGATACATCCTAATAAAACTTTATAAGATTCATATATAGAATAAAATCCTATCATGAAGCACCAATAAATTCAAATTAATATAATGAAAGGACTCTGCAAACTGTTATCTGCCAGACAAAAAAATCATTTGAGAGACCCAATGGCACAGTGAAAAGCATACATAGAGTTAGAAGACAAGAAACATTATTAGCTCTGTCACTTAGTAGCTATATGGCCTTCAGCAAGTTACATAAACTTTGTGAACTTCAGTTTTACTGGTGACAGTAATACCTATCTCATGGGTCATGATCTACAGTAATAATAAGCATGAAAGTGCCTTGTTATCATGATAATTTTAACAAATATTTTGTTATGACATGATATGAAATTCGCTCAGTCATGTCCAACTCTTTGTGACCCATGGACTATAGAGTCCAAGGAATTCTCCATGCCAGAATACTGGAGTGGGTAGCCTTTCCCTTCTCCAGGGGATCTTCCCAACCCAGGAATCGAATCCAGGTCTCCCGCAGTGCAGGCAGATTCTTTACCAGCTGAGCTACAAGGGAATCCCAGACATTGTGTTATAGTGAGAAAATTTTTCATTACTGTATCAAAAAGGGGAGTGAGAAAATGATCATAGCATCCAGACAGTGCTGGAAAGGTGATGCAAATTTTTGTGGTTGAGAAGCAGTATAACTTTGAGACAGTTTTATCTGGATCCAGATTCAGCCAGGTATAAGATGTTGTATGACTGGGGGATAGGTTTTACCACCTCATTGAGTCTCAAGTACCCCATCCGCCAAATAAAAATAATAAAGCCCATTTTGCAGGAGTTTTTGCAGAGGAACAAAAGTTAATGTAAAGCACCTGGAACAACAGAGACATTCAGTAAAGATGTCTGCTAGTCTCATCATTATTTTCTCCATCACTATCATTGTTACTTTGTATTTTTTTCTATTCTGCAAATTTCAACCATGGCTGTGATGGGAAAGAGATCTGTTCCAACAGAAGCACAAGTGGAGACTTTTCATTTCTTATTGAGCTCCAAATCCACTGGGAGGAAGCCCCCCTTTGGAATATAGTAGATTTTCAAATTTCTCCATTCTGCCATTGAAATCCAACTAAAGTTTGTAAATGACACTTCTTTGAGCTAAAAATGGAAACCAACAAGAACCGAAATTTTGTCAATACAATAATGATCTGGCTTCAATATGAGCAGAGTGAAATAAGGCAGAAATCTATTTGGAGATCACAAGGTCAAATTTTATTTCTATATTTTTAAATATTTTATTTCTATTCAAATTTTGTTTTGCTTATTTGATATGATTGTGTATAAGGTGCTAAATAAATAGAAGCTATAATTTTGGCAGTCTTAATGATTGCTACTTCAGTGTTTGAACACTGAACAATACTCACAGAGTAAGCAATTTAATAAACTAGCAATTGCTCATGCAAGGGCAATTACCCCCATTTTGGTTTAATTATTAATGTGGGTTTTTTATATTCCCAACTTTAGCAAGCAATCTTGTTGTAATGAAAAAGTACAAACTGTTACATGCTACAATGATTATAAAATGATCATTTTATTAATATTATGGAATATTATTCCTAATTTACTAACAGGAATATTCCGCTAATAATATCTCTTGAGGCTCTGAAATTCTGTCTTAATTCTGTCTTTATCCATGGGGAATGCCAAAGTTAGAAAAGCCAGTTCTGTACAGGTAAAGTTATAGAGAAACTTAAGGGGCACTGGATAATCTGTGACCATATTTATTTCTTTCAGAGACCTAGTATGATTCTTGAAGTCTCATTGTTAAAGGGAATTTGTGCAAGGAAAAGAATAATCCTGAACCACTTAGTGCTATATGTGAAAGGGAATCCTGAAGAAACTCTGTCATGGGGTACTAGAAATACTAATATCTAGAGGTAGGAGTGTGAGGTGGGAGAGAGATCAAAACACAAGGGGTGGGGCACTTCCTCGATGTCCAGGGGTTAAGACTATATGCTCCCAGTTCAGGGAGCCCAGGTTTGATCCCCTGGTCAGGCACCTAGATCCTGCATACCTCAGCTAAGACCTGGTGTAGCCAAATAAATAATTTTTTAAAGGCAAGGGGTAAACTTCAAAAGCCAGTTCTGTTTTCTTTCTTTTTTCAATTTATATTTATATACATATATATATCATGAAGTCGCTCAGTCGTGTCCAACTCTTTGTGACCCTATGGACTGTAGCCCACCAGGCTTCTCCATCCATGGAATTTTCTAGGCAAGAGTATTGGAGTACTGCAATGTACTTTTTTAGATCCTTTTCTTATACAGGTTATTACAGAGTATTGAGTAGAGTACTCTGTGTTATATAATAGGTCCTGATTTGTTATCTATTTTATATATAGTAATGTGAATATGTCAGTACCAGTCTCCCAGTTTATCCCTTTCCTCTCGCCTCCTGGTATCTGTGTTTATTTCCAACATCCATGGCTCTGAATAAATCATATAAGGCATCCTTCAAATAGACTGGATTGTGAAAGGGCATCTTCCCTGGACACCACTATAGCATTAAGAACTGCAGGACTGGAACTAAACTCCTGCCATTACTACTCCATCGAGCCTCCCATTCCTGATGACCTCAGTCACGACTAGAAGTCCAAGCCTCCTAGGCTATTCATCACCCTAACTCCACACCACATATTCTTTACATATTTGTTAGTGTGACTCAATCCTTCCCTCCTCCAGCTCTCCTAAATCTTCACTGCCTTCTGGAGCTGTCATTCTGTAACCACCAGCTCCCTCAAATGACCCAATTTCATTCCACATCCTCTTCTGGAAATTTCACTTTACAAAAAAATTAACCATATCCCAAAGTCTTTACTTCCTCTACTTCTATTCCAGTGTAAGCATATTCATCTTACACTAGCAGACCAGAAAGTAGGATTAGTTTTATTTTAATTCTTTATAGCTAACTATATTTCTGTTCCTCTTATAATAATTCCTTCCTCCTCTAAGAAACTACCCAGTTTTACTTTCTGTTCTTACCATTATCTCTGTTAACGTGCACCATTCATTGAAATCTTGAACTCCTTGCACACAGTACTTCTTTCCAACCTAATTCTAGTTATAATATGTGGCAATTTCAATTGGTTATTCATGTGAGTAACTCTGTCCTCTCAAAGCCTTGACCTTTCAGATCTTTGAGCTTTTCATCCCCCAAAACCATTAGCTCCACTCTACATCAGCCATTCTATCTGTATTAGTCAGTTTTTGCTTAAGTGTCAGTAAGAAACAGCTCCAACATCTCAGCACCTTGTAACAGGAAAAGATACATGTTTTTTCTTACTCATGTGAAATGTCAGGTACTGGTAAGCTGCAGCTCTGCTCCATATGTCTGGAATCTAGTGTGAAGAAGCAGTCCCTGTCTGAAACATATTGGGTTGTAGGGGGAAAAAAACACACAGAGAGAGGGAGGTCAGGAATGACAGAGTCATATGCTGGTTCTTAAAGCTGTTGCTCAACAATGATCAGTGTCACTTCTGTTCATATCCTATTGACCAAAGCAAGTCACATGGCCAAGCCTGACTCAATCAATAAAGAAAGTATTAATATGTCCCTTTCACAGGGTATAACATGAGGGAGATCAAGGCACATGTTAGGGAAAATCATGCATAATACTGATACAGGGAGGAGAATATTACATAATTTAGAATAATAGGATAATTTATCACACTATTCCTTTTTCCAAAAAATATTTTATTATCAGAAACATCTTGATCATGCCTAAAATCTTGAATGCTAACTTCCAACTCTCTGACACCAACTTTTCATCCTATCAATTTTCTTATTCAAGTGTAACTACTATAGTTAATTCTACATCATTATGACCTATTTACCATTGTTTCACTACTTTCTCACTATCCATCTATCTTCTTCTTAATTAATTTCTATTCTTGTTCTGTTTAGAAACCATGGTCCTAATAAAAACAATAATAAAAATTATAGTGGAAACCATTCCATATCCTGCACTGGTCTAAACATTGTGCATGTAATAATGTGTTCAATACGTGCAACAACCACAAAGTATAGGGGCTTTTATTACCTCTGTCTTCCTGATGAGGAGACTGAGGTACACATATACTAATACTGTGTCCAAGATCACAAATTTAATAAAAAGAAAGCAAATACCTCACATTTAGCAGTTGTACAGTATTGTGCAATTACTCCTTTCCTTAAACCTTCAACTCCCTTAGGAAAATCACACAAGTAGATTAAAATGTTTTGCATTAAGCATGATCTCAAATGTAGTTGTACTCTCTATACTGCTTGGCATATCTACTCCATGTTTCCTGGATCTCCAAGAGGATTCTTTTTTATCTTCTCCACTTTCTTCTCTTCTCATAAGTCATACTTCTTCCCCTTACCCCTCATTCTCTGCTGATGACCTTGACTCTTCTATACAGTCGTTCCTTGGTCATTGCAAGTACCCCTGGAAGTGAAGTTGCTCAGTCGTGTCCGACTCTCTGCGACCCCATGGACTGTAGCCTACCGGGCTCCTCTGTTCATGGGATTTTCCAGTACTGGAGTGGATTGCCATTTCCTTCTCCAGGGGATCTTCCTGACCCAAGGATCGAACCCAGGTCTCCCGCATTGTAGACAGATGCTTTACAGTCTGAGCCACCAGGGAAGTACCCCTGAAGGACACCAAAATCTGAGGATGCTCAAGTTCCTTATATAAAATGGTACAGTATTTGCATATAACCTAGGCATATTATCCCCTATATGTCAAATCATTCCTAGATTACTTATAGTGTCTAATACAATGTAAATGTTTTACTTTTTGAAGTTTTCTGAAGTTTTTTCTGAATGTTTTTGATCCGTGATTGCTTGAATTTACAGATGCAGAAGAACCCACAGATTTAAGGACCAACTGCATTTAGATATTCTAAATACATAAATATTTAGTCACTCAGAAATCCTTGATGGCCCATTACTACATCTAAAAACCACCTGCATCTATATCTATTTTTCTTTTTGTTCTTTCTTTCAGTTACAGTGGAATAATTTATTTTGTTTTTCTAAGGGTTATTATTTCATGTGGGTTCTGAAACCCCTTACCTTTTATAGACATCTCTCCTCCTTTGCATCACAAAATTTTTATTCCTCTTTAGTGGCATAATTCAGCATACAGAAATTCTTTATTTTCTCTCATCCTAAAACAGCTCTTCCTTGATGTGTATCTTCTCCACTCCTCTTCACAGTCTAAGTGCTCACAAGAATTGTCTGTGCTCTTCTCCACTTCCTTATATTCTATTAACTCTCCAAGCCACTGTAATCTGATTTCTGCCCCCATCATACCATAGCAACTATGACTGCCAAGGTTATCAAGGGCTGAAACTGAGAGTTACTTATCCATCCTTATCTTATTTTCTTCCTTAAAAAGTGCTTTCATGGTTTTGTGTTAATCTCTCTCTTATGGCTTTCCTCCTGCAACTACAGTTACTATTCATTGTCACTGGAACATGCATTTCCTTCACTAAGCCTCTAAAAGCCAAACTTTATGGCCAGTAGAACCTTAACCCTTTATTCTCCTCCTTCCTTTCTGGAAGATCTAACAGTGCTCCTCCGTTCATATGGTTTTAAATGCCATCTATATGTCAACAATTACCCACTTATTTCTCAGCCAATACTGCACCTCTGTGTTTTCTTGTATAACCAATATTTACCAAATATCTCTACCTTGAGGCTTCTTGATTACCTCAAGCTCAGCATATGCCAATTTAAGTCCTTCAGTTATCTCCTCCTTCATATATATCTATTTATTTTGCAGTATTTCTCATCTCAGTTCATAGCAGAACTAATAACACAGTTTCTCAAGGTAGAAACCTGCTTTCCCCCTTGAGTTATCCTTCTCTAATTCTAATTCTAATTCTAATTGATCATCAGTCTTGTAACATCTCTTTTATTTCGTTTTTTTTTAATTTTACTTTAAAATATGTATTGGTTTTGCCATACATTGACATGAATCCACCACCGGTGTACATGAGTTCCCAATCCTGAACCCCCCTCCCACCTCCCACCCCATATCATCTCTCTGGGTCATCCCAGTGCACCAGCCCCAAGCATCCTATATCCTGTATCGAACCTAGACTGGCGATTTGTTTCTTACATGATAGTATACATGTTTCAATGCCATTCTCCCAAATCATCCCACCCTTGTCCTCTCCCACAGAGTCCCAAAGTCTGTTCTATACATCTGTGTCTCTTTTGCTGTCTCACATACAGGGTTATCATTACCATCTTTCTAAATTCCATATATATGTGTGAGTATATGGTATTGGTGTTTTTCTTTCTGGCTTACTTCACTCTGTATAATTGGCTCCAGTTTCATCCACCTCATTAGAACGGATTCAAATGTATTCTTTTTAATGTCTGAGTAATACTTCATTGTGCATGTGTACCACAGCTTTCTTATCCATTCATCTGCTGATGGACATCTAGGTTGTTTCCATGTCCTGGTTATTATAAACAGTGCTGCGATGAACATTGGGGTACACCTGTCTCTTTCAATTCTGGTTTCCTCAGTGTGTATGCCCAGCAATGGGATTGCTAGGTCATAAGGCAGTTCAATTTCCAGTTTTTTAAGGAATCTCCACACTGTTCTCCATAGTGGCCGTACTAGTTTGCATTTCCACCAACAGTGTAAGAGGGTTCCCTTTTCTCCACAGCCTCTCCAGCATTTATTGCTTGTAGATCTAAACGTAAGACCAGAAACTATAAAACTCCTAGAGGAGAACATAGGCAAAACACTCTCCGACATAAATCACAGAAGGATCCTCTATGATCCACCTCCCAGAATACTGGAAATAAAAGCAAAAATAAACAAATGGGATCTAATTAAAATTAAAAGCTTCTGCACAACAAAGGAAACTATAAGCAAGGTGAAAAGACAGCCTTCTGAATGGGAGAAAATAATAGCAAATAAAGCAACTGACAAACAACTAATCTCAAAAATATACAAGCAACTTATGCAGCTCAATTCCAGAAAAATAAACAGCCCAATCAAAAAATGGGCCAAAGAACTAAATAGACATTTCTCCAAAGAACACATACAGATGGCTAACAAACACATGAAAAGATGCTCAACATCACTCATTATAAGAGAAATGCAAATCAAGACCACAATAAGATACCATTTCACACCAGTCAGAATGGCTGCGATACAAAATTCCCTTTTAGAATATACCTGGAGGGACTTCCCTGTTGGGCCAGTGGTTAACACTTTATGTTTCCAAAGTAGGGCACAGGTTTGCTCCTTGGTCAGGAAACTAAGATTCCACATCCCTGTGACATGGCCAAAAGAGAAAAGAGGAGACCTAATATAATCAAATATACCTGGAATCTATCAGTTTCTGTCAGTTTCCACTGCCTTAAATTCAGCTACTGAAATCTCCTACTTATATTACTAAAATATTTTCTTTATGATTTTTGTACATCTTTCTCTTGTTTCTGTAAATACTATGTCTTGCAAGGTAGATAAACTAATGAAAATAAAACTCACATTTAAAATTTCCAAATAACTCATCAAATTCTTTCCTCCTTACAAAACCTGAATAATCAGACTCCTACCCCATTCTCCATCCTCATTTGAGGTTGTTCACCCCTCATCCAATATTCTTCCTCCTCTTTGTCTTGTTTTAATTCCTGAACACACAAAGTTTTCTTTCTACCTCAAGGGATATCATACTTTCTTTGTAAAATACTTTTCTGTACTTTTTACATGTGACTAGCTCATTAGTTACTTTAGGTCTCTGTTTAAATGTTTTAAATCTCAACCATATTTTTCCATCTTTACCACCTGGGTTTTCACGTTTCCATCAAGGCCCCCATAGGTTATTCTATAGCATCTTCAACTCTTTTGTGGATCTTATTACAATGATTGCATGTGTATTTCTTCATATGCTTGCCTATTATTAGACTCCTCACCACATCAAGACCCCCATAAGATAGGATCCATGCCCGTTTGATTTATGAACATATACTATTGTCTCCAGTAGACTGACATACAGTAGATGCTCAATAAATATACTTCTTGGACAAATGTATGAATTTGATTTCAAGTTATCCAAATCTCAGTTTCCTAACATTTAGAAAAGGAGAATTATTATCTAGGATTATGCTAAAAATCAGTGGTCTAAATAAAATAATCCCTGATAGAGTCTTTACACAATAAATACAAAGTCTTCTTTCCTGTATTCATGTACATCTTTCAGGTCATATCACAAACAGGAGGGCCTAAAGTATAAAACAATTATTTCAATGAATTAAAAAAAAACAGAATTCAGAGCCTAAAAGAGCTAGAAATTGTGGTTAGGGTACCAGAGAAAAGGGAGCTACAGGCAGAGAGGAAAAGACCTTGAAATCTCCTTAAAGTCACTGTGAGTCTAGCTGAATAGTAAGCCATTTATTCATAGAGTAAAATTCCTTAAAATGAGGCAGCCATAAGTTGAAAATTTTCCATAACTCACACAAGATTGAGAGATGTTTGCATTCTAACCAAAGTACGCAGACTTTACTGAATATCTGAAATAACAGGAGAGAAATGAAAGATCAGACCTCAGTCCAGGGTCTGAATTAGTCCTAAGAGAAAGTTACTACCCTAGACTTACTCAGTAAATACAGTAGACTATTACTCAGCCATTAAAAAATATATACAAATCAACTTATTTGCAAAGCAGGCTTACAGATTTAGAAAAGAAATTTATGGTTACCAAAGGGGATTGTGGGGCTGAGGGAGGAATAAATTAGAAGTTTGGGATTAACATATACATACTACTGCATATCAGATAGATAATCAATAGGGACCTCCTTTATAGCACAGGAAATCCTCAATATTTGGTAATAACGCAAATGAGAAAAGACTCTGAAAAAGAATAGATACATGTGTAATGGAATCACTCTGCTATACACCTGAAACTAACAAAATATTGCAAATCAACTGTACTCCAATATAAAATAATCTTTTTATTAAACGCTACCACCCTAGGCTTACCCAGCAAAGAAAAAATAGGCTCAGAAAGATGTCTGAACTGCAAGTAACTTAATGATCTAGCAAAATAAAATCATCACAATTTATATTAAACATAAAAGTGCCAACATTAAAGTTGTAACATGACAATATCTAGAATCCAAAAAAATAAAATAAAATACTAGGTATACAAAGAAGTAGAAAATGTAAATTATAATCAAAAGGAAAAAATAGTCAATAGGAACAGGCACAGAAATAGCATACATGGAATTTAAAGGAGCTCTCAAAAATCTGATCAAGGCTTCATAGGGAAGCATAGACATAATAAGGAAAATATGAAAACTACTGAAAAAAGTCAAATGGAATTGGAGGATCAAAAAACATAATATATGAAACATAAAAACTTCAGTGTGGGTCTACTACCAAATGAATGATCAGTGAAACTAAAGCATAGCAATAGAAACTAGACAACTTGAACCACAGAAAGAAAAGAGGCTACACAAAACAGATGAAGAAAAAAGACTGAACACCATCCATATGACTAGTAGAATATAATTAAGTGTTTATCATGCAATCATGCATGTAACTGGAATCTTAGAAGGAGATGGACCCAGGAAAAAATATTTGAAGAAACAATAACCAAAATTTTTCGAAAATATGGTAAATCACAGACAGATGAAGCTTAATAAATATCAGAAAAAAAACACAAATAAAATTACATCCAGATACATCACAAACAAATCACTGAAAACCAACAGTTAAGAGAGAAATTTTAAAGAGCCCAGAAAAAAAAAAAAAAAGGTAAATCATATTCAGAGGAAAAAATAAAAAAGAATTACTACTAAATACCTATGGGGGGGGGAGTGCAAATCAGAAAATAATAGAAAGATATCTTAAAGTGCTAAAAGCAAAAAACAAACAAACAAAAAAAAAAAAACTGTCAACCTAAGATTCTATACCTTTGAAAATATCCCTCAAAAACAAAAGTAAAATAAATATCTTTTAAGACCTACAAATCTGAAATAATTCCTCACATCAGATCAGCAATATAAGAATGTTAAGAAAGAATATTAAACTAAGTTCTGAAAGAAAATGATACCAAGATAGAAACTCTTATCTACCCAACAGGAAATGAAGAATACTAGGGGTAGGGAGGAGAAGGCAATGGCACCCTACTCCAGTACTCTTGCCTGGAAAATCCCATGGACAGAGGAGCCTTGTAGGCTGCAGTCCATGGGGTCGCTAGGAGTCGGACATGACTGAGAGACTTCACTTTCACTTTTCACTTTCATGCATTGGAGAAGGAAATGGCAACCCACTCCAGTATTCTTGCCTGGAGAATCCCAGGGATGGGGGAGCCTGGTGGGCTGCCCTCTATGGGGTTGCACAGAGTCGGACACGACTGAAGTGACTTAGCAGCAGCAGCAGGGGTAGGGGAGAGATAAACTGGGAATTTGGGATTAGCATATATATACTGTGTGTGTGTTAGTCGCTCAGTCATGTTCAATCCTTTGTGACCCCATGGACTGTATGTAGCCTGCCTGCTCCTCTGTCCATGGGGATTCTCCAGGCAAGAATACTGGAGTGGGTTGCCATGACCTCCTCCAGGGATCTTCCAAATCCAGGGATAGAACCCAGATCTCCAGCATTTCAGGTGTATTCTTTACTGGCTGAGCTACCAAGGAAACCCAGCATATATACGCTGCTGCTGCTGCTGCTGCTAAGTCACTTCAGTCGTGTCCGACTCTGAGCGACCCCATAGACGGCAGCCCACCAGGCTTTGCCATCCCCAGGATTCTCCAGGCAAGAACACTGGAGTGGGTTGCCATTTCCTTCTCCAATGCATGAAAGAGAAAAGTGAAAGTATATAAAATAGATAAACAAGATAAACAACAAGGACCAACTGTATAGCACAGGAAACTATTCTACATCTTGTAGTAGCCTATAATGGAAAAGAATATGAAAAAGAAATATATATATTCTGGATAACTTTGCTATGTAACTGAAATATGATAACCCAGTTATCTGATAATATTTTTTAATGCCAGAAATAGTGGATGTGTGGGTAAATACAAAACACTGAAAAACATTCAAGGTTTTTCAAATAATAATTGATTATTTAAAACAAAAATAATATATTTTGGAGTTTATGACATATGCAGAAGTGAAAAACATGAAAGTAATAATGAAGAAATTAATGGGTAAAAATGCATATTATAAACATTTTCTATGTTACCTGGTATAGTAATCTAAATTAGAGTAGGATGAATTAAGGATGAGATTTTAAATAATAGAGCAAAAAGTAAAAGCTTAAAAAAGATGTGCAGTTATTAAGGCAATAAAAGAAATAAATGTGAAATTACATAAATATGCAATAAGTCAAACAAAGCAGGAAATATGTAAAATAGAAACAAAGAGCATAAAAGATAAACAAAATAGTAAATGACACAAAACCCAACTATATCAACAATTACATTAAATTAGATTAGTATATCAAAGGATATCATCAAGAGAAAATACAATCCCCAGAACAGGAGAAAATATTGTAAGCCATGTATCATATTGACTTTTAACCAGATAAGATATTTGTATTCAGAATATATAAGAATTCTTACAACTAAACAACATAAAGACAACCTGATTAAAAACTGACAACAGGATTTAAATAGGCATTTTTTCCAAAGATAAAAAAATGACCATAAGATGCTTAACACCATTAGTCTCTAGGCCATCCCTTCAGTCACGTCCGACTCTTTGCAACCCTATGGACCACAGCCCACCAGACTCCTTTGTCCATGAGATTCTCCAAGCAAGAATACTGGAGTGAGTTGCTGGGCCCTCCTCCAGCGGATCTTCCAAACCCAGGGATCGAACCCACATCTCTTCTCTCCTGCACTGATAGGCAGGTTCTTTACCACTAGCACCACCTGGGAAGCCCCATTAGACCTAGAGAAATGCAAATCTCACCCATACTGAGATACCATTTCACACCCTCTGGGATGCCTAAACAGACACAGACAATAACAAATGTCTTCCAGAAGCTAAAGAAATTTTTGAGAACCTTCATACATTGCTGGTAGGAAGATTAATAGAGCAGCCACTTTGGAAAACAGTTTGGGTCTTCTTGAAAATGTCAAATATAATAATTATCATGAAAGTGAAAGTGAAAATCGCTCAGTTGTGTCCGACTCTTTGCAACCCCATGGACAGTGCGTGGAATTCTCCAGGCCAGAATATTGGAGTGGGTAACCTTTCCCTTCTCCAGGGGATCTTCCCAACCCAGGGATCAAACCCAAGTCTCCCTCATTGCAGGAAGATTCTTTACTAGCTGAGCTATCAGGAATAATTGCCATATGATATAGCAATTGCAATCCTAATATATAGATAATATGTAATATCTGTATGTTAGACATATGCCCAAGGAAAATGCATGTCCACACAGAAACATGTACACAAATATTATAGCAGAATTATACATAATAAACAAAAAATGAAAACAATTCATACGTTCATTGATGGAGGAATGGATTTAAAAAATGTAGTATATCCACACAGTGGAATATTATTTGACCATTTATAGGAATGGAGTGCTGATTCATAGTACATGAATGAAACATTATGCTAAGTGAAAGAAACCAGTCACCAAAATACCAAAGACCATATGTCATATCATATATTTAGTGATAGAAGATAGTTACATGCTGGTGGTCTGGGGGCTGGAGTGGTGGAAAAGGAAGCAAAGTGGGGAAGAAAAGGTTGATGTGTGACTAGTATCAGACATGGTTTCTTTCTGGGTTGATGAAAATGTTCTGAAATGCATTAGTAGTGATGGTTTCACAACTTTGTGAATATACTAGAAATCACTGCATTATACAATTTAAAAGGATGAATTTTACGGTATGTGAATTTTATGTCAATAAAACCATTAATTTTTTAAATGCACATATATATATGTCTTTAGTCAGTTATAGCTGAGACCACCTGGCAGAAATGGCTGAAATAAGGAGAGAGAAGGTTGAAAATGACCTTGACTTACTAAGAAAGAATCTGAATTCTAAGCCCTGCTCTTAGGCAGCTTATTGCAGGTGTCTTCTTCTTAATACATCTGGTCATGTTTAATATAGACTCTTTTAAAAAAAGAAAGAAAGCAGCACCAGGAAATGGAGGAGAGGAGAGAAGAGGAGAGTAGAGGAGAATTAGCAGGATCACAGAAAAAGGCTGCTAACAGAAGGTGCCTAGTTACTTTCAAAATAGTCTATCTTTGATTAATAAGCTTGGTGAGAAACATAGATGCCCTACAAGAAAAGAATATGGATGTTTTGTTGCAGGCTAAGAAAATAAATTACAGGAGAGTTATTTAAAGAAAGAACAGCCTTGTTTTGCCTTTAAGGGAAAAGGACATTTCCAGTATACTTTCCATGCTGGTCAGGAGGAGGAACCAGGAGTTCTGCTCTGGTGTTAGGTCCAGGTTCAAATATAAATTCCCCATCAGTTGTTAGCTGTGTAACTTGAAAGTCATCCTTTCTGAACCTCAGCATTTTCATTTGTAAAATGTGAATAATAAAATATATTTCATGGAATTGATATATAAATTAAATTAGACAGTAAACAGGAATTTTTATATCTAGTGTCTACCACAATAATCCATCTATATCCTCTGCTTTTCTTCAACTTGTTTCTCCATTATTTCCCAAATATTCATTAAATGTGTGCTCTGAACAGCACTGTGGATACAGAAACTTCCCAAATGTTGGGATATATTTTGGATGGAATTAGCTGTGCACACCTCTAATCTGGTAAAGCAGTCATGCAGAAAGAGAACATGTCTAATTCATCTTTTTTAACCTCAGTACCTAGAACAGTGCCTGGTGAAAAACAGGAATTTGATAGATATTAGCTGAATAATTGAATGTACTAATTCAAAGCCATGCCTGCAGGGCAACCCAAGATGGGTGGGTCATGGTGGAGAGGTCTGACAGAATGTGGTCCATCGGAGAAGGGAATGGCAAGCCACTTCAGTATTCTTGCCTTGAGAACCACATGAACAGTATGTAAAGGCAAAATGATAGGATCCCGAAAGAGGAACTCCCCAGGTCATTAGGTGCCCAATATGCTACTAGAGGTCAGTGGAGAAATAACCCCAGAAAGAATGAAGGGATGGAGCCAAAGCAAAAACAATACCCAGTGGTGGATGTGACTGGTGACTGGTGATAGAAGCAAGATCTGATGCTGTAAAGAGCAATATTGCATAGGAACCTGGAATGTCAGGTCCATGAATCAAGGCAAATTGAAAGTGGTCAAACAAGAGATGGCAAGGGTGAACGTCGACATTCTAGGAATCAGCGAACTAAAATGGACTGGAATGGGTGAATTTAACTCAGCTGACCATTATATCTACTACTGCGGGCAGGAATCCCTCAGAAGAAATGGAGTAGCCATCACGGTCAACAAAAGAGCCCAAAATGCAGTACTTGGATGCAATCTCAGAAACGACAGAATGATCTCTGTTCATCTCCAAGGCAAACCATTCAATATCACAGTTATCCAAGCCTATGCCCCAACCAGTAACACTAAAGAAACAGAAGTTGAATGGTTTTATGAAGACCTACAAGATCTTTTAGAACACCCAAAAAGATGTCCTTTTCATTATAGGGGACTGGAATGCAAAAGTAGGAAGCCAAGAAACACCTGGAGTAACAGGCAAATTTGGCCTTGGAATGCAGAATGAAGCAGGGCAAAGACTAATAGAGTTTTGCCAAGAAAATGCACTGGTCATAGCAAACACCCTCTTCCAACAACACAAGAGAAGACTCTACACATGGACATCACCTGATGGTCAACACTGAAATCAGATTGATTATATTCTTTGCAGCCAAAGCTGGAGAAGCTCTATACAGTCAACAAAAACAAGACCAGGAGCTGACTGTGGCTCAGATCATGAACTCCTTATTACCAAATTCAGACACAAATTGAAGAAAATAGGGAAAACTGCTAGACCATTCAGGTATGACCTCAATCAAATCCCTTATGATTATACAGTGGAAGTGAGAAATAGATTTAAGGGCCTAGATCAGATAGATACTGTGCCTGATGAACTATGGAATGAATTTCATGACATTGTAGAGGAGACAGGGATCAAGACCATCCCCATGGAAAAGAAATGCAAAAAAGCAAAATGGCTGTCTGGGGAGGCCTTACAAATAGCTGTGAAAAGAAGAGAGGTGAAAAGCAAAGGAGAAAAGGAAAGATATAAGCATCTGAATGCAGAGTTACAAAGAATAGCAAGAAGAGATAAGAAAGCCTTCTTCAGCAAACAGTGCAAAGAAATAGAGGAAAACACCAGAATGGGAAAGACTAGAGATCTCTTTAAGAAAATTAGAGATACCAAGGAAATATTTCATGCAAAGATGGGGTCGATGAAGGACAGAAATGGTATGGACATAACAGAAGCAGAAGATGTTAAGAAGAGGTGGCAAGAAAACACGGAAGAACTGTACAAAAAAGATCTTCACAACCCAGATAATCATGATGATGTGATCATTAATCTAGAGCCAGACATCTTGGAATGTGAAGTCAAGTGGGCCTTAGAAAGCATCACTACTAACAAAGCTAGTGGAGGTGACAGAATTCCAGCTGAGCTATTTCAAATCCTGAAAGATGATGCTGTGGAAGTGCTGCACTCAATATGCCAGCAAATTTGGAAGACTCAGCAGTGGCCACAGGACTGGAAAAGGTCAGTTTTCATTCCAACCACAAAGAAAGGCAATGCCAAAGAATGCTCAAACTACCACACAATTGCACTCATCTCACATGCTAGGAAAGTAATGCTCAAAATTCTCCAAGCCAGGCTTCAGCAATACATGAACCATGAACTTACTGATGTTCAAGCTGGGTTTAGAAAAAGCAGAGGAACCAGAGATCAACTTGCCAACATCTGCTGGATCATGGAAAAAGCAAGAGAGTTCCAGAAAAACATCTATTTCTGCTTTATTGACTATGCCAAAGCCTTTAACTGTGTGGATCACAAGAAACTGTGGAAAATTCTGAAAGAGGTGGGAATACCAGACCACCTGACCTGCCTCTTGACAAATCTGTATGCAGGTCAGGAAGCAACAGTTAGAACTGGACATGGAACAACAGACTGGTTCCAAATAGGAAAAGGAGTATGTCAAGGCTGTATATTGTCACCCTGCTTATTTAACTTATATGCAGAGTACATCATGAGAAATGCTGGACTGGAAGAAACACAAGCTGGAATCAAGATTGCTGGGAGAAATATCACTAACCTCAGATATGCAGATGACACCACCCTTAGGGCAGAAAGTGAAGAGGAGCTAAAAAACCTCTTGATGAAAGTGAAAGAGGAGAGTGAAAAAGCTGGCTTAAATCTCAACATTCAGAAAACGAAGATCATGGCATCTGGTCCCATCACTTCATGGCAAATAGATGGGGGAACAATGGAAACAACGTCAGACTTTTTTGGGGGGGACTCCAAAATCACTGCAGATGGTGACTGCCGCCATGAAATTAAAAGACGCTTTCTCCTTGGAAGAAAAGTAATGACCAACCTAGATAGTATATTCAAAAGCAGAGACATTACTTTGCCAACAAAAGTCTGTCTAGTCAAGGCTATGGTTTTTCCTGTGGTCATGTATGGATGTGAGAGTTGGACTGTGAAGAAGGCTGAGTGCCGAAGAATTGATGCTTTTGAACTGTGGTGTTGGAGAAGACTCTTGAGAGTCCCTTGGACTGCAAGGAGATCCAACCAGTCCATTCTGAAGGAGATCAGCCCTGGGTGTTCTTTGGAAGGAATGATGCTAAAGCTGAAGCTCCAGTACTTTGGCCACCTCATGCGAAGAGTTGACTCATTGGAAAAGACTCTGATGCTGGGAGGGATTGGGGGCAGGAGAAGAAGGGGACAACAGAGGATGAGATGGCTGGATGGCATCACGGACTCGATGGACGTGAGTCTGAGTGAACTCCGGGAGTTGGTGATGGACAGGGAGGCCTGGCGTGCTGATTCATGGGGTCGCAGAGGGTCGGACACGACTCAGTGACTGAACTGAACTGGACTAATTCAAAGAAAATTTTCAATTTTCCTACCTCATAACTTGAGCTTTTTTATCAAGTGCAAAACTAACTTGGAAAAAGTTGTTCTATAAAACCCAGATGGGCCAGTTTTTAATGAAAATTAATATAAGAAATCAAGATAGCCTGATATTCAAGTCACTTCTATATAAATTGTCAAAACCAAGATGACTGCTGTTCTGCTGATGGAAATTTTATGATGTGAAGACTGCAATTTGGCTCCATCACTTATAGGCTATGCTGTGTTGGACAGGTCATTCAGCACTTTCAGCCCCAGCTTCAACTTCTAAACAATTCCATTGTTCAGTTGAAAAGTCATTTCAGACTTTTTGCAACCCATGGATTGCAGCATGCCAGGCTTCCCTGTCATTCACCATCTCCCAGAGATTGCTCAAGCTCATGTTCATGTAATCAGTGATGCCATCCAACCATCTATCTCATCCTCTGTCACCCTCTTCTCCTCCTGCCCTCAATCTTTCCCAGCATCGTGTTCTTTCCTGATGAGTCAGCTCTTCACATCAAATGGCCAAAATATTGGATCTTCAGCTTCAGCATCATTCCTTTCAATGAATATTCAGGATTGCTTTCCTTGAAGATTGACTGTTTGATCTCCTTGCTGTCCAGGGGACTCTCAAGTGTCTTCTCCAGCATTGCAGGTGACAAACATCAATTCTTTGGTACTCAGTTTTCTTTATGATCAATAGGGATCATAATATATAAGTCAGGGAGTTGACAGCAATGTCCAAAGAATACATGTAAGTGTTTTGCATACCAACAAAAATTTGTGTAAATATGAGATATAATCATCTTCATAATATGTTTATTACCTGTTTTAACTTTTACCGGTTAAAGTTGTCCAGAACAATTTTTCTACACTAAAATGTCACAAGTATAATTTTAGAACAATGAATATGTATGCACATCAAAAAATGCTAAAATTCACTAATAAAACATTTTTAAGACATTGAATTTCTTAACAATGTGCTCACTATTATATGGTGGGTTTCTCAACAGTCAACTACAAATAAAAAATTTATCTAAAAGTTTATATGTGAAATCTAAAAAATGATACAAATGAACTTATTTACAAAATAGAAATAGACTCATGGACACAGAAAACAAACTTGTGGTTATCAAAGAGGAAAAGAGGGGAAGAGAGGGATAAATTAGGAGTTTGAGATTAACATATAGATTACTGTATATAAAAGAGATAACCAATAAGGACCTGCTGTATGACACAGGGAACTATAATCAATATCTTGTAGTAACTTAAAATGGAAAATAATCTGAAAAAGTATATATATATGTGTGTGTGTATATATATATACATAGTATATATGTATATATATAAAGCAACTTCAGTTCAGTTCAGTCACTCAGTCCTGTCTGACTCTTTGCAACCCCATGAATCGCAGCACGCCAGGCCTCCCTGTCCATCACCATCTCCCGGAGTTCACTCAGACTCACGTCCATCGAGTCCGTGATGCCATCCAGCCATCTCATCCTCTGTTGTCCCCTTCTCCTCCTGCCCCCAATCCCTCCCAGCATCAGAGTCTTTTCCAATGAGTCAACTCTTCGCATGAGGTGGCCAAAGTACTGGAGCTTCAGCTTTAGCATCATTCCTTCCAAAGAACACCCAGGGCTGATCTCCTTCAGAATGGACTGGTTGGATCTCCTTGCAGTCCAAGGGACTCTCAAGAGTCTTCTCCAACACCACAGTTCAAAAGCATCAATTCTTCGGCACTCAGCCTTCTTCACAGTCCAACTCTCACATCCATACATGACCACAGGAAAAACCATAGCCTTGACTAGACGGACCTTAGTCGGCAAAGTAATGTCTCTGCTTTTGAATATACTATCTAGGTTGGTCATAACTTCTCTTCCAAGGAGTGAGTGTCTTTTAATTTCATGGCAGCAGTCACCATCTGCAGTGATTTTGAAGCCCAAAAAAATAAAATCTGACACTGTTTCTACTGTTCCCCCATCTATTTCCCATGAAGTGATGGGACTGGATGCCATGATCTTCATTTTCTGAATGTTGAGATTTAAGCCAGCTTTTTCACTCTCCTCTTTCACTTTCATCAAGAGGTTTTTTAGCTCCTCTTCACTTTCTGCCCTAAGGGTGGTGTCATCTGCATATCTGAGGTTAGTGATATTTCTCCCAGCAATCTTGATTCCAGCTTGTGTTTCTTCCAGTCCAGCGCTTCTCATGATGTACTCTGCATATAAGTTAAATAAGCAGGGTGACAATATACAGCCTTGACATACTCCTTTTCCTATTTGGAACCAGTCTGTTGTTCCATGTCCAGTTCTAACTGTTGCTTCCTGACCTGCATACAGATTTTTCAAGAGGCAGGTTAGGTGGTCTGGTATTCCCATCTCTTGAAGAATTTTCCACAGTATTATATATATGTATGTGTATATGTTTGGCTCTACATCTGAAACTAACACAAAATTATAAATCAACTATACTTCAGTATATTTTTTTAATTTTATGTAAATAATAGCACCATTATTACTCCGACAAAGACATACAACAAAAATGCAGAGAAACATTTATGTTTCTCACTTAACCACAGAGGTGAACATTCCAAGTTGGGGAGCTACTACATTCCATGTACCATTCATGGATCAAAGGTTCCTTCTACTCTGGTGCTGCAGGGCATTGTCCTCCTCTACATAGCTGGAATAAGTTCAAAAAGTTGGGCTGGAGAGAGGAAACACAGAGGAAGGACTGTATGGTCTGAAGAATTCACTCACCTAGAAGCAGCACATTATGCAGAATTCTCATATTAGTCATGATCTACATTAGCAATGATTGCACAATTACACTACAGGAAAAGTAGGGTACTAGGTACACATTTTAAAAAAACATGATAGCAAGTGCTACCTTTCATTCAGTACCATTTGTATTTATTTATTCCTCTCAACAGTCCTGAGATATATTATCCTGATGTCAGCAGTGAAGAGATGGGGACCAAGTGACTCTAACATTCCAAGGTCAAGCAGATACGAAATGACAACCAGAGTCACCCTGGTCTGTCTCATCCATAGTGTATGACCTTTCTATTTCACATTTGTTTCTTATTAGCCACAAAAATTTAGAAAACTGCCAGACTTTCAGAAAAACAACTTTTCACCTAGACTTGTAAGAACTTCATATTAGGTGGAAATCTTTCATTTTTATAGCTCCTTACAATTTACAAAGTGGTTCATGCTTGGCCTCATTTGCTTTTCATAACTCAGTGAGGCCAAAATCAATGCACGATTACCTCCATTTCTTAGACAAGGAAGGGGAGGGTAAAAGTATTTAAATAATTTCCTCTAAGAGGGAAAAACATCACTGTTCACCATCCTGATCCCACGTCAAGGAATATTTTTTAAACAGCATGATTATGTTATACTGATATTGGTTACAATAGGATTTTACTTGTATAATCACTGGGAAATTTATATGATGATGAAACATGTCGAGAATTTGGAGCAGAGCCACCGAATTCAAGAATTAGGAAAAGCATTTAAAATAGAAATTGAGGGACTTCCCTGGTGGTCCAGTGGCTAAGACTCCATGCTCCCAGAGCAGGGGGCATGGCTTCAATCCCTGGCCAGGGAATTTAGATCCCACCTGTAGCAACTAAGAAATCCTGAGTGCTGCAGTTCAAATGTGGAGCAGTACCAGGCTCCTCCATCCATGGGATTTTCCAGGCAAGAGTACTAGAGTAGGGGGCCATTTCCTTCTCCAGGGGATCTTCCCAACCCAGGGATCGAACCCAGGTCTCCCGCATTGTAGGCAGACGTTTTACCCTCTGAGCCACCAGAGAAGTCCAAAATAAATATAATAAAATAAAATAGAATTGGCTACCTTTTAGGAAATGAAACAGAGTGTGATCAAAACTGGCTTTATGTTTCAAGAGAAAATAAGTTAGTTTTAAATTGTAGCAGGAAAAGGGAAAAAAAAAAAAAAACAGCTGTTAGATATTAGAAAGGACTTCTGCACCAAAGGAAAAGAAAAATCATGTTGAATCTCCTTCCCTAAAAACCTTGATTCAGGATCAACAACTGAATTAAACAACACTTAGGTGCAGCTGAGTAGTGTCTTGCCCAGAGCTTTGAAGCTGGAGCAGAGGTTCCTAGCCTGCACCCACATATGTTCTAGACAACTCTGGGATCGGGAACCTAAGCCTGTTTTATGTTCATAATTATGCCCCATGTAATTCATATGATGTTAAGCAAGGCACTGAATCCTATTGAACCTACATCTCCAACTGGAAAAATTTGATAGCAATCCCTGCCCTGTGTCATAAACCTCACATGAGATGACCTAGGTAAGGGCACATTGTCAACCATAAATGCCTTCACAGTCACATTCATATTTCATAGTTTTCTTAATTTAACCAATGTCAGTATATTTCACTTTTTACATACACAATTGCCCTCGATACTATATCTTGTTTTATTTCTCATTTGATTTAAAATAAGCACTTTACAAAGTCTTACTGTATAGCACAGGAGGATATCCTGTGATAAACGAAGATATGGAAAGAATAAGATGTGTGTGTGTGTGTGTGTGTGTATATATATATATATATATATATATATATAATTGAGTCACTTTGCTGTACAGCAGAAATCAACACAACACTGTGAATCAATTATACATCAATAAAAATGTTTTAAATAAATACTTTTATGTAATTTTTCATATGTCTGCTTAGACAATCAAGAGATTTTCTGCAAAAATCAAGACTGTATCAACCTCAGTTAAAGCACCTGTAAACCAGAGAATATTTTGTTAGTCCTTCAACTGTCAAAGATAGTTCTAAACATATTCACAAGTCTGTCCATTTCCTAGGGTTATTACCTGGCCCTTTTGAGCTGCTAAGTTATTATTAATATTAGTGCTAACTTGTTTTGGCTTTGCTTTTTAGCATTACCTTTTTCCTTATTGGTGTGTTTTTTCTAAATGGAGATGCTACAAGTCCCCCTTCCTCATGCTAAGTGGTCCTATAAAAATTGAATTTTCCATGAAGATATTCCCTAGAGTGTGAAATCAAAGCAGAATTAAGCCTGAGGCATCACTGCAGGATTTGGTATGAGGTTGAGACTTATAAAGGCTTCCCTGGTGGCTCAGAGGGTAAAGTGTCTGCCTGCAATGCAGGAGACCTGGGTTCGATCCCTGTGTCAGGAAGATCCCCTGGAGAAGGAAATGGCAACGCACTCCAGTACTCTTGCCTGGAAAATCCCATGGACAAAGAAGCCTGGTAGACTACAGTCCATGGGATCGCAAAGAGTCAGACACGACTGAGCAACTTCACTTCACTTCACTTCACTTCACTTCACTTCACTTCACTTCACTTGAGGCTTATAAAGGGCCAGCCAACAGGAAACATACGAAATATGAAACCAACTCTTGAGGCAAATCATCCTCATCTGTCAGTTTTTCAGTAACTGGAAGATACACTAGCATATTTCGACCAGTTGAAATCAAACTGTTGAATCAAAAACTTTCAACCAGTTTTATTTTTCATGACAAAATTGCTTTAATGCCAGATAGTTTTGTGGCAAAATGCTTGTGGAAAACATTTATGGCAAACAAGTTCATGGAGAAAACACTGGACTCTGACACCCCCACACACACACGTTGCCATGGATATAACAGATGGCAGAGAAAAAGAGCATGCCCTCATCTTCTCCTATGAGAACTCCAGAATTACAACTCACTGCTGAACAATCATTGACAGGAGAATATTGAATCCTACCAAAGAAAGATACTCCACATCCAAGGTCAAAGGAGAAGCCCAAGGAAGACTATAAGGGCAACTGTTTGAACTCAAAGGGTTCAAATAAAACCCTGTATGCACTAGGACACAGAGACCCCACAGAGACTGAAGCAGACCTTCCTTTGAGTGTCTGAGTGTCTCCTACAGAGGTACAGGTCAGCAGTGACCTACTGCAGGGGCAGGGGTTCTGGGTGCAGCAGACCTGTCTCACACAGCCTGTGCCATAAGCCCACTTGGAGGAGGTTGCCATTAACACCACCATACAGCCAACGGGCAGATGACCCACAAACTGCAAAACAATTATACCAAAGAAATCCTCGCACTGTTAAGAAAGTTCTAGAACCCACAACAGATTTTCCAACCTGGGGAACTAACAAAGGGACTGAGAACCCCCAGGGAATTTGACTTTGAGGCCAGTGGGATTTGATTACAGAACTTACACAGGACTAAGGACATACAGTTGTGGAGGGCACAAACAAAACCTTCTGCACACCAAGACACAGGAGAAAGGAGCAGTGACTCCACAAAAGACTGACCCACACTTGTTTGTGAATGTCCAGGAATCTCTGGTAAAGGCATGGGTCATGCAGCATGTGGGCTACAGAAGGCTTGGGGGCACTGAGTGCAGCAGTGTTTGCATGGGGCTTTTTGAAGGAGGTCACCATTATCTTCATTACCTCAACCATAATTTGGTATCAGGTCAAACAACAGGGAAAAAACACAGTCTCACTCATAAAAAAAAAAAAAAAAAACTGGATAAAACATTTACTGAGCATGGCCTCTCTCATCAGAATAAGACCCAGATTCTCCAACAGTCAGTCTGTCCCATCAGGAAGCTCACATAAGCCTCTTATCTTTGTCAATCAGAGGGCAAACGGAATAAAAATGACAGCCACAGAAAACCAACCAAACTGATCACATGGACCACAGCCTTGTCTAATTCAATGAAACTATGAGCCATGCCATGTTGGGCCACCCAAGGTAGATGGGTCATAGTGGAGAGTTCTGACAAAATGTGGTCCACTGGAGAAGGGAATGGCAAACCACTTTGTTATTCTTGCCTTCAGAACCCCATAAGCAGTATGAAAAGGCAAAAAGATATGACACTGAAAAATGAACTCCCAAGGATGGTAGGTCCCCAATATGCTACTGAAGAAGAGTGGAGAAATAACTCCAGAAAGAAGGAAGAGATACGGCCAAAGTGAAAACAATGAACAGTGGTGGATGTGATTGGTGATGGAACTAAAGTCTGATGCTGTAAAGAGCAATATTGCATAGGAACAAGGAATATTAGGTCCATGAATCAAGGCAAATTGGAAGGGGTCAAACAGGAGATTGTAAGAGTGAACATCAACATTTTAGGAATTGGTGAACTAAAATGGACTGGAATGGTTGAATTTAACTCAGATGACCATTATATCTACTATTGTGGGCAGGAATCCTTTAGAAGAAATGGAGTAGCCATCATAGTCAACAAAAGAGTCCGAAATGCAGCACTTGGATGCAGTCTCAAAAACAACAGAATGATCTCTGTTTGTTTCCAAGGCAAACCGTTCAATAGCATGGTGATCCAAGCCTATGCCCCAACTAGTAACACTGAAGAAGTTGAAGCTGAATGGTTCTATGAAGACCTACAAGACCTTTTAGAACTAACACCCCAAAAAGATGTCCTTTTCATCATAGGGGACTGGAATGTAAAAGTAGGAAGTCAAGCGATAAATGAAGTTAACAGGCAAGATTTGCCTTGGAGTACGGAGTGAAGCAGGGCAAAGGTGAACAGAGTTTTCCCAAAAGAACACAAACACCCTCTTCCAACAACAAAAGAACACTCCACCTGTGGACATAAACATATGGTCAATACCGAAATGAGATCGATTATATTCATTACAGTCAAAGATGGAGAAGCTCTATACAATCAGCAAAAACAAGACTGGGAGCTGACGTGGCTCAGATCATGAAATCCTTATTACCAAATCCAGAATTAAATTGAAGAAAGTACGGAAAACCACTAGACAATTGAAGTATGACCTAAATCAAATTCCTTACAATTATACAGTGGAAGTGAGAAGTAGATTCAAGGGACTAGATCTGATAGAGTGCCTGAAAAACTATGGAAGAAGGTTCATGACATTGTACAGGAAGCAGTGATCAAGACTATCCCCATGGAAAAGAAATGCAAAAGACAAAATGGTTGTCTGAAGAGGTCTTACAAATAGCTGTAAAAAGAACAGAAGCAAAAGCAAAGGAGAAAAGGAAAGATATACCCATTTGAATGCAGAATTCCAAAGAATAGCAAGTAGAGATAAGACTTCCTTGGCAATAAATACAAAGAAATGGAGGGAAAAAACAGAATGGGAAAGACTAGAGATCTCTTCAAGAAAATTAGAGATACCTAGGGAATATTTCATGCAAAGATGGACACAATAAAGAACATAAAAGGTAAGGACCTAACAGAAGCAGAAGATATTAAGAAGAGGTGGCAAGAATACACAGAAGAACTGTACAAAAAAGATCATCATGACCCAGATAACCATGATGGTGTGATCACTCACCTAGAGTCAGACATCCTGGAAGGCAATGTCAAGCGGGCCTTAGGAACCATCACTATGAACAAAGGTAGTGGCAGTCATGGAATTCCGGTTGAGCTATTTCAAATCCTAAAAGGTGATCCTGTGAAAGTACTACACTCAGTAAGCCAGCAAATGTGGAAAACTCAGCAGGGGAGACAGGACTGGAAAAGGTCAATATTCATTCCAATCCCAAAGAAAGGCAATGCCAAAGAATATTCAAACCACCACACAATTGCACTCATCTCACACGCTAGCAAAGTAATTTTCAAAATTCCTCAAGCCAGGTTTCAACAGTATGTGAAGCATGATTTTCCAGATGTTCAAGCTGGATTTAGAAAAGGCAGAGGAACCAGAGATCAAATTGAAAATATCCGTTGAGTCATCGAAAAAGCAAGAGAATTCCAGAAAAACATCTATTTCTGCTTTATTGACCTCACCAAAAACTTTGATTGTGTAGACCACAACAAAACTTTGATTGCGTAGACCACAACAAACTGTGCAAAACTCTTAAAGGGATGTGAATATCAGCCCACCTTATCTGCCTCCTGAGAAATCTGTATGCAGGTCAGGAAGCAATAGTTAAAACTGGACATGGAAAAACAGACTGGTTCCAAATTGGGAAAGGAATATGTCAAGGCTATATATTGTCACCCTGCTTATGTAACTTTACAGAGTACATCATGAGAAATGCCGGGCTGGATGAAGCACAAACTGGAATGAGGATGTAGGGAGAAATATCAATAACCTCAGATATGCAGATGACACCACCCTTATGCAAGAAAATGAATAGGAACTAAAGAGCCTCTTGATGAAGGTGAAAGAGGAAAGTTTAAAATCTGGCTTAACAATGTTGAGAAAGAAGAATGAACTGGAAGAATCAACCTGCCTGACTTCAGACTATGCTACAAAGCTACAGTCATCAAGACAGTATGGTAACTGGCACAGAGATGGAAATATAGATCAATGGAACAAAACAAAAATCCAAGAGATAAATCCATACACCAATGGACACCTTATCTTCAACAAAGGAGGCAAGAATATACAATGGAGAAAAGACAATCTCTTTAACAAGTGGTGCTGGGAAAACTGGTCAGCCACTTTTAAAAGAATAAAACTAGAGTACTTTCTAACACCATACACAAAAATAAACTCAAAATAGATTAAAGATCTAAACATAAGATCAGAAACTATAAAACTCCTAGAGGAAAACATAGGCAAAACACTCTCTGACATAAATCACAGCAGGATCCTCTATGACCCACCTCCCAGAGTAATGGAAATAAAAGCAAAAATAAACAAATGTAACCTAATTAAACTTAAAAGCTTTTGCACAATGAAGGAAACTATAAGCAAGGTGAAATGACAGCCTTCAGAATGGGAGAAAATAATAGCAAACGAAGCAACTGAAAAAGAATTAATCTCAAAAATATACAAGCAGCTTCTGCAGCTCAATACCAGAAAAATAAATGACCCAATCAAAAAATAGGCCAAAGAACTAAACAGACATTTCTCCAAAGAAGACATACAGATGGCTAACAAACACATGAAAAGATGCTCAACATCACTCATTATCAGAGAAATCCAAATCAAAACCACAATATGGTACCATCTCACACCAGCCAGAATGGCTGCTATCAAAAAGTCTACAAACAATAAATGCTGGAGAGGGTGTGGAGAAAAGAGAAGTCTCTTACACTGTTGGTGGGAATGCAAATTAGTACAGCCACTATGGAGAACGGTGCGGAGATTCCTTTAAAAAAATGGAAATAGAACTGCCATACGACCCAGAAATCCCACTGCTGAGCATACACACCAAGGAAACCAGAACTGAAAGCGACAGGCGTACCCCAATGTTCATCGCAGCACTACAATAGCCAGGACATGGAAGCAACCTAGACGTCCATCAGCAGAAGAATAGATAAGAAAGCCGTGGTGCATATACACAATGCAATATTACTCAGCTATTAAAAAGAATGCATTTCAATCAGTTCTAATGAGGTGGATGAAACTGGGGCCTATCACACAGATTGAAGTAAGTCAGAAAGAAAAACATCAATACAGTAAATGAACGAATATATATGGAATTTTAAAAGATGATAATGATGACCCTATATGCGAGACAGCAAAAGAGACACAGATTTAAAGAACAGAATGTTAGATTCTGTGGGAGAAGGTGAGGGTGGGATAATTTGAGAGAATAGCATTGAAACATCTACATTATCATATGTGAAATAGATCACCAGTCTGGGTTCGATGCATGAGACAGGGTGCTCAGGGCTGGTGTACTAGGATGGGATGTGGTGGGAGGTGGGAGGGGAGTTCAGGATGGGGAACACATGTACACCCCTGGCTGATTAGTGTCAATGTATGGCAAAAAACACCACGATATTGTAAAGTAATTAGCCTCCAATTAAAACATATAAATTAATTTTTTAAATATTTACCTTAAAACTCAATATTCAAAAAACAAAATCATGGCATCTGGTCCCATCACTTCATGGCAAATAGATGGAGAAACAGTGGAAACAGTGGCAGACTTTATTTTTTGGGCTCCAAAATCACTGCAGATGATGACTGAAGCCATGAAATTAAGACGCTTGCTCATTGGAAGAGAAGTTATGACCAACCGAGACAGCATATTAAAAAGCAGAGACGTTACTTTGCCAACAAATGTCTGTCTCATCAAAACAATGGTTTTTCCAGTAGTCACGTATGGATGTGAGAGTTGGACTATAAAGAAAGAATAGAATGTCAGTTGCTTCATTTGCTATTATTTTCTCCCATTCTGAAGGCTATCATTTCACCTTGCTTACAGTTTCGTTCATTGTGCAAAAGCTTTTAAGTTTAATTAGGTTCCATTTGTTTATTTTTGCTTTTATTTCCATTACAAAGAATTGATGCTTTTGAACTTGGACTGCAAGGACATCAAGCAAGTCAATCCTAAAGGAAATCAGTCATGAATAGTCATTGGAAAGACTGATGCTGAAGCTGAAGCTCCAGTACTTTAGTTCTTTAGCCAGATGCAAAGAAATTTCCACACCATCTACTAGTGTGGGCGAGAATCCCTTAGAATTAATGGAATAGCCATCATAGTCAACAAAAGAGTCTGAAATGCAGTACTTGGATGCAATCTCAAAATTGAAAGAATAATCTCTGTTCATTTCCAAGGCAAACCATTCAGTATCACGGTAATCCAAGTCTATGCCCCAACAAGTAATGTTGAAGAAGCTGAACTTGAATGGGTCTATGAGACCTACAAGACCTTCTAAAATGAACACCCCAAAAAAGATGTCCTTATCATTATAGGGGACTGGAATGTAGCCCCCTATAGTAGGAAGTCAAGAAACACCTGGAATAACAGGTAAATTTGGCCTTGGAGTACAGAATAAAACAGGGCAAAGGCTAATAGAATTCTCCCCAAAAAAACTCACTAGTCATAGCAAACACCTGCTTCCAACAACACAAAAGAAGACTCTACCCATGGACATCACCATAGAGTCAATACCAAAATCAGATTGATTATATTCTTTGCAGTCAAAGATGGAGAAGCTCTATACCGTCAGTAAAAACAAGACTGGAAGCTGGCGTGGCTTAGATGATGAACTTCTTATGTAAAATTTAGACTTATATTGAGGATAAGTATGGAAAACCACTAGACATTCAGATATGACCTAAATCAAGTGCCTAATGATTATACAGTGGAAGTGAGAAATAGATTCAAGGAATTAGATCTTATAGACAGAATACCTGATGAACTATGGACAGAAGTTCGTGACTTTGTACAGGAGACAGGGATCAAGACCACCCCCAAGAAAAAGAAAGAAATGCAAAAAAGCAAAATGGCTGTCTGAGGAAGCCTTAGAAATAGCTGTAAATAGAAGAGAAGTGAAAAGCAAAGGAGATAAAGAAGGATATAACATTTGAATGGAGAGTTCCAAAGAATAGCAAGAAAAGATAAGAAAGCCTTCCTCAGTGATCAGTGCAAAGAAATAGAGGAAAACAACAGAATGGGAAAGACTAGAGATCTCTTCAAGAAAATCAGAGATACCAAGGGAATATTTCATGCAAAGATGGGCTCAATAAAGTACAGAAATTGTATGGACCAAACAGAAGCAGAAGATATTGAGAAGAGGTGAGAAGAATACACAGAAGAAATATACAAAAAAGATTTTCAGGACCCAGATAATCATGATGGTGTGATCACTCACCTAGAGCTAGACATCCCGGAATGCAAAGTCAAGCAGGGCTTAGGAAGCATCACTATGAATAAAGCTAGTGGAGGTGATGAAATTCCAGTAGAGCTATTTCAAATCTTAAAAGTTGATGCTGTGAAAGTGTGCACTCAATATGCCAGCAAATTTGGAAAACTCAGCAGTGGCCACAGGACTGGAAAAGGTCAGTTTTCATTCCAATCCTAAAAAAAGGCAATGTCAAAGAATGCTCAAACTACCACACAGTTGCACTCATCTCACATGCTAGTTAAGCAATGCTCAAACTTCTTCAAGCCAGGCTTCAACAGTATGTGAACAGTGAACTTCCAGATGTTCAAGCTGGATTTAGAAAAAGCAGAGGAACCAGAGATCAAATTGCAAGCATCTGATGTATTATCAAAAAAGCAAGACAGTTCCAGAGAAACATCTATTTCTGTTTTATTGACTATACCAAAGCCTTTGACTGTGTGGATCACCACAAGCTGTGGAAAATTTTTAAAGAGATGGAAATAACAGACTACCTTACCTGCCTCCTGAGAAATCTGTATGCAGGTCAACAAGCAACAGTTAGAATTGGACATGGAACAGCAGACTGGTTCCAAATAGGAAAAGGAGTATGTCAAGGCTGTATATTGTCACCCTGCTTATTTAACTTATATGCAGAGTACATCATGAGAAACTCTGGGCTTGATGAAACACAAACTGGAATCAAGATTTCCATGAGAAATATCAATAACCTCAGATATGCAGATGACACCACCCTTGTGGCAGAAAGTGAAGAACTAAAAAGCCTCTTGATGAAAGTGAAAGAGGAGAGTGAAAAAGCTGACTTAAAACTCAGCATTCAGAAATTAAGATCATGGCATCTGGTCCCATCACTTCATAGCAAATAGATGGGGAAACAGTGAAAGACTTTATTTTTTGGACTCCAAAATCACTGCAGATGGTGACTGCAGCCATGAAATTGAAAGACACTTGCTCCTTGGAAAAAAAAGTT
The DNA here is from genome assembly GCF_001704415.2 of Capra hircus. Classification (NCBI taxonomy): domain Eukaryota; kingdom Metazoa; phylum Chordata; class Mammalia; order Artiodactyla; family Bovidae; genus Capra; species Capra hircus. The sequence continues at coordinate 115,476,153 of NC_030810.1, forward strand.
ATGACCTACCTAGACAGCATATTAAAAAGCAGAGACATTACTTTGCCAACATGGGTCCATCTAGTCAAAGCTATGGTTTTTCCAGTAGTCATGTATGGATGTGAGGGTTGGACTGTGAGGAAAGCTGAGCGCTGAAGAATTGGTACTTTTGAACTGTGGTGTTGGAGAAAACTCTTGCGAGTCCCTTGGACTGCAAGGAGATCCAACCAGTCCATCCTAAAGGAGATCAGTCCTGAATATTCATTGGAAGGACTGATGTCGAAGCTGAAACTCCAATACTTTGGCAACCCTGATGCTGGGAAAGATTGAAGACAGGAGGAGAAGGGGACAACAGAGGATGAGATGGTTGGATGGCATCACCAACTCAATGGACATGAGTTTGAATAAACTCTGGGAGTGGTGATGGTCAGGGAAGCCTGACTTGCTGCAGTCCATGGGGTCACAAAGATTCAGACACGACTGAGTGACTGAACTGAACTGAATTTAGGTCAGTAGATTCAATGAACGCCTTCGAGGGGTGGATAAGAAATGGCTCTGGCACTGAGATCCCACGCCAATAGCTGCAGATGTCAAGTATCTAGTCTTCTTCATATGTCATTTTATTGCATCTCTCAATTTACTTTGCTTGGTAGATATTTTAGAATTTTAATTCAGATAGTTTTTGACATCTAATCATTAAAATCAAGAAATTAAAAACGAGAATCCATCCTATTCAATAATTTAATAAACAGTTTAATTTGAAGCCGATAGTTTTCCTAAAAGATCAAATATATGGTAGGGGAAGAATGAAAAGTAGAAAAAACATAACAAATTTTCTTTTCACAAAATTTTTCTGAGAGCGGCACAGCTCCAATTAGACATTGCCAGCTCTTCATCTCAAGATGCCCTTGACTGTTACATTTTTCTCTATTAAAAAATAAAAAGTAAATCAAACAACTGAGCTTGAAATTTAAGACAGACTCACTATCTCTAGCACTGTCCCTACTGAGTAAGTAGGGGCTTCTCCTATGTCCCTTTTTCTTCATCACAAAGCTGGATAAATACCCTTTGCAACTCTGACTTTTCTCATAATATTTAAGTTCTCAATTCACATTTTTACCTGTAGAAAGCCACCAAAAGAGTGTGGTAACTCATACAAGATACCTAGAAGAGTCAAATTCATAAAGTCAGGAAGTACACTGGTAGATGCCAGGGTGTGGGGGAAGAGGGAGGGGGAATGGGTACTTAGTGTTTCATGGGGACAGAGTTTCAGTTTAGGAAGGGAAAAATTTTTGGAGATGGATGATGACAAGGGTTGCACAACAATATGTATGTACTCCATGTCACTGAACTGTACAGTTTAATATGGCTAAAATAATGTTTTATATTATGAGACTTTTGCCACACACACACATACACACAAAACATTTAAAACAAATGTGGTGAAATGGATCTCCTATAATTTTCTTTTCTTTTCCCATTTACCTACAAACTAACTCTTCAAAGTTTGGCCTTCAATGTACACTAAAAATCTCTACAGTTCTGCCTCAAACTTCTACATTTCTCAACTCTTAATTTTGACATTACAGGAGGAAAAAAAAAATGCTCCCACTTTTTCTCTCCATCTCTTATTTTCATTCTCATTCATGCTTTTAACCTCTCTTGGAGGAGACCTCTTCCTTGTCTTCTCTCTTTGCCTTCTCATAAGTTTCCATTGAGAGAAGTGGGCATCTCCTCTACCCTCCAGAAAGGAGAAATACTCGAATGAGCTCCACCATCCTTCCTTTATTCCCTGTCCACCCATCCACATGATTATGCAAAAAATAATTAACAGATAACTGAGACTAGGCACTGACTGAGGGTCCAAGAGCAAAAAAATAAAATTATGAAATAAACTCTATCTTATCTTGCTCTTTATCCCTCAAAAACAACCTGGTCTACAGTGAGATGAGTTTCTCTCTGCTAGCTGAACCTGTGGGGTCAGCTCTCCATAGCTAGATCCTTACCCGTGGGGGAAACTTGCTCATCTCTAGATTCTCATCCTGTGACTAAAGTGGGTACGTTTGTTAGAGAGCCAGACACAGAAGGTTCTATTGTGCTCCCCAGTCCAGTCCAACCAATTAAAAAGCTAATATCACAATCTCTATTTGGCTTCTTGTCTGCTCCTAATTGCTTAGAAGCCAAAACAGAGACTGGTGAGTGATTAACATCCCCTAACACCAACATTTCCTCTTCTTTTTCTGTCTCTTTGCCTCTTGATCTTAATTAATTCTGTGCAGCATAATATGTCCTGAGCTTCTTTGTCTGTAAGAAGCTACTTAAAATTAAATCATGGACATAATGAAGAATTCAAAATAGCCCTTTAGTAAGAAAATTCTGACTCTCTTTCTGTTAATATGTGAAATAAATAGAGAGCATATTGTGGGTCTAGCATGACACCTGGCACACAGTAAGTATAAAACAATTATTTGTTGAAAGAATACTAACTACAGAAATATTTTTTAACCATTTGTCCGAGGGCTTACAGAGTAGCATAGGAGAAAATGTATAGATTTTTTTTAACCTAAGAGTACCATATTTCCTGATTTTAAAAATCTAACATTTAGATATTTTTAAAGTAATGATTATATGAACCTTACAGATTAATTGGAGAAAAAATGTAAATTTCAACTGTTTGACCAGAGACCTTATTGCTAATCAATCCATCATCAAAATGGGGCATTTTTCTACCAAATTGATTCAATATTAAAACATCAAGGAGTTTTCCTAAGTTACCCATTCATCCACTAACTGAACTTTTATTTCTGCTATAAGAAAGATACTGCACTTGGAAATAACATGAAGAATGAGACTTTTTCTGCCCTTAGGAGCTTATAAAATAATTCACATATATAAATGGTTTTAATATAGGAGCCATTTCATGATACATATGATGTATTTTGAGTAGTAAAAAGGCCCGGGAGTTCCCTGGTTGCCTAGTGGCTAGGATTTCAGTCTTTCACTGCCATGGCCCAGGTTCAATCTCTGGTTGGGGAATTGAGAAGCCAAATGGTACAACAAAAAATAAATAAGCAGAAAGGCAAATCAGCTATGCTCTGTATTTTTGTTGTTGTTGTTATTGTTGTTGTTGTTTTAGTAGCAAGGTGGAAGATTTGGAGGGATGGGGAAGCTTACTTACAGTCATGTAAATAGATAAATCTGTTAGGAATTACGGTAGTTTAGGGAAGAGCTATGGAGATGGAAGTTCAAGAAGAAGGAAGACCAAAAACAGTACCAAAACACAGAAAAGAATGCAAATCGAAGCACAATTCACAGTAGGCAAAAGCTCCAAATAGCCCAAATTTCTATCATCAGAAAGCATGTACTATGGTATATTTATATAACATAGTACCATGTGCTGTGTGCTGTGCTAAGCTGCTTCAGTCATGTCCAAATCTCTGTGACCCTGTGGACTGTAGCCCCCCAGGCTCCTCTGTCCATGGGATTCTCCAGGCAAGAATACTGGAGTGGGTTGCCACGCCCTCCTCCAGAAGATCTTCCCTACCCAGGGATCAAACTCGAGCCTCTTACATCTCCTGCATTGGCAGGCCAGTTCTCTTACCAGTAGCACCGCCTGGGAAGCACATATAATACCATTAGACTTACCTTATGGCTCAAATGGGATCTCAAATGGGAATCTGCCTGCAATGCAGGAGAGCTGGGTTCAATCCCTGGGACAGGAAGATCTCCTGGGGAAGGGCATGGCAACCCACTCAAGTATTCTTGCCTGGAGAATCCCATGGACAGAGGAGTCTGATGCATACAGCAATGAAATTCATGAGCCAACACTAAGTGAAGCAACATGGATGGCCCTCATGTGTATAATTTTGAGCAAATTAGGCTAGACATAAAAGAGAATATATTGTATACAATTCCATTTATATAACTTCCCAAGAGGAAAACTGATGGGTTAGGATAAAGATAGTGGCTGTGGTCACCTTTGAGAGATAAAAGGGGTAGTGACTGGGGAGTGGGGGGCACCAAGAGAAGCTTCTGGTGGACCAAGGAACAGGTAGAGTTATATTTATTGATCTATGTTGGTGCTCACATGTATGTATTTGCCTTGTGAGAATTCATTAAGCTGGACATTCATGTGTTATGCATTGATAACATATGTACATGTGTGTATATATATGTTATCCCACAATAAAAACAAAACAAAAAGTACCCACAGAAATGAAAAACTCAAGATATATGAAGAGGGAGAGAACGAGATGGTGGAGGAGTAGGTGGACACAGAGAACATCTCTCTCCATGGATACACCAGGATACACTTTCAGAACCAGAAGTGTATGCAGAACACTAGCTGAGAGTGGGCAGAAGTACCTGACCAGAGGAAAAGAATGTATAGAATCACACAAAACTCAGTAGGATGAAGGAACTAGGGGGAAAAACAGGAGTGTTCGTAGGACTGGACCTGCCTTCAGTGAGTGGGGGAGCTGAAGGAGGGGTTCAATCCCCACATTGGGGCAACTGTCTGAGTCAGAGGAGAAAAATTTAAGGCTGAGAGTGAAACAGCTGATCGGCAGCAGTCTAAGTGGAATGAGAATCAGACAGTCTTTGCTGCAGCCATACATATCCCAGAGATTAATGGTGGTCTCCTGGAAGGCACAGAGCCTGGGAGATGGAGTTTAGGGACTGTGAAGCAATCCCAGGGCGAGGGATGCTGTTGACTGCAGAGAGACTGATTGAGGGGATGTGAGGGAGGAGATCATGGTGGGAAATGCTGATGGAGGAAAGCCAGGCAGCCGTGGAAGCAAGGGGATACTGTTGAATCACGTGTAGGGGATGGAGCCATCACCATAGCCTCTCTCCCCACACACCAGCATCAGGAGCTGAACAATAGAGAGGTTGGCCCTTCAAACACCTGATCCTACCAAGTAGGATCACACCCAGGGTGTTCCTGTCCATGACTGATGTGCCGAACTACAGAGTAAGACCCCAGCCAGGGGGAAGCCCTTCTATGTGCCTGATGCCCTGAACAACAGAGAATGACCCCAGGCAAGGGAGCCCTCTAAGTGCCTGAACAGGCAGACTGGCCAAAGAGGCCTTCTGATCACCAGTTACAAGAGGCTCAAAAGACTCTGATAGGGCCATAACTTCTGCAACAGATGCAGTCTGTGTCCCTGCACACTTGGTACCGCCAGGGTCCCCACAAGCCAAGCAGCTATGCCACCTTCATATTCAACTCTCACTGGGGCAGAGCTGCCACAGGGGGAAAAAAAAATGTCTTGCATCTATGGGTGCAGGGTTGCTTTGGTCATGTCCAACATTTTGTGAACCTGTACACTGTGGCCTGCCAGCCTTCTCTGTCAGAGAGTTGGTTCTTCAGGCAATACGGAAGTGTATTGGCCAATACTGGTTGCTATACCCTCCTAGAGCACTATATTCCCTGCTGCCCTAGCCGCCAACTCCCCTGAGTACCTGGTGCTGCCAGAACCCCTGCGACCCAAGCAGCTGCACCACCTCCATACCTGGCCCTCACAGGGGCAAACCCAAGCCCTCCAGGGCAGCCCCAGGAGCTAAACCCCAGTGGACAACCTACATATAGAGGTGGAAATAAAACCACAATTGAAACCGAGGGGCAGTGTGGCTAAGGAAGAAGCCCCAAAACCTTCCCAACAGCTGTACTAACTGTAGGTTAAATCCACAAGACCAACTAGGCAGACTGTCTATGGAATATAAAAAAGGACATTGAGAGCTCCCACCAGAGAAAATGCACTAGTTCTGATACTTGTGGACAACAGAGGCAAGAACACACAGGAGTAGGACCAGATTAGAATCTGAGCTGCCCCCACAGCAGGTCCAGAGATCAGCGCAGTGTTGGAGGGCATCCTAGGGAGGTGAGGTGGACTGTGACTCCCACCAAAGGAAAGGACCCTGACAGCAGTGACTCAAAAACAACAACAACAACAACAACAAATCATTTATTCTTATTTTTTGACTTGTTGTGTAGATTCTTTTGGATTCTTTTTTTCCATTTTTCCCCCTCTGTTGTAGTTGTCGATTTTATCGCACTAAGAAATCCAATTAAGCTTTTGAGTTGGCTTTTTTTCCCAGTCACATTTTTTAATCGTTGTCACAAACCTCTGCCTCTACATTGGGCTTTTGCAATTTGGTGGAGTTTTCCTCTTTTTTATTTTTTTCTCTTTTTTTAATTTTTAATTTTTTGAACCTATTATTATTTTTTCTACATTTGATCCTTTGTTTGCTTTTCCTGCCACACTTTTCTCCTTGCAGTTAACCTTTAGTATATATAAATCTTCTTTATCTACCTCTATTTAATTTTGCATATCTATTCTTTCTCTCTTTTCTTTCTCTCCTTTCCTCTCAACATATTTGCTGCTTTTATTTTATTCCCCAAATGGCACCTTGCTTCAGTTTTGTTTTCCAGTTTGTGTTTAAGTTAGTTTTGTTCTTAACTGGTAAATATAAGTTTGATTTCCTTTGTTCGCCAGATCAACCTACTGTACTTTATTTTTGTTGGACTGTTTTCACTTTGCTCATGAGTATATATGTATATATTCCATTATTTTACTTATTATTTGCCTGATTTTGTAACCACCATTTGTCTGGGGTTCATCTTTGGTTTCTTGCTTTTGGATATTTGTTTTAATCTCACTTAATGCCATAAGAAACCACCTGTAGAATCTTTGTACTGACCAGAGATCAAGCCCTGAGCCTTTGGAATGGGAGCACTGACTCCAAGACCCTAGCCAGAGAACTAACCATAGGGAGTATCAGATAATGAGAACTCACACAAAGGAAACCACTTGAAAACAAGATCCTGCATCAGCCAACCAACAGTAGCAATCTGCAGGATGCCTCATCTAAACAACAAACAAAACAAAAATACAAACCCAATCATCAGCAGACAGGATTACAACCTCACTCAGCCTTGTCCATCAAAGGAAAAACAAACAAACAAACAAAAATTCAGCACAAATCTCACCACATAGGAAGCACACACAAACCACTGGACCAACCTTAGGAGGGCAGAAACCAAAAGGAAGAAAGAATTCAACCTTCAGGGAAATAATTCAACTTTCCTTGAAGTCAGGGAAAGGAGACCTCAAACAAAATAACTTAAAAATAATAATAATAAAGCAAAAAATACTGCACAAATGAAGGAATAAACTAGAAACACTGAAGTCCAAATAAATGAAGAGGAAATAAGCAAACTACCTGAAAAAATTTCAGAAAAATGATAGTAAAGATGATCAAATACTTTGAAAAGAAAATGGAAGAAATGCAAGTATCAATTAACAAAGACCTAGAAGAATTAATGAATAAACATACAGAGACAAGCAACACAATTACTGAAACTAAAAATACTCTAGAAGGAATTAATAGCAGAATATCTGAAGCAAAAGAATGAATCAGTGAGCTGGAAGATAAAATGGTGGAAATAACTTCTGAAGAGCAGAATAAAGTAAAAAGAATGAAAAGAGCTGACGTCAGTCTCAGAGACCTCTGGGACCATATCAAATGCACCAACATTCGAACTATAGGGGTTCCAGGAGAAGAAGAGGAAAAGAAAGGGTATGAGAAAACTTTTGAAGAGATTAGAGTTGAATATTTCCCCAACATGGAAAAGGAAATAGTCAAGCAAGTCTGGGAGGCACAAAGAGTCCCATACAGGATAAACCCATGGAGAAACGCACCAAGACACATACTAATCAAACTAACAAAGACTAAACACAAAGAAAGAATATTAAAAGCAGCAAGGGAGAAGCAACTAGTAACATACAAGGGAAACCACATACACTTAACAACTGATCTTTCGGCAGAAACCCTGCAGGCCAGAAGGGAATGGCAAGATATGTTTAAAGTACTGAAAGGGAAAAATCTACAACCAAGAGTCCTGTACCCAGGAAGGATCTCATTCAATAATGATGGAGAAGTAAAGGGCTTTTCAGACAAGATAAAGGTAAGAGAATTCGGTACCACCAAACCAGATTTACAACAAATGTTAAAGAGACTTATATAGCCAAGAAATACAAGAGAAGAAAAAAAGATCTACAAAATCAACCCCAAACAATTGATAAAATAGCAATAGAAACATATATATCAATAATTACTTTAAATGTAAATGGATTAAATGCTCCAACCAAAAGACACAGATCGGCTGAATGGATACAAAAACAAGACCCATACATATGCTATCTACAAGGAACCCACTTCAAACCTAAAGACCCATATAGACTGAAAGTGAGAGGATGGAAAAATATATTCCATGCAAATGGAAATCAAAAGAAAGCTGGAGTAGCAATCCTCATATCAGACAAAATAGACCTTACAATAAAGAATATGACAAGAGATAAGGAAGGATACTACATAATAATCAAAACATCAATCCAAGAGGAAGACATAACAATTGTAAATATCTGTGCACAGGACATAGGAACACATCAACACATAAGACAAACACTAACAGATATAAAAGGAGAAATTGACAATAACACAATAATAGTAGGAGACTTTAACTCCCCACTCACACCAGTGGACAGATCATCAAAACAGAAAATTAATAAGGAAATACAAGTCTTAAATGATGTGTTAGATGAGATGGATCTCATTGATATCTTCAGGACACTCCATTCCAATGCAGAAGAATACACCTTCTTTTCAAGTGCACATGGAACATTCCCCAGGATAGACCACATCTTGGGTCACATATCAAACCTCAGTAAATTTAAGAGAATTGAAATCATATCAAGCATCTTCTCCAACCACAATGCTATGAGACTAGATATCAAATACAAGAAAAAAAAGTGTAAGAAACACAAACACATGGAGATTAAACAACACATTTCTAAATAACCAACAAGTTACCGAAGAAATCAAAATGGAAATCAAAAATTTCTAGAAACAAATGACAATGAAAACATGACAACTCAAAACCTATGGGATACAGCAAAAGTAGTTCTAAGAGCGAAGTTTATAGCAATACAATCCTACCTCAAGAAAGAAGAAAAACATCAAATAGACAACCTAATTTTACACCTAAAACAACTGGAAAAAGAAGAACAAAAATAACCCAAAATTAGTAGAAGGAAAAAAGTCATAAAGATCTGAACAGAAATATATGAAAAAGAAATGAAAGAAACAAGAGTAAAGGTTAATAAAAGTAAAAGCTGGTTCTTTGAGAGGATAAACAAAATTGACAAGCATTTAGCCAGACTCATCAAGGAAAAAAAAAAGGGAGAGAAGAATCAAATCAACAAAACTAGAAATGAAAAAGGAGAGATTACAACAGACAATGCAGAAATACAAAGGATTATAAGATACTATTATGAATAACTACCTGGCAACAAAATAGGTAACCTGGAAGAAATGGACAGATTCTTAGAAAAGTTCAACCTTCCAAGACTGAAACAGGAAGAAACAGAAATTATGAACAACCAAATAACAAGCACTGAAATTTAAGCTGTGATAAAAGATCTCCCAAAAAACAAAAACCCAGGACCAGATGGCAGCACTATTTATAATAGCATGGAAGCAACCTAGATGTCCATTAACAGATGAATGGATAAAGAAGTTGTTGTACATATGCACAATAGAATATTACTTGGCTATAGAAAGGAATGGATCTGAGTCAGTTCTAACGAGGTGGATGAACCCAGAACCTATTATACAGAGTGCAGTTAGTCAGCAAGAGAAAGATAAATACCATATTTTAACACACATATATGGAATCTAGAAAACAGTACTGAAGAATTTATTTACAGGGCAGCAATGGAGAAACAGACCTATGGACATGGGGAAAGGGGAGGAGAGGGTGAGATGTATGGAAAGAGTAACATGGGAACTTATATTACCATATGTAAAATAGATAGCAACAGGTATTTGCTGTATGGCTCAGGAAACTCAGACAAGGGCTCTATATCAGCCTGGAGGGATGGGATGGGAAGGGAGATGGGAGGGAGGTTTATAAGGGAGGGGATATATGCATACCTATGGCTGATTCATGTTGAGGTTTGACAGAAAACAGCAAAATTCTGTAAAGCAATTATCCTTCAATAAAAAATAATTAATTAAAAAAGATACATAAAGAGACTAACAAATCCATCTGGACTAGAAGTTTAAAGTGAATGAAAGGGAAATAATTTATAGAGACCAAGCATCTTGATTGGGCTTCCCTGGTAGCTTAGATGGTAAAAGAGTCTGCTTGCAATGGAGAAGACCCAGGTTCAATCCCTGTGTCAGGAAGTTCCCCTGGAGAAGGAAATGGCAACCCACTCCAGTATTATTGCCTGAAGAATCCTGTGGATGGAGGAGCATGGTGTGCTACAGTCCATGGGGTCACAAAGAGTGAGGAATGACTGAGCTACTAACATTTTCACTTTTTTTTCAAGCATCTTTGTAGGAAAGTAGCGGGGTTGGGGGGGGGGGGGGGTAGGGAAGCACCATTCAGTAATTATGCATTCCCTGTCTCTTCCCTACCAAAAGCCCACCCAAACTCCTAAATATTGTCATAATTCTTTCTAGGTTTGTAAACTTAGGAAAGGGTGTTTGGGACATGATGTTTGGGAGAGATATGCAGTGTTTGGTTTAATGTTGCTTTATACTTTGTGGCAGAGGAAGGAGTTGAAACAGCTTGGTAATGACACAGTTTATTCTCAGTTTAGCAATTCTCTCCTACTCTCAAATTAGAACAAATTACCTGTCTGACTACTTTGTGGAGGGGTCAGAAGTTTCACTGGTGATGGAGAAGTGAGAGGGCTTTTTTAAAAATATTCCTGAGTTTTGTTGACTATAAAACAGGGTGAAAGAAATGGAAAGAAAAGCAGTTTCCTACAAATGTCTGGCATTTGTTAAGTACTTCTGTCAATATTTTCTCCTTTCAACAACCACTTCTTGAGCACCTACTGTGTGCCAGGCCCTATGCTATGTTCTGGCAACACAGACCCAAATAAGGCATTGTATGAACTAAATAGTATTCAGATGTGTTCAACCAGCCTGTCTCCCCTAGAAGAGCGTGATCATTAGAAAGAGAAAATACCCTGAGGGTTATGGGAGTCCAGTGGGCACTGGGAGGGCCCTCCTGTTCGTAGTCATAAACTTTGCTGCTTTGGACTAGAGTCAACTTGGCAATGGAGTATTTTGTAGAACATTTGTAATAGATTTTGCCAGTAATAGGGCAGAAAGGATTTGCCCAGCAATTTACTGATGGAAACAAGGGAAGTGTTAGCCTAGTTGAAAATGAAGGGCTTTAGAAAGAACATTTGCATTCAAACAAAGAATATGCTAATTATAACAGAATCTCACTCGCTTGTTAAAGCAGTTACAAGAATTACCAATGCAGATACTTCTGTTCCTTCTTTCCCCACTGACAGGGTTACCATAAGGACCTCAGATTAATAAGCATATCTATACATCTACATGTAGTATATACAGAAATCTCACATCTTCAGATCTACTTTTGAACTCTCTTCTAAAACTCTGGACATGTTAAACCAAATAGACATTCTGCAGGGTCATTATAGCTTCCCTCTAGAATCTGCTCCTGTTTCAGGGCTGTCTGTCCCAATTACTGGCCAGTCAAGTCCCCCAAACCAGAAGCCTCAGAGCCTTCCCAGACTCCTGCTCCTCCCTTACCCCCAAGCAACCTACCAATTGAATCATTTTGTTCCATCTTCCAATTATCTCATGAATTCTTTTCCTCCTCTCCATCACAAGTGCACTAGTTTCTAGTCCTTAGTGAACATGTCTCAGTGAACTTTTAACATGAATTATATTTCTCAGTATTCTTATCTCCTGCCTCTCCTGGCTTCAGCCCACTCTCCTCAAGGCCTCTGCTAAAGATAGCTTTCTAAAATGTAATTCTGATCACATCAGGTCCTTTCAAAAACTACTGCCAGGAGAAGAAGGAAATTCAACTCAAGACACTAAACAATAAAGTGTGGGCAAAGGATATGAGCAGATGTCTCTTAGGAAAGGAAAAAAGCAAAAGTTTCTTACACATTCACAATAAGAGAAATGCATATTAAAATGACATGGATTCACCTGTCAGATTGACAACGCAAAAGCAAAACAAACAAAAAGTTTCATAGCAGTTTCTACTGGGGAAGCCATAAGGAATTGGCACTTTTGTATAGTGCCCGTGGGAGTGTAAATTGGAAGAACCCTTTTGAGAGCAATGTGGCAATATTCCTCCAAATCACAGAGACCTTCTTTTAGTTTTCTTTAGTTGACTGTGAACAAATTTTCCTGCTCAGAACACCTTCCTACCCTTCTCCCTACTCTTCCCTCCCTACCCCATCACAGAACACTAAGTCAGTCTCTTAAGAATTCTCTCCCAAGAAACAGTGAGAGAAAGCAAGCAAAGCATGCTTGCACGTGCTCACTATTTCCAGAATTTGCACCAGCACCACCCTTCTTACAGGTATTTTTTTGAGGAGCTTACCATCAACTTAGGACACACGTCAAGGGTTGCTCCTAGTGATGCTTACCTGCTCTTCCCTGAAAAAGCTCCTTCTCCCTCCTCCCATAATATCCCTCAAAGCTATAGCATTTAACTGTGTTGTTTCCATGTTTCATTGTCTAGTTTCTTCAGTAAAGTGCAAACTATCTAAGGGAAGTGCTTTTCCCTTAATAGTAATAGTAGCTAATATTTATCACTTCTACGCTCTATGACACTACTACCCAAAAAGAATTTTCTCTGATAATGGAAATATCTGTAGAGGCGGCCAAGAGGAACTATCCCACGTCTGAGGTCAGGGGTGGAGGCCAAGAGGACCAACCCCACGTTCAAGGAACAGCGGCTGTGCAGGTGCAGGAGGGCTGAGAGGAGCTACTCCACATTCAAGGTCAGGAAGGGTGACCTCGTCCAAGGTAAGGAGCAGCAGCTGCACTATGCTGGAGCAGCCGTGAAGAGATACCCCACGTCCAAGGTAGGAGAAACCCAAGTAAGATGGTAGGTGTTTCGAGAGCGCATCAGAGGGCAGACACACTGAAATCATAATCACAGAAAACTAGCCAATCTGATCACATGGACCACAGCCTTGTCTAACTCAATGAAACCAAGCCATGCTGTGTGGGGCCACCCAAGACGGACCAGTCGTGGTGGAGAGGTCTGACAGAATGTGGTCCTCTGGAGAAGGGAATGGCAAGCCACTCAGTATTCTTGCCCCATGAACAGTATAAAAAGGAAAAATGATAGGATACTGAAAGAGGAACTCCCCAGGTCGGTAAGTGCACAATATGCTACTGGAGATCAGTGGAGAAATAACTCCAGAAAGAATGAAGGGATGGAGCCAAACCAAAACAATACCCAGTTGTGGATGTGACTGGTGATAGAAGCAAGGTCTGATGCTGTAAGAGCAATATTGCATAGGAACCTGGAATGTTAGGTCCATGAATTGAGGCAAATTGCTGCTAAGTCACTTCAGTCATGTCTGACTCTGTGTGACCCCATAGATGGTAGCCCACCAGGCTTCCCCATCCCTGGGATTCTCCAGGCAAGAACACTGGAGTGGGTTGCCATTTCCTTGGCAAGGCAAATTGGAAGTGGTCAAACAGGAGATGGCAAGAGCAAACATAGACATTCCAGGAATCAGCTAACTAAAATGGACTGGAATGGGTGAATTTAACTCAGATGACCAATATACCTACTACTGTGGGCAGGAATCCCTTAGAAGAAATGGAGTAGCTATCACGGTCAACAAAACAGTATGAAATGCAGTACTCAGATGCAATCTCAAAAACGATAGAATGATCTCTGTTTGTTTCCAAGGCAAACCATTCAATATCACAGTGATCCAAGCCTATGCCCCAAACAGTAATGCTGAAGAAGCTGAAGTTGAAAGGTTCTATGAACACCTACAATACCTTTTAGAATTAACACCAAAAAAAAAAAAAGATGTCCTTTTCATTATAAGGGACTGAAATGCAAAAGTAGGAAGTCAAGAAACACCTGGAGTAATAGGCAAATTTGGCCTTGGAGTATGGAATGAAGCAGGGCAAAAGCTAATAGAGTTTTGCCAAGAGAACACACTGGTCATAGCACCCTCTTCCAACAACAAAAGAGAAGACTCTACACACAGACATCACCAGATGGTCAACACCAAAATCAGATTGATTATATTCTTTGCAGCCAAAGATTGAGAAGCCCTACACTCAGCAAAAACAAGACTGGGAACTGACTGTGGCTCAAGTCATCAACTCCTTATTGCAAAATTCAGGCTTAAATTGAAGAAAGTAGGGAAAACCACTAAACCATTCAGGTATGACCTAAATCAAATCCCTTATGATTATACAGTGGAAGTGAGAAATAGGTTTAAGGGCCTAGATCTGATAAACAGAGTGCCTGGTGAACTATGGAATGAAGTTCATGACATTGACAGGAGACAGGGATCAAGACCATCCCCATGGAAAAGAAATGCAAAAAAGCAAAATGGCTATCTGAGGAGGCCTTACAAATAGCTGTGAAAAGAATAGAAGCAAAAAGCAAAGGAGGAAAGTAAAGATATAAGCATCTGAATACAGAGTTCCAAAGAACAGCAAGGAGAGATTAAGAAAAGCCTTTCTCGGAGATCAATGCAAGGAAATAGAGGAAAACAACAGAATGGGACCGACTAGAGATCTCTTCAGGAAAATTAGAGATACCAAGGGAACATTTCATGCAAAGACGGGCTCGATAAAGGACAGAAATGGTGTGGACCTAACAGAAGCAGAAGATATTAAGAAGAGGTGGCAAGAATACACAGAAGAACTATACAAAAAAGATCTTCACGACCAAGATAATCATGATGATGTGATCACTCACCTAGAGCCAGACATCCTGGAATGTGAAGTCAAGTGGGCCTTAGAAAGCATCACTATGAACAAAGCTAGTGGAGGTGATGGAATTCCACTTGAGCTATTTCAAATCCTGAAAGATGATGCTGTGAAAGTGCTGCCAACAAATCTGAAAACTCAGCAGTGGCCGCAGGACTGGGAAAGGGCAGTTTTCATTTCAATTCCAAAGAAGTGCAATACCAAAGAATGCTCAAATTACTGCACAATTGCCCTCATCTCACATGCTAGTAAAGTAATGCTCAAAATTCTCCAAGCCAGGCTTCAGTAATACATGAACTGTGAACTTCCAGATATTCAAGCTGCTTTTAGAAAAGGCAGAGGAACCAGAGATCAAATTGCCAACATCCGCTGGATCATGGAAAAGGCAAGAGCGTTCCAGAAAAACATCTATTTCTGCTTTATTGACTATGCCAAAAGCCTTTGACTGTATGCATCACAATAAACTGCGGAAAATTCTGAGAGAGATGGGAATACCAGACCACCTGACCTGCCTCTTGAGAAATCTGTATGCAGGCCAGGAAGCAACAGTTAGAACTGGACATGGAGCAACAGACTGGTTCCAAATAGGAAAAGGAGTATGTCAAGGCTGTATATTGTCACCCTGCTTATATGCAGAGTACATCATGAGAAGCGCTGGGCGGGATGAAGCACAAACTGGAATCAAGATTGCCAGGAGAAATATCAATAACCTCAGATATGCAGATGACACCACCCTTATGGCAGAAAGTGAAGAGGAACTAAAAAGCCTCTTGATGAAAGTGAAAGAGGAGAGTGAAAAAGTTGGCTTAAAGCTCAACATTCAGAAAACGAAGATCATGGCATCTGGTCCTATCATTTCATGGGAAATAGATGGGGAAACAGTGGAAACACTGTCAGACTTTATTTTGGGGGGCTCCAAAATCACTGCAGATGGTGACTGCAGCCATGAAATTAAAAGATGCTTACCCCTTGGAAGAAAAGTTATGACCAACCTAGATAGCATATTGAAAAGCAGAGACATTACTTTGCCAACAAAAGTCTGTCTAGTCAAGGCAATGGTTTTTCCAGTGGTCATGTATGGACATGAGTGTTGGGCAGCGAAGAAAGCTGAGCACTGAAGAATTGATGCTTTTGAACTGTGGTGTTGGAGAAGACTCTTGAGAGTGAGTCCCTTGGACTGCAAGGAGATCCAACCTGTCCATTCTAAAGGAGATCAGCCCTGGGTGCTCTTTTTGGAAAGAACGATGCTGAAGCTGAAGCTCCAGTACTTTGGCCACCTCATGCGAAAAGTTGACTCATTGGAAAAGACTCTGATGCTGGGAGGGATTGGGGACGGGAGGAAAAGGGGACGACAGAGGATGAGATGGCTGAATGGCATCACGGACTCGATGGACGTGAGTTTGAGTGAACTCCAGGAGATAGTCATGGACAGGGAGGCCTGCCGTGTTGTGTGATTCATGGGGTAGCAGAGTCAGACACAACTGAACGACTGAACTTAACTGAACTGAATGGCTAAAAATGTTGAGTACTGTGTATTTATTGATCATTCTAGTGTTGGGACTTCGTGTGGTGTCTATATCTTTGCTCATTTTTCGCTGAGCTACCTTTGTTATTATTTTTCAGAAGTTCTTTCTGAATAAGGCCCTTGGTCACTCATTGGTTCATCAATGAGATTTTCTGTTAATCTATTGCTTCTCTATTCTTATCTTTGTTTGTATTATATTGAATTGTCCTTTTGAGTCAATTGTACAGTTAAATTGTTTTAACTGTACAATTGTTAAACTGTAATTATACAGTTAAATTGTACAGTATAATTGTTTAATTGTTTAAAGAGGTTTAATTGTAGAATTAAACCTCTTGAGAGATTTAAATTTTTATGACTTCAAATTTTTCAAATTTCCCTCTATTGTTATTACATGTGGGGTCCTGTTTAAGAAATATTTGCCTACCCTCTGTTGCAAAGATATTCTCTTATTTTTTTCTAGAAGTGTTAAGGTTTTAGTAGCTGACTCTGTATAGAAGCATATTTTTCAACTGTACAAAATTGTGTGACCAATAAAGTGTAGAAGTACAGGAGTATGCTGGACTGCTGTTTAGTTGCTAAGGCATATCCAATTCTTCTGCAACCCCATGGACTGTAGCCTGCCAGACACCTCTGTCCACAGGACTTACCATGCAAGAATACTGTAGTGGGTTGTCATTTCCTTCTCCAGGGAATCTTCCTGACCCGGAGATTGAACTCACATCTCCTTCATTGCCAGGCGGATTCTATAGTAGATGCAGAAACACAAAGTTCCCATGTTCTTGCTCTCTTTCCCACTTTATATCTAGCTCTTCTTTCTAACAACTTGACCATGTGACCAACAGCCTACCAGAAACTGCTATGAATTCACAGCAGCTTTAGCCATGAAGAACCAACCACCTTTTAGAGGCTTCTATGCCACCCCCTTCTGTGGTCCTTCTCTGGCAGATTTACTGCAAGCATTGACTTGTTCAGCTCTACTGGGGCTGGTTAGCAAGCTCTCTTTCTTCAGTCTATACTTCCCTGCTTGCTTCCACATTTGTGTAAAGACTAAATTCTATGACAAATGCCCTGTTTCATTATACTCAGAGTAGTGAAGCTTCCCTGATTGAATCCTACTGAGACTGTGAGGAAGAAGTGGTACACAGAATGGAAGGAGGAATGGAAGAGGGACTGTAAAACTCAGTGTCACAGAGGCTATTGGAAGCCACTGGCTTCTTCCTGCAACTGCAGCTGAAACACTGTGGTGTCATGGCTGAATAGTATAAAGGAAAACACACTATGTTTCATTCTCTTTTTTGCCATTTATTGTGTCCTCTTTGATAAGCCTTTTTAGCATTTATCTTCAGTTACATTGCTTTTTTTTGGGGGGGGGGAGGGCTTGTTCTCTTGTCTCAAGAAATTCTTTTAAGGATACCATAAAATACAGTGTTCCATGCTCTGATCACTAACACATGCACTTTAACTTGTAAGCATTACTATCCTCATCATTGCTGTTATCATTCTTATAATTATTTGTTTGCATCTATATCAGGTAAGATAAGACTGTCATTCTGGATACCTTTGAAAGACCCAAATGAAAATTTAGAAGAGAAAAAAGGATTGAGAGCTGCCAAGTTGCTCTGAAGTTTTTGGATTCTCTGTGGAGTTCTGTTATTTTCCTTACACCAATTCCCCTTGACCACATAGACCAGAGCTGGTTGAACCACTCTTGCCCATGGGAGAATTAATGTGTATTAAGGTTAAGAAATCATGTCTAGCCTTACAAAGCATCCTATCCAATAAGCTCTCAGCCACACCACAGGGTCTCCCACTCAAGGTGATTTTATCTTAGATGTAAAAAATTAAAATAAGTACTTCAGAAGACAATAGTTTAGTGACATGCATCTGCCTTTTTCAAACTAATTGATGTTACAGTCCACTTTCTTTCCTTTGACTCGGTGAAGCAGAGTGGGAGTGTGGGAGATCTGAAATAACCACAGAAATAATAATAAAAGAAAAACATGGTTTCATTGGAAAACCATTTATTCAGCGGGGCTGAGTTCCAGTCTCGGCTTAAGGAGTAGACTTGGGGAGCTCCAATAAACTCTGGCTTCATCTGAATAGCTATAAAGTGGTGCCAGCAAAGTTGTTACCAAACTGATGTTCTGTGTTGGGTACAAGGCTCTGATCTGGCCTGTGGAATAGCCAGGGCATGGAGTGCAGGGCTATATATCTCCTCTTTGCCTAGTTCAGTTTTGCACCTCTCTGCCTCCTACTTTATGAAGTTCAAAATAATATTTTACTAAAATTAAAATATTTTGCTAAAAGAAAAAATAAAGCTTAAAAACATACTATGCCAAATATTCTGTAAAATGATCTGCAAGTCTAAATACTGTGAAATATAACTTACAACCAATTTTCTATATCCTAGCAGGAAGCACACATTGATTTCAATCATGTGAAACCTTATTTACTCATTCTTTTGTACTTTAATTAATTGATTCAACAAAAAGTTATTGAATACTAAATATAGAATTTAAGGCTGAAGGGGACAAAAAATAGTTTTAAAACTTCCCTTCTCCATGGTCTCTCATAGGTCTAGGGGGTCAGGCAGACAAATAAAAAACTATAACAGGATATGATAAACATTATAATAGAAATCGGTAAAAATTTCTATAAGAATGTAAAGGAGTCCATTTATTCTGCTAGAGGGCTTTTGAAATGTACCATATGAAAGTTTTCTAGTTTTGCAATTCATTGACCTGCAGAATTTTGTTTGGGTTTATATTCAAATGAGTTCTTCATTTTCTGAGAAATGAAGAATAGTTCTAAGATATGCTGGATAACAAGGATAGGCCATCAGAGTTAGAAAATGTGCCACAGATAATTCACAAATGCAAAAGCCCACATATGGACAATTCAGAAATTGTTTGACTGTCAAGCTGAAGAAAATTTTATGAAGACCATCCAAATGTATCCTTTCAAGTACACATTCTGTACATTACTGTAATATGAACAATAAGTATACTGGGGAAAGAGCTATGTTTTCCAGGTGCCTAAATCACTGCATCATGATCCTCTCTCACTAGGTTTGCATTTGCTCTCAAGACACATATTTCACTTGGCTTGTTGACAGTTTATGAAGGGCAAGAAGAATTTCTCCCTCTCATGTCTGATCAAATGCACAAAGAGAGGTGCCAGCAATTAACTTAAAACTTTGGCAGCATCATGTCCCATGCCTCATTTAACAATAGGTCTACAATTTCTGACCCCAAAATAACATCGTTCATCAGTAAATTTTTCCTTCAGTTGCATACTGCTCACTTATCATAGATTTGTAGCCTTGAACCCCTCTTTGCCCCTATAAATTTCCAAAATCACAACCTTTCATGCAATTTGTGAAAATGTTTAATGCCAAACACAGAAAGTTATGCTTCCTTGTCTATAGTGAACAGTGTGAAACAAAAAGTTATAAAAAATTGGATTTTGAGGCTTATTTTCCAAACAAGCTTTTTATAATGCAAAACCTATTTATTTGTAGACACCATTAATTTCCTTATTAATACTGATGACTACTCTAACAAGATCCACTGAATATAAAAGTATTAATATTTGACATAGCTGGAATGTTATTCAAAGTGCTTTATTCATAACCATTTTGTCATTAGCAATACCTTGATTGTTTTCCAGCTAGAGATAGAATTCTAAATAAATTAAAACTCAACAACTCAAATGTATACAGTTCATTACTTTCAGCACCAAGTATTGGATTTCTATGATTATTTTTCTCTGATGCATCCTTTAAGACTCATCTTAAGTGCCACCTCCTCTATGAAACCAGTCACCATCTCAACTCATACAGACTCTCTCTTCTAGGAAGGAAGAGCTTCCTAAGTGGTTTACTTGCCACCAATTTACTTTTAAAATACACCATGTCTTGGAGTAAAATTTTGCTAACATTCCTGTTAGTGGTTGTCTTCTTTACACAAAAGTATCTCCTTTCCCCAAGGAGTAATTATTTCATATTTTATTTCATGTGCTGCACACCAGCAACCACTCATTGATTTATTCAATCATGCATTCATTCAGTAGCTATTTGATGAACCATTCAGTTCAGTTCAGTCACTCAGTCTTATCCAACTCTGCAAACACATGGACTGCAGCACGACAGGCCTCCCTGTCCATCACCAACTCCCAGAGTTTACTCAAGCTCATATCCATTGAGTCGATGATGCCATCCAACCATCTAATCCTCTGTCATCCCCTTCTCCTCTCGACTTCAATCTTTCCCAGCATCAGGTCTTTTCAAATGAGTCAGCTCTTCACATCAGGTGGCCAAAGTATTGAGTTTCAGCTTCAACATCAGCCTTTCCAACGAACATTCAGGACTGATTTCCTTTAGGATGGACTGGTTGGACCTCCTTGCAGTACAAGGGACTCTCAAGAGTCTTCTCCAACTCTACAATTCAAAAGCATCAATTGTTCGGCACTCAGCTTTCTTTATAGTCCAACTCTCACATCCATACATGACCCCTGGAAAAACCATAGCCTTGACTAGATGAACCTTTGTTGGCCAAGTAATGCCTCTGCATTTTAATATGCTGTTCAGGTTGGTCATAAATTTTATTCCAAGGAATAAGCATCTTTTTATTTCATGGCTGCAGGCACCATCTGCAGTGATTTTGGAGCCCCAAAAAAATAGTTTGCCACTGTTTCCACTTTTTCTCCATCTATTTTCCATGAAATGATGGAACCAGACTCCATGATCTTTGTTTTCTGAATGCTGAGTTTTAAGGCAACTTTTTCACTCTCCTCTTTCACTTTCAACAAGAGGTTCTTTTGTTCTTCTTCACTTTCTTTGATAAGGTTGGTATCATCCACATATTTGAGGTTATTAACATTTCTCCTGGCAATCTTGATTCCAGTTTGTGCTTTATCCAGCCCAGCATTTATCATGAGGTACTCAGCATATAAGTTAAATAAGCAGGGTAACAATAAACAGCCTTGACGTACTCCTTTTCCTGTTTGAAACCAGTCTGTTGTTCCATGTCCAGTTCTAACTGTTGCTTCCTCATCTGCATACAGATTTCTCAGGAGGCAGGTCTGGTATTCTCGTCTCTTTCAGAATTTTCCACAGTTTATTGTGATGCACACAATCAAATGCTTTGGCATAGTCAATAAAGCAGAAATAGATGTTTTTCTGGAACTCTCTTGCTCTTTTCATGATCCAGCAGATGTTGGCAATTTGATTTCTGGTTCCTCTGCCTTTTCTAAAACCAGCTTGAACATCTGTAAGTTCATAGTTCATGTATTGCTGAAGCTTGGCTTGGAGAATTTGGAGCATTACTTTACTAGTGTGTCAGATGATTGCACTTGTATGGTAGTCTGAGCATTCTTTGGCATTGCCTTTCTTAGAGATTGGGATGAAAACTGACCTTTTCCAGTCCTGTGGCCACTGCTGAGTTTTCAAATTTGCTGGCATATTGACTGCAGTACTTTCACAGCATCATCTTCCAGGATTTGAAATAGCTCAAGTGGAATTTCATCATCTCCACTAGCTTTGTTCGTAGTGATGCTTTCTAAGGTCCACTTGACTTCACATTCCAGGATGTCTGGCTCTAGGTGAGTGATCACACCATCGTGATTATCTGGGTCATGTAGATATTTTTTATACACTTCTTCCATGTATTCTTGCCACCTCTTCTTATTATCTTCTGCTTCTGTTAGATCCCTACTATTTCTGTCCTTTATTGAGCCCATCTTTGCAGGAAATGTTCCCTTGGTATCTCTAATTATCTTGATGATATGTCTAGTCTTTTCCATTTTGTTGTGTTCCTCTATTTCTTTGCACTGATCACTGAGGAAGGCTTTCTTATTTCTCCTTGCTATACTTTTGAATTCTGCTTTCAAATGGGTATGTTGTTCTTTTTCTCCTTTGCTTTTGGCTTCTCTTCTTTCACCGCTATTTGTAAGGCCTCCTCAGACAGCCATTTTGCTTTTTTTCATTTCTTTTTCTTGGAAATGGTCTTGATTCCTATCTCCTCTACAATGTCATGAACCTCCGTCCATAGCTCATCAGGCACTCTGTCTATCAGATCTAGTCCCTTAAATCTATTTCTCACTTCCACTGTATAGTCATAAGGGATTTGATTTAGGTCATACCTGAATGGTCTCATGGTTTTCCCTATTTTCTTCAATTTAGGTCTGAATTTGGCAATAAGGAGTTCATGATGAACAACTACTGTGTCAGAAACTGCCCTGGACACCAGGATTACAAACCTGTGTCCCAAACCTCAAGTAACACAGTTTAATAGGGAAACAAATCAGTACTTACCATGTAACGTGAATAACATATTAATAAAAGTAAACACTGGGAGAAGGGGCCACATAGGGATAGTAGATTTAGAGGCATAAACTACTATGTATAAAGTAAGCTACAAGGGTAAGGCTTCTCAGGTGGCTTTAGTGGTAAAGATCCTGCATGCCAGTTCAGGAGATGTAAGAGATGAGGATTTATCCCTGGGTCTGGAAAATCCCCTGGAGAAGGGCATGGCAACTCACTGCAGTATTCTTACCTGGAGAATCCCATGGACAGAGGAGTCTGTCAGGTTACAGTCCATGGGGTCACACAGAGTCAGACACAACTGCAGCGACTTAGCACACATGCACATGAGCTACAGGGGTATATTGTACAACACAAGGAACATAAACAATATTTCATAATAACTATAAATGGAGCATGACCTTTACAAATTGTGAATCACTATACTGTACACCTGTAACATATAATATTGTACTTCAACTATACCTCAACTGTAAAAAGAAAATTAATGGGACCTATGAAAAAAATAAAACAAAAGTAAGCAGTGGGGGATTGGGAAACTCATAGGAAAGACCCTTAAACTAGAAAGTGGGTCATTGTTGACAACCTCTCAAGTGGGAAAGTAGGGAATATATTCAAATGAAAGGATGATCATAAACAAAGAAGCCTTGAGTAAACATAGCTGGCACAGAACTACTTAGAAAGAGGGAGTTTGGAAATCATTTGGTAGTTGAAATAAAATGAGCAGAGTAGGACCTAGTGAGGCTGGGGATTGAGGTGAAAATATAAGCTAAATAAATTTTAGGTTTTCCTCATTTTAACACAAAATATTAAACAGTACGTGCAATTTTATTTCATCGTTAGAAGTCTTATGTGGAAAACTACTCTATAAACAACACAAATAAACTAATTACTAAATATTAGATTCACTTCTTAAGAGAACAAATAAGATTCTCATTGGTGAAAAAAGAGATATTTAGCTACCTGAGGCAGCTTGCCTTATACAGGAAGCTAAATATTTTTATTTCCAAGGATGGGTGTATTTTACTCACTAAGATAAGCCTTGATTATACCCTTCCTTTCTAGGATACCAGAGGGCTGGGTGCTGTGCTGGTGCTGTTCTTCTTGAGCTAAATACCTGTGCATGTGTTGGAAGGACAGGGTAGGAAGGAGGGGTCAAATAAGATACTAAGAATATACTTAATTGAACCATTTTATTTATTGTGTAGGAGCCAGAGATTCACAACAGGAGGATTTTCTAAAATAAACCAACCAAATAAATAGTGGCATTTGCTTGCCATGACTGAAATCTATCAGGAGATATGATAATAATATCTACCAGTTATTAATAATCTATTTTGCACCTGAAAATGTACTAGCAACTCTATGTATTCTTGTATCGTCAAGACAACCCTAAAACCTAGATATTATTATTTGCACTAGGAAGTAATTAATAAGTGTTTGTTCAATAAGTGAATAAAATCTGTGCCTAACAAACTACTCCCAAAAGCAATTCAATTCACTCATCCAGCAATAAAAATTGAGGAAATGCCACGGGCCATATACCTAAAAAATCTTTCAGTTTCCTGGGAACCTGAACCCAGTTGGCCCTTGTAGAAAACACAAACATCCATGCACATATAACTCATCCAAGTTACTTAACACATACTAGATATTTACTGAATAATTGAACAGATTGAATGAATGAATACAAGAAAGGTGAAGATGCTCCAAAGCCAGTACAGCAGTCTCCAGTTATCCATGCTTTCACTTCTCATGGTTACTCCAGGTCATCCACAGTCCAAAATATTAAATGGAAAGTTCCAGAAATAAATAATTCAGAAATTTTAAATTGTGCAACTTCCAGGTAGCATGATGAAGTCTTGTGCTGTCCAGCTCTATCCTACCCAAGATGTGAGACATTCCTTTGTCCAGTATACCCTGCTCATTAGCCACTTTGTAGCCCTTTCACTTATCAGATCGACTGTCACAGGATTACATAACAGAATTACAGTGCTTGAGTTCGCCTACCTCTAATTTTCTTAATAATAGCCCCAAAGCACAGGAGTAGTGAGGCTGGCAACTTGGATGTGCCAAAGAGAAGCATAAAGTATTTCTTTTAAGTGAAAAGACAAAAGTTCTGGATGTCATAAAGGAAGGAAAAAAAAAATCACATGCTGGGGAATTCCCTGGTGTTCCAGCAATTAGGACTCAGTATTTCCACTGCTGGGCCCGGTTTCAATTCCCAGTCAGAAAACTAAGATCCCTTAAACCAGACTGCACAACCAAAAAAAAAAAAAAGAAAGAAAGAAAAATCATATGCTGGGATGACTAAGATTTAAGATAAGAATAAATCTCCCTGTAAAATTGTGAAGAAAGAAAAAAGAAGTGTGCTAGTTTTGTTGTCACACCTCAACGTGCAAAAGTGACGGCCATAGTGTAAGGTAAGCGCAGAGTTAAGATGTGAAAGGCACTAAATTGCACAATTAGCTATTTTGAAAGACACTACATTCACATAAATTTTATTACAGAATATTGTTGTATTTATTCTATTTTATTATTCTCTGTTATGAATCTCTTACTGTGTCTAGTTTGTAAATTACACTTTATCAAAAATATGTATGTGTAGGATAAAACATAGTATTAATATATATAGGTCAAGTATCATCCACGGTTTCAGGCATCTATGACGGCATTAAGGGTCTTGGAACATATCCCCCAGGGATACGGGTGGAATACTGTATTCTAAGGGACCGCTAGAAAGACCAAAGAGAGAAACCACACTGCTTCATTCTGAAGTAGAAAACCAAAACAAGCCTTTTTCCTTCAACTTTGGGGGGGGGTAACTTTCATTCTCAAATTCTGGGCTTTCCCACACTGCCACAAAGCACCCCAAAACCAGATAGAAGAAAGAAAGTAGCAAGGAGAGAGAAACTGAATGTCACCAGTCTCTGCCTTCACAATAAAAGAGTTGGGACAAATTCGATGGATTTGATCAATGGATCTAACAAAATAATTTGAAACTTTATGGCTTATTGATCAACGAACTATGCCTGAGAGGTGCCCATCCATCACCTTTGAGGCCAGAGAACTCCCAGAGAAAACACTGCTCCTGCTGCACATCACAGTCACCGTTCTGTATTCAGAAGTTCAGTGGCTCTGTCTGCCAGAAAAACATCAGCAGGGCTGAACAAGGCAGTGTTCTTTCTGCAGGGGAAAAGAAGAGGATGAACTGTCAGTACTCAAAATGAACCAGAAACTGAGAACATTGTGACTATAATGCTCACCATGACTTGTCAGGTTTATGTAGGAATCCTAATTCCACAGACAAGGAAAGTGAGGCTCACAGCAATTAAATGACTTATCACACAGCTAGTAAGAACATTTGCTCCAGAACTTTACATTCCCTTCCCCACTCCTCCTCTCCAGCCAACTCATTGGACTCTATAAGGATATAATTTCTAGGGGAGTTCTGGGCCAGAATAGTTCAGGAACTACAATATTCATTTAAAAAAATATTTTATTTCCATCATTCTAGAATTCATTTTTCAAGGAAAATAATTATTAAGCAGTTCCAAGGTGCCATGCATTAGTCGCAGTCATGTTTGACTCCAGTCCCAGACTATAGGTGCCAAGCTCCTCTGTCCATGGAATTCTCCAGGCAAGAAAAGTGGAGTGGGTAGCCATTCCCTTCTCCAGGGGATCTTCCTGACCCCAGGATCAAACTCGGGTCTCCTACATTGCAGGTAGATTTTTTACCATCTGAGCCGCCAGAGAAGTCCTTTCCAAGGTGCCAATATTCTTCTAAACACTGGGATAAAACAGTGAGCAAAGGAAGACAAAGTCTTTCCCCTCGTGAAGTTTACCCTCTGATGTATAAGACAGAAAATACATAATAAGTAAATGTGCATGTGTATTTACTAAACAACTTAGATTCCATGGAGTGTGAACCAAAAATCATCATAAGCTCCTTTGAATCATCATAAACTTGTTTGCATGTGCTATGCTGAAACTTTTCTCCAGTAATCCCCAGTGTTATCTAGGGCACCCAGCCTATCTTTTCTTATCATTTCCAGATAGCAATGAATGAGTCTCATTTTTTTAAAATTTGAAACTCCAATTCAAATTAATATTGAAGTATTACTCTCTCTTCAACTTTTAGGTTTCAGTGTATTCTCCATCCTGGGCTAAGAAATGGGCAGCAGGAAAGGCGTGGGGTACTTTATGAGTTTCCTCTCTCTTTTTTAGTTCTCTTTACTTCTCATTCTGTTACCTCCTATTCCTTCAGGGTTGATGGAGAGTGAGGAGAGAAAGTAGATGCACAATAAAGGGACAGGATAAGGTCTTAATTCTCTTCCTTTTTCTATGATACAACGGATGTTGGCAATTTGATCTTTGGTTCCTCTGCCTTTTCTAAATCAAGTTTGAACATCTGGATGTTCTTGGTTCATGTACAGTTGAAGCCTCACTTGGAGAATTTTGAGCATTACTTTGCTGGCATGTGAGATGATTACAGTTGTGAAGTAGTTTGAACATTCTTTGTCATTGCCTTTCTTTGGGATTGGAATGAAAATTGACCTTTTCCAGTCCTGTGGTCACTGCTGAGTTTGCCAAATTTGCTGGCATATTGAACGCAACAGTTTAGCAGCAGCATCTTTTAGGATTTGAAATAGCTCAGCTGGAATTCCATCACCTCGACTAGTTTTGTTCATAGTGATGCTTCCTAAGGCCCGTTTGACTTTGCACTGCAGGATGTCTGCCTCTTAGTCTTAGTTCAATGCCACCAAACCAGCACTACAAAACAAGCTTTATGACAAAGCTAAAGAAACTTCTCTAGGTGGAAAAGAAAATGCCACAACTAGAGACAAGAAAATAATGAAATAAGAAATCTCACCAGTAAAGGTAAACACGCAGTAAAGGTAGAAAGCCATCCACACACAAATATGATATCTAAATCAGTAATCCTGAGAGGAAGAGAATACAGGATATTTGAAATGCATTTGAAACTATGAGATCAGCAACTTGAAGCAACCTTGTGTATATACACACACACACACGGTTGCTTCAAGTTATATCAAACCCAAGCTATATCAAACCCTTGTGGTAACCACAAACCAAAAATCTATAATAGATGTACACACAAAAAAGAAAAAGAAAGAAAAGAGACCTGCAAAAACAAATCCAGGAGGCGGTCCTAAGATGGCAGAAGAATAGGACGGGGGAGACAACTTTCTCTCCCACAAATTTATCAAAAGAACATTTAAACACTGAGTAAATTCCACAAAGCAACTTCTGAATGCCGGCAGAGGACATCAGGCACCCAGAAAAGCAGTCCATTGTCTTCGAAAAGAGATGTTTTATCATCAGTGCTGTATAGAAGGAGAAGTCTTGAGACTACTGTAAAAATAAGACTGAAAACCAGAAGCAGAAGGCTTAAGCCCAAATCCTGAGAACATCAGAGAACTCCTGACTCCAGGAAACATTATCAATAGGAACTCATCAAACGCCTCCATACCTACAGTGAAACCAAGCACCACCCAAGAGCCAACAAGTTCCAGAGCAAGACATACCATGCAAATTCCCCAGCAACACAAGAACACAGCCCTGAGCTTCAATACACAGGCTGCCCAAAGTTACTCCAAAATCACTGACATCTCATAACTCATTACTGGACACTTCATTGCACTCCAGAGAGAAGAAATCCAGCTCCACCCACCAGAACACCGACACAAGCTTTCCTAACCAAGAAACCTTGACAAGCCACCTGTACAACCCCACCCATAGCGAGGAAACTCCACAATAAAGAGAACTCCACAAACTACCAGAATACAGAAAGGCCACCCCAAACGCAGCAATATAAACAAGATGAAGAGGCAGAGGAATACCCAGCAGGTAAAGGAACAGGATAAATGCCCACCAAACCAAACAAAAGAGGAAC
This sequence comes from Capra hircus, assembly GCF_001704415.2. Lineage (NCBI taxonomy): Eukaryota > Metazoa > Chordata > Mammalia > Artiodactyla > Bovidae > Capra > Capra hircus. Next base: position 115,504,716 of record NC_030810.1, read on the forward strand.
AGATAGGGAATCTATCTGATAAAGAATTCAAATAATGATAGTGAAAATTATCCAAAATCTTGAAATAAAAATAGAATCACAGATAAACAGACTGGAGACAAGGATTGAGAAGATGCAAGAAAGGTTTAACAAAGACCTAGAAGAAATGAAGAAGCATCAATATATAATGAATAATGCCATAAATTAAATCAAAACACTCTGGAGGCAACAAATAGTAGAATAACAGAGGCAGAAGATAGGATTAGTGAAATAGAAGATAGAATGGTAGAAATAAATGAATCAGAGAGGAAACAAGAAAAACGAATTAAAAGAAATGAATACAATCTCAGAGACCTCCAGGACAATAGTAAACTCTCCAATATTCAAATCATAGGAGTCCCAGAAGAAGAAGACAAAAAGAAAGACCATGAGAAAATACTTGAGGAGAAAATAGTTGAAAACTTCCCTAAAATGAGGAAGGAAATAATCACCCAAGTCCAAGAAACCCAGAGAGTCCCAAACAGGATAAACCCAAGGCAAAACACCCCAAGACACATATTAATCAAATTAACAAAGACCAAACACAAAGAACAAATATTAAAAGCAGCAAGGGAAAAACAATAAATAACACACAAGGGGATTCCCATAAGGATAACAGCTGATCTTTCAATAGAAACTCTCCAGGCCAGGAGGGAATGGCAAGACATACTTAAAGTGATGAAAGAAAATAACCTACAGCCCACATTACTGTACCCAGCAAGGATCTCATTCAAATATGAAGGAGAAATCAAAAGCTTTACAGACAAGCAAAAGCTGAGAGAATTCAGCACCACCAAACCAGCTCTCCAACAAATACTAAAGGATATTCTCTAGACAGAAAACACAAAAAGGGTGTATAAACTCAAATCCAAAACAATAAAGTAAATGGCAATGGGATCATACTTATCAATAATTACCTTAAACGTAAATGGGTTGAATGCCCCAACCAAAAGACAAAGACTGGCTGAATGGATACAAAAACAAGACCCCTATACATGTTGTCTACAAGAGACCCACCTCAAAACAAGGGACACATACAGACTGAAAGTGAAAGGCTGGAAAAAAGATATTCCATACAAATAGAGACCAAAAGAAAGCAGGAGTAGCAATACTCATATCAGATAAAATAGACTTTAAAGCAAAGGCTGTAAAAAGAGACAAAGGCCTCTACATAATGATCAAAGGATCAATCCAAGAAGAAGATTCAACAATTATAAATATATATGCACCCAACATAGGAGCACTGCAATATGTAAGACAAATGCTAACAAGTACAAAAGGGGGAATTAACAATAACACAATAATAGTGGGAGGATTTAATACCCCACTCACACCTATGGATAGATCAACTAAACAGAAAATTAACAAAGAAACACAAACTTTAAATGGCACAATAGACCGATTACACCTAATTAATATCTATAGGACATTTCACCCCAAAACAATGAATTTCACCTTTTTTCTCAAGCGTACATGGAACATTCTCCAGGATAGATCACATCCTGGACCATAAATCTAGCCTTGGTAAATTCAAAAAAATTGAAATCATTCCAAGCATCTTTTCTGACCATAATGCAGTAAGATTAGATCTCAATTACAGGAGAAAAACCATTAAAAATTCCAACATATGGAGCTGAACAACACACTGCTGAATAACCAACAAATCACAGAAGAAATCAAAAAAGAAATCAAAATATGCATAGAAATGAATGAAAATGAAAACACAAAAACCCCAAAGCTGTGGGACACTGTAAAAGCAGTGCTAAGGGGAAAGTTCATACCAATACAGGCAAACCTCAAGAAACAAGAAAAAAAGTCAAATAAATAACCTAACTCTACACCTAAAGCAACTAGAAAAGGAAGAAATGAAGAACCCCAGGGTTAGTAGCAGGAAGGAAATCTTAAAAATTAGGGCAGAAATAAATGCAAAAGAAACAAAAGAGACCATAGCAAAAATCAACAAAGCCAGAAGCTGGTTCTTTGAAAGGATAAATAAAATTGACAAAGCATTAGCCAGATTCATTAAGAAACAAAGGGAGAAAAATCAAATCAATAAAATTAGAAATGAAAATGGAGAGATCACAACAGACAACACAGAAACACAAAGGATGATAAGAGACTACTATCAGCAATTATATGCCAATAAAATGGACAACGTGGAAGAAATGGACAAATTCTTAGAAAAGTACAACTTTCCAAAACTGAACCAGGAAGAAATAGAAAATCTTAACAGACCCATCACAAGCACAGAAATTAAAACTGTAATCAGAAATCTTCCAGCAAACAAAAGCTCAGGTCCAGATGGCTTCACAGCTGAATTCTACCAAAAATTTAGAGAAGAGCTAACACCTATCCTACTCAAACTCTTCCAGAAAATTGCAGAGGAAGGGAAACTTCCAAACCCATTCTATGAGGCCACCATCACCCTAATACCAAAACCTGACAAAGATGCCACAAAAAAGAAAACTACAGGCCAATATCACTGATGAACATAGATGCAAACATCCTTAACAAAATTCTAGCAATCAGAATCCAACAACACATTAAAAAGGTCATACATGACCAAGTGGGCTTTATCCCAGGGATGCAAGGATTCTTCAATATCTGCAAATCAATCAGTGTAATGCACCACATTAATAAATTGAAAAATAAAAACCATATGATTATCTCAATAGATGCAGAGAAGGCCCTTGACAAAATTCAGCATCCATTTCTGATAAAAACTCTCCAGAAAGCAGGAATAGAAGGAACATACCTCAACACAACAAAAGCTATATATGACAAACCCACAACAAACATTTTCCTCAATGGTGAAAAATTGAAAGCATTTCCCCTAAAGTCAGGAACAAGTGAAAGCATTTCCCCTAAAGTCTGGAACAAGACAAGGGTGCAACTTTCACCACTACTATTCAACATAGTTCTGGAAGTTTTGGCCACAGCAATTAGAGCAGAAAAAGAAAGAAAAGGAATCCAGATTGGAAAAGAAGTAAAACTCTCACTGTTTGCAGATGACATGATCCTCTACATAGAAAACCCTAAAGATTCCACCAGAAAATTACTAGAGCTAATCAATGAATATAGTAAAGTTGCAGGATATAAAATCAACACTCAGAAATCCCTTGCATTCCTATACACTAATAATGAGAAAATAGAAAAAGAAATTAAGGAAACAATTCCATTCACCATTGCAATGAAGAGAATAAAATACTTAGGAATATATCTACCTAAAAAACTAAAGACCTATATATAGAAAACTATAAAACACTGGTGAAAGAAATCAAAGAGGACACTAATAGATGGAGAAATATACCATGTTCATGGATGGGAAGAATCACTATAGTGAAAATGAGTATACGATCTGAAGCAATCTATAGATTCAATGCAATCCCTATCAAGCTACCTGTGGTATTTTTCACAGAGCTAGAACAAATAATTTCACAATTTGTATGGAAATACAAAAAACCTCGAATAGCCAAAGCAATCTTGAGAAAGAAGAATGGAACTGGAGGAATCAACCTGCCTGACTTCAGGCTCTACTACAAAGCCACAGTCATCAAGACAGTATGGTACTGGCATAAAGACAGAAATATAGATCAATGGAACAAAATAGAAGGCCCAGAGATAAATCCACACACTTATGGACACTTTATCTTTGACAAAGGAGACAAGAATATACAATGGATTAAAGACAATCTTTTTAACAAATGGTGCTGGGAAAACTGGACAACCACTTGTAAAAGAATGATACTAGAACACTTGCTAACACCATACACAAAAATAAACTCAAAATGGATTAAAGATCTAAACATAAGACCAGAAACTATAAAACTCTTAGAGGAGAACATAGGCAAAACACTCTCTGACATAAATCACAGCAGGATCCACTATGACCCACCTCCCAGAATACTGGAAATAAAAGCAAAAATAAACAAATGGGATCTAATTAAATTAACAGCTTCTCGCACAACAAAGGGAACTATAAGCAAGGTGAAAAGATAGCAAGGTGAAATAATAGCAAATGAAGCAACTGACAAAGAATTAATCTCAAAAATATACAAGCAAATTCTGCAGCTCAATTTCAGAAAAATAAATGACCCAATTAAAAAAAATGGGCCAAAGAACTAAATAGACATTTCTCCAAAGAAGACATACAGATGGCTAACAAACACATGAAAAGATGCTCAACATCACTCATTATCAGAGAAATGCAAATCAAAACCACAATGAGGTACCATTTCACGCCAGTCAGAATGGCTATTATCTAAAAGTCTACAAGCAATAAATGCTAGAGAGGGTGTGGAGAAAAGGGAACCCTCTTACACTGTTGGTGGGAATGCAAACTAGTACAGCCACTATGGAGAACAGTGTGGAAATTCCTTAAAATACTGGAAATAGAACAATCCCACTGCTGGGCATACACACCAAGGAAACCAGAATTGAAAGAGACATGTGTACCCCAATGTTCATCGCAGCACTGTTTATAATAGCCAGGACATGGAAGCAACCTAGATGTCCATCAGCAGATGAATGGATAAGAAACTGTGGTACATATACACAATGGAGTATTACTCAGCCGTTAAAAAGAATACCTTTGAATCCATTCTAATGAGGTGGATGAAACTGGAGCCTATTATACAGAATGAAGTAAGCCAGAAAGAAAAACACCAATACAGTATACTGACACATATATATGGAATTTAGAAAGATGGTAATGATAACCCTGTATGCAAGACAGCAAAGAGACACAGATGTATAGAACAGTCTTTTGGACTCTGTGGGAGAGGGAGAGGGTGGGATGGTCTGGGAGAATGGCAATGAAACATGTATAATATCATATAAGAAATGAATCGCCAGTCTAGGTTCGATGCAGGATACAGGATGCTTGGGGCTGGTGCACTGGGATGACCCAGAGAGATGGTTACAAGGGAGGGAGGTGGGAGGGGGGTTTAGGATTGGGAACACGTGTACACCCATGGTGGATTCATTTTGATGTATGGCAAAATCAATACAATATTGTAAACTAATTAGCCTCCAGTTAAAATAAATAAATTTAAATTTTTAAAAAAATCCAAAACAATTAACAAAATGGCAATAAGAACATACATATCAATAATTACCTTAAATGTACCTGAATTAAATCCTGCAACCAAAAGACATACACTGGCTGAACAAACATATGCTGTTTACAAGAGACCCACTTCATATCTGGCATGGCCTTTTCTGTTATGGGGCTCTTTGTGGTTCCTTTGATGATCTCCTCCCTCTAGTGACCCTTAGAAACATGTCTTGGCAAGGTTCTTGTTCCTCTCATTCAGGTGACCTCCAGACATGATCATTATGACCCCACCCACTCACTTACCTTTCTAACCCACACCTTTCCTGTGATGGTCCATATTACACCTCCAATCTTTCTGCTGGGTGTTTTCCACTGGCAGGAAATCCTCTTGAGAAAGATCCTCTTCAAGAAGATTAAAGGCTTGATTGGTGATTCAGATGTATCTGGTGTGCTGAAAAATGTGATTATCTTGGTCCTGCCATCAGTGAAGAAGGCTTGTTCTCACTGTGGTTTCTGCTCACTCTGCCTTCTGAATGGCTCCAGCTAGTCACTCTGGATCCACCAGAATGACTGGTCTCTACAGACAGGAATCTGGTGTTGATTCCCCATGTCTACCAGTCTCCTACACACACCAAGATACCAGGGCACAGGTTACATTTGCTAAGCAGTTTTCATGTAGACCATTTACTCGGCTGATTTTAAAGGGGAAGTTCGCCTTCCCCCCAAAGGGAGTCAATGACCAGCATTGTTGTCATTTGGTTTATAAGTCATGTCTAGCTCTTTTGTGACCACATGGACTATAGCCCCCCAGGCCCCTGTGTCCATGGGGTTTCCCAGGCAAGAATACTAGAATGGGTTGCCATTTCCTTCCCTGTGGGATTTTCCTGACCCAAGTATCAAACTTGTGTCTCTTGTATTGGCAGGCAGTTTCTTTCCCACTGAGCCACCAGAGAAACCCAGTACAGCAACTGGCAACTCTTTAGAGAGATACTTGCCCTCTAGTCTTCCTCTCATCAATCATCTCACCTCTGCTTCCATGTCCTTGAGATATGTGAAGGGCCAAGAGCTGCTGGACAAGTTTTAAAATGTCCACTCACAGATATAAAGATCTGACACTTTTAAAAGATATATCAGCAATCCTAAAGGAATCAACTCTGACTATTTATTGGAAAGACTGATACTGAAACTGAAGCTCCAATACTTTGGCCACCTGATGTGAAGAGCTGACTCATTAAAAAAGACTCTGATGCTAGAAAAGTTTGAAGGCAGGAAGAGAAGAGGACAACAGAGGATGAGATGATTGGATGGCACCACTGACAAAATGGACATGAGTTTGAGCAAACTCTGGGAGATGGTGAAGGACAGGGAAGCCTGGCATGCTGCAGACCATGGGGTTGCAAAGAGTCAGACACAACTAAGTGACTGAAAAACAACAGCAATTAACACATCTTGCTCCTACCTTTGAAACCTCAGATAAATCTAAGGCAACAGAAGTATATCCTTGTATACACAATGTAATTTCACATAGTAATGAGTGTTATAAAAAACAAGAAAACAGAGATATGACAGAGAATGTCAAAATGCTAAGTTGTAGGGACAAATCCAGATAGGGTCATAAGAGAAAACCAGTTGAAGGAAAAGACATTGAAGCAGATGCCTGAGCGCTAAGGGGTAAGTCATGCAAAGATCAGGGGCAAGAGCATTAAGCAGAGGAATTAGCAAATGTGCAAGCCCTAAACAGTAATGAAATTGATGTATTCAAGAAGTAAGAAGAAGGTCAATGTAAGAAGAGTTCAATGAAGGAAAGAAGTGACAGAAGTTAATATAAGAGAGGTGGGTGGAGACAAAATCATGTGATCACACAAGGCTTCGAGAGTGATGGACATCTTTGAAGAATTTTGAGCAGCATAGTACTATGAGTCTGGTTTCGTATTTCAAACATCACTCTGGCTGTTAAATGAATTCTAGATGGTGGAGTTGTAACCATCGATATGTGCAAACTATGTTGAGGATCTAGTGAGAGGATCATGCTTGATGTGTATGTTCAGCTTAGTTATAAAACAGATACACACCAGGGGAATGAAGGAGAAATATGATGCTAAGACTCTTTCTACCTTTCTTGAAGTATTATTCAGTCCAATGTCTCAGATTTGAGACTAGAGGTTGGAAAGGATGTATTCAACATCCCAGCAAGAGTTGAAAACAACGTAGTAAAGTTAACAAGTGTTAAGGAGAGACAAGAAAGCCTTATCTCTCCTTAGAGATGAGAAAGCCTTCCTCAGTGACAAATGCAAAGAAATAGAGAAAAACAATAGAATGGGAAAGGCTAGAGATCTCTTCAAGAAAATTAGAGATACTAAGAGAATAGTTCATGCAAAGATGGGCACAATAAAGGACAGAAATGGTATGGACCTAACAGAAGCAGAAGATATTAAGAAGAGGTGGCAAGAGTACACAGGAGAACTGTACAAAATTGATCTTCATGACCCAGATAATCATGATGGTGTGATCATTCACCTAGAGCCAGACATCCTAGAATGTGAAGTCAAGTGGGCCTTAGGAAGGAACATTATAAGCAAAGCTAGTGGAGGTGATGGAATTCCAGTTGAGCTATTTGAAATCCTAAAAGATGGTTCTATGAAAGTGTTGCACTCAATATGCCAGCAAATTTGGAAAACTCAGCAGTGGCCACAGGACTGGAAAAAGTTAATTTTCATCCCAATCTCAAAGAACGGCAATGCTAAAGAATGTTCAAACTACTACACAATTGCACTCATCTCACACGCTAGCAAAGTAATGCTCAAAATTCTCCAAGCCAGGCTTCAACAATACATGAACTGTGAACTTCCAGGTGTTCAAGCTGGATTTAGAAAAGGCAAAGGAACCACAGATCAAATTGCCAACATCTGCTGGATCATAGAAAAAGCAAGAGACTTTCAGAAAAACATCTACTTCTGCTTTATTGATTATGCTAAAGCCTTTGACCATGTAGATCACAACAAACTGGAAAATTCTTCAAGAGATGGGAATACCAGACCACTTTACCTGCCTCCTACCAAAATCACAGTGTTTATAAGGATGAACCCTAGTCTGATCTCTCATCTGGGAAGCACTTCAGTGATCACTGCCTGGTGTCACTTAGAAGAAGGAGAAAGGTGGGAGTTATTTCTTCAACCAGATCTTTGCAAAGGACAAGTGCCTGAACTATCAATTGATGACAAAATGCAGTGTCCAAGCAATGTGTAGTCTATTTGAAACAAATATTTAACTTGAAAAAGATGTTATAAAAAAAGAGAAAAAGATGTTATGTATATCGTAGCAATATAACATTGGGTTTTTCTGATCCATAAGGAGCAAATTTATACCTGTTTCTGAATTAAGCACAAGATATAGAACAGCTGTTAATATTTTTTAAGAATATTTTAAATGGTGATTTTATATAATTGAAGAAAAAGGCTTGCTAATTTTACCTAATGTTTCATCATTAATCTCAGGACAACTTACTTCAGGGCCCCCCCAAAAAAAGGGGGGGGATCGTTTCCCAAACAGAACTATGAGAGTGGATGTAGGCACTAAATTCTTGAATTTTTCTAATCCATCTCTGACATAATAGAATCATCAATTTTGTGTAAGAGATTTAAATCTAAAACCTGAAGATGTTTTTAAAACAATATTAACAACTGTTAGATTTTAAAAGAATAACTGATCACATTTGTCTTCAGTCATTATGCATTGCTTTGTTTCGATCACAGTAATTTTTTCTTCAGTGCTTTGTAATCCTACTATTAGGAAAAAGTAAAGGGCTCATTGCTGTGTGATTTTAGTAGATTTGGCTAAACTACTAACAGGGGATTTTAAAAGTATCTGGGGGATTTGATGGCTCCATATAATGTTCTCCCCGGAGAAGACAATGGAACCCCACTCCAGTACTCTTGCCTGGAAAATCCCATGGACAGAGGAGCCTGGTAGGCTGCAGTCCATGGGGTCACGAAGAGTCGGACACGACTGAGCGACTTCAATTTCACTTTCACTTTCACTTTACCTGCCTCCTAAGAAATCTGTATGCAGGTCAGGAAGCAACAGTTAGACCTGGACATGGAACAACAGACTGATTCCAAACAGGGAAAGAAGTATGTCAAGGCTGTACATTGTCACCCTGCCTATTTAACTTATATGCAGAGCACATCATGCAAAATGCTGGGCTGGATGAAGCACAAGTTGGAATCAAGATTGCCGGGAGAAATATCAATAACCTCAGATACACAGGGCTTCCCTGGTGCCTCAGAAGTTAAAGCGTCTGCCTTCAATGCAGGAGACCCGGGTTCAATCCCTGGGTCAGGAAGATCTCCTGGAGAAGGAAATGGCAACCCACTCCAGTATTCTTGCCTGGAGAATCCCATGGACTCAGGAGCCTGGTGGGCTGCAGTCCACGGGGTCACATAGAGTCGGACATGACTGAGTGACTTGACTTTACTTACTTCAGATACACAGATGACACCACCCTTACAGAGAAAATGAAGAGGAACTAAGGAGCCTCTTGCTGAAAGTGAAAGAGGAGAGTGAAAAAGTTGCCTTAAAACTCAACATTCAAAAAACAAGAATTATGGCATCCGGCCCCATCACTCCACGGCAAATAGATGGAAAAACAATGAAACAGTGGCAGACTTTATTTTCTTGGACTCCAAAATCTCTGCAGATGGTGACTGCAGCCATGAAATTAAAAGACGCTTGCTCCTTGGAAGAAAAACTATGGCCAACCTAGACAGCATATTTAAAAGCAGAGACATTACTTTGCCAACAAAGGTCCACCTAATCAAAGCTATGGTTTTTCCGGTAGTCAGGTATGGAGGTGAGAGTTGGACTATAAAGAAAGCTGAGTGCCGAGGAATTGACGCTTTTGAACTATGGTGTTGGAGAAGACTCTTGAGAGTCCCTTGGACTGCAAGGAGATCAAACAAGTCAATCCTACAGGAAATCAGTCCTGAATATTCACTAGAAAGACTGATGCTGAAGCTGAAGCTCCAATACGTTGGCCACATGTTGCAAAGAACTAACTCACTGGAAAAGACCCTGGTGCTGGGAAAGATTGAAAGCAGGAGGCAAAGAAGATGACAGAGGATGAGGTGGTTGGATGGCATCAGCGACTCAATGCACATGAGTTTGAGCAAGCCCTGGGAGTTGGTGATGAACAGGGAAGGGTGGCATGCTGCAGTCCACGGGATCGCAAAGAATTGGGCAACTGAACTGAACTGAACTGAAACATATTCAAGAGAAAAGCCTTAAAGAAAAGTTATTTGCACTCTATTTCTGCATAGCAAATTACTCCAAACTTAATAGCCTGAATCAAGGAAAGCATCTTTTTATAAAACCTAATTGTTTCTATGGGCTTCCCTGGTAGCTTGGCTAGTAAAGAATCCTTCTGCAACGCGGAAGACCCTGGTTCGATTCTTAGGTTGGGAAGATCCCCTGGAGAAGGAATAGGCTACCCAATTCAGTATTCTTGTCCTTTCCTGGTGGCTCAGAGGTTAAAGCATCTGCCTCCAATGCGGGAGACCCAGGTTCGATCCCTGGGTCGGGAAGATCCCCTGGAGAAGGAAATGGCAATCCACTCCAGTATTCTTGCCTGGAGAATCCCATGGATGGAGAAGCCTAGTTGATTACAGTCCATGGGGTCTCAAAGAGTCGGACACGATTGAGCGACTTCACCTTCACCTTCACCTTCAGATGGTAAAGAATTTGCCTGCAATGTGGGAGACTGGGTTTAATCCCTGGATTTGGAAGTTCCCCTGGAGGAGAGCATGACAACTCACTCCAGTATTCTTGCCTGGAGAATCCCCATGGACAGAGGAACCTGGCAGTCTACTCCCCATGGGGTCGCAAAGGGTCAGCCATGACTGAATGACTAAGCACAGCACAGCACAATTGTTTCTATAGGTGAAGAGCTGAGGGAGGGCTCAGCTATTGGCTTCTGAGTCAGGGTGTCTCGCGGGGCTACGGTCAGATGGAAGCTGAAGCTGGAGCGGTGAGTAGAAGGTACGAGGGGCTGGGTATGCATTGCTCCATCTTCATTTAGTATTAGGGCTCCTCCATGTGGTTTCTCAACCAGGGCGACTTTGAATTTCCTCATATTATGGTGACTGCAGTGCAGCTGAAGAAGGCCATGGCACCCCACTCCAGTACTCTTGCCTGGAAAATCCCATGGATGGAGGAGCCTGGTGGGCTGCAGTCCATGGGGTCGCTAAGGGTCGGACATGACTGAGCGACTTCACTTTCACTTTTCACTTTCATGCACTGGAGAAGGAAATGGCAACCCACTCCAGTGTTCTTGCCTGGAGAATCCCAGGGACAGGGGAGCCTGGTGGGCTGCCGTCTATGGGGTCGCACAGAGCCGGACACGACTGAAGCGACTTAGCAGCAGCAGCAGCAGCAGGGCAGTTAAATTATTTACATGAAGGCTTAGCGCTCCAGTACAAGGATTCTAGCTCACCAGGTGGAAGCTGAATCTCTTCTGCCACGTTCTTTGGTTACAAATGTATCATAGTCCCTTTCAGATTCCAGAGGAAGGGATACAGAACCCCACCATTTCCCAGTGGAAAAAATGCCAAGATCACACTGCTGATAAAGAATTGGAAGTATTATTGCAACCAACTTCTGAGGAGTTATTTATTTATTTGGCTTATATATCTATTTTATTTACCTTTCAGTTGCTAAGTTATGTCTGACTCTTTGTAACCCCATGAATGGCAGCATGCCAAGCTTCCGTGTCCTTCACTATCTCCCAGAGTTTTCTCACACTCATGGCCATTGAGTTGATGATGTCATCCAACCATCTCATCCTCTGTCACCCCCTTCTCCTGCTGTCAGTCTTTCCCAGCATTACAGTCTTTTCCAATGAGTTGGCTCTTTGCATCAGATAGTCAAAGTACTGGAGCTTCAGTTTCAGCGTCAGTCCATCAAATGAACATTCCAGGTTGATTCCCTTTAGGATCGACTGGTTTGAACTCCTTGCAGTCTAGGGGACTCAAGAGTCATCTCCAACACCATAGTTTGAAAGCATCAATTCTTTAGCACTCAGCTTTTTTCTTGTTCCAACTCTCACATCCATACATAACTACTGGAAAAACCATACCTTTGACAATATGGGCATTTGCCAGCGAAGTGATATCTATGCTTTTTTATATGCTGTCTAAGTTTATCATCCCTTTTCTTCCAAGGAGCAAGTTTCTTTTAATTGCATGTTATCATATTACTCCTCTATATTATTGTTGTCTTTTTTTTTTAATCAGCTCTTAGTTGTCCAGAATTTCATTCATTATATTCCTTAAGTTTATGTCCCCATGACAGTGTCACCATTGGCTCATATACTGGCTCAAATATTGTTGATTTATATAAAAAATTCAGATTTTTGTCTTCTCTTGAGAAATTGAATAATCCTCTAAAACAATGGTTCTATTTCACAGCAAGGCAAAAATTAACGGCAAGCTCAGAGAGTTGTCCCTGTTCATACAAATTTCAGCTGTCTCCTGATCAAGAAATTTCACGTTAGTTGAACCACTGGGCTTGCACTGTTATTCTTCTAATCAAGTGGAAAGTAAATAATTATATTGTGTTGAGGAGGATTTTTTTTTTGCCTTTTTAAATTAAAGTATGGTTGCTATATAATACTATAAGTTACAGGTGTATACTATAGTGGTTCACAATTTTTAAAATTTGTACTCCAGGTATAGCTATTATGAAATATTGGTTATATTATTTTGTTGTGATATATATTCTTGTAGCTTATTTCAAACCTAATAATTTGTACTTCTTAATTCCCTATGCCTGTCTTACACCTCTTCCCTTCCTTCTCCCCACTGGTAACAGTGATTTGTTCTCTACATCTGTGAGTCTGCTTCTTTTATGTTGTATTCACTAGTTTACTGTATTTTTAGATTCTATATATAAATGTTATCGTACAGTATTTGCTTTCCTCTGTCTGATTTATTTCACTTAGCATAATGCCCTCTAGGTTCATCCTTATTACTGCAAATGACAAAATTTCATTCCTTTTTATGGTTTATATTCCATTGTATATGTATTAATATACCACATCTTTTTATTTATTCATCTGTCATTGGAAGCTTTGCTTGCTTTCATATTTGATAACGGTAAATAGTACTGCTATGAACATTGGGGTGCACGTATCCTTTTGAATAGTTTTTTGCTTTTTTCTAATATATGCCCAGAAGTTGAGTTATTGCAGCCGACTTTGGAAAATACAATCTGCCCATGATACCTAAAGTATAGAAAACTATTACAGGAAGGGTTAAGAGAATAGTGAAAACGCAGGGAAGAAACAGGAAAAACGGCTTTTGGCAATCAGAAGTATTTAGTGGTAAATCAAAAAAAGGGAATATAATCAAGACACTTATTTTGTACAACACTAGGAACAAAAGTAATATCTGCCTATAACAATAGATGCCTATAATCATGTAGATCTATATGTGTGTGTGCACACACACACACACACACAACTATAGCTCCCAGAGCCCTCTAGCCCAACACTGAAATGACTTCTACTCTGATCAGTATTTTTTATCCGCAGTGATTGTGGCAACTGGCGCCTGAGCTCCACTACCTCTATATACATTTATATATCCTTGGAGAGCTTCCTCTGACCTTCTGGAGAGGGCTTGCTAATGGTTGTCCTCTCAGCTTAGGGCAAAGTAATTTCCTTGGAATCCTATTGTCATCCATCCTCCTCACATGAACAGCCTGGAGAAGTGGAGTTGCAAAGTGCATGGCTTGGATGCCAGTGGATTGGCAGGGCTCCAGCTTCTTACTCTCAGCAACCTTGTTGTGCCATTTCATGTTAAATATAGAACATAAGTGGGCAGGGTGAGCATGCTAGTGTCCCAGACAAATTCTAATTCTTCCTGTTCCCCATCTATCACTATCTCTTTATCTCTCTCTTTTATGTGCTTATCATCACAGTGCTTACTTAATTCCAGTCCTTTTATTTTGTAACAAGCTGATCCACACTTTTGTAGTGGGACAGTCTGCTTAAAAACATCACAACTAGATTTCCCCGGCAGTCCAGTGGTTAAGGCTCCACACTTCCACTGCAGAAAGCACAGGTTTGAACCCTGCTCTGGAAACTAATCCTGCCACCCATGCCCGTGCAATCAGAAAACAAGCAAAGAAACAAGAAACATCACAATTACACATTCAACTAACTAATGTTAGTTGAAATTAACATTTCATCTAACCAGCACTATCTCACCAGAATCCTTAGTAAACCAGAAATGAGAGTAAAAAAACATCAAATCATAGAAGCCAACTTTATATTTTAAAAAGTTGCCAAGAGGTTTTGATTTGCATTTCTCTAATAATAAGTGATGTTGAGCATCTTCTCATGTGTTTGTTAGCCATCCGTATGTCTTCTTTGGAGAAATGTCTATTTAGTTCTTTGGCCCACTTTTTGATTGGGTTGTTTATTTTTCTGGAATTGAGTTGCATAAATTGCTTGTATATTTTTGAGATTAGTTGTTTGTCAGTTGCTTCATTTGCTATTATTTTCTCCCATTCCGAAGGCTGTCTTTTCACCTTGCTTATATTTTCCTTTGTTGTACAGAAGCTTTTAATTTTAATTAGATCCCATTTGTTTATTTTTGCTTTTATTTCCAGAATTCTGGGAGGTGGATCATAGAGGATCCTGCTGTGATTTATGTCGGAGAGTGTTTTGCCTATGTTCTCCTCTAGGAGTTTTATAGTTTCTGGTCTTACATTTAGATCAAGAAATGCAAATCAAAACCACAATGAGATACCACTTCACACCAGCCAGAATGTCTGTCATCCAAAAATCTGCAAGCAATAAATGCTGGAGAGGGTGTGGAGAAAAGGGAACCTTCCTACACTGCTGGTGGGAATGCAAACTAGTACAGCCACTATGGAAAACAGTGTGGAGATTCCTTTAAAAATTGCAAATAGAACTGCCATATGACCCAGCAATCCCACTGCTGGGCATACACACTGAGGAAACCAGAATTGAAAGAGACACATGTACCCCAACGTTCATCGCAGCACTGTTTATAATAGCCAGGACATGGAAACAACCTAGATGTCCATCAGCAGATGAATGGTTAAGAAAGCTGTGGTACATATACACAATGGAGTATTACTCAGCCATTAAAAAGAATACATTTGAATCAGTTCTGTTGAGATGGATGAAATTGGAGCCAATTACACAGAGTGAAGTAAGCCAGAAAGAAAAACACCAATACAGTATACTAACACATATATATGGAATTTAGAAAGATGGCAATGATGACCCTGTATGCAAGACAGCAAAAAAGACACAGATGTGTATAGTGGACTTTTGGACTCAGAGGGAGAGGGAGAGGGAGAGGGTGGGATGATTTGGGAGAATGGCATTGAAACATGTATACTATCATGTAAGAATCGAATCACCAGTCTGTGTCCGATGCAGGATACAGCATGCTTGGGGCTGGTGCACGGGAATGACCCAGAGGGATGTTGTGGGGAGGGAGGTGGGAGGGGGGGTTCGTGTTTGGGATCGCATGTACACCCGTGGTGGATTCATGTCAATGTATGGCAAAACCAATACAGTATTGTAAAGTAAAATAAAGTAAAAATAAAAATTAAAAAAAAAGAAAATAAGTATAATAAGCAAAAAAAAAAAAAAGTTGCCAAGAGGGAGAAGAGGTGTGGGAGGGATAAATTGGGAGTTTGGGATTAGCAGATGCAAACTAATATATATAGGATGAATATCACTGTTTCCATTGTTTCCCCATCTATTTGCTATGAAGTGACGAGACTGGATGCCATGATCTTCGTTTTTTGAATATTGAGTTTTAAGCCAGTTTTTTCATTCTTCTTTCACTATCATCAAGAGGCTCTTTAGTTCCCCTTTGTGTTCTGTCATAAGGGTGGTGTCATCTGCATATCTGAGGTTATTGATATTTCTCCTGGCAATCTTGATTCCAGCTTGTGCTTCATTCAGCCCAGCATTTAACATGGTGTTCAGTTCAGTCACTCAGTTCAGTTGACTCTTTGTGACCCCAAGGACTGAAGCACACCAGGACTCCCTGTCCATCACCAACTCCCAAAGCTTACTCAAACTCATGTCCATTGAGTCAGTGATGCCATCCAACCATCTCATCCTCTGCCATCATCCCCTTCTCCTCCTACCTTCAATCTTTCCCAGCACCAAGGTCTTTTCCAATGAGTCAGTTCTTCACATCAGGTGACCAAAGTATTGGAGTTTCAGTTTTAACATCAGTCCTTCCAATGCATATTGAGAACTGATTTCCTTTAGGATGGGCTGATTGGATCTCCCTGCAGTCCAAGGGACTCTCAAGAGTCTTCTCCAACACCACAGTTCAAAAGCATCAATTTTTCTGCACTCAGCTTTCTTTATAGTCCAGCTCTCACATCCATACATGACCACTGGAAACACCATAGCTTTGACTAGACAGACTTTTGTTGGCAAAGTAATATCTCTGCTTTTTAATATGCTTTCTAGGCTGGTCATAACTTTCCTTCCAAGGAGCAAGCATCTTTTATTTCATGACTGCAGTCACCATCTGCAGTGATTTTGGAGCCCCCCAAAATAAAGTCTGTCACTATTTCCATTGTTTCCCCATCTATTTGCCATGAAGTGATGGGGCCAGATGCCATGATCTTAGTTCTCTGAATGTTGAGTTTTAAGCCAACTTTTTCACTCTCCTCTTTCAGTTTCATCAAGAGGCTCTTTAGTTCTTCTTCACTTTCTGCCACAAGGGTGCTGTCATCTGCATATCTGAGTTTACTGATATTTCTCCTGGCAATCTTGATTATAGTTTGTGCTTCATCCAGCCCAGCATTTCTCATGATGTACTCTGCATATAAGTTAAATGAGCAGGGTGACAATATACAGCCTTGACATACTCCTTTCCCAGTTTGGAACCAGTCTGTTGTTACATGTTCAGTTATAACCATGTTCAGCTTCCTGACCTGCATACAGATTTCTCAGGAGGCACGTCAGGTGGTCTGGTATTCCCATCTCTTTAAGAATTTTCCATGGTTTGTTGTGATCCACACGGTCAAAAGTTTTAGCATTGTCAATGAGACAGAAGTAAATGTTTTTCTGGAATTCTGTTGCTTTTTTGATGATCCAGCAGATGTTGGCAATTTGATCTCTGGTTCCTCTGCCTTTTCTAAATTGAGTTTGAACATATGGAAGTTCATGTACTGTTGAAGCGTAGCTTGGAGAATTTTGAGCATTACTTTACTAGTATGTGAGTTGAGTTCAATTGTGCAGTAATTTGAGCATTCTTTGGCATTACTTTTCTTTGGAACTGGAATGAAAACTGACCTTTTCCATTCCTGTGGCTCACTGTTGAGTTTTCCAAATTTGCTGGCATATTGAGTGCAGCACTTTCACAGCATCATCTTCTAGGATTTGAAATAGCTCAGCTGGCTGTTTGTTTTTTCTGATATTGAGTTGTATGAGCTGCTTGTATATTTTGGAAATTAATTCTTTGTCATTTGTTTCCTTTGCTCTTATTTTGTCTCATTCTGAGCGTTGTCTTTTCACCTTGTTTGTAGTTTCCTTTGCTATGCAAAAGCTTTTAAGTTTTATGAAGTTCCACTTGTTTGTTTTCATTTATATTTCCATTACTCTAGGAGGTGGGTCATAGAGGATCTTGCTTTGATTTATGTCATCAAGTGTTCTGTCTATGTTTTCCTCTAAGAGTTTATAGTTTCTGGTCTTACATTTAGGTCTTTAATCCATTTTGAGTTTATCTTTGTGTACAGCATTAGTAGTGTTCTAATTTCATTCTTTTACATGCAGCTGTCCAGTTTTCCCACCACCACTTATTGAACAGGCTGTCTTTGCCCCCGTTGTATAGTCTTGCCTCTTTTGTCAAAAATAAGGTACTCATAGGCAAAATGCACCTCTCCTATTACCTGTTTAGTGCAAGGCCACTGAATGTCAGCTCTATAATCTTTGTCAACCACTCTAGACCTCAGTTTCATAGTCTGTTAACTGAGAAAATGCAGTGGATAATTTCTCTGTCCCTATTTAGGTTTCTGACTTAAAGATTCAGAATATTGCATGTGGTATATCACAGTTAAATAGAATATTCAATTAATTAGAAAATGCATGACCTTCCTTCTACTTAGTTAGGTTCTACTATAGTAGTGACAATAGTTATAGAATTTACCTGTACATCATTAAATTTCATAAATGTTTTGACATTTATTTATGCTCTCATTTTAACTTCAAAATCTCCATAACAAGTTGGTGACCCATATTTTTGTGTCCTACCAAGTAAATAATATTGAAGGGAGAGAAGCAATCATATAACAGGCAAGAGATTCTGTTTGGTCTAGTTTGTATGGTTCTTCTTTTCTTGAGTTACAAAAAAATACTTTAAGGTCTTTCAAAATGAAAAGTAAAACCATGGAGATATAAGTCATTCAAAAATGTTCCTGTATCAGAACTTTATAATAATTTTTCACAGACACATAGAAGAAATACCTAAGCTCATCTATAGACCTAAGTCAAGGTTAAATTTAAATCAACTGTCTAAGAATTATATCTCATACATCTGTGTCTCTTTTGCTGTCTCTGTGGGAGAGGGAGAGGGTGGGATGATTTGGGAGAGTAGCATTGAAACATGTATAATATCATATGTGAAGCAAATCACTAGTCCAGGTTCGATGCAGGATACAGGATGCTTGGGGCTGGTGCACTGGGATGACCCAGAGGGATGGTACTGGTAGTGAGGTGGGACGGAGGTTCAGGATGGGGAACACGTGTACACCCATGGCGGATTCACCATGGCGTGTACACTATGTTGATGCATGGCAAAACCAATACAATATTGTAAAGTAATTAGCCTCCAATTAAAATAAATAAATTTAAATTAAATAAAAAATAAAATCATGTTACCACACAAAATAAATAAATAAAAATTTTAAAAAATTATATCTCATAATTTTAGAGCACTTTCAAGTTAGCTAATACTTTCGCAGACTTTATTTCATCTGAATCCCACAAAGACCCTGAGTCACTGTTAACTGAAATGAAAGTGCTGATCTCATTTTATAGATGAATCAACTAAGATCAAAGAGGGTAAGTGACTTGCCCAAAAACACAATAGTAATTAGAGAAAAAATCAGGACCTATTAGAACCGTAGAATTCAAAGTTCATAGGAATCCTAATGGTCACCTAGTGAAATTTCTCATGAGGCATCAGTCCTATGGCAATGATGGCCAACCATCACAATTAGGGCCCCCATTTCCATAGTAGAGATTTATAACTGGGAGGTGTCTTTCCACCCAGGACCACATATCCCAGTCTTTCTGGTGTCTGCTGCTGCTAAGTCGTTTCAGTCATGTCTGACTCTGTGTGACCCCATAGATGGCAGCCCACCAGGCTCCCCAGTCCCTGGGATTCTCCAGGCAAGAACACTGGAGTGGGTTGCCATTTCCTTCTCCAATGCATAAAAGTGAAAAGTGAAAGTGAAGTCACTCAGCCATGTATGACTCTTAGCGACCCCATGGGCTGCAGCCTACCAGGCTCCTCTGCCCGTGAATTTTCCAGGCAAGAGTACTGGAGTGTGGTGCCACTGTGTTCTCCTTCTGGTGTCCAGACATGATCAATTATCACCTGCATCTGATATCTAGGTCTGACCAATTATCAGCATAATTGAGCAGAAGCTCTCTATTCTTTCTCTATCCTTTTCCACCCTAATTCAGAGGACACTGAAGCTCAAGGAAATGGTAGCCAAAAATAGAAAGTGCCTTGAATCACCCAAAGGAAGAAAGTTGTCTGCCAACTGGAACACTCGTACATGAACAAGAAATAATCTGAATTTGTGTTAAAACAGCAGCATTAGATATTTACTGTTTTCCATAGTTAGCATTATCCTAAAAAATAAAATTGCTTACAAACCCCGTACCTCCAATTAAATAATATCGAGGGGATTGCTCCTACCATAGCAGTTCATTTCGTGTTTGAAGAGCTTCTGACTATGAAAAAGATTTCTCTGCATTAAGCAGATATTTTTTCCTGTTACTTCAGTTTGGTCTTGTTATGCCTCTTGAACACACACAAAACTGACCTTCCACTTATGTCAGCCTCTAACACATTATTACAGATGATCTTTGTTATAGGAGAATGAGTCTTCATAGAAATTACACTTCCATTATAAGATTCTAAGTTTCTCCTCTCAGGCAATGCTTGCAATTTGGGACAAAGAACAAGGGTTTGATAAATACTGAATATCTTATGGAAGCTTGTCCTGATTTTGGAGTTGAGTTGTCACTTTTCTTCGAAGCATTTGTCAATTCGTTGAGACCAAGTTAAGTTGCTTCCCTGTTGTACCCTCACAGCAACTCACAACTTTTTCTATTGTAACCCACCCCACATGATATTATAATTGTAAATCTATCTACATCTGAACTAAGACTATAACTAGCAAGAAGCCCCCTATGGCTCTTTCATTTCACCTGGAGCTACAGCTTATATAATAATTCCATGGGATTTCATCCCCATTATAGTTCTTCAGTACGTGCTATAAGGTGACCTTAAGATTCTCTTAGAGCCCAGAAAATAATGCTCATGTGCCCTTCTTTCTCTTTCCCTTAGGTTACCCCTCAGTCTACTTTGTGGGTACCTGGAAGTCTCATGTTCCTGTTTCCCTTGCTCACTCATTTTCTATCACTCCCGCTACACACACACACACACACACACACACACATACACACACACCTGCTTCATCCTACCTGTGCTTCATCCCTTGCATTCAAGCAGAGCACCACTGAGATAACAAATTGTAAACTTGCTATTAATATTGATACAACTCATAGCATAGCTTGAGAAATCACTATGCAAATTGAAGAAAGTAAGGAAAAACACTAAACCATTCAGGTATGACCTAAATCAAATCCCTTATGATTATACAGTGGAAGTGACAAATAGATTCAAAGGATTAGATCTGATAGACAAATTGCATGAAGAACTATGGATGGAGGTTTTTGAAATTGTACAGGAGGCAGGGATCAAGACCATTCCCATGGAAAAGAAATGCAAAAAGGCAAAATGGTTGTCTGAGAAGGCCTTACAAATAGCTGTGAAAAGAAGAGAAGTGAAAGGCAAAGGAGAAAAGGAAAGACATACCGATTTGAATGCAGAGTTCCAAAGAATAGCAAGGAGAGATTAGAAAGCCTTCCTTGGTAATCAATGCAATGAAATAGAGGGAAACAATACAATGGGAAAGTCTAGAGATCTCTTCAAGAAAATTAGAGATACCAAGGGAATAGTTCAGGCTCCATAAAGGACAGAAATTGTATGGACCTAACAGAAGCAGAAGATATTAAGAGGTGGCAAGAATACACAGAAGAAATATACCAAAAAAAAGATCTTCATGACCCAGATAATCACAATGGTGTGATCACTCATCTAAAGCCAGACATTCTGGAATGCGAAGTCAAGTGGGCCTTAGGAAGCATCACTACGAACAAAACTAGTGGAGGTAATGGAATTAATTCCAGTTGAACTATTTCAAATCCTAAAAGATGATGCTGTGAAAGTGCTGCATTCAATATGCTAGCAAATTTGGAAAACTCAGCAGTGGCCACAGGACTGGAAAAGGGCAGTTTTCATTCCAATCCCAAAGAAAGGCAATCCCAATGAATGCTCAAACTACTGCACAATTGCAATCATCTCACACATTAGTAAAGTAATGCTCAAAATTCTCCATGCTAGGCTTCAGCAATATGTGAACTGTGAACTTCCAGATGTTCAAGCTGGTTTTAGAAAAGGCATTGGAACCAGAGATCAAATGGCCAACATCTGCTGGATCATCAAAAAAGCAAGAGAGTTCCAGAAAAATATCTACTTCTGCCTTTGACTGTGTGGATCACAATAAACTGTGGAAAATTCTGAAAGAGATGGGAATACCAGACCACCTGACCTGCCTCTTGAGAAATCTGTATGCAGATCAGGAAGCAACAGTTAGAAACAGACATAGAAAAACAGACTGGTTCCAACTAGGGAAAGGAGTATGTTAAGGCTATATATTGTCACCCTGCTTATTTAACTTTTATGCAGAGTGCATCAAGAGAATTGCTAGGCTGGATGAAGCACAAGCTGGGATCAAGATTGCTGGAAAAAATATCAATAACCTCAGATATGCAGATGACACCACCCTGATGGCAGAAAGTGAAGAGGAGCTAAAAAGCCTCTTGATGAAAGTGCAAGAGGAGAGTGAAAAAGTTGGCTTAAAGCTCAACAGTCAGAAAACTAAGATCATGGCATCTGGTCCCATCGCTTCATGGCAAATAGATGCGGAAACAGTGGAAACAGTGACAGAGTTTATTTTCTTGGGCTACAGAATCACTGCAGATGGTGACTGCAGCCATGAAATTAAAAAACACTTGCTACTTTGAAGAAAAGTTATGACCAACCTGAACAGCATATTAAAATGCAGATACATTGCTTTGCCAACAGAAGTCCATCTAGTCAAAGCTATGCTTTTTCCAGTAATCATGTATGGATGTGAGAGTTGGACTATAAAGAAAGCTGAGTGCAGAAGAATTGATGCTTTTGAACTGCGGTGTGGGAGAAGACTCTTGAGCATCCCTTGGACTGCAAGGAGATCCAACCAGTCCATCCTAAAGGAAATCAGTCCTGAATATTCATTGGAAGGACTGATGCTGAAGCTCAAACTCAATACTTTGGCCACCTGATGTGAAGAGCTAACTCATTAAAAAAGACCCTGTTGCTGGGAAAGGTTGAAGGCAGGAGGAGAAGGGGATGACAGAGGATGAGATGGTTGGATGGCATCACTGACTCAATGGACATATGTTTGAATAAACTCCATGAGTTGGTGATGGACAGGGAGGCCTGGCATCTACAGTCCATGGGTTCACAAAGAGTTGGACACAACAGAGCGACTGAACTGAACTGAAGACCCCTCCTTATGGTGAGGAGAACTCATGTGTGATGGGCGATTGAGGAGCTGGATGGGGAAGGGAAAAGAATGAAAGAATTTGAAATCTCCTTCACTGCATGTGACTCTTAGATTTGTCTATATGTCTTCTCTTCCAAATTAGTATATGTTTATTTAGTCATTTATATAAAACTTCTGTAACGCTTACTAAATGTTAGGATTATTCTAAGAGTTTTTGTAAATGTTAACTCATTTTACCGTCATAATCACTCCATAAAGCAGAGTATCTTGATGTCCCTATTTTATAGATGAGGAAATTGGAGACAGAGGTGGTGTAATTTGCCTAATGTCACTAACCTGTAAAGGCTGCCTCAGGATTTCATGGACTCACAAATTTATTATAAAAATAAATATATTGGATTATTTAAAAAACATTATAAACTGTTAAGGACATCAGTCCAATATGCTGTGGTCACAAATGTCAACAAAATGATGAGTATTATTCACACAGGTATGGTAAAATACAGAGCAGACTACATTCAGCATTTGCCCAGAAAAGAGAATGAATATATTGCCCTCTGAAATACAATGCTCTTCTAATTCCTATACCTCTAGAAACAGACTGAGAAATTAGAACAAATCTAGAATAAGAACATTTTAATGACTTAGAGCATGGAAAGTAGTAATCATAGAAGGACAGCCTGAAAAGATTTAAATTACACTATGATTATAAAAAAGCAATTCTCTGCCATTAGTATCCCATATAATATTTAACAACATTTCTTAATTTAGTTATACATACATATTTAAAGTCTCAGATTAAATAAAGTAAAATGTTATTTTAGAAATAATGTTTCTTCTAACTCACATTTCATGAAACAATTATGCTCAAACTCTTCATATGCACTTTTAGTGTGAATAACTCTTTCATTATTAAAGTCACATTTTGAGTCATCTAGCAGTTTTGCAAAGCACATCCTCTTCACTGTCACTGAAATCATTTGAGTTGCAGTACTTTGAATCCATTTCTGATGCCTCACCAGAAATTGGATTCCAAATCACAAGCACCCATTCACATAGCACTTGGATAATTCATTTCATTCGCATATTATAATAATAGCACTATAATTTATTACATGTTTTCTCTTCAATTTAATTACCTATCTGTTCTGCTTTTATAAAGTTGTTCACAATGACACCAAACACTTGGAACTGTGAGATTATACCCACCCAGATAATGGCTAAATTATGAAAATCTTTGTCTCCTTCTTTTATTTTAATAATTTCATCAGATGATTTCTCTAACCAACACAAGGTAGCATTGATGGAAATGATCTGAGTATAATTTGTCTTCTTTGAAAAATACTTTATTGTTTAGGAAAATATATTTCAGAGAGCATGCCATAATATGAGAGATTGTAGGCTCAAAAGTAACCATTCCTTCTTTTCTAAGAGATTATTAAATGATCATTAAAAGATCATTCACACATACAGATGTTAATTATGAATTTAAAAATTATAGTAAAAGCTAAAGCTTTATTATTTCTTTTATACTTTATTGCCTAGGGCTTTGATTGTTCATGATTCAAAAAGATGCCAAACATTCATTGAACACTTACTTTGTACTGAGGGCTGATGTATATGATTTCCCAGAAGAAGTAAAATAACATTCAGGTATAAATTTAATTATGTCGAGCGTGCAAGTGAATTAATTGGGACTCAAAAAGTTTTTAAATACCTTGTTTCCCATAATCACTAAAGTGGTGAATTAGAACTGAGATGTCTCTGAATCTAAAACCCTTGTTTTTTCTATCATGTAAGAAAGCTCAAACTATTAGAATAAAGACCTATATCTCAAAGGTTTAGAGAAAAAACATAAAATAGAGTATATGTTACTTTATGTAATACAGGAATTTATGTTTTTATAATGCCTTATAGTTTTTATAGTCTTTTTATTATCTCATTTTATAACTGTAAAAATTAAATGTCTCCCAAACAAGATATGGTCTAAAAACATGAAGTGACTCATTAGCAGTAAGTATTCATGCAGCCTATCCATTATAGTATGTTATCAAAACTTAGAAGTTTATCCATCTGAAATGTGAAAAGTGATATTTAATTCTCATTTTGTCTTGCATTTCTCATTATAATAAGTGAGACTGAACATATTTTATTGTTTTCAGGTCCTATGCCTTTTTTTCCCCCTGTGAACTCTGCATTCATAACTTTCATCCATTTTTTCTATAGCGTATTTGCAGTTCTTTTTGTTTCTCTGTTTTAAGCTTTTTATATATTAGGGGCATTAACCCTTTGTGTTGTAATTTGCAAATATTTTTCCATATTATTGTTTATGTTTTTATTTAGTTTATAGTCTTTATTGTCATTACATGATGGAATTTTGGGTTTTGTTTATTTATAAAGTCAAATTTACTAACCTTTTTCCTCATTGCTTCCAGAGAGTGAGGCATGTCTTGTTTGTTTTTAGGTTGTGAAGGACTTCCCCTGTGTTTTCATCTAGTCTATTTATGGTTTTACTTTTCACCACTAGTATTCATTTGGAACTCATCCTGGTACATAGTGCAAGGAATAAACCAACTTATATACTTTTCTATATATCATTCCAGCTCCTCTGTTTCTTTTTAATTCTTAAATTTTTGAATATGAAATTTTTTCATACATTACCAATCATAGAGCTTCCCTGGTGGTTCAAATGGTAAAGAATCTGCCTGCAATGCAGGAGACCCAGGTTCAATCCCTGGGTTGGGAAGATCCCCTGGAGAAGGAAATGGTAACCCACTCCAGTACCAATTTTTCCTGGAAAATTCTATGGACAGAGAAGCCTGGAGGGTTACAGGTGATGGGATCACAAACAGCTGGATAGGACTAAGTGATGAACTTTCACTTTTCAATCATTAACAGTTTAAATGGCTATAGAATTCTTGATTGGAAATAATTTCCTTGGAATTTTTAGCACCCAGCATCCTCTTACACCCAATCCTGTTCTTGAGACATTCCACGTCATTCAAATTTCTTTTTCGGTGAGGAGGGGAGTGGTGTATGAAATCTGTTTTTTCTTTCCTCCTCTCTCTTCACGTCCTTTCCTTCTTTATCCTTTTTTCATCTCTCTCTTTTAGGTTAGGATCTTCTCTTGTGTGTTCTTGAAATTTCATGCCAAGATATCTTTCTGAGTTTATTATTTTTACATTGTGCTGAACACTTTGTGAATCTTTTCAATCTACAACCATATATCCTTTAACTTTTGAAAATTTTCTTATGCTATTCCTTTGCCAATATCTAGCTTTCATTTTCTCTACTTTCTTTCTAGAAATAACTAGTGGCAAAATGTGGATTAATTTTCTAATTTTCTTACCTACTTCTCTCTAATGTTTCATCACTTCAACTGATTCTACTTTCCAGGAGAGCTCCTAAATATTTTTCTCCAACTATAACATGGAAATTTATATTTCAACAGACTGGTTCCAAATAGGAAAAGGAGTACATCAAGGCTATATATTGTCACGCTGCTTATTTAACTTCTATGCAGAGTACATCATGAGAAACTTTGGACTGGAAGAACCACAAGCTGGAATCAAGATTGCCAGGAGAAATATCAATAACCTCAGATATGCACATGACACAACCCTGATGGCAGAAAGTGAAGAGGAACTAAAAAGCCTCTTGATGAAAGTGAAAGAGGAGAGTGAAAAAGCTGGCTTAAATCTCAACATTCAGAAAACGAAGATCATGGCATCTGGTCCCATCACTTCATGGCAAATAGATGGGGAAACAGTGGAAACAGTGTCAGACTTAATTTTTTGGACTCCAAAATCACTGCAGATGGTGATTGCAGCCATGAAATTAAAAGATGCTTACTCCTTGGAAGAAAAGTTATGACCAACCTAGATAGCATATTGAAAAGCAGAGACATTACTTTTCAACAAAAGTCCGTCTAGTCAAGGCTATGGTTTTTCCAGTGGTCATGTATGGATGTGAGAGTTGGTCTGTAAAGAAAGCTGAGTGGCGAAGAATTGATGCTTTTAAACTGTGGTGTTGGAGAAGACTCTTGAGAGTTCCCTGCACTGCAAGGAGATCCAACCAGTCCATTCTGAAGGAGATCAGCCCTGGGATTTCTTTGGAGGGAATGATGCTGAAGCTGAAACTCCAGTACTTTGGCCACCTCATGCGAAGAGTTGACTCATTGGAAAAAACTCTGATGCTGGGAGGGATTGGAGGCAGGAGCGAAAGGGGACAACAGAGGATGAGATGGCTGGATGGCATCACTGATGACTCGATGGACGTGAGTCTGGGTGAACTCCGGGAGTTGGTGATGGACAGGGAGGCCTGGTGTGCTGCGATTCATGGGATCGCAAAGAGTCCGACACGACTGAGCAACTGAACTGAACTGATTGCTTTTTCCCAAACTTTTTCCCTGAATATTCTATTATAATAGTATTCTTGTCTTTGTTTCTTAGAAGCAATATTTTTCTCTTATTTCTTTGGAGATTATAATTTTGAATGTTTATTTTATTTTTTCCACCTGCAATTTCAGTTTCTTCTAGGTCCATTTTTGTCTTTTTTTGCTTTAGTCATTCTTTTTCATTCTGGAGGCCTTCCTCAACCATCTGACAACTTTGGCTTTTATTTTTAAGAGTGAATGTAGGGCTTTCTCTCAGAAAGCCCTGTAGACAAAAAGTAGGGCTTTCTCTCAGAAGTTTCTTGAAAAAGAATAGGAATTAGAGATTGGCATTCAGTGGAAGCCATCAAATATCCTATCTCCAGAAACAAATCTTTCATTTTACAATGATGGAGGGTGGATAGAAGGAAGGAACGCAGCAGGTATCTCTGGCTGCTGCACATGAGAAGAAAGTTGAAGTATATCATAGTATGCCATGTCGATTCTCATTTAATCCATTTGTTTTTAACCCATATCTCAATCCTATACTCCTGTAAAACCACTGCTATCCCAGAGACTGATGTATATACTTTCTCCACAATGTAAACCTCTGTTCTACCACCAGGAAAAACTGGAGACCACACCTAACCCCTGCTTCATGGGCAGGAAAGTTCACACGGACTCCAAAGACTGTGTGAAGACTTTCGTGTAACGCCACTTAGTGCAGTGGCTCACTTTGCCTTCCACATATGCCTCAAATACTGAACTTCTCAGGGCTTTGCAGGATGAATCGGAACATTTCATAACAATGTCCAAAACTGCAGGTAATTAGTTATAACTTCATCCATTCCACTGACAAGTAACTCGTCTCTGCTTTTTTTTCCAAAATGCATCAAATTCTCCCACCTATGGTTATCACCTTTTCTTCTTCTGCTCTTGAGGGTTAATAATGGTTTTCAGTCCTTTTTTTTTTTTTTTTTTTTTTTTTTTTAGTGATTGATTCTACCCTACTTCAAATTTTTTTCTGCCAAAATATTCTGGCCCAAAGTAAATATACAAGCCCTATAATAATCTTATTTTGTCACCCACAGATAGATGGACAAATTCATAAAGAAATGAAAAAAGGAAAGAAGGCAAGAGGAAGGAAGGAAGGAAAAGAGACAGTTTAGATTTAAGAAAGGGTATGGCTTGCAGAGACTATATGACCCTGACATTTAATGTAAGAAATCTTGCCAAGTTATTATAATCTCTGGCATTTCCATTGAAAAAGAAATCCCCATGCCTGGCCCCAAAATTACACCTCCTGGCAGACAGTATGAAAGCCCTGGCTGCCTCTAACTATCATATATTCTCCCCTCTACCAGGCATTTTCCTGGATGAAAAGAAGAATTGGTAGAGTGAAGTGGAGGAGAAGGGACAGTGTGGAAGTATCCAGCTCTCCTCTTTGCCCAGCAGGGCATTAATATGCTTTCCAGCCAGCATCGGGAAACCAGCACCCACAGAGACCCTTCAACAGAGTTGCCCTGAACACAGAGTTGGACACGGTCCCTAACTTGGTGACCTTTTGAAAGAGATGTGCTCCCCAAATGCCAGCAGGCACTGCCAGGATGGCTGAAAGGAGCCTTTACTAGGTTTCCTAGGTTTCTGCAAACACACTTCAAGAAGGTTATATGTGGTTTGTGCTGAGATGGTAATAAATTAAATTATAGCTCTGGACTAATTATCTACCCTATAATGGTAGATTGTTTCACTCCCTGAAAAATCAGAGACTCAGTACTTTTTCAGCTGCCTTCAATTTTCCAAGCAGATGTCCTAGAAATTTTTAAAGAACAGGTTCTGTTCTCATCTGAAAATCTGCCATCTTATAAACACAGCAATTCTGACAGTCAAAAAATGTTTATACTTTTACTATGCCATTCACTTTTAAAGTGTCAAGTGATAGCAGATAAAACTTCTTTCTTCTCAAGTGTCCTGTCACTGTCCTAGTTCAGGTTCTCATTCCTGCCACTTTACTGCCACAGTCTTCTATCTGCCCTCAACTTTAACCTTCCCCTTGATTCAAATCTTGGGCTATCTGACTTCAAGAGTACGCTCTTTCTTTCTAGCCTGCTCAGCTGACGTAATAAGGAAAGGAATGCACCTCTGAGTAAATTAACCCTTTTTCTCTCTCTTTCTCTCTCTCTCTCCCTGATTCCCTCTCTCCATCTTCCTGTAGTTCATGCTGTCACAGACCCTGGAAACCCACTTTTCTTATCTTTGAGTGCTTAGATAATCTACTATAGTATTTGATTCATAGTAAATGTTCAGTGAATATTTATTAAAGAAGTAAACCATTAATGTACAGAAGTCATAATTTTACAGCAAGTTGTGACTTTCTTGAATAGATGAAGTACCTGAAGTAAAGGAGCAGACAAAGCAAATAACTGGATTGGGTGGATTGTTCCAGAGTCTGCACCAGGTGGATGTGTTGGAGAGATAAAGAAACAAGGTGACAAGAGTCCTTGTTGGTTGTCTGTTTTAAATATAGCAGTGTGCACGTGTCAATCCTAAACTCCCAATCCTCACCTCTACCCTTAACCCTGGAAACCATAGGTTTGTTCTCTAAATCTGTGAGTCTATTTCTGTGAGTTGACTGAACAGAGAGGATGAAATGGTGTTTCTGCTGATCTGGGGAAGATAAGAAGTAAAGACTTAAAGTGACTCATAGTTATGAAGAAAATGGAGCAGTTCAGGCATAGAAGGCCTTGAAATATAAAAATGAATGTAGTGCAAGTGAGATGAGCAACTTGGATAGAAAAGAGACTATGCAGAGATATACTTGTGGGTAAGAGGTGGAGAAGTAACAGACCAATGTAAGGAGCAAGAATGGCCACAGATGGAGACTGAGAATTACATTAACAGAAAAGTTTAAGCAACTAGAATACATCAAAATTGCAAGGCAGTATTGCCAGAGTTCAGAATGGCATCCATTCTAGAAATCACCTGCCAACGCTTTAGCTGGTCACACTGACAGATGATACATGCCTTGAACAAAGAAAGGTTTTGGCATGAAGGTGAAGGGAGCATGATTTATTCCCTTCTCAACAAACAAGAGCCTACGCTGGATATAAGCAGGTAAGATTTGCGCACAAGATAGACTAAACAATGCAGAGTTTCAAATGTTACAGAAACTGCTCCAAAAGAGTTGGAAGAGCACAAAGAAAGAAATATTGAGTACATGCTGAGAGTCATTAAGGACCCTTAAAGAGATCTTGCCTGGAATGGAAAATTCTTAAAGATTTAGGATTACCAGACCACCTTACCTGTCTCCTGAGAAACCTGTATGTGAGTCAAGAAGCAACAGGTTAAAACCAGACATGGAACTACTAACTGGTTCAAAATCAGGAAAAAGACTACGTTAAGGCTACATATTGTCACCCCGCTTATTTAACTTCTATGCAAAGTACATCATGCGAAATGCAGGGCTGGATGAATAACATACTGGAATCAAGATTGCTGACAGAAATATCAACAATCTCAAATATATAGATAATATTAATACCACTCTAATGGCAGAAAGTGAAGAGGAACTAGAGCTTCCTGATGAGGGTGAAAGAAGAGAGTGAAAAAGCAGGCTTAAAACTCAATATTCAAGAAACTAAGATTATGACATCCAGTCTCATCACTTCATGGCCAATAGAAGGGGAAATTGTAGAAGCAGTGACAGATTTTATTTTCTTGGGCTCCAAAATCACTGCAGATGGTGACTACAGCCATGAAATTAAACTTGCTCCTTGGAAAGAAAGCTATGACAATCCTAGACAGTGTATTAATGGTATGGAGAGGGAGATGGGAGAGGGGTTCAGGATGAGGAACATGTGAATACCTGTGGCAGATACATGTTGATGTATGGCAAAACCAATACAATATTGTAAAGTAATTAACCTCCAATTAAAATAAATATATTTTTTTAAAAAGGCAGAGACATCACTTTGTCAACAAAGGTCCATATTGACAAAGGTATGGTTTTCCAGTAGTCATGTATGGATGTGAGAGTTGGACTATAAAGCAAGCTGAGCACCAAAAAATTGATGCTTTCAATTTGTGGTGCTGAAGTAGACTCTTGAGAGTCTCTTGGACTGCAAGGAGATCAAACCAGTCAATCCTAAATGAAATCAACCCTGAATATTCATTGGGAAAACTGATGCTAAAGCTGAAACTCCAATATGCAAAGAGCTGATCCACATGATGCAAAGAGCTGACTCACTGGAAAAGACCCTGATGCTAGGAAAGATTGAAGGCAAAAGGAGAAGGGGCCAGCAGAAGATGAGATAGTTAGAAAGCATCACCAACTCAATGGACATGAATTTGAGCAAACTCTGTAAGATAGTGGAAGACAGAGGAGTCTGGTGTGCTTCATTCCATGGTGTTGCAAAGGGTTGAACACAACTTAGTGACTGAACAGCAACAACAAATAAAAAGCGTGAGTGATCTGCTATTTTTTGTTCACTTCTCATTACCTATTAATTCTGACTGTATGTATATATTGGGTTCTTTATAACAGACTTACATATTGGCAGAGTCAAATACATGCCTCAATAGTCTGATTCTAGGACTGAAGGAAGTCTCACTATCTCTTGCCAGCCTGAAATGCAGCCAAGGGGACTGGTTATAGATTCAGAAAGTCATATGAATGTCATTTCTGCAAAGAGTAAATAATAGTTTAACTTCTCCCTGTAGAGAAAGGATGGAGAGTGGGAATGAAGACAGCATGCCAAGAAGGAAAAAAATTAGGTTACAGAACATTTTATTGGAGATGAAGGCATTAAGATGTGGAGAAAGAAGAATGCAGAAAAGGATAGGTAAGCTATCTCAAAGGCAGTTCTCCCTTGCCACTCACTGTCACTAAGGACCTGGGCTGTTGATGCTTGTTCTCAATGACTCATGAACCAAGAACTCTAGTTCCACTTCCCACTGCAATTGGGAAACTATGCTTTTGACTTGAATTGAGGACTATACATCACCAGAGACACAGTGAAAAATTAAACAGAAAAACAAGATAGGCTAAATGAGATCCATAAGGTACTTATTTGCTGCATAGTTTAGTATATGACAACTGCAGAATCCTGTATCAAAGTCAACTGTTAATTTTGATTTCTTCACATTATCTCTTTGCTGGGAAATATAATGACTGAAAAGTTTTCTCTCCCTCCCCACCCATTTCTTTCTCATTCTTTATCTCTTTTCTATATGTCATCTGTCTTCTGTTTCTGTCTCTTTCTTACTTATCATCCTTCTCTTCTCCCACCCCCTTCCCATCCCCTCTTCTCCTCTTTTTCTCCTTATCTTTCTCCCTCTTTCCTCTCTCTCTCTCTCTCTCTCTCTCTCCCTCACTATCAAGAGCTACCAAGGGAACATTTCATGCAAAGATGGGCTCGATAAAGGACAGAAATGGTATGGACCTAACGGAAGTAAAAGATATTAAGAAGAGGTGGTATTTGAGTATTTAAATTAACTTTGCTGCTGCTGCTGCTAAGTCTCTTCCATCGTGTCCGACTCTGTGCGATCCCATAGATGGAAGCCCACCAGCCTCCCCTGTCCCTAGGATTCTCCAGGCAAGAACACTGGGGTGGTTTGCCATTTTCTTCTCCAATGCATGAAAGTGAAAAGTGAAAGTGAAGTCGCTCAGCCATGTCTGACCCTTAGCGACCCCATGGACTGCAGCCTACCAGGCTCCTCTGCCCATGGAATTTTCCAGGCAAGAGTACTGGAGTGGGGTGCCATTGCCTTCTCTGTAAATTAACTTTATGTAGGTATAATTTACATAAAAATGGACATCCATTCTAAGTGTACATTTTGATGAATCCTGACAAATGTACACACTTTGGCAACCATTTTCACAATTAACATACACATTATTATGACTCCTGCCCCAGAATTTCCCTTATACCCTTTCTCAAGCAATACCCCTATCTCTGATCCAAGGTAACATCTGATATATTTTCTTTCACTATAGATTAGATTGTCTTTTTTAGATTTTCCAATGAATGGAATGATACATTATACTCATTTGTGCCTGCCATCTTCTCCTCAGCAAAATGAATTTTAGATTCATCATGCTGTTACACGGTGTCAGGCTCAATCTTTATTTGCTGACTAGTCTACACATGGACACCATCAGATGGCCAACACTGAAATCAGATTGATTATATTCTTTGCAGCCAAAAATGAAGAAGCTCTATACAGTTAGCAAAAACAAGACTGGGAGCTGACTGTGGCACAGATCATGAACTCCTTATTGCCAAATTCAGACTGAAATTGAAGGAAAACTGAAATAGGGAAAACCACTAGACCACTCAGGTATGACCTAAATCAAATCCCTTACAATTATACAGTGGAAGTGAGAAATAGATTTAAAGGACTACTTCTGATAGACAGAGTGCCTCATGGACGGAGGTTCATGACATTGTACAGGAGACAAGGATCAGGACCATACCCAAGAAAAAGAAATGCCAAAAAGCAAAATGGCTGTCTGAGGAGGCCTTACAAATAGCTGTGAAAAGAAGAGATGTGGGGACTCGCGCCGAGGCCGCGGACACGTGAAGGCCTCCTCGAGGCGCCTCCCCACCCCCCGCCAGCCCCCCAGGTCCGCGCTCGACCTCGCTGTCCGCTCCCCTGGCCCCCATGGAGAAGACGGAGCTGATTCAGAAGGCCAAGCTGGCCAAGCAGGCCGAGCGCTACGACGACATGGCCTCCTGCATGAAGGCCGTGACGGAGCAGGGCGCCGAGCTGTCTAACGAGGAGCACAACCTGCTGTCGGTGGCCTACAAGAACGTGGTCGGGGGCCGCCGGTCCGCCTGGAGGGTCATCTCCAGCATCGAGCAGAAGACCGACACTTCGGACAAGAAGTTGCAGCTGATCAAGGACTACCGGGAGAAAGTGGAGTCCGAGCTGAGGTCCATCTGCACCACGGTCCTGGAATTGTTGGATAAGTATTTAATAGCCAATGCAACTAATCCAGAGAGTAAGGTCTTCTATCTGAAAATGAAGGGAGATTACTTCCAGTACCTTGCTGAAGTTGCTTGTGGAGATGATCGGAAACAAACGATAGATAATTCCCAAGGAGCTTACCAAGAGGCTTTCAATATAAGCAAGAAAGAGATGCAACCCACACACCCCATCCGGCTGGGGCTGGCTCTTAACTTTTCTGTGTTCTACTATGAGATCCTCAATAACCCGGAACTGCCCTGCACACTGGCTAAAACGGCTTTGGATGAGGCTATTGCAGAACTCGACACACTGAATGAAGACTCGTACAAAGACAGCACCCTCATCATGCAGCTGCTGAGAGACAACCTCACATTATGGACATCAGACAGTGCAGGAGAAGAATGTGATGCGGCAGAAGGGGCAGAAAAGTGAGTGCATACAGGGTGTCACCTTTCTTCCCCTTGAAACCTTTTTACTCATCTCCATTCCTTACTCCATTTGGATTTCCTATAGCAAAGAAACCCATTCATGTGTATGGAATCAACTGTTTATAGTCTTTTCACACTGCAGCTTTGGGAAAACTCCATTCCTTGATTTGTGTTTGTCTTAGCCTTCGTGGTGTGCAGTTACTGCTGTAGAAAAGTATTAATAGCTTCATTTCATACAAACATAAGTAACTTCCAAACACTTCTGTAGAAGACTAAAAATGTATCTGGTATTTAAGTAATCTGAACCAGTTCTGCAAGTGACTGTGTTTTGTATTACTGTGAAGATATGAAAATGTAGCTAATTACAATTTAAAGAGTGTTCTACATAACTTCTTAATTTCTACATTCTCTCCCTTACTCTTCTTCAGAGATTTCCTTTCAGTAAGCAACTTTTCCATCCTCTTAATGTATTCCTTTTTAGTAGGAATCCAGAAGTATTAGATTGAATGGAAAAGCATTCTACATTTGGGGGCTGGGAGATCACAGATTTAAATGCCTCCTGTATCATATGTGATGGAGGTCTTGTGTATCTGCGACAACAGGGAGTTTCCTTATTCACTCTTCATTTGCTGCTGTTTAAGTTGACAACTTCCCTTCCCAATAAAAACTCACTTACACCTCCAAAAAAATAAAAAAAAAGAAGAAGAAGAAGAGATGTGAAAAGCAAAGGAGAAAAGGAAAGATACACCCATCTGAACTGAACTGAACTGTTTCCACTCTGTTAATAATACCCGCACCATATGGTAAATGTATGTTTAATATTATAAGAAACATCTCAGTCAGTTCAGCCCAATCTCTCAGTCATGTCCAATTCTTTGCGACCCCATGGACTGCAGCATGCCAGGCTTCCCTGTCCATCATCAACTCCCTGAGTTTACTCAAACTCATGTCCACTGAGCCAGTGATGCCATCCAACCATCTCATCCTCTGTCAACCCCTTCTCCTCCTACCTTCAATCTTTCCCAGCATCAGGGTCTTTTCCAATGAGTCAGTTCTTTGCATCAAGTGGTCAAAGTATTGGAGTTTCAGCATCAGTCTTTCCAATGGATATTCAGGACTGATTTCCTTTAGGATGGACTAGTTGGATCTCCTTGCTGTACAAGGGACTCTCAAGAGTCTTCTCCAACACCACAGTTCAAAAGTATCAATTCCTTGGCACTCAGCTTTCTTTATAGCCCAACTCTCACATCCATACATAACTACTGGAAAAACCATAGCCTTGACTAGAGGGAACTTTGTTGGCAAAGTAATGTCTCTGCTTTTTAATATGCTGTCTAGATTGGTCATAGCTTTTCTTCCAAGGAGCAAGTGTCTTTTAATTTCATTCCTGCAGTCATCATCTGCAGTGATTTTGGAGCCCCCAGAAAAATTAAGTCTCTCACTGTTTCCACTCTTTCTCCATCTATTTGCCATGAAGTGATGGGACCGAATGCCATGATCTTAGTTTTCTGAATGCTGAGTTTTAAGCCAACTTTTTCACTCTCCTCTTTCACTTTCATCAAGAAGCTTTTTAGTTCTTCTTTGCTTTCAGCCATAAGGGTGGTTATACATATCTGCATCTGCATATCTGAGGTTATTCATATTTCTCCCTTCAATCTTGATTCTAACTTGTGCTTCATCCAGCCCGGCATTTCACATGATGTACTCTACATAAGTTAAATAACTAGGGTGACAATATACAGCCTTGATGTGCTCCTTTCCTGATTTGGAACCAGAAACATTTGGACTGGTTCAAAATGACTATATCACTTTTCATCCCTACCAACAGTGAATGAGAGTCCCATTTGGTTCAAATCCTTGCCAACTCTCCATACTGTCTGTTCTTTTAATTTTCATCATTCTGAAGGATACATGCTGGTATAACAATGTGATTTTCATTTTTATTTTCCTGGTAAGTAATTATGTTGCACCTATTTTGGTGTGCTTAATGGCCATTCATTTTTCTTCATCTGTGGAGTATCTATTCAAACTATTTGCCCATCTTTATAATTTTTTTTTCTTTTTTAATTGAATTGTGGGAGTTCTTTATATATCATGGATACAAATCTTTTGTTAGATATAAATAGCGGTGGTCAAATGCGATTTTAATTTGGCAAATTTTAAATATAGCAACACTGGTCATAGAATTCTAGAACTATAAAATAAATGTCTCAATAAACATTGGCTTTAAGGAACCTCTGAACTCTCAGCTTCAGGACAAAAGTCCCCATTTTTTGTGTCAGTATTTTTCTCATATACTCTGTGTTTAATTTTTCTACAAAAATATTTGTTTGGTTAAAACCTTTTGCCCTAATGAATTTGACCTTGATATACTGGGATAATGAGATTTTCATTCAAATTTTAGTGTATTCTACAGAAAACTATGTGTAAGAGTTTGTTTGTTTGTAGGGGTTGATAAACTGTAAAGAGCCTGGTAGTAAAAATTTTGGCATGGAGGATCAAAGGTCTCTTTTAAAATTACTCAACTCTGCCTCTACATGGCAGAGAGTGTATTGCCACAGACAATACATAAATGAACGCATGTCCCC
Source organism: Capra hircus (assembly GCF_001704415.2). Lineage (NCBI taxonomy): Eukaryota > Metazoa > Chordata > Mammalia > Artiodactyla > Bovidae > Capra > Capra hircus. Next base: position 115,542,114 of record NC_030810.1, read on the forward strand.
ATGTTCTAAAGAAAACTTTTTTTATAAAATAAGTGGTAGTCTGGATTTGGCTTCCTGAATCATTATAGTATAAATGTGCTTACATACACACACATACACACACAAATATGCCAAAAATAGTAAACTAAATAAGAATGTTAGTTTATTAATAGTTTTGTGAATTATATCCCTAACAGTTATCTCCATACCACTGCAAAATTGGTCAGACTCTGGCACTGTTGAGGTAAATTTTCAGGTTCAACCTCAGTGTCATTCAGTTAAATTTATAGAGAAAACATTTCTACTGCAAGGTCACAAAATGCGGTCTTATCTCTGATCAGCTATCACATAAATCTATGCCAGTCATCACAAGGGAAACTGGTGGATCAATTCAAACTTACCACTCCCTTCAGTAAAGTAATTCTAAATCCATATGAGGCTGAAGAGGCAGAAGTAACACCATCTAAGGAAACACTCAGAATCTGTAAAACTATTACACCAGAATAATGTATATATTATTTAGGATGAGCCTGTGTGTTTATAAGCAAATTACTCTAAAATTCTCACTCTTTTAGGACCCAGATATTAGTGACTAAGGGTTTCGCAGGTGGCTCAGTGGTAAAGACTCTGCCTGCCAGTGCAGGAAACGCAGGAGACGTGGGTCTGATCCCTGGGTCAGAAAGATCCCCTGGAGTAGGAAAATGGAAACCTGCTCCAGTATTCTTACCTGCAAATTTTCATAGTTAGAGGAGCCTAGTGGGCTGCAGTGTGTGGAGTCACAAAGAATTGGACACGACTGAACAACCAAGCACACAGTAAGAGATAAATAACAATAACAAATCTTCCTTTGATCCACCCTTATGCACCATAGTACCTAGAGTGCTCAATAATCCCTATGAATATATATATCCTCTATCTTCACTTGTATCCAAAATGTATTGAGCTTAAGACCCAGTTAGTAAAATACTAATTCCACTTTATTACCCCAAACTTGTTCGTCATCCTGAGTTTCTGAATGTTATTAATCCTACATGATTTTTTCAGTCATCCAGCCAAAATCCTACCTTTGACCTGGATGGCACAAGAATCGACTGAGGTTAGAGCTTATCTGAGAATAAATGATAATTCTCTAGTCTGGAGAACCCAAGATTATTAGCGATGTTCTCATACCTTGTTAGTTTTTAGACCCATCTTAGACCCAAGTGCTTATTTCTCCTTTTTATAAGAAGCATTTTAAGATTTATTTCCTTTGATACTTACAACACAAAATCATTAACTATTATTATTACAATTTTAAATGAGAAAACCAAGGCTTAAAGAGGTTATGCAACCCACACATTTACACAGATCATTAGAGTCAAGGTTTTCATTCAGTAAGACAGAGTCCCAAGACTTGAGGAGTTTGTGATCTAGTAGAACAATTTAGGCACATGCAAAATTTAAGCAATAAAGTCAAATATGTGTTATGAATGAAGTATCTACAGGGACCATCCCAGGCACAATAGAATAGTGGAGCCTGCGGGGCCAGAACAAAATGAAAAGTTTTAGTATTTTTTTCTTTAAATCAGCATGACTTCTAGGCCAACATTCAGCTTAGCTTTTGCCTGGAGGTATTGTGTATTGAGCACTCAAGCACATTAAGAAGAAAGTTTAAAATAAAAATGAGATCAGGGCCTGGAAGCAATGAAGCAAAGGTGATGGGATCAGAAAGTTCAGCACAGGGAGACATGGTAAAGCAAGCATTCTGTGGTTTTGAAACTGGACCTCTGATGTCATAGGCCATAATATCATGTTATTTCTCTCTCTCTCATGAGCTCCTACAGATGTCCATCCTATAGAAGAGTAAAAGCTAAAATATGTACTAGAAAATTCTATGTATCCAACGTGTCTTAGTTTTAGGTTTCTGTCAATATTGGTCAAAAGTCTCTGGAGTCTACACAAAGACTGGGCTATTAAAATGGGGTGACTTGTGATTCTTCAAGACCAGGATGAGAGGTGGGAATTACCCACTGACACCCAGAGTCTCATGTTAGCCTCTTGCCTCCAGATCCTCTGAGAATCTCCTCAAGAAGCCTCTTCAACTGTCAAATACTTCACACGTTGTCACCAAAAATGTTTTGGCAGAGGCATCATCTTTAAGTTTTGACATAATCCCGAAGAGAGACTTTTTCAATTATTACTAATGGAACATTACACTCCTCTTTGGGAACTTCTGCATGAATAAAAAGGGTCATTAATGACATCTACTCTCAGCCCGGAAATCATTAGTCAGTGCTTGGTGCAAGGCTTTTTTTAAACACCTCGTAATTTTCCACTCCCCCATCACCTTTCCAACTCAAATAGCAAGTTATTGAGTTGACTATAATAAAGTCAGTGGTATTGATTCCCTGCAGGTGAATGCTATTTATTCTCCATTGTTTTATTTCCCATTTAACATAATAATGTCTCACATTCCTATAGCACTGCTCCTTCTGAAGTGTTTTGCCAGTTCAGTGTTATTTCCTGACACTGAGTAATAGGAACTGCTTTGGGGGTAGCTCCTATGTTCACTTTCACGTGTGAAAGACTAACTCAGGCTATTGAAACACTGCACTGGGAAGCCTTACCTATCTAAAGTGCATTGCAGGATAATTGCTAAGGAATACTTATGCCTACTGCATGGCCAATTCCACATCTAAACCCAGTCAAGAAAAGAGGCGATCTATTTAAATGTTTACTTACATTATCCACAAGAGGATTCCCACCATTGAGCCAAAACAAACAGACTTTTGAAGGTCTAAAAATGTCAAATTGATCATACCTCTTATTTCAGCTAACTAACCTCTGTGGCATACCACTATATCTGATAAGATAGACCAATGGTTCTTAACCTCTCTTTCCTAATGTGTTCAAATATGCAAGACAGATAAAATAGGAGTTTAATTTGTTTCCCAGTAATTATGACTCAAAGCATTGTTTCCTAACATAGGAAAACTTATGGGAGCACAAATGAGCAGAGTGATTATAATAAAATAACCCTGAAACTACTCTGATTTATATAAAAAGAAAGTCAACCACAAACTTTGGTCCTTTATAAGTAGCAATTTGCCTTTGATATACCTCATAACACACCAGTAACAAAGCATATTATCAAAAATTGCTGGTTATATTGAAAATTACGGACATATTATTTCAGTATCAATGAAATTTATTGATTCCTTCTCCCCCTACCATCTGTAATGATAGTTTTATACAGGAAATCATAAAGATTATCTGCATGTATGACTATAATTTCAGTTCAGTTCATTTCAGTCGCTCAGCTATGTCTGACTCTTTGCAACCCCATGGACTGCAACATGCCAGGCTTCCCTGTCCATCACCAACTCCCAGGGCCTACTCAGACTCATGTCCATTGCATCAGTGATGCCATCCAACCATCTTATCCTCTGTGGTCCCCTTCTCCTCCCACCTTCAATCTTTCCCAGCATCAGGATCTTTTCCAATGAATCAGTTATTTGCATCAGGTGGCCAAAGTATTGGAGTTTTAGCATCAGTCTTTCCAATGAATATTCAGGACTGATTTCTTTTCGGATTGACTGATTAGATCTCCTAGCTGTCCAAGGGGCTCTCAAGAGTCCTCTCCAAAACCACAATTCAAAAGCATCAATTCTTCAGTGCTCAGCTTTCTTTATGGTCCAACTCTCCAGTCATCCATACATGACTACTGAAAAAACCATAGCATTGAGTAGACGGACCTTTGTAGGTAAAGTAACGTCTCTGGCTTTTAATATGTTGTCTAGGTTGGTCATATATTGAAAGTATTCTGGATATTCATAACATTAAAATGCTTTCTTAACAAATGTTAAAAAGAAACAAGGGATGTCTTTATGGTAAGAAGAGCTTCCATGACTAAAAACAGAATTATATCTAGAAAACGTAGTATAGCATAGTTGATAAGAGGCTTCTGTGGTAGCTCATCTGGCAAAGAGTCCGCCAGAATTAGCATTGCAGGAAACCCTGGTTCAACTTTTGGATCTTACCCTGGAGAAGGGATAGGCTACCCACTCCAGAATTCTTGGGCTTCCCTGGTGTTTCAGATGGTAAAGAATCCACCTGCAATGCAGGAGATCTGGGTTCGATCCCTGGGCTGGGAAGATCCCCTGGAGGAGGGCATGGCAACCCATACCAGTATTCTTGCCTGGAGAATTTCCATGGACAGAGAAGCCTGGTGGGCTATAGCCCATGGGGTCACAAAGAGTCTTGACACAACTGAGTGACTAAGCACAGCACAGCACATGGTTGATAAGAGCACAAACTCTGGAGCAGACTGCTAAAGTTTGATCCTTGTTCTACCACTTACCGGTTGTGTGATTTGGGGCAACATGTTTAACTTTCTGTGCCTCCATTTCTTCATCTGTAACATGAAAATAATAATAGCACAAACCTTACAAATTTGTTGTACAGATTATATATAAATCAATTGGAACATTGCTTCATGCACAGATAGCAAGTATTCAATATATGTGAAATTTTATTATCATCTAAGGAATAAGTGATGTTGATAGGGTGTCAGATTCTTTTAATTTTTACTTGAAAATCTCAAACACATGTAAATAATGACTTTTTCATTTGAATGGAACCATGAAAAAAATGAAAAGCTGGAGATTACAATTTTTCTCTTGTATTCATTCTCCTCTTTAGATCAAAGCACAAAATCTACAGATAAATATAGTTGCTTGAGGTTGCAGAAGCAGGGTGAAACAAGATTAAACTATATATAGATATAGTATTGGTTTGTTGGCTAATTTAGCATTTTTGCTAAGGCGTTGTTCTGTGAGTGAAGCCAGAGGTGGGCTCTTTTCCACATAACTTCAACTTATGAGATGGAAGCTCCATCTGGGAGTCGCATTTTGAAGAGTATCAGGACGCCAATGTCCCATTTCTGGGTTTAGTTTTATATACTATGTAGAGAAGACTGTCCTTCAAGTTGCAATTTTCAGAGCACAACAGACAAATGTAAATACATGACATTCACTAGATATACTAGTAGAACTTGATACACCAAAATGTGAAATAGATGCTATATCAGTTGGGAATGACTGAAAGTATTAGTCACTTAGTCATGTCCAACTCTTTGTGACCCCACAGACTGTAGCCCACCAAGCTCCTTTGTCCTTGGGATTTCCTAGGCAAGAATACTGGACAGGATAGTCATTCCCTTCTCCAGGATATCTTCCAGACTCAGGGATCAAGCCCAGGTCTCCTGTATTGGAGGCAGATTCTTTACCATCTGAGACACCAGGGAAGCTCCTAGAAATGATTGCTGCTTACTACTAATAGAAATTAAAAATGTGTAGCTTAAGCAAGATAAAAGTTTGTCATTCCTATTCCTATCAGGGTCACTGTATAGGAGCCAGTCTTCAGTGCCATCATCAGGAATTCAGTTCCCTTCTATCTTTCTGCTCTGCCATCCTTAAAATGCTGTTTCAATTCTCAAAGACATCTCTAGGACCAAAGTGACTCCTGGCACTACAGTCATTGTGCCACATTCAATGCAAGAAACACTGAAAAGACGGAAAGAGTACAAAGTCTAATCGAGTTGCATAACCCCCCCTTAAGGAGTTTCTCAGAAGCTAACTCAGTATCTTTCACTTATACCTCATTGATCAGAACTGAGTCATATGGTCACATCTAGCTGTCAGGAAACCTAGGAAATACAGTTGTTTTAGTTGAGTACATTCTAATCCCAAGTAAATTTGGATCTGGTGCTAAGGGAAAGAAGAATACAGGTAATTTGCAGCCTCTGCCATATTCAGGTTGTCTAAAATATTAATTTCTATTTATCAAATTTTGTGTTTGCAATTTTATATATTCCAACTACAAATACAGATAGATAGATGACAGTTTTTTTGGCAAATACTTTCAACAAATGTTAAGCATTTAATTTAAGCATTAAATTATAGTAGGCACGAGGAATACAAAGGTAAGTCAATTAGTAATTTTCTCAGTTTGTTTCCCTGGTGGCTCTGATGGTAAAGAATCTGTCTGCAATGCAGAAGACCTGAGTTTGATTCCTGGGTCGGGAAGATCCCCTGGAGAAGAGTGTGGCAACCCACTCCAGTATTCTTGCCTGGAGAATTCTATGGACAGAGAAGTCTGGTGGGCTATATAGGGTCTTAAAGAGTCAGACACGACTGAAGCAACTTAGCATGCATGTGGACAAAATAAGTGATAATTGCAATAAAAAATTGTTTTTAAAAAATTGGGGGAGTTCCACTTCTGTCGAGGTAGCATTAGGAGTTTCCTGACTGTGAAACTGATAAAAAAAAAAAATTTATTAACTATCTGGATATGACCTTAAAAGTTTATAGCAGACAAACATTCATTCAAGAAAATCTACTAAAATTTGATTAGAACAACAAGACTCTGATACTTAAATCAAGATCTGTTTCCTCTCTTCCTCCTCTCAACTCAGTGAGACTGATGAAGCCAAGAACACAGGGCTTCCTCTCTACCCAGCTCTAAGTTGGAGAGCTGTCTTCCTAAGACTGGCAGGATGTCACTCATTCTCATCCAGCTTCTAGCTACTTGTTGCTAAGACTATGTTCCAGGTGAGTGCAGCCAAAAGATGGAGCTCCCTTCTTCCACCTAGCTTCAACTTATGAGACAGAGCCTCCATTTTGGAGTGGCACTTTCAAGAATATTGGGGTCCCAGTGTCCCTTGCCCTAGCTCATATGGTGAAGATGTCATGTTAGAAGAGAGAAACTGAGGTTACTGCCCTTTCTTCACCAAATACTCAGAGTTGTCATGTTAAATATATTTGAAGAATTAAAGAAGAAAATTATCATTTTAAAAATTAAAGGTTGCTTCAAATAAAGATTACCAATAAGGAGACAGAAGTTATTTTTAAAATAACAACAGCAAAGGAAATTCTAGAGTTGGAAAGTACAGAAACTGAAATCAAAATTTCAGTAAAGGGGCTCAACAGTAGATATGAGCAGGCAAAAGAATTAGTGAACTGGATGACAGACTGATAGAGATTATGCTCTTTGAAGAGCAGAGAAAAAAAAATGAAGTGAAGAGACATTCAGAAATATCAGACTCCATGAAGAACACCAATACATGCATTATAATATTACCAGAAGGAGAAGAGAGAAAGGAGCTGAAAAAATATTCAAAGAAATTATGGCTGAAATGTCCCCAAATTTATGGAAAAACATTAATTTGCACATTCAGTACAAATGAGGTGGGTGGGAGAAAAACTACTGGACTAAGGAAATGACCCTAGATAATAACTCAGATACACAGAAGCAAATGAAGAGAACCAGAAATGATAAATAAGAAGGTCAATATAACAAAAGTATAAAGGCATATGACTTTTCTCTCAATCTTCTCTAAAATTAGAGAGGGAGGTTCAAGAGGGAGGGGACATATGCATGCCTATGGCAGATTCAACTTGATGCATGGCAGAAAGAAACACAATGTTGTAAGTCAATTATCCTCCAATTAAAAATAAATTAATTAATTTTAAAAAGAAGCCACGTTTTAAATTGCAAAAAAAAAGAAAAGTCACAAAATTATATAAAGTGGTAATTACAACAATGTAGTATCGAGTTTCTAACATTTATAAATATAAAATATCTAACAATAATACCATGAAAACAGGGACTTTTTCTTAGATAAATACCAGTGATAAACTTATCAACTGGGCTGCCATGTTGTCCTGGGACCATCCTTTCCCACAGACTACTCAAGATGGGGGTCTTCCTTTACAGTTGGGTAATGAATGGACCTGTCCTAAAGTTTCATCTTACTGCCTATTTTCTTGGCCCACTCCCAATAGTGCTTTCATCCATTTGGGTCCTCTAAGAAGCAGATGCCAAAATGACATGAGATATATAAAATATTTATTGGGGAACATGCTTAAGAAGGATAAAAGGAGAGAGAGCACACAGACATGATGCAAGACTTACATCTGCAAAAAGGGAGAGAGAAGGAAAACTGGGTAAGAAGAACTTCAGATGGCAGAGAAGTTCTCAGAGGTCTTGGCCAGATCAATGGGAGTTCCTGACCAAAACTGTCTGTTAGAGAAATCCTGTTTCAGAAAGGAATGGCCTGGTTCTAGTAACACCCTTGTTCAGTCATTGGCTGGGATTAGCCTATGAGAAGAATGACTTCAAAGTGAATGCCGTGATAGGTCCAAAGGAGCAGCAACTAGAGGAGGTCCATCAACTATGTTCCAGCAGCAGATCCTTTTGAAGGAAAATCTGAGCAGGGCATTTCCAAGGCTTCCACGAGACTGTACCTTTTTTCCTTGTAAATCCATTGTAGCCCCCATTAAAATGCTCACAGAACTGCTATGAATTGTTTTTACTTGAAATATCACTTTATAAAACATTACACTATTGTCAGTTATACACTAAACTCATGCCCACATGGCATTTGAAAAGTCAGTGCAGGGTTTATATAGAGGAATAAAATGACAGAGTTCATCCAAGTGCTTCTGAGCACTGAGCAAAAGCTCTGGGCTGTTTAGCCAAGCTGGATGGAACGTGGTGCTGAGTCCAGTCACCGGGATTATATAGACAGTAAGCACTGCTTGATACTCCAGACAGCTGTCTCACCAGTGTGTGCCCTTGGTCACAAGGGAGAACTGGCAAGGGGTTATTTAACACAAACTTATCCCTTTAATCACAAAGCTTGTTAGTGCCATACCAGGGGCAAAAGCTGGATCTACTAATGACCAACATCAGCAGTTTTCTTCTGAATGATTCTGCTTCTAAATTGTAAATGCAGACATAGCAGTCCCACATCCATGTCTTTTTTTCTCAATGAAAAACTTCACTGGTTTCATTAATAGAGACAAATAGGCAACCATACCAAGAAGACTTATTTTTATATTTATCCTGCCTTGACTTAAAATTACTGTCTATTATATCACTGGTCTACACTCCAAGTTCACAAAGTATTGGCCTGTATGCAGCAGGCCCTCCCCTTCTCAAAAAAAAAGGGAAAATTGTCCCCTTGTCCAGTGATGACATCAGGCAGCCCTGATATGTCACCGTGCGTTAATGATCTCAATAGATTAAAGCCTGTTCCAGGAAGCCTAATTGAAAGTGGCTTGTGATTGTCTTCAAAGTCCTTATTGTGAAAAACTCTCAAAGGGAACAGCCAGAGTCAATTTCCCTGAAGGAAGAGTCAGCTCACAATGGCAACCCCCACTCAACAAACGTCTGTGAAGCAGCAAACACCATAGAGATTCCATGCTTAAACTCAGCTATTAAAGTCAATATACTAGCATTTCAATCTTGCTCTGTTCTCTGTGTCCTTTCCTAGAAGAAGAATCATGTGAAAGAAGAGAGGATGAACGCACCTCAGGTGTCCAGGGTCCAGTGAGCTACCTTGTGAAGAGTAAGGGAGAAGGGAGGGAAGGTACGCTTCATTGCAGCACAAAAGGAAAAGCATCCATGTCTTTGAACAATGTATTATGCTTATTATATGATTTCTAACTTTGTAAATGAAATTTCTAATGACCAAATATAGGCATATCCTCACTATTAACAAGGCCATTTACTCCATATACCCAGCAGAAAATAGTTAAAATAAGTTATAGGAAAAATATATTTGGTTTTCATCCACAATTCCTGGCTCACAACTACCAAGACCCTTAAAATTTCCCAGGCAGTAAGAAAAATGGGATAATATTTTGTCTCTTATGCTCAGTTTCTGAAAAAACTTTAAGTCTTCTTTTGGTTCCGACTCAAGACCTTCCCAGGTGGCACAGTGGTAAAGAATCTGCCTGCTGATGACACAAGAGACACAGCTTCAATCCCTGGGTCAGGAAGATTCTCTGGAGGAGAAAATGGCAACCCACTCCAGCATTCTTGCCTGGAAAATTCCATGGACAGAGAAGAGTGGGACACAGCTGAGCACAGAGCACACACAAGGGTGGGTGCTGGTTGCCAGGAGAACCCACTATGTAATTAGATGGTTGGAGCTTCTAATCCCACTCCCTGATTTCCTGGGAGGTGAGAGGGACTAGAAGTTGAATCAGTTGCCATTGGCTGATAATTGAGTCAGTCATGACTATGTAATGAAGCTTCCATAAGAAACAGAAGGAAAGCTTTTTGTTTCTTTTTTCCCCTAAGAGTTTCCATGTTGGCAAATCAGAATAATTGCATGTGCAAGGCCCCACACTCCACAAGGCAGAAGCTCCTTGGTTTAGAACCTCACCTATTTCTCTCTTTATCTATCAATTTGTATCTTCTAATACACATCTTTTTATAATAAATTGGTAAGAGTCAGACACAACTTAGTGACTAAACAACAGTCTAGTGAAGACACAAGTTTTCTAGAGTTCTGTGAGCCATGCTAGCAAATAATCAAACCTGAGGAGGGGGTCATGGGAACTTCTCATTTATAGCTAGTGGGTCAGAAACACAGGTCAAAACCTGGGCTTGCATCTGGTGTTTGAAATAGAGGGAAGTATTGTGGGATGGAGCCCTTTAGCTGTGGAATCTGATTCTTTCTCTGGGTAGATAATGTCGGAATTGAGCCAAATTCTTGGACACTCTGCTGGTCTCCAAGAAATTTCTTGCTGGCCTGGGGATACCTGCACACACACACACACACATTTTGGAACTGGATCCAGGAACCCTTTGCATCCAGGAATGCAAGCATACATACGCAATCCACATAAGTCTGTTGTCTCATACACACATTACTTCAGGATTTAACTAGCCATTTAGAGTTCCCACAGGCATACAGGGCTCATTGTATCCAGGGATCTTCCAGGGTCATTTGGAATCCAGGGTTGCCCTTGTGTGGCAACTTTATCCTTGCCTTTCAGTCTTATCTGAATTGAGGTAGAACCAATTAAATTATTTCCAAGAGCTGATTTCCAACAGATATTGTGATGGGCAGGACAACACTCTGCCTGGATTTGACACCAAAGGAATGTCATCTCTGTGTCAGCTGCAACCTGGTGTCAGGGGAGATGCCGGCCCTGAGAGTGGCGTCAGCATTTCTTAATGACCTCACGTGTTCTGTGGAGAGAAGGATGACAGCCCAGGGCTCGGTGGGACTAAGGGCCTTGAGGGCAAAAGAGCCGTTACTCTTGTCAGGGAGGAAGGACTGGAGCCATGTTAGGCCTGAGGCCATATCATTATCTGCCTTAGTTTGCTATATCTGGCTCACTTAACTGCCTCTGCAATGCACACTTTTATTCCATAGACCCTTCGCAGAGAAATATAGATGGCTGCCATCCATATAAACACCAGGAAGCTTGTAATTGCCCTCTGTTCCTTAGCCAGCATGACTATGGCTTACTAAGGGTAAGAAGTTCAGGAAAGCATTAACAAATTTACAATCACACCCCAAACCAACAGTTCCCAACTATCACGTCACAGCACTCAGGGAAATCATGATGGATTATGAAGTTTACTGAATGTAGTCTCTTACTAAAAATAAAGCATGGCCATTTTCAAATTGTTTGCTTCAAAAATAATAATAAATGGAAATTATCCCAATGATAGTAATATCACTCCCTCCTACTTTCATTCTGATATGTAATCTTGAGATAGAGAGAGAAGAGCGGAGTTAAAGAGGGAATCTTGGGGTAAAATGTGTATAATCTTGGCCTGCTCTTATCTGTGTAGCTGCCTAAGTACGGTAAGCATTTGGGAATATGTGCAGAGGTCATTATCAATGGTCACATTTTCAGGGGAAAAAAAAGAGAAAGAAAGATCAGATGCCCAGATTTGTTTAGACATGCAATCCTTGGTTTACAGATGAATCATGTTCCAAAAGAATATCTGTGACTCAGGCATTTTCCATAGGCTAATAATATTCTTGATGCTAATTTCTAACACCATTAAATATATTCTCAGGTTTTCAATGGATAGAACAATGGAAATTCACTCCTTTCTGGGGGCTGAAATGAAATACTGGGCTGATGGGAAATAGAACTAAGAGAGAGAATGCTTCTGACTCCCATTCACATGTGGTGATGATTCTGATGTCAATCTCCCTAGGAACTACCTACCACAGACAGAGTTGAGTGAAGAAGTTTATTCTCTAGAAGTGTTCCATGAGAATTCTTCAAAAGAAATGTAAGATAAGAGAAAATAGGCATTTCTTCAAACGAGAGAGGACCATAAAGCATGGCGCTGACAAAGAAGAGAGTGACCTGTCCTGGACAGAAGTAGGAGCTGTTGTAGGTCATAGGAGGAACAACATGACAGGTTTACAGAAGGAAGTAAGTGGCAGAAGCAGTCCAGCAGGAAAGAAACAGGATTGACAAATGACAGCGGAGGGATTTTCCTGAGCATTGTCCTAAGGATAGAACTTTGGGGAGAAAAATTAACATCTAGAGAAAAACAGTCTGGGAGGCTTTCTGTTTCACCACAGGACAAAACCTTAGATTAACCCCTTTCAGGAAAATCTTCGGTGAGAACTGACATCATTCTTCAAAGCTTCTGAAGTTGGGGTGGTTTCTCTTCATCACATGTCACATGACTGTGCAAAGGCTGGACCACCACCAACTCTTGTTCACAAAGAGGTCACATAAGGATTGATTCCTGCCCTTAAATTCACGAGATACACAGTATCTTTCCCTTGAATAAGTTAAACCTCCTCCAAGGATGCTTTGTTGCTGGATACTTGTTGCTTGAATACTACAGATTCTATCTTATGAAAATTATTAAGGATTGGAGCTAATTACTAAGCAAAAGTGAATAAAATTATTTTTAGAATCTCAATATACATAAAGTAGCATTATAAGTTCCACTAGGTTGAAGATGCCGTAATAGTACATTTTTTAAGTATTTGCATTGTACATTTAAGCTTATAATGGATTTTTATCTGCATTCTATCATTTAGGGCTTATAATAACCTAAGATAAAGGCAAGGTCAATGTCACAAGATGAGGAAACCAAAACTTACAGAAGTTACTTAATTTGCCAATGTTCATCACAGTAACAAGCTAGAGAACTGAGCAAGCACCCATTACTTTCCACTTCAGATATAGTGAGTGATCTTCCTGTTATGGGAGATTTAAAAAAAAAAAGAAAGAAACAAAAAATTATCAACCTAAGACAGAAATGGCACCTAATACTGCAAGGAAATGGGAGATTATTATACATAGTGGAATTAGCTCAGCTTTTGTTTATCTTCCTTTCTATCATGTGACCATTGAAATGCTCCTGAGCTTTAACTGGCTGACCTGGATATCAACTCATTTCCAATATAACAACCTTGAAAAAATAATCCTCAGCATCATTTATATAAGAATGATTAGAGTCTATTGTTACTTAATCTTAGATCCTTTGGACCATTTATCCACATTTGACCTCAGTCTTTTTCTAGGACCAGCATGTGAATTGAAGATGATCTTTAAAATAAATGAACTGAGGAAGTGAAATTTCTCCTTTGACCTACCCAAACAGTAAATCATCAAGATGTTAATGGGTGGGACTTCCTTGGTGGTCCAGGGGCTGAGACTTCATGCTCCCAATGCAGGAGGCTTGAGTTCAATCCCTTTTCAGGGAGCTAAGATTCCACATGCTGCAACTTAGAGTTTACATGCCACAACTAAAGATCTCACATGCCGCCACTAAGACCCAGCCAAATAAACACGTACATTTTTCAAAGATGTTAATGGGCAAGTAATGTCATGTGAATCTTGAATAAATGTCTTAAGCATGTTGTTGTTGCCATTCAATCAATCACTCAGTCATGTCTGGCTCTGAGACCCCATAGAATGCAGCACACCAGGCTTTCCTGTCTTTCACTATCTCCCGGAGTTTGTTCAAACTCATGTCCATCAAATTGGTGATGCCATCCAACCGTCTCTGTCTCTGTCTCCCCATTCTCCTCCAGCTATCAATCTTTCCCAGCATCAGGGTCTTTTCCAGTGAGTTGGCTCTTCACATCAGGTGGCCAAAGTAATAAAACTTCAGTTTCAGCATCAGTCCTTCCAATGACTATTCAAGGTTGATTTCCTTTAGGATTGACTTGTTTGATCTCCTTGCAGTCCAAGGGACTCTCAAGAGTCTTCTCCAGCAGCACAGTTCAAAAGCATCAGTTCTTCAGTGCTCAGCCTTCTTTATGGTCCAACTCTCACATCCATACATGACTATGGGAAAAACCATAGCTTTGACTAGACAGACATTTGTCAGCAAAGTGATGTCTCTGCTTTTCAATACACTATCTAGGTTTGTCATGGTTTTACTTTCAAGGAGCCAGAGTCTTCACTTCAGGACTGCAATCATCATCTGCAGTGATTTTGGAGCCCAAAAAAATAAAGTCTGTTTCCATTTTTTCCCTATCTATTCATCATGAAGTGATGGAACCGGATGCCATGATCTTAAGCACGTGGGTTGTTTTTTGTTTTTTGTTTTTAAATCACTGGATATATTTTTTTCCATCTAGAATTAAGCTGAAAACAATCTTTTGGCCAATTAATACACAGAGCCTTGTACAAGCTCATCAGAATTTCAGGCTTTATCTGTCAAATCACTCAAAAGCTCTATGTTTCTTAGTTTTTTTCATTTATAAATGGGGTAAATGGTATCTAAGTTGAAATTTTTTTGTGAGAGTTAACTGGGCTCTTATACATGAAATTGCCTAGCCATAGCACAAAAAAATAGAAAGAAAAAAAAATTGATCCTAAACATGATGTATAGCTAACCTGTTTTTGTTTTTGTTTTTTTCTGGGAAAATTAAGGATTGGTTCCAAAATTCTAGCCAATTTTCTCTATCAGTTTTTTCAAACTGCATTACGATCATACTCAGTATATATTTCCTGTCCCTAATCTGTTTTTCTGTATATCTGTGAATGTTTTAAATAGCTTCCACATCCCTCCCTTGATGTAGCCTGAGTATTCCCAGGTATACCATGTCATTGTCCAAAGTCTGAGAGACTCTCTTCACCTCTATCCTGAACACTTTGTGTTGGTGGATGCTGTTCCCAGCATACTTGCCATGGCAGGTTTTATACAGATCTGATGATCTGCCTGAACTAAAACATGCTGTATGTTCCAGTGTATCAGATTCAAAAGAGGTCAAACTGATTGAGAAAATGGTAGAGGTGAAGAATCTAAGCTACTCCATTTTGTTAACAGAAAAACTCCATTTTGTAAGGTTCCAGGAAAAGAGCCTTTGGAAATCCCCTGACCTCACCCCACCACCCATGAGCCAATCGGACCCCAGACCAGAATCTCCTGACTTAACGTTCAGGAACTTGTGGTCTACCTAGGTAATAGGGACCAATCAAAAGCCAACACACAACCCTTCAAAAGAAAGTGACTAATCAGATGTCCCCCTACCTAGAAATTCTTTTTTTTATGAACACTCCCTATATAAGCAACGTAATCCAAAACCCGGAGCTCCCCCCTATAGCCGCTACGTCGGTAATGGTGGGAGCCCCAGCTCAAGCTTGGTAATAAAGACTCTCTCGCTTTTGCATCGGATATCGGCTCGCTGGTGGTCATTCGGAGATTTCGTGACTTGGGCATAATATTTGGGGGCTCGTCTGGGATCTCCCACTGGTTCCATGGGAAGACCAATCCGGAGAGTCATCTATGGCCGGTAAGCTTTTTTTCTTTCTTCCTTTCCATTTCTGACAGGGCCTATTTTCTGAGACCAGTATATGACTCAGGCGGACACGCCAACGGGTCACCGGTGTGGGTCATTGGGAGATGTCCTCGACCCCCTCGGAGGGGATGGAGTGCCCCTGTTCTCTGTAGACAATAGTGGGTCGCTCCTGCTAAACGGCCGGAGGCCGTTGTCTTATTTTCAGTTTTGCCTCTGGACTCCTGGAGGTCTATTTCTCCTGTCTCTCTGTCTGTCTGTGTGGTTGTCCATATTGTCGTATTGTCTGTGTTAATCTACCAACATCTGACTGATCCAGGAATGCTGGGGCAACATCAATCTAGCCCTACTCCTCTATCTCTGATCACTGACCATTTTAAGGAGGTCAAGATGTGCGCTCATGACCTCAGTGTAGAAATTAAAAGGAATAAATTAATCACTTTTTTCAGCGCAGAATGGCCAACCTTCCATGTAGGCTGGCCCTCAGAAGGCACCTTTGACTTGGGAACTGTACACCAAGTCCGGGATATCATCTTCCGACCGTGGATTGGACACCCTGACCAAGTTCCCTATATCATAGTATGGGAAAACATCATATTGCACCCCCTCCTTGGGTAAAACCTTTTTTGCCTCAACAGGGATTTTCTACCGCTCAGGTGTTGGTGACACGTGTAAGAAAGAACCTGAAGAATCCCAAGGAGCCTGAACCAATAGCACTGCTATACCCCATCTTGCAGGGGGGAACAGAAGAAGAACTCCTCTTCCCTCCCCCTTACCAACCCCCCGAACCACCGCGGGCCCCCGCCATCCCTCCACCCAGGGCCGAAACACAGGAAGGGGGGCCCACACAAAATACTCGCCATAGGCGAGCCATGCCCCTGGAGGGGCCAGCAGACTCAACAGTGGCCCTCCTCTTACGAGTGGCCGGCCCCCCCAATGAGGAAGGAAACCAACCTCATTAATATTGGCCCTTCTCTACTAGTGACCTATATAACTGCAGAGCCCAGAATGCTATGTTCTCAGACAACCCTAGAGATCTAACTAACCTTCTAGAGACTGTGATTTTTACTCATCAGCCCACCTGGAACGACTGCCAACAGCTGCTCCAGATTCTCTTCACCACAGAAGAGAGAGAGAGAATACAGAATGAGGCCCGTAAAAGGGTCCCAGGGGCAAATGGAGAACCCACCACTAATAGAGATGAAATTAACACCTCTTTTTCTTTATCATGACCTGACTGGGATTACAATATGGCACAAGATAAGGAGAGGCTCCGGGTCTACTGCCAGACTCTTTTGGGGGGGGGGCTTAAGGCAGCTGCACGGAAACCTACTAACCTAGCTAGAGTGGGAGATGTTCAGCAGGGCCCCACTGAGAGTCCAGCTGCCTTCCTGGAAAGGCTGGTGGAGGCCTCTAGACAATACACCCCCATGGATCCAGAAGCAGAAGGCACTCAGGCTACTTTGATAATGTATTTTGTCAACCAGGCAGCCCCCAACATTAGGAAGAAGTTACCAAAACTAGAACGCCTGGGTGAAAAGAGTATCCAGGATTTAATAACAGTAGCAGAAAGAGTCTACAACACCCAAGAAACCCCTGAGGAAAAACAAGCCAAAGCAGCAGATCGCCAAACCCGTAACATGGAATGCATCCTGCTGGCTGCAACAGTTCCTGACTCAGGAGAGAGGGAGCGCCAGTTGTGCCACCTGGCTGCTGAAGGTAAGAGCCGTCCCCGTATGCGACCAGCATTAGGAAAGAACCAATGTGCCTATTGTAAAGAGAAGGGACATTGGGCCAAGGAATGCCCTAAGAAAAAGAAGGAACCATGAAAGACCCCCATCCTGGCCATCGAAGAACTGAGTGATTAGGGAGGACGGGGTTTGGCACCCCTCCCCAAACCCAGGGTAACCCTAAGAGTGGAGGGGACCGCAATTGACTTCCTTGTTGAAACGGGGGCTCAATATTCGGTTTTGCTAGAGCCCCAGGGAAAACTGGCTGGAAAGACCTCTTGGGTGCAGGGGGCTACCAGAATGAAACAATACCAATGGACTACCCGAAGATCAGTGGACATGGGTGTGGGCCAGGTATCCAACTCTTTCATGATCATTCCGGAATGCCCCTTCCCTCTGTTGGGAAGAGACCTGTTGACCAAAATGGGGGCCCAGATTCACTTCCTCCCGGGGGAAACTAAAATACCTGACCAGTAGGGCAGACTGATTCAAGTACTGACAATTCAATTAGAAGATGAATATTGGTTGCACCAAAAACTGACGCTCCCCTAAGCAGACATTCAAAAATGGCTAAACGAATTCCCTGATGCGTGGGCCGAGACAGGGTGAACCGGTTTGGCAGGACACCGTCCTCCTATATATATAGATCTAAAGCCAGGAGCTTTTTGCCTTTGAATGGTCTGACCCAGAAGAAGGAATCAACATCCAGCTGACCTGGACCCGGCTGCCACAGGGATTTAAGAATTCTCCCACCATCTTCAATGAGGCCCTCCATGAGGACCTGGGTGAGTTCAGATAATAACACCCCCAACTAACCTTGTTACAATATGTAGATGACCTCTTAATTGCAGCAAAGGACCAACCGACTTGCCTTATGGGCACCCGAGAACTATTGTAGACCCTTGGAAAATTAGGGTACCGAGCCTCAGCCAAAAAGGCTCAAATATGCCAACCAGAGGTCACCTACTTAGGGTATGTATTAAGGGAAGGACAGAGATGGCTGTCAGAGGCACAAAAGGAGACGGTACTCAAAATTCCTACCCCAGATTCACCTTGAAGGGTGAGAGAATTTTTGGGGTCTGCTGGTTTCTGCCGTCTTTGGATCCCAAATTATACAGAACTGGCTAAACCTTTCAATGAAGCCACAAAAAATACCACCTCTTTCAGTCGGACGGAGCAGATGGAGACCACTTTCAAGACTATTAAGACAGCCCTGCTGTCAGCCCCCACCCTAAGGTTGCCTGACGTTACAAAACCCTTTCTCCTGTATGTAGATGAAAACAAGGAGTGGCAAAGGGGGTACTGGCAGCATCTGGGACCTTGGAAGCACCGGTGGCTTACTTGTCTAAACGCCTAGACCCTGCGGCGTCAGGCTGGCCCCCATGCCTCCACATGATTGCAGCAGTGGCCCTAATGGTCAAGTATGCAGATAAACTGACACTGGGGCAAGAGTTCCATATCACCGCCCCCCATGCCATTGAGGGCATACTAAAACAACCCCCAGATAGGTGGATCAGCAACGCTCGGCTGACCCACTACCAGGGATTACTGCTAAACCACTCCAGAGTCATCTTTCTGCAGCCTACTGCTCTCAATCTGGCTACACTGCTTCCTAACCCGGATTTGGAAGCCCCAATCCATGACTGCAGCAACATACTAGTCCAAGTACATGGGACACGAGAGGACTTGCAAGATCGTCCTCTAGCGGATGCTAAAGTTACCTGGTATACGGATGGAAGCAGTTTCATCGGAGATGGGCTCAGGTATGCAGGGGCAGCCACAACCACGGAGACCCAAATCGTGTGGTTAGAAGCACTACCTCCGGGCACTTCGGCTCAAAGGGCTGAACTAATCGCCCTAGCAAAAGCCCTCCAGCTGGGGAAGGACAAAAAACTTAACATCATTACTGATAGCCGATACGCCTTTGCTACTGCCCATATACACAGAGCCATCTACAGAGAGAGAGGACTCCTCACAGCCAAGGGTAAAACGATCAAAAATAAAGAAGAAATAAAAGCCCTCCTCTCAGCATTATAGCTTCCTAAAAAACTAGCCATAATACACTGCCCGGGACACCGAAAGTCAGACACCCTGACCTCAAGGAGAAACAATTTAGCAGACAGAGCAGCCCGAAATGCAGCCCAGGGCACCGTGATAGAAGCCACCCTTCAATTGCCTGACCCCGGGAGCTCTGTTCTGCCAGCTTTACCCAACTACTCACCAAGAGACTTGGACTGGATAAAAAGTTTACCTATGACCCAACAACTGGCCGGGTGGTGTCAGGCAGCGGACAGCTCCCTGATCCTCCCGGAGGAACTAGGAAAGCAGGTGTTACTGAGGATGCATCACGCCACTCACCTGGGAACCCGCAAGATGCAGGACCTGATTAGACATGCCAAGATTACCATGAGAGACGTCAGATCGACAATAGAAAATATCCTATCAACCTGCAAGGCCTGCCAGCTCGCCAACGCTGCCCGTCACCCAGCCAACCACGGGCCTAGAGAACGCGGGAGTCGGCCAGGAGCATACTGGGAGGTGGACTTCACTGAGGTAAAACTGGGTAAATATGGATACAAATGTCTACTGGTATTCATAGATACCGTCTCAGGGTGGGAGAAGCCTTCCCTACCAAGAGAGAAACAGCACAGGTGGTGGCCAAAAAGCTGATTGAAGACATCTTGCTGCGGTTTGGGTTTCCAGCACAGGTGGGGTTGGACAATGGACCAGCCTTCGTATCTCAGGTAAGCCAGGGGGTAGCCCGGGCTTTGGGGGCTAGGTGGAAGTTACATTGTGCTTATAGGCCCCAGAGCTCAGGACAAGTAGAAAGGATGAATAGGACACTCAAAGAAATATTAACAAAACTAGTTGCTGAGACTGGCAGGGACTGGGTGGCTCTTCTCCGCTTTACCGGGTGCGAAACTCCCCCTACCAACTGGGACTTACCGCCTTCGAAATTATGTATGGGATACCTCCCCCAATAATTCTAACCTAAAAACAGAGGTGCTAAAAGAGATAGATGATCAAAGATTACTCTTTTGTCTCCGGTCCTTACAACACTCCCACAGGGACACGTGGAAGAGGCTCAAGGCATTATATGAATCAGGCCCACCAACCTGAATCCCACTGCTACCGACAAGGAGACTGGGTGTACATGTGCCATCATTGTCAAGAGACCCTAGAGCCCAGGTGGAAAGGGCCCTTCCTAGCTGTCTTGACGACATCCACTGCTCTAAAAATTGACGGCATATCCACTTGGGTTCACTACACTCACGTATGGCCTGCAGACCTGTTCTCCCTAAGGGAAGAATTCCTTCCCCAATGGAAGACCAAGCTGGACAAAACAAATCCACTCAAACTCAAGCTACAAAGGCGATAAAATTACTGTTTATGCTGTTGTCCCTACAGCTTACTGCTGCCGCTAACCCTCATCAACCAATGAACCTGACTTGGATGATTCTAAGCGCAACTACGGGAGAAGTAATTAAGTCCACCTCGGCCATTCATCCCAAAAACACATGGTGGCCAGACTTGGAATTTGACCTCTGTCTTCTGGCCGCTGGATCTTGGGACATCGGCGAATGGGAGGTAAAGACACCCGGCAAGCCTGAATGTGGGGCTGGCACTAATAGGTGCAATACTTGGCCCCCCACTAACTCAGGACCTGGATGCAGCCACTACATTCAATGGGCAAGCTTACAGGAAACACCCTTCTATGTGTGCCCTGAAGGGAGACGGAACCGGGCAACCATCAATAACTGCGGGGTGCTGACAAGTTTTACTGTGCCACTTGGGGATGCGAGTCAACGGGGATGGTAGATTGGGAGCCCCCTATTCGTAGTGACTTGATTACCTTGAGTCACGTTCTGGGGCCCACTGGGTCAAGTGGGGGACATGGAAGGGAGTCCCTGGCCAAGATAAGAGAAGGGCTGAGTCAGAGAAAAAGAGAAAGAGAAAAGTCTCAAAATTGGTTTGAATCCTGGTTCAACTCATCCCCCTGGTTCGCAACTCTCATATCTTCCTTGGTGGGGCCCCTGATTATCTTGTTACTGCTACTCACCTTCAGGCCATGCTTACTAAACAAATTGGTGCATCAACATGGTGCAGCTCATGGTACTCAGATCCCAATATATGGCCCTGCCAATGGTCCCCTTAATGGGAGACAATACAGAGCTGACCCCAGACCCATGATTGGGTCTGTCCTGGATCCTAGAGAAGGGGGGAATGAAGAATCTAAGCTACTCCATTTTGTTAACAGAAAAACTCCATTTTGTAAGGTTCCAGGAAAAGAGCCTTTGGAAATCCCCTGACCTCACCCCATCACCCAAGAGCCAATCAGACCCCAGACCAGAATCTCCTGACTTAACGTTCAGGAACTTGTGGTCTATCTAGGTAATAGGAACCAATCAAAAGCCAACACATAACCCTTCGAAAGAAAGTGACCAATAAGACGTCCCCCTACCTAGAAATTCTTTTTTTCATGAACACTCCCTACATAAGCAATGTAATCCAAAACCTGGGACTCCTCCCTATAGCCTCTGTGTCGGTAATGGTGGAAGCCCCAGCTCGAGCTTGGTAATAAAGACTCTCTTGCTTTTGCATCGGATATCAGCTCCCTAGTGGTCATTGGGAGATTTCACGACTTGGACATAACAGAGGGAAAAAAACTAGGTGAGAAAATTAATTTTTTTAAACTATGCAGGAGACCCAGGTTCGATCCCTGGGTTGGGAAGATTCCCTGGAGAAGGAAATGGCAACCCATTCCAGTACTCTTGCCTGGATAATCCCATGGAAGGAGGAGCCTGGTAGGCTACATGGGGTCACAAAGAGTTGGACACGACTGAGCGACTTACTTCACTTCACTTCACTTCAAAGTTTAACCTCAAATTCTTGGACCACAAAAATCTTGAACATTGATTAAGTTCATTCCTCCCTACTCCAGGTCCCTAGGACTTTACACACCTACACTGAATTTTCCCAGAAAGAGAGAGGGTGGTTAGTGCCTTCCTATGTAAAATGCATTTCTGGAGCAACTTAAAGTCTGATGAGAGTGATAGAACCTTGAGAATGATTCCATTTTCACATCTTCCTAAATGTGAACACTATTGAATCATTTCATCACAACCCATCCAACCACAACCCCAACTTTCACTGGACATGCTATACTCCCACACCAAGAGTAAAAAACAGAATAGGCTTCAAAGTAGGAATCCACAGGAGACCACAGACGATTCTTAGGACCATGGGATTATAAGATTTTATGTTCTTTTATGTAACTGCATCTGTGGAATAAATTATCAATGATGTGAATTAAAGAACTCTTCCTTAAGAGTTCTAAACCCTGAAGTTTAAAACCCAGGGTTCGTATGGAGAAAATAACACGAGTAAGAAACGGTAGTCGATACTGTAATCTGCTTAGCAGCTTCTCCTCAGAACTGAGGTCCTGATTCCCCCAGGATCAAGAAGACACGGCTTCTTATAACAGACCACTGAGCCCCTCTTTGGGAATTGTCTTTAGCCAAAGGGAATCACCTCACCCAAAGTTCTGCCCTCCCCAAGATGAGCATGTATCCAGGACCCAGTGTAGGGTACAGCCTCCTTGCCTTGATTCAGG
The DNA here is from genome assembly GCF_001704415.2 of Capra hircus. Lineage (NCBI taxonomy): Eukaryota > Metazoa > Chordata > Mammalia > Artiodactyla > Bovidae > Capra > Capra hircus. The sequence goes on from NC_030810.1 coordinate 115,565,008, forward strand.
ATGGCTCTGCAGGGCAATTCCAGTGCAATTCTCTGTAAGACAGGCTGAGGCTTCATTTGCAAATTCTTGGTAGCTCAAACTCTCCATTTCCCCATTGTTTCCTCCTTCGCTCCCTTACAGATGTCGAACTGATAGGTCTCCTGCATGCAAATCTCCATCCAGACTCTGCCTCCCAGGGAACCTGACCCAAGACAGAGACAGAGACTGTGTCTCTCCCAGGCCTTGTGTCTCTGTTGCAATTACTTAATTCTGCCAGTGTTAATGCAAAAGCAGCCACCAACACTGCATGAAAATAAATGGCCAAGGCACTATTCCAATAACAATTTATTTCCCTAAAAATAGGTAATGGGCCGGATTTGGCCTTCAGGTCATAATTTGCTGATCCCTCCCTTACATTTCCCAGAAATTAATACTTATTAAATCTACATTGATAGATTTAATTGATCATTAAATCTACAATGATCAACTTAATCTTATGGTTTACTCACCTAAAAATTATTTGGCCTAGAATTTGTTTCCCGGTTTATTAATGAGGAATTTGCAAAGGATGAGTTCAAAAGCCTTGCAAAAGTTGAGCTAAGTTATATCTATTATTCCTGTTTAATTAACCAGCCCTATAAACTTATTAGAAGAAAAATAAAAACTTCCATGATCTAAATTTATATGTCATTCCTTCTCTATAGAAAGCTTATGTTCCAGAAAGACTGGATATTAGAAACTAATTCTACTTGGAACCCCTTTTTCAAAACTCAGGTCAAATGTCACTTGCAATACAAGTCTTTCACAAGTCTCAGGAATGTTGAAGCATTATTTTTTTTCCATGCTTCTATCTATCAATGTTTTGCACACTGTATGGTACTCATGAAAAAATCAGTGGCAAAAAAAAAAGTGACTGAACCTCACTCCACAGAAATAAGGTTTGCATGAGTTGTTACTCAGTATATTGCCCTGTTACAAAGACTTTGTAAGTTCTTTTTCATTCAAGAATGTTCAATGGTACTAGAACCTTACCAAGAAAGTTTTGTAATGTCCATAGACTGGTCAAGATTTAATTAAAACAATAGTCTTTTTCCAGAGAATCCCATTAGTGCAGAATAAACACCGGCTGGAAACAGGCGATCTGAGTTCCAGTCTCAGCTAGATTATTTGGCTGGATCACTCTGAGTAAGCTATGCTTTGGGCCTCAATTTCCTCATATGTGAAATAAATTAATGGGACTAGATGCACCCTAGAGTAACTTCTGTGTGCTAAACAATGCTGCCTAAAAAGGCCAGGCATTTATCTCCAACCCAGTGGTCTCTACTCATCATTGTCCTTGCCTGAAATCCCGGAAGAACAGGAACACTAGGGGTTGGACCCTTCCACCCTCCTCCAGAGTTCCAGCACCCGTTTTCATCTCAAAAATTTCACCTGGAAATTATTTCTTGCCATTTCAATATAAAGGGCACATACAGAGAAGTTTGGGGCTCCGAACATTTGTGCAAATTCTCTATGATATTAGAGACTTGTTCTAGGAAGGATGAGCCTTCCAGCAAGAGTCTTGGGTAACAAAGCGCCCCTTAATCCCTTTAGTGAATCTCCCCAGCATAGCTGTGCCACACCTGCAGGGACAGAGGTTAATTGTCACAGAATCAAAAGAAGAAATCTTGTCAATTCCTCATGAGTCATAGGGATACCTGAGAAGAGAGTTGTGGCAGACAAGCAGAGAAGCTAAAAAAAAAATGCCTAAGGAAAAGAGAAACATAGGAATATTAACTGGAGAATACAGAAGACTTAATCGAGAAATGACTTATACCCATGTGCCTTTTTTAGGGAAGGCAGATTGAAACTCCACAGAGCTTCAATTTTCCTCTAAATGCTTGTGATTTCAGACACTCCCTAGGGTCCAAGCTCCCTCTGGAGAACTCTTAGCAGGGAGGAAGTTCTGCCACACCTGCTGCAGAAAGAGATGGCTTTTGTACAGGGACAGACTAGGATATCCCAGTGACAATGGGAAGGAAAATGACGCCATTCATTTGAAAGAAGGGGCTTAGCCAGAGAGGGAGCAATCTTAGTGAGAGGTTTCTAAGCTTTACATGTTCCACAGGTTTCACCTTCCACAGCAGTTGTCAAGGCAACAGAGTGAGGTCACAACCAAAGAACAAATAGCGTCAGCCTCATTGAGTGTCACCGCCTTTACCTGCCAACTACAGGTACAAATAGTACCCTCTCTTGTCTGGCAACAGCATCCTAGACCTACTCCCAGATTCACAGACCATAGAATGCAGAGAAAGAAAGACAGACATTCTATTGTTTTCCACATGTGCAGCTTCTTCATAATCCTATAAAGAAGCTGCAACTGTCTAAGGATCTCTCAAGTATAGCAACCTTTAAAAATATGTTATTTTTAACCATTCAGGCAATTTAGAGTTTCACACCATGGGAAGAAAGTCTTCTGTTTTGAAAAATAACCAGCGAAGGAATCTCAGAAAATAGAGCCAGCTTTTTTTTTCCCCAAAAAAAACTAGGCGTTAGACTCTAAATTCTTTCCTTATTCATAATTTCAGAGGACAAAGTGAACAGTCAAATTAAAATGGGCCCAATCGCTCCAGGACATAAAGAACACAGACAACCTCAAGGACATCAGACTGTGCACAAGAAAGAAGTAAATATTCAAATTGTGGTGAGTCCCGTGCAGCTAACCGTCAAGTGAAGCGACTGCCTTCCTCTCAGCTCCATCCCAGCCCAGTTATAAGATGCACCCCATCTGTGATCTTTCTAAGTGGGAAAAAAGCTAGGAAAACTTTATAATGAATTATATACTGAAATTAACTGATTCGCTCTAAATTTACCCATTTGCCCTAGAAATAAACTGGAAAAGCCATAAAAATGTATAAGTATGTATTCATCCTGGTTCCAGTGATGAAGGCCACATGGTGGCTTACCCAGATATGCCAAGACTGGCTGCCTCTGTCTGCTAATGCGTTATCCTCACACTGTGTGCATCATTTTTTAAAAACACCAGTGACACACTGTCCAAAATTGAGTTATTTTTATACCTGTCTTATTTCTTCATTAGATGGGATGGACCTGGATATTATCATACTAAGTGAAGCAAGTCAGACAGAGAAGAACAAATATCACATAATAGCTCTTATACACAAAATCTAAAAACAAAATGACACAAATGAATTTACTTATAAAACAGAAATAGGCTCACAGATTTAGAGAATGAACTTGTGGTTACCAGGAGAGAAGGAAGATAGGAAAGATAGATTGGGAATTTGGGATTAACCTGTATGCACTGCTATATTTAAAAATTGATAACCATCAAGGACCTACTGTATAGCATAGGGAACTCTCAATATTCTGTAATAACCTAAATGGGAAAAAATGGAAAAGAATATATACATTCATATGTATAACTGGATCAGTTCACTGTACACCCAAAACTAACACAAAACTGTTAATCAACTACACTCCAATATAAATAAATAAAGATTAAAAAAAAAAAAAAGATTTGAACTGCAGTGGCACCAGGGCCAGGTCATATACGAATACTTAAAAGAAAAGTTCCAGATGACACAGCTCATTAGAACAGATCAGAGGGAGAGATATTTTGAAATCTCTTTGATTTATGACCTACTGTAAGATATGGAGACATTATTTATTATCAATATGTATGCCTGCTAGCATCTCGCTAGAGTCACTGGTTGGTCAGCCCAATCCAATGGACATAAACTCTCTGTGTTCTTTCTATTGGCGTGTGTGTTAGCTGCTCAGTCATGTCCAACTTTTTGTGACCCCATAGACTGTAGCCTGCCAGGCTCCTTTGTCCATGGGATCTTCCAGGCAAGGATAGTGGAGTGGGGATCTTTCTTTCTCCAGGGGATCTTCCTGACCCAGGGATCAAACCCGGGTCTCCTGCATTGCAGGTGGATGCCTTACCATCTGATCTACTAGGGAAGTCCATCTTGGTGGGCTGGTACAGGTTCTATTGGTACAGGCAATCAATCTAAATGTGGTAACTAACATCCCTGAAAAAGGAATGATTCTCCAATGCTTGGGGACCTGACCTAGAGATAGGAGTTTTCAGGGAGAAGGCAAGTCGGTAGGAAGAAGATAGACTATAACAAGCTTCCCTCCACAATTTTCATTTCAATTCCTTACAACAGCATCCTTCTATATTCACCTTCCTTAAGGAATCATGCAGAATTATTTTCAGGCCATCTGGATGCTCACTATAAAACTTCCTCAACTTATTTCTTCTAATGTTGATACAAATGGAATGCCAATAAAGATAAAAACTAATCTAGATTGCCATATAATCAATCAAACTTTATATACCTTGAAAGTGAAAGTGAAGTCACTCAGTCATGTCCAACTCTTTGCTATCCCACGGACTGTAGCCTACCACGCTCCTCCGTCCATGGGATTTTCCAGGCAAGAGTACTGGAAGATCCTTCACCAGAGGATCTTCCCAACCCAGGGATCGAACCTGGGTCTCCTGCATTGTAAGCAGATGCTTTACCCTCTGAGCCACCAGGGAAGTCCTTTACCTTATATTATACAAAAAGATATGGGAAATATAAATGAGGAAGTATAAGACATTAAATATTTTGTGCATATAAAGTATAAAAATTTTATGTGAATAAAATATAAAATAGGAGTGCTCTTGTTTTAAGAAGTTTCTTCTTTTGGTAGGGGCAGGGGAAAGATCCTCTTTCCCTAGAAATTTATAGATCAATCATATGTGTCTTCTTCCACTCAAATTTAGGAATTTGAAGAGAAAAAACGAATTGGTAGAAAAGATAGACTCTAACAAGCTTCCCTCCATAATTCTCATTTGCAGTCTCTACAGCAGCATCCTTCTATATTCACCTTTGTTAAAGAACCACACAGAATTCCATGTGCCTTCTCAGTTCCAGTATTTTGAACATGGCTCCCAATGCCTGCATCATTATCACTACATATACATCTCAGCTTCCCACTCAAACGGGCTTCCATGATAGCACATTTGGTAAAGAATCAACTTGCAATGCAGGAGACCTGAGTTCGATCCCTAGGTTAGGAAGATCCCCTGGAAAAGGAAAAGGCTACCCACTCCAGTGTTCTGGCCTGGAGAATTACATGGGGTCACAAAGACTAGGACACGACTAAGTGACTATCACTTCACTTCACTTCCCCTTCAAAATCACTCATACCAAGCATCACTTGACATTACAAAGCTCTATCTTGCTGGTAAATCTCAGTTTAAATATTCGTTTTTCCAGGAGCCTTTCCTCAAGACCCTAGACTAGATGAAATCCCCCTAAAATGTGTTATGATAGCACCCTATATTCCCTCTAGCATAATACTCATCACAGTTCAGTTCATTCACTGTCATGTCCAACTCTTTGTGACCCCATGGACTGCAGCACACCAGGCTTCCCTGACCACCACCAATCCCAGGAGCTTGCTCAAACTCATGTCATTGAGTTTGGTGATGCCATCCAAACATCTCATCCTCTGTCATCCCCTTCTTCTCCTGCCTTCAATCTTGCCCAGTTTCAGGGTCTTTTTCAGTGAGTCAGTTCTTCGAATCAGGTGGCCAAAGTATTGGACTTTCAGTTTCAGCATATTCGTTCATTCATTCATTCATCCCAATGAATATTCAGGACTGATTTCGTTTAGGATTGACTGATTTGATCTCCTTGCAATCAAAGGGACTCTCAAGAGTCTTTTCCAGCACCAAGTTCAAAAGCACCAATTCTTCAGCCCTCACCTTTCTCTATGGTCCAATTCATACATCCAAACATGAATACTGGAAAAACCATAGCTTTCACTACAAGGACCTTTGTTTGCAAAGTAATGTCTTTGCTTTTGAATATGCTGTCTAGCTTGGTCATAGCCTTTCTTCCAAGGCACAAGCGTCTTTTAATTTCCTGGCTGCAGTCACCATCTGCAGTGATATTGGAGTGCGAAAAAATAAAGTCTTCACTATTTCCATTGTTTTCCCATCTATTTGTCATGAAATGGTGGGACCAGATGCCATGATCTTAATTTTCTTAATGTTGAGTTTTAAGTCATCTTTTTCACTGTCCTCTTTCACTTTCATCAAGAGGCTCTCTAGTTCTTCACTTTCTGCTAAAGGGTGGTGTCCTCTGCATGTCTGAAGTTATTGATATTTTTCCCAACAATCTCGATTCCAACTTGTGCATCATCCAGCCCAGCATTTCACATGATGTACTCTGCATGTAAGTTAAATAAGCAGGGTGACAATATACAGCCTTGAAGTACTCCTTTCCCAATTTGGAACCAGTCTGTTGTTCCATGTCCAATTCTAACTGGTGCTTCTTGACCTGTACACAGATTTCTCAGGAGGCAGGTAATGTGGTCTGGTATTCTCATTTCTTTAAAAATGTCCTACAGTTTGTGGCAATCCACACAGTCAAAGGCTTTGGCATAGTCAATAAAGAACAATTAGATGTTTTTCTAGAACTTTCTTGCTTTTTCAATGATCCAACAGATGCTGGCAATTTGATCTCTGGTTCCTCTGCTTTTTCTAAATCCAGTTTGAACATCTGGAATTTCACAGTTCATGTACTGTTGAAGCCTGGCTTGGAGAATTTTGAGTGTTACTTTGCTAGCTCAGAACTTGTGGGATGAGTGCAATTGTATGGTAGTTTGAGTATTCTTTGGCATTGCCTTTCTTTGGGACTGGAATGAAAACTGACATTTTCCAATCCTGTGGCCACTGCTGAGTTTTCCAAATTTGCTGGCACACTGAGTGCAGCACTTTCACAGCATCATCTTTTAGGATTTGAAAGAGCTCAACTGGAATTCCATCACCTCAACTAGCTTTGTTTTTACTGATGCTTCCTAAGGCCCACTTGACTTCACATTCCAGGAAGTCTGGCTCTAGGTGAATGATCACACCACTGTGGTTACTGGGTCATTAAGTTCTTTTTTGTATAGCTCTTCTGTGTATTCTTGCCACCTTTCTTAATATTTTCTGCTTCTGTTAGGTCCATACCATTTCTGTCCTTTATAGAGCCCATCTTTGCATGAAATGTTCCCTTGCTATCTCTAATTTTCTTGAAGCGATCTCTAGTCTTTTCCATTCTATTATTTCCCTCTATTTCTTTGCATTGATCACTAAGGAAGGCTTTCTTATCTCTCCTTGTGATTCTTTGGAGCTCTGCGTTCAAATGGGTATATCTTTCCTTTTCTCCTTTGCCTTTAGCTTCTCTTCTTTACTTGGCTATTTGTAAGGCCTCCTCAGACAACCATTTTGCCTTTTTGCATTTCTTTTTCTTGGGGATGGTCTTGATCACTGCTTCCTGTACAATGTTACAAACTTCCATCCATAGTTCTTCAGGCACTCTGTCTATCAGATCTAACCCCTTGAATCTATTTGTCACTTTCACTGTATAATCATAAGGGATTTGATTTAGGTCATACCTGAATGGTCTAGTGGTTTTCCCTACTTTCTTCAATTTAAGTCTGAATTTTGCAATAAGGAGTTCATGATCTGAGCCACAGTCAGGTCCTAGTCTTGTTTTTGCTGACTATATAGAGCTTCTCCATCTTTGGCTGCAAAGAATATAATCAGTCTGATTTCAGTATTGACCATCTGGTAATGTCCATGTGTAGAGTCTTCTCTTGTGTTGTTAAAAGAGTGTGTTTGCTATAACCAGTGCATTCTGTTGGCAAAACTCTGTTAGCCTTTGCCCTGCTTCATTTTGTACTCCAACGACAAATTTTCCTGTTATTCCAGGTATTTGTTGACTTTCTACTTTTGCATTCCAGCTTCCCTGGTGGCTCAGAGGTTAAAGCATCTGCCTGGAATGAGGGAGAACCAGGTTCGATCCCTGGGTTTGGAACATCCCCTGGAGAAGGAAATGGCAACCCACTCCAGTACTCTTGCCTGGAAAATCCCATAGAAGGAGGAGCCTGGTAGGCTACAGTCCATGGGGTCGCAAAGAGTCGGACATGACTGAGCGACTTCACTTTCACTTCACTTTCATAATGAAAAGGACATCTCTTTTGGTTATCAAATAAAGTGGTGGAGTAGAAGGACGTGCGCTCAACTTCTCCTGTGAGAACTCCAAAATTACGACTCACTGCTGAGCAATCATTGAAAGGAGACTATTGGATCCCACCAAAAAGAGATACCCCACATCTAATGGCAAAGGAGAAGCCCCAGCAAGATGGTAGGAGAAGCAAAATCACATTTAGAATCAAGCCCCATACCCACCAGAGATGCTTGGAGGGCTCAAACAAAACCTGTGCACAACAGGAGACCCCACAGAGACTAAGCCAGACCTGCCTTTGAGTGTTTGAGTGTCTCCTGCAGAGGTACAGGTCAGCAGTGGCCTGCCACAGGGGCAGAGGCTCTGGGTGCAGCAGACCTGGGAGTGGCATAAGCTCTCTTGGAGGAGGTCACCATTAACCCTTCCATAAGGCTGCCAGAACTTACACAGGACTGGGGAAACAGACTCTTGGAGGGCACAAACTAAACCTTGTGCACACCAGGACCCAGGAGAAAGGTGCAGTGACCCCACAAGAGACTGACAGGGACTTGCCTGTGAGTGCCCAGGAGTCTCCAGCAGAGATGGAGCTGGTGGCAGGGGCCTGCTGCAGGGTCAGGAGCACTGAGTGCAGCAGTGAGCGCATGACACCTGTTGAAGGAGGTGGCTATTAACTTCATCACCTCCACCATAGTTTGGTTTCAGGTCAAACAACAGGGAGGGAACATGGCCCCACCCATTAACAGAAAATTGGGTTAGACATTTATTGATCGTGGCCCCGCCCATCAGAACCACACCCAGTTTCCCCCTCAGTCAGTGTCTCCCATCAGGAAGCTTCCATAAGCCTCTTATCCTTATCCCTCAGAGGGCAGACAGAAAGAAAACAACAATCACAGAAAACTAATCAAACTGATCATCGAATTCAACTAGAATTACTTGCTTGATAGTCTATTGTGTCAGCTAGACTGTAAGTCCTCTAAGAAAGGGGACCATGTCTGTCTCAGTCACACCAATCCAATAAACATACCATCTGTGTTCTCTGGCACAGCTTATAAATCCAGACATAACAACAGTCATTTATCTGTCTGAGAACATTCCTAGTTATCTGTTAGGTAAGAAGTTAGGTTTGAGCTAAAAGGGGTGACCTAGCCAAAAATGATTCAAACTTATCTCTAAACCCCACCCCAAAATGCCTCTATGCTGCCCAGGAGAGCTCACAGATACACTGCAAAATAACCACAGAGCCTTTTTCAACTCCAGCGCATGTACCCTTGAGGCACAGCTGTGTCCTCAAGTGACCTTAGGCAGTGGGAGCCTATTAAGGGTTCATAAATATTCTATACATACATACATCTGATTATAACAGATTGAATTATGAGAAAGACATGCGCAGTAGAGCTTGTTGTTATGTAACTTGCAACTGTCGATCAAAACTGTCAGTCCACGCCTGTCTAGATGAATATGTAAAAGTTCTGTCTTGAAAAAACCCCCTACCTCATTATATCAGTGCCAGTGCCTCTCTTGGCTTGGCCCACCTCTCCCTTGAGGTGTTCTTTCTGTTCTTTCTTCAGTAAACTTGTTTTTGCCACAGGTAAGACCTCAGATTTTTCTTTGTGTCCTTACCAAGAACCGAGGCCCACAAGGAAGGGTCTTCTTTGACTCTCCTTATACGGTAACATTATCCTCAGAGGCTAACTCAGAGTTCTGATTTTGGGGGAAGAAGATAGGTTGCTTAAAGGAGGATTTTGTGCATTACAGTGACCTGCAGAGTTCCAAGCAAGTAGGAAGTGTTTGGTACATATTTTCTACAGAATAAATATCAATGTAGTTAAGAATAAATCAAAGAATGAAATTATTACAAAATGTTCAGTGCTTATCAGACAAGTGACTATAAATGAAATAACAGTGAATGAAAAGTGATGAGTCAGTCTAATGTTGTTCTTGATTTAGCTTAGTTCAGTGTTTGGAAACAAGAGTCGACTACTTTTTGTGACTTGAACATCCTTCCCTCAAAAAAGTCCACCTTTTTTTTTTTTTTTTTTTTTTTTTTTGCTTAAGAAGTATTTCTTCTTTCAAACTTGAAACTTCTATTTTATATTGGGGTATAGCTGATTAACAATGTTGTGACAGTTTCACATGAATAGTGAAGGGACTCAGCCATACATATACACATATCCATTCTCTCCTAAACCACTCTCCCATCCAGGCTGGCACATCACATTGAGTAGAGTTCCATGTGTCATACAGTAGGTCCTTGTTGGTTTTCCATTTCAAATAGAGCAGTGTGTACGTGTCCTTCCCAAACTCCCTAACTATCCCATTTCCCTGGCATCATGTTTATTCTCTAAGTCTGTGAGTCTGTTTCTGTTTTGCAAGCAAGTTCATTTGTATCATTTCTTTTTAGATTCTACATATAAAGGATGTCATGTGATATTTCTCCTCTGTCTAACTTACTTCACTTAGTATGACACTCTCTAAGTCTATCCATGTTGCTGCAAATGGCATTATGGCTGAGTAATATCCCATTGTATATATGTACCACATCTTCATATGAACATTTAGGTTGCTTCCATGTCTAGACTGTTGTATACAATGGTCCAATGAACACTGGGGTGCATGCATCCTTTCAGATCATGTTTTTCTCTGGACATATGCCCAGGAGTGGGCTTTCAGGGTCATATGTTAGCTCTGCTTTTAGTTTTTTAAGGAATCTCTATACTGTTTTGCATATGGCAGCACTAATTTACATTCCCAGCAACAGTGCAGGAGGGTTCCCTTCTCTCCACACCCTCTCCATCATTTGCTGTTTGTGGATTTTTTGATGATAGCCATTCTGACTGATCCACCCATTAAAAAAAAAACTCTTCCTGTTGCTTGTAATGGAGACTAATCCATTCCTATCTCGACATCACCAGATAGTTCAGTTCAGTTCAGTGGCTCAGTCATGTCCGACTCTGTGTGACCCCATGAATTGCAGCACGCCAGGCCTCCCTGTCCATCACCATCTCCCAGAGTTCACTCCGACTCACGTTCATTGAGTCCGTGATGCCATCCAGCCATCTCATCCTCTGTTGTCCCCTTCTGCTGCCCCCAATCCTTCCCAGCAGCAGATTCTTTTCCAGTGAGTCAGCCTTCGCATGAGGTGGCCAAAGTACTGGAGCTACAGCTTTAGCATCATTCCTTCCAAAGAAATCCCAGGGTTGATCTCCTTCAGAATGGACTGGTTGGATCTCCTTGCAGTCCAAGGGATTCTCAAGAGTCTTCTCCAACACCACAGTTCAAAAGCATCAATTCTTCGGCACTCAGCTTTCTTTACAGTCCAACTCTCACGTCCATACATGACCACTGGAAAAACCATAGCCTTGACTAGATGGACCTTAGTCAGCAAAGTAATGTCTCTGCTTTTGAATATACTATCTAGGTTGGTCATAACTCTTCTTCCAAGGAGAAAGTGTCTTTTAATTTCATGGCTGCAGTCACCATCTGCAGTGATTTTGGAGTCCCCCAAAATAAAGTCTGACACTGTTTCCACTGTTTCCCCATCTATTTCCCATGAAGTGATGGGGCCAGATGCCATGATCTTCGTTTTCTGAATGTTGAGCTTTAAGCCAACTTTTTCGCTTTCCTTTTTCACTTTCATCAAGAGGCTTTTTAGTTCCTCTTCACTTTCTGCCATAAGGGTGGTGTCATCTGCATATCTGAGGTTAGTGATATTTCTCCCAGCAATCTTGATTCCAGCTTGTGTTTCTTCCAGTCCAGCATTTCTCATGATGTACTCTGCATATAAGTTAAATAAGCAGGGTGACAATATACAGCCTTGATGTTCTCCTTTTCCTATTTGGAACCAGTCTGTTGTTCCATGTCCAATTCTAACGGTTGCTTCCTGACCTGCATACAGATTTCTCAAGAGGCAGGTTAGGTGGTCTGGTATTCCCATCTCTTTCAGAATTTTCCACAGTTTATTGTGATGCACACAGTCAAAGGCTTTGGCATAGTCAATAAAGCAGAAATAGATGTTTTTCTGGAACTCTCTTGCTTTTTCCATGATCCAGCGGATGTTGGCAATTTGATCTCTCATTCCTCTGCCTTTTCTAAAACCAGCTTGAACATCAGGGAGTTCATGGCTCACGTATTGCTGAAGCCTGGCTTGGAGAATTTTGAGCACTACTTTACTAGCGTGTGAGATGAGTGCAATTGTGCGGTAGTTTGAGCATTCTTTGGCATTGCCCTTCTTTGGAATTGGAATAAAAGCTGACCTTTTCCAGTCCTGTGGCCACTGCTGAGTTTTCCAAATTTGCTGGCATATTGAGTGCAGCACTTTCACAGCATCATCTTTCAGGGTTTGAAACAGCTCAACTGGAATTCCATCACCTCCACTAGTGGACCACCTCAAAGTCCCCATTGCCTCTCTCTGGAATGTGCAATGCAAGGCAGAAGATAAAAACCAATTTAATGATGTGTCTTCATTTGATCAATAACCCAAGCTCCATAGGTTTCTCTCTAGAAAACAGGCTAAAATGAAAAGAAGAAGTGAAAGACAAAACCTGATTACAACTGTAAATTAATAGAAGTTGGATGTTCTTCACTTGGAAAACTTTGTGGTTGAAGTTATAAGGAGGAGACAATGGTCATCGTCCAGCGAATCACAGGTTCCCCTGCAACTGCTGTTTAAATGCTTTTGTCTGTGGTACAGGAGCCCCTATTCCAGCTTCTCATCCTATTCACCTAAATTGGCCCTGACCACTGATGTGATAACTACTGATTGGTATTCAGAGTTCCCAATTTCAATACATTATTCATTTCACAATAATTTGTTGAGTTTCTATTATGTACTGGATACATGGGGTTCCGAGGTAAACAGAATAAACCATGGCTGTTGTCTTCATGAAATTTATAATTTAGTGAATGGGAAGGATTAGATCATAAAATAATATTGCAGATCATAAATGCAGAATTACAGATGGTGATGCATATCAGGAAGAAAAGGTATAATGTGTTATGGGAGATTTTAATGAGGAAATGTTTTAAATTAAGGGATGATAGAAAGCTTCTCTAAGGAACCAGGAGCCTAGGGAGTGGATGGATTCAGCCAGGAAAAGACAGGGGACATCATGCTCCAAGCTGAGGGAAAAGCTTATAGGAAAGCTCTGAAGTGGGAGAGAATTTAGCCCATTTGAAGACATGGTAGAAAAACCAATGCAGACAAAACATTTTGGGAGAAGGTGCAAGAAAAGCTTGAGGGGTAAGCAGAGGCCTGATCTCATAAGGCTTTTCCAGTGTGCCATGTAAGTTGTTCAGTTGTGTCTGATTCTTTGCAGCCCTATGGGCTGTAGCCCACCAAGCTCCTCTGTCCATGGGATTCTCCAGGCAAGAATACTAGAGTGGGTAGCCATTCCCTTCTCCTGGGGATCTTCCTGACCCAGGGATTGAATTCAGGTCTCCTGCATTGCAGGCAGATTCTTTACCGACTGAGCCACCAGAGAAATCCACATAAGGCTTTGTAGGCAAACGTAAAGATGTGGGTTTTCTTCATGAGAATATTTTGGCAGTGGATTGAAGTGATCTTAAGACTACTGCAGCTCTGGAGAACAGACTGGAGGAAGTGGGGCAGAGAGGATGCAAGGAGCTCAGGCTGGATGCCCAGAAAGAAAAAGAAGTGGACAAATTTGAAGCTCAAATTGGCAAAACCTCTTATTCCACTGAACTCCCATGAGTTGCTGGGTCTGCTTAAGCTACACGTGCTCATGTTCAGGCTGACTCTGCCTCAGTGAGAATCAGCTGAGAAGACTGTCAACTCAGCAGACCAAAGCTGTGTCTGCCGCAGTCTGGTTATTTTGGTCACACAGACATGGCCTTAATAACAGTCTCATCCTATCTATAGACTCAGTGTCAAATCTGGTTTCCGTTGAGCTAGATTTTTTCATCCTACTCAGCTTTGTGAGGTAAATTTCTCTCTTCAGGAACAACACAGAGAGAGAACCTGTGGACATAGAGCTATCAATTGGAGGTGGAGGGACCTGATACAAGATATCATTTTTTAGAACAATAATTTTATGCTTCAGATTCTAATTAATTTGTGGATCTCTCTTCCCCACCAAGGGAGTTGGCTGAGATGTTGAAGTTAGCAATTCGCCTGCCTCATACAGGCCCATGTCCATTTCAGAATGTTTTCTGTGGATTTTTCCCACATCATCTATTAATTACCTAATTACATCGTCTAATTATGTGATTCTTCATGTATTTACACTGATTACGTAATTGGGTGCAATTACACTAATTAGGTTAATGATACAGGATAACAGACTACAAATTGCTTTAAAGGGACACTGAGAAGGCTGGTAGGCCAAAAACCTTTGGTGGTAGGTCAGAATCTGTCTACTAGTAGCTCAGAGCTTTCCTGGGCTTCATCTTCATCCTGACCTTCAGATCTGATCTAGGGAGCGATGTGGAAAATTAGCAATTATTTCCCAAGATCAGGAGACCTGTGTGTGTGTGTGCTTAGTACTTCAGGCAAGTCTGATTCTTTGCAATTCCATGGACTGTACCCACCAGGCTCCTCTGTCCAAAGAATTTCCCAGGAAAGAATACTGGAGCAGGTAGCCATTTCTTTCTCCAGGGCATCTTTCTGACCCAGGGATCGAACTCATGTCTCTTGCATCTTCTGCACTGGCAGATGGATTCTTTACTACTGCACTACCTGGGAAGCCCAGGAGAGAAAGCTAAGAAGTAGGCAAAGTTTTCCAGACCCATCCTTGTGGTAGACAGAACAATACACCTCCTCACAAAGATGTTTATCCCCTAATACCCAGAACCAGTGAATATATTTCTTTCCATGAACACTGCAGACGTGATTGAGCATAATGACCTTTAAATGGGAAGATTATCCTGAATTATCCTGGTGGGCCCAGCCTAATCATATGCATCTATAGAAATGAAGAGATTTTTCCAGCTGGATCAGAGAGATGCAACAATGGAATGCAAAAAACATCAGTTGGAAAACAGCAACATAAGGACAGCAAGGAGATCCAACCAGTACATCCTAAAGGAAATCAGTCCTGAATGTTCATTGGAAGGACTGAGATTTAAGCTGAAGCTCCAATGCTTTGGCCACCTGATGCGAAGAACTGACTCATTGGAAAAGACCCTGACGCTGGGAATGCTTGAGGGCAGGAGGAGAAGCAGGTGACAGAGGATGAAATCGTTGGATGGCATCATCGATTCAATGGACATGAATTTGAGCAAACTCAGGGAGATAGTGAAGGACAGCCTGTTGTGCTGCAGTCCATGGGGTCACTAAGAGTCAGACATGACTGAGAGACTGAACAACACAAGGCAAGCTCGTAAAGCAGGAGTAATAGCATCTAACTCACAGTGTTGTTACAAATATATAATGGAATTATGAACGTTGAGTGCCGAAAACAATGTCTGAGTCAGACAATGTTTATTGGATTTTCTTCTTTTCTCTGAAAAGAAACTGAGCCATCAGTGACCAACTTGGGGAAGTAATAAAATAACAGGAGAACTTCCCTACACCAAAAAAATCACAATATCCTGAGACAAAATAATATGCGAGTTGATTTATCTCATATTACCTTGAAACTACTAGAAGGTCTAAAAGATGTTAGGTCATCACTCAAAGGAATCTGGGCAGGGGAAAACACTCAGAAATATTTACTAACCTAGACAGCTGCTTACTATACATGAAAGGGATATGAGCAGCGACAACTAGGTGGTGGTGTCGTCTCCTTCCATTACTGCCCGATGCTCACAGGTCTTAGAGAAACGAGAGAAAAAGACAGTTCAGCACCTGCATTTATGTCTCTGACTCCTGGCTTTTTTTTAAATAGATGACCCTAAGTGGTCCCTGAGAATATGTATGCTGGCAGAGAGAAAGGTGAAAATTATACAGAAAGATAATAATAATAGAAGTTGCCAAGACTTACACAACATTTATTCTCTTGAGAGCAAAGCACTAATCTAGGCATTTTCTGTATATTAAAAAAATCACTTATCTCCCAATAACCCTTTTTGGAACATGAGTACACTATTCTTATCTGCATTTGCAGTTGAGGAAATTGAAGTACAAAGAAAGCAATTCTCTCAAGGTTACCAGCTATTAGGTGGCAGACCTGGGATTTGCACTTAGTTGGCTGGCACTAGACACAATGCTGTTAACAGGGTGCCATAACCTAATACTAGAGATTGGGGCCCAGCATCACCAGAAGGAGCATCTCTTGGTGAGTTTTGGCTGAACTTTTCCGGTTCACATCAGAGCAATTAGAGTTTTCTTCATACTAAGGTAGTCAACGTCTCAGTGCAATTGGATTGATCATATTCAGTTCATTTCAGTTCAGTTCAGTCGCTCAGTCATGTCCGACTCTTTGCGACCCCATGAATCGCAGCACACCAGGCCTCCCTGTCCATCACCAACTCCCGGAGTTCACTCCGACTCACGTCCATTGAGTCAGTGATGCCATCCAGCCATCTCATCCTCTGTTGTCCCCTTCTCCTCCTGCTCCCAATCCCTCCCAGCATCAGAGTCTTTTCCAATGAGTCAACTCTTCGCATGAAGTGGCCAAAGTACTGGAGCTACAGCTTTAGCATCATTCCTTCCAAAGAAATCCCAGGGCTAATCTCCTTCAGAATGGACTGGTTGGATCTCCTTGCAGTCCAAGGGACTCTCAAGAGTCTTCTCCAACACCACAGTTGAAAAGCATCAATTCTTTGGCACTCAGCTTTCTTCACAGTCCAACTCTCACATCCATACATGACCACAGGAAAAACCATAGCCTTGACTAGATGGACCTTAGTTGGCAAAGTAATTGATCTTATTAGCTTTCTTTAAATTTGGTCCAAATTAGAGTAAGAGCAGCATCATAAGAGTCAGACTGATTTTGTTTAGAATTCCAGTCAGTTATGCCCTAACTGTACAGTCTTGGAGAGGTTACTTAACCGGAGTCCTTATTGATGGATAACGATGTCTTAAAGGGCTTCCCTAAGTGGCTCAGACAGTAAAGAATCTGCCTGCCGTGAGAAGAGGGATTCAGATTCTCATATATCCTTGTAAACATTTTATTTAAGTCATTAAGTCCATGGCAAGGGGTTTCATGGTATAACTTGAGGGATGACAAGCAATCTTCTGTCTCCTACAAAATGTTAACTTGTGTTATTATTAACTTGTGCTAATGTCTTATAGCTTCCCTTGTAGCTCAGTCAGTAAAGAATCTGCCTGCAGTGCAGTAGACCCCAGTTCGATCCCTGGGTTGGGAAGATCCCTGGAGAAGGAAATGGCAACCCACTCCAGTATCCTTGCCTGGAAAATCTGATGCACAGAGGAGCCTGGTGGACTGCAGTCCATGGGGTCGCAAAGAGTCAGGCATGACTGAGTGACTAACATTAATGTCTTATCTGAAGTTCATATCTGGGTCAGGATATTAATCCACATTAAAATGGATGGACTTCCAGAGTAGCTGTACACCCATAAACTTAGTTTTTGACACCAAAGTGTGAATTAGCAAATAAACATCGTTTTTGATGTATCAGTACTTCAAGCAGAAAATGACAAAAATACTAACGTCTATCTATCTTGAAGGGTTATTCTAAGGAACTTATGAAACAATGCATGTGAAAACAATTAAGTGAAAAGTGCTCCTTAGTTTCAATTCCAACAACTCTTATGTGGCACCTCCTGTATGCCAAGAATGTGGAAACAATTGTTACTGAACCAAATAGGTATTCTTTGAGGTCTTTTTTAGGGAATTCATCTAAGAAAAATGGAGATTAAAATCTTAAAATACAGAATGAGAAAGAACCCATGTGCATATCTCCATCATGCGATATAAACTAATGTTTTATAATTATCAAGTTTAATTTCATTTCCATCTGACCCACTGAGCCATTTGCTTCTAGGGGCCTTTGTCCTACTTATCTTCCCAGTATATAACAAATTGCTTGACCCACAATAGGTGCTTAATAAGTAATCAATAGTAAATCAGTGAGTAAATGATTGAACAAAAGAGAAATTCTCACTAGAAAACTAACTGTAATCTTTTTACTCCTCCCAGTTCTCAGACACCAGCACCCTGTGCACCTCTACCCTGGACTCTAAAATTCTCTTCTGGTTTCCAAGGTGACTCTGCAACCCTCACCCACACCTGGCTCTGTTACCACATCTGTCTCAGCCAGAAGACACACTTGTTTCTCCTGTCTGGCAGACTGGCCCTTTGGGCAGCATTCCTGCACTTATTCCTGGTGTCAGAGCTCAGACACTGGTGAAATCACTTATCTGCTTCTTCATTAGCTATGGCTGCTACCTGGATGCTGCACATAACATTACCCCACAGTTATTGATCTTGCATTTCAGGACCAGGCAGAATGATTTCACTTTCAACTGACTAATTGTGTAGGGAAAGGGCTTTAAAACAAGAAAGGAAAAATTCATTAAATTCTCTAAGACAAAACTGAGGTCACCCTGCTAAGTACAACACCCATACAGATGTGCTATTAAAACAGATGTTCATGCAGACAAGCCTAAACTGTTAACAAGATTGCCATTTCCCTGAGGATGTCTTGTTTTCAAATGACTTCCTAGGTTGTTGGGGGGCTTTGGGGAGGGTAAGGGGACGAGATCCTGGATACATACGAGGCAAACAATTCTATTAGTTTCTCCGACTCCTGTGGTTGTCATCACATAGCTGTTGTCCCAAACAGGAAAATTTAAAGACTATCCAGTTACATTCTATGGGACTTAGACAACTTTAAGGGTAAAAGATTACCTAGGCCAGTTTTTCAGACTATATTCCTTTGAGTTTTAGAGTCCTAAGAAGCTGCTTTAGGGGTTTTTGGGGTGAGGAGATGAGGGGGATCAATGGCAGCAGAGCTTGTGGGCTATTGGTTTTTATTATCTTTCACCCACTGCTTCCACCATGATTTATTTGTTGTATATGAATCATAAGATTATGTTTTTAAAAAACATAATTTCCCTGTTTAAAAATATTTTAAGCTATAGCTTCATGGCAAATAAATGGGGAAAAAGTGGAAACAGTGACAAATTTTATTTTCTTGGGCTCCAGAATCACTGCCAACAGTGACTGCAGCCATAAAACTAGAAGATGATTCCTCCTTGGAAGAAAAGCTATGACAAATCTAAACAGTGTATTAAAAAGCAGAGACATCACTGACAAAAAACATCCATATAGTCAAGGCTATGGTATTTCCAGTAGTCATGTATGGACGTGAGAGTTGGACCATAAAGAAGGCTGAGTGCCAAAGAATTGATGCCTTTGGAATCCAGATTGGAGAAGAAGTAAAACCCTCACTGTTGCAAATGACATGATCCTCTATATAGAAAACCCTAAAGACACCACCAGAAAATTACTAGAGTTAATCAATGAACATAGTAAAGTTGCAGGATATAAAATTAACACAGAGAAATCCCTTGCATTCCTATACACTAACAATGAGAAAACAGAAAGAGAAATTAAGGAAACAATCCCATTCACCATTGTGATGAAAAGAATAAAATACATAGGAATAAATTTACCTCAGGAAACAAAAGACGTATATATAGAAAACTATAAAACACTGATGAAAGAAATCAAAGATGACACAGCTAGATGGAGAAATATACCATGTTCATGGATCAGAAGAATCAATATAGTGAAAATGAGTATAATACTCAAAGCAATCTATAGATTCAATGGAATCCTTATCAAGTTACCAATGGTATTTTTCACAGAACTAGAACAAAAAATTTCACAATTTGTATGGAAATACAAAAAAAAAAAAAAAAAAAACCTTGAATAGCCAATGCAATCTTGAGAAAGAAGAATGAACTCTAGGAATCAACCTGCCTGACTTCAGAATATACTACAAAGCTACAGTCATCAAGACTGTATGGCACTGGCACAAAGATAGAACTTTAGATCAGTGGAACAAAATAGAAAGCCCAGAGATAAATTCATGCACCTATGGGCACCTTATCTTTGACAAAGGAGGCAAGAATATGCAATGGAAAAAAGACAATCTCTTTAACAAGTGGTACTGGGAACACTGGTCAACCACGGGTAAAAGAATGAAACTAGAACACTTTCAAACACCATACACAAAAATAAACTCAAAATTAATTAAAGATCTAAAAGTAAGACCAGAAACTATGAAACTCCTAGAGGAAAACATAGGCAAAACACTCTCTGACATAAATCACAGCAGGATCCTCTATGACCCACCTCCCAGAGTAATGGAAATAAAAGCAAAAATAAACAAATGGGACCTAATTAAGCTTAAAAGCCTCTGTACAACAAAGGAAACTATAAGCAATGTGAAAAGACAGCCTTCAGAATGGGAGAAAATAATAGAAAACGAAGCAACTGACAAAGAATTAATCTCAAAAATATACAAGCAGCTCCTGCAGTTCAATACCAGAAAAATAAACTACCCAATCAAAAAATGAGCCAAAGAACTAAACAGACATTTCTCCAAAGAAGACATACAGATGGCTAACAAACACATGAAAAGATGCTCACCACCACCCAATATCAGAGAAATGCAAATCAAAGACCACAATGAGGTACCATCTCGTGCCAGTCAGAATCAGTTCACCTCAGCTCAGTTCAGTTGCTCAGTCGTGAGCAACTCTTTGTGATCCCATGGACTGCAACACGCCGGGCCTCCCTGTCCATCACCAAATCCTGGAGTTTACTCAAATTCATGTCCATTGAGTTCGTGATGCCATACAACCATCTCATCCTCTGTCGTCCCCTTCTCCTCGCACCTTCAATTTCTCCCAGCATCAGGGTCTTTTCCAATGAGTCAGTTCTTCACATTAGGTGGCCAAAGTACTGGAGTTTCAGCTTCAGCATCAGTCCTTCCAATGAATATTCAGGACTGATTTCCTTTAGGATGGACTGGTTGGATCTCCTTGCTGTACAAGGGACTCTCAGGAGTCTTCTCCAACACCACAGTTCAAAAGCATCAATTCTTTAGCACTCAGCTTTCTTTATAGTCCAACTCTCACATCCATACATGACTACTGGAAGAACCATAGCTTTCACTACAAGGACCTTTGTTGGCAAAGTAATGTCTCTGCTTTCTAATATACTGTCTAGTTTGGTCATAGCTTTTCTTCCAAGGAGTAAGCATCTTTTAATTTCATGGCTGCAGTCACCATCTGCAGTGATTTTGGAGCCCCCCAAAAATAAAGACTGTTACTGTTTCCACTGGTTTCCCCATCTATTTGCCGTGAAGTGGTGAGACCAGATGCTATGATCTTTGTTTTCTGAATATTGAGTTGTAAGCCAAGTTTTTCACTCTCCACTTTCACTTTCATCAAGAGGCTTTTTAGTTTCTCTTTGCTTTCTGCCATAAGGGTGGTGTCATCTGCATATCTGAGGTTATTGATATTTCTCCCAGCAATCTTGATTCCAGCATGTGCTTCTTCCAGCCCAGCGTTTCTCATGATGTACTCTGCATAGAAGTTAAATAAGCAGGGTGACAATATACAGCCTTGACATACTCCTTTTCCTATTTGGAACCAGTCTGTTGTTCCATGTCCAGTTCTAATTGCTGCTTCCCAACCTGCATACAGGTTTCTGAAGAGGCAGGTCCGGTGGTCTGGTATTCCCATCTCTTTCAGAATTTTCCACAGTTTATTCTGATCCACACAAAGGCTTTGGCATAGTCAATAAAGCAGAAATAGATGTTTTTCTGGAACTCTCTTGCTTTTCCCATGATCCAGCAGATGTTTGCAATTTGATCTCTGGTTCCTCTGCCTTTTTTAAATCCAGTTTGAACATCTGGAAGTTCACGGTTCATGTACTGTTGAAGCCTGGCTTGGAGAACTTTGAGCATTACCTTACTAGCGTGTGAGATGATTGCAATTGAGTGGTAGTTTGAGCATTCTTTGGCATTGATTTTCTTTGAGACTGGAATGAAAACTGACCTTTTCCAGTCCTGTGGCCACTGCTGAGTTTTCCAAATTTGCTGGCATGTTGAGTGCAGCACTTTCACAGCATCATCTTTTAGGATTTGAAATGGCTCAACTGGAATTCCATCATTTCCACTAGCTTTTTCATAGTGATGTTTCCTAAGGCCCACTAGCATTCCAGGATGTCTGGGTCTAGGTTGGTGATCACACCATGGTGATTATCTGGCTTGTGACAATTTATATATATATATATATATATAGTTCTTCTGTGTATTCTTGCCACCTCTTCTTAATATCTTCTGCTTCTGTTTGGTCCATACCATTTCTGTCCTTTATTGTCCCTATCCTTGCATGGAATGTTCCCTTGGTATCTCTAATTTTCTTGAAGAGATCTCTAGACTTCCTCATTCTATTGTTTTCCTCTATTTCTTTGCATTGATCACTGAAGAAGGCTTTCTTATCTTGCCTTGCTATTCTTTGGAACTCTGCATTCAAATGGCTGCTATCAAAATGTCTACAAACAATAAATGCTGGAGAGGGTGTGGAGAAAAGGGAACCCTCTTACACTGTTGGTGGGAATGCAAAATAATATAGTCACTATGGAGAACAATGCAGAGATCCCTTAAAAAACTGGAAAATAGAATTGCCATAAGACCTATCAATCTCACTGATGGGCATACACACCGAGGAAACCAGCACTGAAAAAGACATATGTACCCCAATGTTCATTACAGCACTGTTTATAATAGCAAGGACAGGGATGTAACCTAAATGTCCATCAGCAGACCAATGAAGAAGAAATTTGTGATACATATACACAATGGAATATTACTCAGCTATTAAAAAGAAAGCATTTGAGTCAGTTCTTATGAGGTGGATGAAACTGGAGCCTACTAAACAGAGTGAAGTGAGTCAGAAAGAGAAACATCAACACAGTATATTAACACATATATATGAAATTTAGAAAGATGATAATGACAACCCTATATGTGAGACATCAAAAGAGACACAGATATAAAGAACAGACTTTTGGACTCTGTGGGAGAAGGCGAGGGTGGGATGATTTGAGAGAATAGCATTGAAACATGTATATTACCATATGTGAAATAGATCGCCAGTCCAGGTTTGATGCGTGAGACGGGGTGCTCAGGGCTGGTGCACTGGGATGACCCAGAGGGATGGGATGGGGAGGGAGGTGGGAAGGGGTTTTTGGGACAGGGGACACATGTATACCCATGGCTGATTGGGTGTGTATGTCAATGTATGGCAAAAACTGCCACAACATTGTAAAGTAATTAGCCTCCTATTAAAATAAACAAATCAATTTTTTAAAAAAAGAATTGATGTCTTTGAATTTTGGTACCAGAGAAGACTCTTGAGAGCCCCTTGGACACCAAGGAGATCAAACCAGTCAATATTAAAGGAAATCAACCCTGAATTCACTGGAAGAACTGATACTTCTCCACCTGATGTGAAGAGCTGACTCATTTGAACAAGACTCTTATGCTGGGAAAGACTGAAGGCAAAAGGAGAAGGGGCAGCAGAGGGTGAAATTATTAGATAGCTTCACTAACTCAATGGATGTGAATATGAGCATACTCTGGGAGATAGTAAAGGGCAGGGAAGCCAGGCATTCTGCAGTCCATGGGATTGCAAAGAGTTGGACACAACTTAGCAACTGAACAACAGCAAAAATAGGCAGTATACCGTAGCAAATATAAAGGTAGACTCAAAAAGAGTAAATAAATAAATAAAGATGGACCCTACCACCAGACTGGCTGGGTTTCAATTTGCCCTTCATCATGTGTTGGCTGTGTGATTGTGCCAAGCCATCCACCTATGCCCCGGACTAGATTCTCTTACATAAGGAGTTTGTTTTACTTTTTCTCTCTCCTGTTTCATCATTTTTTTTCCTTAATTGAATTATCCTATCAGCATGTAAATATCTTTTTAAAACAAAAAGAAATGATCTTTTATTCACCTTTTTACCTGCTGTTACTATCTCTCCTCTCTTCTTTATTTTTTTAAATAAATTTATTTATTTTAATTGGAGGTTAATTACTTTACAATATTTGGGAGAATGGCATTGAAACATGTATATCATATATGAAACGAGTCCTCTCTTCTTTTTACAACAAAATCCTTCAAAAGAATAGTTCATCTTACTTTTTCCACTTCTTTATGCCCCCATGACCTGTGAATCTACTCTAGAAATATTGCTTTTGCCAAAGTCAATGACTTCATGCTTCAACTTTATTGGACAATTCTCAGTCTACTTTGTTTCATGTGTGTGTGTGTGTGTGGGTGTGTGTGTGTGTGTGTGTGTGTGTTATTCACTCAGTCGTGTCCAACTCTTTGCAACCCCATGGACTGTAGTCTCCTTCATCCATGGAACTCTCCAGACAAGAATACTGGAGTGGGTAGTCACTTCTCCAGGGGATCTTCTCAACCCAGGGATCCTACCCGGGTCTCCTGAACTGCAGGCATATGCTTTACCATCTGAGCCACCAGGAAAGTCCTTTGTTTTATCTATTAGTAGCAATTAACACAGCTCAGTATGTTGGGTTTATGGACACTTTTAATCCACCACACCACATTTTCCTCTTCACTTCTTACCCCACAGACTGTTGTTTTCAGTCCCTTCACAATCCCCACTTCTTCTTCCTGAGCACTAATATTTCAGTGCTCCAAGCCTCACTCTTCAGACATCTTTTTCTTTTCTGTCTACAAACACATAAAAGTAAGCTCACTCAGTCCTATATCTATATTAATATCTCCCTTATATATCTCTAGCTTCCAAACTCTCCTCTGATCAATAGACTTACATATCTACTTGTCCACTTGATGTCTCTACTTGAATATGTAACTTTGCATCTACACCTTTATACCTCCAAAACTGAACTCTTCATTGCCTTCCTCCTCTAGACATGTTCTTTCCAAAGCTTTCCCCATCACAGGTAGCATCAAGTGGCTCAGGCAAAAAAACCTTGAGTCATCCCTGATTTTGTTTCTCCTTCTCTCACTCTCCTGACCACATATAATCCAGTAGTAAATTTCAGTGACTTGACCTTCAAAATATATCTTGGAACTAACTACATCCTACTGTCTTCATTGTTACCATTTGGTCCAAACTGTTCTATTTTATTGTTGCAACAACTTCCAGATCTCTTTTCCACTTTGATTCTTCTGCCTCACATCACTCACTTGATCTAAACCCACCAATGGGTTCCAAATCACAGAGAGAACAACACACAGGCTTTATTATGGTCTTCATAGTCCTCCCTGACTTAAGCTACAAATTCATCTCTTTACCCTCTGCAGCCCTCGGTAAGGCTCCAGGGAACATGGTCTGCTGTTACACAGGCCATTAGCTCACTTCCAAAGAAGGCTGACCCTCACTCAGAGGAGGCAAACTCATCATCACAGAGGGCCAAACAAAGGAATAAACATGTCTTCTCTGGGTCCTGACAGAATGCAACAGCTTAATCCTCAGCTTGGTAAATGCCACAGCTCCAACTGTGATCAGCTCAGTCTTGAAGGCAGTTTGAATGACTTTCAGGGATGGTTCTGGGCCACTGCCAGCTGGAGGGCCAAGATGTTTCTTGAAAGAGTGACTTTTGCGGGGGCTTCCCTAGTGATGTGATTAAGACTCCAGGCTTCCACTGCAGGGGGACACACGTTCAATCCCTGGCCAGAGAACTAAGATCCTACAAGTCTTGTGGCATGACCAAAAAAATTAAAAATAACATTTTAAATTAAATAAAAAAGAATGACACTTAGGGAGAGTGATTATCAAGATGCTCCTTCTCTTCATCTCTTACATTTTCTTCTACTTTGTGGTTTTACAAAGCATTGCCATACCCATTGTTTCACTTACTCCTCATAGCAAGTCTGTGCATTTGAGCTTTTTCCTACAGCTGAGGCTTGTGGGAAGCTGGTCTCATGGTAGAAAAGGTGATCCCTAGAATGGTTTAGGTTTGGGGGCCATCACAATTTACCACCTTGTCTTCCAGATCACAGTTTGCCTATTCCAATCTCATCTGGGTCTTTGTGAGCTCAAGCTAACTGACTTGTAGGTGCTTCCCTGGCAGCTCAATGGTAAAGAATCCACCTGCCAATGTAGGAGACATGATTTTGATCCCTGGTCCAAAAAGATCACGCATGCCGTGTGGGAGCAATTAAGCCCGTGCACCACGATTTTGAGCCTGTGCTCTAGAGTTTAGGAACCACAACTACTGAAGCCTTTGTGCCCTAGAGCCCATGCTCCTCAACAACAGGAGACTCTGCAATGAAAAGCCCGCATACCAGCAACTAGAGAGTAGCCCCCACTCACCAGAACTAGAGAAAACCCCATGCAGTAACAAAGCCCAGCACAGCCTAGATAAATAAACAAAATTACTTTAGAGACATATTGTTAGCAAAAAACACAACTGACTTGAATGGGGTGGGGAAGAGAGATGGATTGGGGGTTTGAGGTTAGCAGATACAAACTATTATACATAGAATGGATAAACAAGGTCCTGCTATAGAGCATAGGGAACTGTATGCAATATCTTGTGATAAACCTTAACGGAAAATAATATGAAAAAGAAGATACATATATATGTATAACTGAATCACTTTGCTATACAGCAGAAATTAACATAATATTATAAATCAACTATACTGCCATGAAATAAATTTTAAAAATAATTTTCTTAAATGGTAGTTAACTTGAAGTCAAGCCGCAAGATTCCTCCCACTTGACTTAAGCCATAAGCCACCTAGGATTTTACTGGAGTCCTCAGTCTTGACCCACTAAGACCCCAATGATTTTGGAGGTTTATCATATCTACTAACTTTTAAAAATATGAACTGATTATTTTGCAGTCCTGAAGATATAGACAACTTTAATGGTGATATTCGTCAATCTGATGATATCATACATCCATGTATTTTCTTGCCAGTTCAGAGCATTCTGATGAAGTTAAGATGTCTAATGCTAAGGGATAGTCTTTGGCCATTAGAACAAATCAAGTTAGCTAACTACACTAATGGAAATAGAATTGTCTTAGTGCTTTATAATAAGTACTGGAGCTAGAAGGCCAAATTCAAGGTCAGACTCAAATTCAGTTCCCTTGAAAAATCCTACTCAAATGGGCTCCTCCATCTTTGGGTATATGTGAATTTTTACCTTCATGTTTCCACTGAAAATCTTTCAGGAAAGAACTCTGGCCAATCAATTCAAGTTAATAACTTTGGTATTGAAACTCAGGAATCTAGTTAGCAATCATTAAATTAGAAAACAGTAGCAAAGAATCAGAGTAAATACATAGAGGAACTTGTAACTATCACAATATAAATTAAAAGAAGCTTTCAATTCCACCAATCTCAAGTTGGCATCTTGAAGATGAAATTGAATTGCACAAGACTTAGCTTGACTTGAACATGAATTATCCACCACACTTCTAAGCAGCTGTTAGTTACTATTATTTATACCAAAAAGTAAAAGAAATTGAGATATCTTACAGAGGTAAGGGGTCTAACACACAGTCACATGGAAGATGGGGGGAGCTTAGAATCAGCATCCCAGCCAACTAATCTGTGGTTATGAAATCAATCTGCCAAATGATGCAAGATGTAATTGAATAAATGCCTATGCTGATGGCACTGTGCATTTAGTAGGCACTCAATAGATTTCATGGAATGAGTGAAAACAAAACACAGAACAAATATAAGTTTTACTAGGACTCCTAATCACACATGCCATACTCTGGCCTTGTGTTGTGCTGTGCTTAGTCACTCAGTCATGTCCAACTCCTTGCCAACCCATGGACTGTAGCATACCAGGCTCCTCTGTCCATGGGATTCTCCAGGTAGGAATACTGGAGTGGGTTGCCATGCCCTCCTCCAGAGGATCTTCCCAACCCAGAGATCAAACCCAGGTCTCCCACATTGCAAGTGGATTTTTTACCATCTGAGCCACCAGGGAAGCCCTAGCAAAAAGGTTTTAGAATCATCACACACAGGAAAAACCTAGAGAAACATGCCCTGTATCTAATGTCAGCTCTGTTCCCCACCCCACCCCACACACAAGATCACATTGCCCATCAATGCAAGCAGATTGCCTTCTGCCCAGCTGCTGAGTGATACACAAGGGTACTTACATGAGCTTTCCTGATGGAATGCTAAGGGCTGGCTATTGCTATCTCCACGACTATGGAGAAGTAGGAGAAAGTTCACAGATCACCAGGAAAAACACATTTAGATACTTGAAATATAGGTACTGTAAACATACTGTGTCTTTCTTTATAATGATTGGTTTGGTTTTTGCTATATTTTGATAGGTGCCTTAAACCATATGGTTTTTCATATCAGTTATGCAAAAAATGAGTTCCTGGAGGGACAGACAAAAATAATACATTCCATATGAATTTCTCCTGGGGATCTTTGGTGCCAGCACATGCTGCTGCTGCTGCTAAGTGGCTTCAGTCGTGTCCGACTCTGTGAGACCCCATAGACATCAGCCCACCAGGCTCTGCCATCCCTGGGATTCTCCAGGCAAGAACACTGGAGTGGGTTACCATTTCCTTCTCCAACGCAGGAAAGTGAAACGTGAAAGTGAAGTCGCTCAGTCATGTCCGACTCTTTGCAACCCCATGGACTGCAACCTACCAGGCTCCTCCATCCATGGGATTTTCCAGGCAAGAATACTGGAGTGGGGTGCTATCACCTTCTCCAGCAGCACATGCTAGATGCCGATAAATAGCTTTTGAATTTTTGGTCCATCCAATGACATTTTTTTTTAATATTTACTTTTATTTATTTATTTATTCATTTGGCTGTGCAGGGTCTTAGTTGCAACACTCAGGATTTTGATCTTTGTTGTGGCATGTGGGATGTTTAGCTGCCCCATGTGACCTCTTAGCTGTAGCCTGTGAGATCTAGTTCCCTGACCAGGGATCAAATCCAAGCCCCCTGCATTGGAAGCTTGAAGTCTTAGACATTGAACCACCACGAGAGTCCCCAGATGACATTATTTAACCAAACATTCTGGATATTTTCCTTTGGACATTTATCTGATAGTATATGAGGTCCTATATTTTGTCCTCTTTTACATAAAGAGTGATCCTTTGCAACTTCCACCTCATAATGTGGAACCAGGGTAATTTCTTCAGGCAGAATTGGGGTGCTTAATCAATAATAACTTCTCTTGAAGAGCAAATTACCTTACTTTGTGATAGGGTGATCATCATAACCTAAAATAAAAGAAGGTATAGGCCTCTGGAAAACTAAAGAAAGGTCAGTAAAACCATGGGGAGAAGCATTCTGCTTGTTCCTCCCTGACCAGAGACTTCTGAGTCTACCTACTAATCACCTGTGTTCTAGTGAATATTTTATAATGAAAATTTCTCATTAGCCTAATGTGGGAGCCACCTGATCAGAAACAAAAAAAAAAAATTAATTTAGAGATTAGCCAGAGGTCTTTTTGTTACTGGGTGTTTTATTGGGAGATTTCTGGGGACCTTTTATATCTGTCTTTATAGTTTCATAATCAAATGAATTGCTGTCAATCATTTCAGAGGTATTGGGGGTGAATTTAAGGCAAACATCCAGAAGAAGCAAATACAGCATGGGCAGTCTGAGAATGTGAGCGGAGCAGGGGGACTTTTTGCAAAATCACAGAGGCCTTTTCAGCGGTTATTAAGCATTGCATGCTCTCCTCAAATCTAGTGTAGTGAAGATTAATTTAGTGGGGATTTATCAACTCTTCAAGGAAAGCCAAAATAATTTCACAAATATGCTGCCTTCAGGACTCTCTCACTGAGTTAGTGTTTCAAGACTGTCCTTCAGGAGAATGGGGAGCAGACTAGGGATTTAGGATCCCTGCTGAAGGACAAATTGAATCCAGGCACAGATGGCTGGAGTCCACAAAGAGAGCCTGTCTATTTTTAATCAGACAGCTAAGATCCGAGGAGTCTATGACTCTGCTTCTATTTGTGGAAATGGACAGCATCGAAAAAAGGGTGTATGGGACTTTGCTGTTCTGCTCGTGTTACACCCTGACAGTAAAGGGGCTGCCTGGTATGTTTGGGCCCCAGTTTCTTCATCCCCTATTCTGTGATTGTCTTCCCTAACCCTGAGACTTTCTCTCCCCAGGCCTCAGCTGCAGAGAAAGGGCTCAATGCCAGAGTCACCGTGAGGAAGCAAGCGAGATAATGTGTATAGCAATGTTTTGTAAAACCACAAAGTAGAAGAAAA
Source organism: Capra hircus (assembly GCF_001704415.2). Taxonomy (NCBI): domain Eukaryota; kingdom Metazoa; phylum Chordata; class Mammalia; order Artiodactyla; family Bovidae; genus Capra; species Capra hircus. The sequence continues at coordinate 115,595,164 of NC_030810.1, forward strand.
TGTAAGGGGTGACAAAGTGGAAGAGCATCTTGATAACTACTCTCCAGAAAAGTCATTCTTTCATGCAACCTCTCAGCCCTCCAACTGGGGGTTGCCCAGAACAATCCCTGAAAGTCATTTGATCGGCCTTCAAAACTGAGCTAGTCACGGTTGTAGCTGTGGCATTTACCAGGCTGAGAATTAAGCTGCCTCATTCTGTCAGGGCCCAGAGGGGACATATTTATTCCTTTGTTTGGCTTTTGATGATGATGAGTGTACGTCCTCTGAGTGAGGGTCAACAGAGCATGTGTGCTGGGGCCTCACCAAAGCACTATAGAATCAAAGCTGTGTCCAGTCCCAGGAGCAGAAATGGTTGAGACTCTGACCTACTGGGAAAGCTTCCAGCAAAGCTAATGGCATTGGATCCCTGCGCTTCCTCTGCTCTTCCAATCACAGTTGCCGTCTCAGCAGTTCCAACAACCCTGCCTTGTGAAAAACAGCTACCCAGCCACACTCAGGAGGGAGACTCTATTACTCAGAACCACCACATCAGGCTGCTGTGAAAGTACCTAAGAAAACATTTTAGTTCTGCGTTATCCAAGTACATGCATATAGACACAATATAGAAATGCACACGTGCTGGTGACAAGTTCCTGGGCCTCTATTTGCAAATGAAGGAAACTGCCTCTAAAGTCCTTGAGGAAAGGCCTGTTGTAAATACAGAGCATTTTTGTTATTGCATTACTGCAAACAGTGTTATCACTTTCTTCTCTTCAATACATCTAACCTCACACAAAGGATAAGGCTATTTGCCAGATTGGATGCCACCGTTGGTGACAGGCTAGGGAAAGAAGCAGGGTTAGATGCAGACTGACAGTTTCGTAAATTTGATTTCTAATTTTATGTATTTATTTCTTTTAAAGAAAAGAGGGAGAGAGGGAATACTCACAGCCATGAAATCATTAAAACCAATTCCCTTTCTCTCTCCCCAACTCTCCCTCTTCCTGAGTATGTGTGTGAAACAATCTTTGCAGCTACAGAGCCATCCGATAGTATTGATCCAGGTGTGGAAATTGGTATTGACTGCTGCTGCTGCTCCATGCACTTCCCCAGCTTTTAAAGATACAGCATATAGGTGATTTCACTTTGTACATGACAGAGCTCTGGAGACCTGGGCCGAAACAAGCTAAATAATACAAATTAAAGATCAGGTTTTGTATCTTGCTCTCCCACTTAAACAAAAGAAAGCCCAAAGAGCTTCCAAAGAGATGGTGATAAAAATGAAAGTTCAATACCACTTTCCAAGGTGAGAAAAGGACAATTTGTGGGTGCTTTGATTTCAAAATGACCATTGGTAAATGTCTTAATACAGCCTCAATGTTGTTAAAATCCTTAGAAGATCTAGATACTTAAAGGAAGTGTGGTCTGCCAGTCAGAGGTGCTGAAGTAGTTCTCTTTCACTGCCCTAAAATACTACCACAAATTTAGTGGCATAAAAAACACAAATTTATTATCCTGCAGCCATGTAGGTCAGAAGTCCAAGAGCAAGTGTCAACAGTCTTGATTCCTTCCTAGAGGCGCTAAATGAGAGCCTCTCATAACCTTCTGCTTATTGAGGTTGTTGACAGAATTCAGTTCTTTGTGGCTGTAGGACTGAGGTCCCAGCTTTGAGAAGCCATATATATTCCTTGTCTCGTGGCTCTCTATTATCTCCAAGGTCAACAGGTCAAATCCTTCTCCTGGGGCATCACTGTTTTGTATTTTCTCTTTCATTTTTAAGGACTCATGTGATTAGATTGGGCTGACCAGAAGAATCCAGAATAATTTCCTTTTATCATAGTCCTTCACCTTGATTGGGCCCTAAAAGTCCCTTTTGCCATGTAAGGGAACATATCCACAGGTTCTGGGAATTAGAACAGACATACTTGAGGAGCCATTATTCTACATAGCACAGATGTCATGATTCTGTGCTACTCTCAGTATCTTTCAGAAGAGGCTAACAGAAACTAAGAAGAAAAAACTAGCATTGCAATTCTAATACCGGACCACATTATACCTGCATTGTGTGTGAGCTCTTTCACGATGGCTGCATACTCACACAATGCGTAGAACTGACCAGCCATGTGTAGTGCCATGTTCTAGCACCAAACTTGTCTTGAAAAGGCTTAAATAAACTATTGGAAAAAGAGTTACTATATCTACTGGCTAGTGTGCTATCTAGACTCTTCAAATATCACAATAAACACAGTATAATCTAATAATAACTTTTCCTGAAAGTCGCAGTTTAGAGGATAGATAAACATGGGTAAGGCAATTACAATACAAGGCACAGGAGCGCTGCCATTGTGGTCTGTATAAGAGAGTCAGCGACCAGAGCAACTAGCAGTGCTGACGTGTGTAACTGCCTCCCAGCACCTCCTACAGAGGCAGATACTTCCAGTTCTGTTTTACAGGTTGCTAAATGAAATTTAGAACTGAGACCATCTGCCATTCAGCCTCATGGTTGCATATGGGAGCATGATGCTGGGTGTCAAGAGCCCCAAGTCCAGTCCTGCTCATATGCTGAGTACTGGTCCCCACAGGATGTCATGTAACCTAAGTAGAGATTTTCCACTTGCCCATATTTATTTAGATACTCCTGAAATCTTCCTGTGTTCTATGGGGAAACCATGATGCCTTAGCCTCTGCTGTACTATTATCACAGCCCAAGGCAAGTTTATTTCAGTCTTGCTTATGCCCTCAGACAAATTCATCATCTGTTTTTAGCCCATTGCAGGGTAAGGGCCCCGTGGCTGAGAGTCTTCTGTCAGCCTGAATGGCTAATTGAGACCTACCGTGCTCTGAGCTGGTGCAGATGGCCGTGAATGCAACACTGTTAGGCAAGGAGGGAAGGCAAGGCATCATGAATATTTAATGAGATAAAAGTAAATATTAATGAAACAATTGTCCCTTTAAATGGTTAAATTACTTTCCACGCTCCAGTCCATTTTTATTTCATCACGGTGCACACGCACACATGCACACACTCACACACATATTATATATTTCATCTGTGCTAGTGATTTCCAATTCGATCCTTTGAAGGTGAGAATCTCCCTTATGCTAGATATGAGCCTTCCTGAATTCATTCCCAAAGTTGAAAAAGCACGATTCTGCCCCGAAATATATAGTTCACAACTTGCTGGAATTCCAATGACATGCCTGAGTCTTGTCTGCTCTGATTTCATGGCACAAAGCCATGCATGCCATCAGGAGACAGGAAACCTTAACTTGAGCTCATGTGTGGTAATTGCTTTATTCTGCATGAACTCGTTCTAATTCCTCCTCCTTCTCAAAATAAGAGAGAACTTTAATTTTGCAGTTTTAATGACCACATTATTTAGCCCTCTGCTATTACCAGGTAAGCTGTCTGAGATTTCTTCAAATACATAGCTTCCTTTGATTATATCCCTCTCTGTTAATTTTCAACAAGACATCAATGAATTTTCTACTTTTATCTCCCTTGCCACTGACTTTCCCTCTTAACATTTTAGAAAGTTTATTCACTCCAAATTGTATCTCCATAGACTTGTTTTGTCTGTTATCTTCTATTTCCCATTGTAGAATTTAGTCTTCTTTCTTTAATGGTCTTTCTTTTGCCTGAATTTCATAATTCATCTTTTAATCACTGCATTTCAGATAGATCTCTTTTATGCTTCTTTGTTTAGTCTTCTGTGTTGAATGGAGTAATCTCCCCTTAATGTTACTGAGATGTCCAAGACTCTCTTATCCTGCTTCTGGTCTGTAACCTCTTGGTTCCCTCTCTATCACTGATGATCACAAGAGTCTTTCTCCACCTTTTGAATGCATTGCTCTTTCACCTAAAAATAATTTCCTAATTTCCTTCTTATCATCAAGTGATTTAATGACTTCCCAATCATTTTTCTGTCCACTCTTTCTAGCTGTTTTGTTATTGACCACATTCTGTGCTCCAGCAGTGATGAGTAATTGAATAATAGAGGTAAAAAACTCTTTTTCATAGGCAAATCCAATCTATTTCAATGTTTAATGAATCTTTGAACCTTCTCTGCAAGCAAAGAATTTTCTTAATTCCATAATCACATTTTATAGGCCATCTAAATTTTACACCAATCTTATTATCAAAATGTCATGTATATGTCACATATACATACATATGTATGTATGTATATATGTATGTATGTATGTATACATATTCAATATACATTATACATATAAAAATATGCCTGAGTAATAAAACAGTTATTCCAATTTGAACCCTAGTAAAGAAAAGCATTGCAGCCATTCACATGTTTACAAGCAGCATTCTAGAAGAAGGGAAGACATGGAGAGAAAGCTCCTAACTTGTTTTCCTGTTATGCAATAAAAGCACAAGCCTTGGTCCCAGTCTCTCACTTTGCCCTTAACCTTGGTCCTTCCTCCTGCCTGCGCCCCTAGTGGCCATCACGGCCCACATCCTTCACCCAAACTGAGTCTATAATATAAAACAGAAAGTGAACTGGTTTGCTAACTAATAATTGTTTGGCCTCAGATAAGTCACTTGAATTTTCTGAATCTCATCTTCCTCATCTATTAAAATAAAAGGGTGAGTTCAGGGATTTTAAAAGCTAGAAAACTTTCTTCAAACAAACTCACACACAGACACCTCCTTTATAAAACTGATGAACTCTGGCAAAACCCAGAGAGCACCATGTGTCTCAGAGGTTCCTACCAACATGCTGAGCTACTGCAGGGGCTCTGAGCAAAAACTGCTGGACCAGACAACACTAAAAACCAAGTTTGAAATTCTGCATTTCTGCAAAAGCAATGAAGCTTGGAAATAACGACATGCACACACTTACAGGCACAGTTCACTTTATAGATAGAACCTGTGGCAAGTCATTTCTAAAATAATGCCCACGTTTCCTATTGAATAGCATTCCATTTCAGAATTGTTTTCTCTTCAACTCTGATCTTCCTTTGGTGACAGCAGCTAACATTTCCCTTTTTTGCTGTTCTATCTCTCCTTTCCTCCCTGTGAACATCATTGCCCAACACCTACTCAAGGCCACACCATGTGCCCCATGCTTTTATATCACGTTTTTCTCATGTTGTTCATTTGCTCTTAAAGGGGAAATTACACTTGATTTTCATTGCAGGAGGAAAACTGCTTGATGAAATGAACCCTGGATTCCATCATTTAATAAAGTAAAAAAATTTAATTTTTGCAAAAGCACAATCAGACTATTTCCTAAAATATCTATTTGGTCAGTTGAATGTAAAGAGTATCAGATTTGTATTTTGCAATAGTTTCAAAGTTTTTTGCATTAGGAGTGAGTTTAAGAAATGTCTATAGTGTCATCCTCATTTCTTCTGCCCTGTCTTTTAGATAGGATAAAATCACTCCTTTGACTTGGTTTAGTCATTTATTACCTGGATGAAACAAGAACTCCCAGGTCCTGAAGAAAGTGGTCCAAAGGTCAATATAACACAGTCCCTGACTTCAGTGAGCTCCCAATCCTTGGACAAGACACATAAGTATCTAATTATTGTGAAGTATCATGAATACAAGAATAGTGGTGTGAACAAACCTATTAGAGAAACAGAGGAGGCAGAAATTCATTTTCTCTTCCAGAGAAAAGTAGGACCCAGGGAAGTTTCATGGAGGAATGACATTTGAATCTAGAAAAACGGGTAGTATTTCACTAGCAAGCTCTTGGCAAAAGGAACAGTCTGCCCAGAGGCAGAGGCTCAAAAAACAAGGCATGATTATTGATTAAGACCTGGGGTCAAGCACAAAGTACATGGTATGTAGCCATGGACAATGAGGAAAAAACTGTTATGAGTGGATTGGGAAAATATATCTTACCTTATTCTACTCTACACCCAATAAGAAAGATTTTTAATCAAGGAAATGGCATAATCAGATCTGTATTTTCAATAGTCCTGATATGAGACATTTCAGAGGTGAAATTTATAGATTCTTGTGATGTATTGGAGCCATGAGGAAGAGAAGGTGGTCAAAGAAAATGCTAGTGTGCTAGCTTGGATAACTGGATAGATGGTGACACCATCAGAGATTAAGGGAAAAAGGGAGAAGCAATTTTTATATGTAATTGTGGGTAGTTTGTCTTTTAATATATCTTTTGGAATGCCTATTAATATATAAAAATTATAATATATAATTTACAGTATATTTATATGTTATTTGTATATGTATAATTTTGTGTATATATTATAGGTATTTCTAAAGACATATTAAAAGGCAAACTGTTTAATTTTTATATTTTTATACATTTTATTAATTTATTTAATATAAATTTATATATTACATAATAAATTATATTAATATATATTATATATATCACATAAAGATATACTCATACTCAGATGTGCTGAAGTCCCTGTTCATACTTTGCTGGATATATTTTAACAGAGTCAAAAAAGTGAAAGTTAAGTTGCTCAGTCGTGTTCAACTCTTTGCTATCCCATGAACTATAGCCTACCAGGCTCCTCCGTCCATGGGATTTCCAGGCAAGAGTACTGAAGTGGGTTGCCATTTCCTTTTCCAGGGGATCTTTGCAACCCAGAGATCAAACTTGGGTCTCCCGCATTGCAGGCAGACGCTTTACCGCCTGAGCCACAGAATCAAGCAGTGCTCAAACAAAGTGAGATCTAGACTTAGTGGGAAGAAGTCATTCACAGGTATTAACAGTAGAGCTGGTCACTGTGTAGACTACATGGGAATTCAGAGCTTGGTAAACTGGATCAAGGTGCATGAAAGAGATCAAGCTACAGGACTCAGCCACCTTAAAGTTCCCCTGTATAGGAGCAGGATTAACCAAGGAATCCGGGACTGCGAATAGTAAGTCAGATAGCATTGACCTAGAAAGGAGAAGAAGGAGCAGGGCCATGTCAGGGACTGGGAGAGAGAATGAGAAATCATACCTATTTTATAGGATAGTTTTGAGAATTAAAGGAGATAGTTTAAATTAAAGGACTACACATATACATCTACACATATACAGGACTTAATCTTAGCCTCTTACATAAGCACTGTAGACCTCAAAAAAGACACACTACAACAATTATCATGTCATTATTATTAAGTAGCATTTGTAGTTCCTGTTATGTAGAAATTCATTTTATATAATTCCACAAAGAAATTATTCATTATACCACAATCCTAGGAAACAACCTCCTGGCATATAACATATCAGAGTCCTAAGTGGCCATCCTGTTTGTATCCACCATCTTATTCTTAGTGCCACCAACTCCCCCTCTCTTGTATGTTATCATAGTTGGCATTCTGACACACATAATTTTTTTTTACAATGGTTGCTCAGGAAGTAAATAATTACTTATCTCGAAAAAATAATGTAGTGGAGAAAGATGGTAGTACTGACTCACCTTAGTAATCCTGTCCATTGCCTGATTCTCTCCCTGCTGTCTCTTTACTCATCTTCTGCTTTCAACAAAGATCTTCTGAGGTGAAATTGATAAGGTGAATGTGAAACTTCTCACATTTTAATAATACAGAAGGCATTAAATGTGATTTCTCTGCCATTACAGGGGCTCAATTCTGTTCTGTAAATTCTGTTTAATTAAAGCCAGGCTTCTTTATTAGCTTTGCAAAGACTTCTGACAAAATGGCTACTTCTTAAAGTTCTAGCACCCAAATGGATAATATTCAGCTATCAAAATGTATAAACTAAAAAGAATTCATTATCCAATTATGATGCACATTTAACATTCCTATACATTTTGAGACAATTTGTTTATCCATAGGATTTCTGGTTTTATGAGCATTTAAGACAACAAGGTTTATGTGACATACAAGTGTTGTGCAGCGGAGTTTGCAAGAAAGCATCTTTCATATTGAGAAACACCTCTATCTTATTCTCAGATATTAATTCCCTCTCACTGCCTCATTTACTATAAAATTAGATATTTGGTCTTAAAATTTACTTCACAGATTATTTTTAATTAAAATATCTAAAGATCACCATACTATGCCAAAATTCTGTCACTTTCAAACTGGTAAGAAAATCTGAAGGAGGTTCATTAAGCTTTGATTTTTCATAGGAGAAACTGTTAAATTTCACAATTGTTAAATTTTGCTTAAATTTAGGTGCTGAAAAAGTAAAATAGCCCTCTAAATATGATCCATTAATAGCTAAAACAAAAAGACAAAAAAAAAAAAAAGAAATGATTCAAGACCAAGGAATCCATGCAATTAGAAAGTATTTTTTATTCATGGATAAGAATTTTGGCAGAATAAAAAAAGTTCTGCCAGGACTTCCCTGGTGGTCCAGTAGTTAAACTCTGCAGTTCCAATGCAGACAGCATAGGTTTGATCCCTAGTCGGGGAACTAAAGGGGTCCCAGGTGGATCAGTGGTAAAAATAAAATAAAAATAAAAATCCACCTATCAAGGCAGGAGACACATAGGAGATGCAAGTTCGATCCCTGGATTGGAGAAACCTCCTGGAGGAGGAAATGGCATCTCACTCCAGTATTCTTGCCTATAAAGTCCCATGGACAGAGGGGCCTGGCAGGCTACAGCCCATGCGGCTGCAAAGAGCTGGATGTGACTGAGCATGCATACATAGGGAACTAAGATCCCACATGCCAGGCACATGGCCCAAAATTTTTTTTAATTTAAAATTTTAAATAAATAAAATTTCTGTCAGTGAGCATTGCAAATATAGACTTAAACATAGATAGAGAAATCTACATACAAATGTATATATGAATGGCATCATAAAGATACCTGCATTCATACGTACACTTGCACACACAAAAATATAAATAAGGACTTGGACTCACCTGTTTCAACATGCATTTCTAAATGTCTTACTGTTCTAAGATATTGCTGATAAAATTATGCAAGTAAAAAGAATTATAGAGAAATACATTTTATTCTGAAATATACCATAATATTAGACAACAGAATGATAAAAATCAACATTTTTATCACTTTGCAGAATAAGGTCTCATCAAAGCTCACCAAAGATTATGGCTGTTATCTATTACTGTTCTCCCCTTTTAGAGCCGGAAACAGATGTACAGAAATCATATGACATCTTACAGACTACATCAGCCTCCAGCTGTCTTATTCAATACTCTGTCTAATAACTGAAAGAATAGATGCTTGGAACTACTTTCTCCCCTCTCTTCTTGTTTTTTTTTACCACCGCCCCCCGCCCCCCACTCTCTACTACTGAAGAGAGCAAGCAATGCCTTCTTTTCTAGTACCATAACTGGGATCATCTGCCAAAAAGACATTATGGTTCACGGAACAGTCAAGCTAATCAGATTTTGACTCCACTAACTTTTAAGAAACCAATCTCTTGGTCAAAGAGGAAACAAGTAAGGGGCTCTAGAACTACAACTCAGATATTTAAGTGACATTGTAACACAGAATCAGCAGATTATTCAAAGACAATGTCTAGATAATTATTCTTTAATTCATTGATTATAGATTCACTATACCTATACAAAATACAAAAGAAAAATACAACAGATAGGCCTATTAAAATGCATCTAAAAGTCACCGGGCAAATAAAACAATTAGAAGACAATGGCGATATCTACACAATAAAAAAGAACACCAGATCCCCAAATGACAAATTTTAGCTAGTTACTTTCACAGAGGAATTTACTGCCAGGTCCGCTCAAATTTTTGGCCTATCTAAAAGTAAAAAAAACTGACCTACAGGCAGTTTAATTTCCATAGACATCAACCATCCTTATAAAAGAAACAGCATTTTTTATAAGCTTAGCATTTAGGAAAAGTGATGTGGTGATTCAAGGGCTGATATTAAAACAGACTATAGGGAATTCCCTGGCAGTTCAGTGGTGGTTTTCACTTCTGTGGGCCCAGATTCAATCCCTGGTTGGGGAACTAAGATTCCACAAGCCTTGTGGCACAGCCAAAAACAAAACAAAACAAAAAGCAGACTATAAGGCAGCACTGTAATTCAACTCTACTTGAATAAAATATTTTTTAAAAAAAAGAACAGGCTATTATTTGAACTAATCTTAAAAGCAGTGTTTGGAAAAAGCATGAGGATAAAGATTAAGTGCAAGTGTGGAGTGTCTGGGCTTCCCTGCTGGCTCAGACTGTAAAGAATCTGCCTGCAATGTAGGAGACCCAGATTTGATCCCTGGGTGTGGAAGACACCCTGGAAAAGGGAATGGCAGCCCACTCCAGTATTCTTGCCTGGAGAATTCCACAGACAGAGGGGCCTGGAGAACTACAGTCTATGGGGTCATAAAGAGTCAGACACGATTGGCAATACATAATATTAACTAAAGGGAAAAATAACAAGGAAGTAGGAAGACTGGCTATAGAGCCACACTGATTGTCCCAGACCTGCTGCTGCTGCTGCTGCTAAGTCACTTCAGTCGTGCCCAACTCTGTGCGACCCCATAGACGGCAGCTCACCAGGCTCCCCCATCCCTGGGATTCTCCAGGCAAGACCAATGGAGTGGGTTGCCATTTCTTTCTCCACCCAGACCTGATGGGAGCCACTATAATAGTCCAACAAGCAGTCACAAGAGGTTGAAATAAGGTGGTAGAATGGGATAAAGAGATGTCAGGTATGAGAGAGGTCATGGAGGAAATATTGATAAGAATTGAAATCTGTTGAATTCAGGAGGTGAGAGAATGGACAATAACAAAGATAATGACCAAGAATTTTAAAATTTGAGAAAGGAGAGCCTATTTTATATTGTTTAGGGCTTAAGAAAGCCCTCAGAGTTCATCTAGTACAGTCTACTACTACAAAGAAGAAAGTTCCAGGGAGTTTAGGTAATCAACTCAAGGTCATACAGCCCTTAGTGACAGTTTGACTAGAATCTCAAACTGCTGACTTTCAGGTTCAGGTTACTTTTCAAAGGTTGGGAAAGTTATCTAGAGAAATAATCAGCCTAATGAAGAGCACATCCAAGAACAAAAATAAAGCTAAGTATAATAGCAACAAGAAAAAAAAGGATTTCATTTAGTGTATGCTTACAATAAACCACGTGGTGTACCAACTCTCCATTTATAAACTTACCACTGTAACTACTCTAAGATATAGGTACTATTATCCCCTATTCACAGATGAAAAAACTGAGACAAAAGTTAAATAGCTTCAAAATCATAGAGTTAATAAGGGGCAAGGTATGGGTACAAACCAAGACAGTATGACTTCAAAAAGTACATTCTAGCCCATTTTGTGTCCTACTGACTTTGAAGGACCAGTGAGACATCCAAGCAGATATCCAACAAGTTACTATAAAGTTGGTGCTATGTTTGGGTGGATTCAAGACTGTAGATGCAGACAATGGCCAGTGATGAAGCCATGGAAACACATGATCCTACAGAAGTAAAGAACGTAAGAAGAGGAAGGAAGGAAAAGGGAAGGAGCTGACAGCATATTCCTTCAATGGGGTTGTATCACAGAGCAAGAGGAGAAAGGAGACTCAGAGGGAAGACAGTCATAAGGATGGGAGGATAAACAAAGAGTAATGGGCACACCTGCGTATTTTTGGCTTCAGTTCAGTTCAGTTCAGTCGCTCAGTCGTGTCCGACTCTTTGCGACCCCATGAATCGCAGCACGCCAGGCCTCCCTGTCCATCACCAACTCCCGGAGTTCACTCAGACTCGCGTCCATCGAGTCGGTGATGCCATCCAGCCATCTCATCCTCTGTCGTCCCCTTCTCCTCCTGCCCCCAGTTCCTCCCAGCATCACAGTCTTTTCCAATGAGTCAAGTCTTCACATGAGGTGGCCAAAGTACTGGAGTTTCAGCTTTAGCATCATTCCTTCCAAAGAAATCCCAGGTTGATCTTCTTTTTGGCTTAGATTTTGGTTTAATTTTCCTAATTGAAGACCTCCAAGCAGACCCAAAGATAAGGTAAACAAAGATACTTGTCCTAGCACACGAACAATTTTATCTCAGGATGGCTTATTTGTCCAGAATTTGCATCTTTGCCACTTTCCACGTTTGTTAAAATATTAGATCTCAGTTTGGGGCCTGATCCTCGATTCCAATTTTTGTCTAATCTTTAGGGTCAGTTTTGCCTTGTCTTGTATTGTCTTTCTAGTTACAACTCATGAGACCCATCATCTCAGAATGACCCATCTAGTCTTGGTCATTGATGTCACCCATCAAAGACTGTTTCATTTCCAGAAAGAGTAACGATTTGAAGCAATTTTAAGTAGCGGTGCCCCATTACTCAAGGCAAGGGAAAGTAGCTAGGCCACAAATATGGCTGATACTGGACATGACACAAAGGCTCTCTCACTTTCTCTCTTTCATCCTCTCTCTCTCTTCGTCTGGTTCAGTCTTGTCTACATTGTGAACCTATGTTATACTTTCTCAACTATTACATAGTTATCAGACTCTGTATCCACAGAGTCATCCAAGCACTCCCACCCTATGTACTGGCAATTTTGGGGACCACCACGAACAAACACAATTTTTAAGTCTCTTACTTCAAATTCACTCATTAGAGAATCTGATGGATTCAACTTGGTTTAACGCTTTACTCCAGTCCTCAGCTGTGACCAATGATGAGCAGTTTTAAAAAAAGTGGCCACTTATATCCACACTTTCCACAGGACTGGTAAGAAATTTCAAGGGAAAGAGCATGATGATGGCTCCTAGATCATTCATATTCTTTTCCTGTCCTTCTGACCTACTGAACAAGCAGCCTGCTTTCTGCTTACAACTCAGGGTTAAGAAAGGGAGAAGTTAGGATAAGATGGAATAAGCATGGAAAATCCATAGAGGAGATAAAACTTGAATTTCTGCACTTAAGATAAGTGAAATTTGTAGAAATGAAGATATTTCTGGAGAAAGATAAGTAACATAAGGAAAGGCATAGAGACGAGAAGAGCATAGTCTGAAGTGTCCAAGCTGATAAAAGAAGAGGGAATTTTGCACAAAGTTAGCCATTTCATGTTTTAGCAACCTCCCTCTCTGTGTTGAATTCTTGACATCAGCTTTACCATACTCAAATTTCTATCTTAGTTAAAACACGAAAGCAAAAACAGCACACCCTGAACCTACTTCCGATCACAGGCCCTCAAGCTGACAGCAGCACATTGCCTCTTGCTGCCCTTCCACAGTCAAGCATCTCAAAAGAGTTCTCTACACTCACTGTCTCCATCTTCTAGAATGTGTTTCCAAACCACTCCAGCATGACTTCTGTCCTCATCACCCTATGGAAATTGCTCTCAAAAGGGTCACTAATGACTTCTGTCCTTAAGTCCAGTGGAAAATGTCCAGCCACCATCTTATGTGATCTATCAGTAGCATTTAACTCTGTTTAACAAATCATCTCTCCCAAAACAGTTTTTCACGGCCTCATGGAACAATGCACCCTCTGCGGATCCTTCTTTCTCTCTGGTCCCCCTCTCACGCAGTCTGAGATTTGGGTTTGTCAGATTTCAGTCCCCTTCTCACTCAGTATGCTCTCAGAGTCTCACCCACGTAGTTCTCATTTAAACACTGATGTGTCCAGGCTTCTTCAAGCCCAGGACTTGGATATCCAGCCAGTTCTCTACATTTCCCTCACTGGAAGCACTTCACAACACCATGGTCAGTGCCACGGTGTTGGTAGGCTGAAACCTACCGTGCTGAGAGCCTTTACACTACAGAAGTTACCAAATGCTACATATTTATTTCTTTTCTCCTTTTTGGAGATCCAGTTGTTAAACTTTACAAAGCACCACTGCTAAAGCTTCATGCTGCTGCTGCTGCTGCTGCTGCTAAGTCGCTTCAGTCGTGTCCGACTCTCTGCAACCCCATAAAACAGCAACCCACCAGGCTTTCCTGTCCCTGGGATTCTCCAGGCAAGAACACTGGAGTGGGTTGCCGCTTCCTTCTCCAATGCATGAAAGTGAAAAGTGAAAGTGAAGTCGCTCAGTCATGTCTGACTCTTTGTGACCCCATGAACTACAGCCTACCAGGCTCCTCCATCCATGGGATTTTCCAGACAAGAGTACTGGAGTGGGGTGCCATTTCCTTCTCCACCTAAACTTCATAAATGTAATATTTCAGAACTGAAGGCATACTGTCCCTAATTCATACAACTCGCTTCTCTTGCTTTGAACTCTATTTTTGTGAATATTGCCACCAGAAGTCCACTTCATAGTTAGGCTTACGATCTCCCTCTTTCTTATTTTTACCACTAATATGTTTTCAGTAGCACCACCTAAATATTTCTCGATTCTATTCACATCTACCCATGCCCACTTTGCCATCACCACTTTTCTAAATTCCTTCAAACTAACAGTCTGCTAAATGCTTCCACTATATCTAAACTCTCTCTTCCACTTGGTAGATTTTTGTTTGTTTATTTGTTTTCATTTACTTGTTTGGCTGTGCTGGGTCTTATTTGCGGCATGTGGGATCTAGTTCCCTGACCCAGAGAACTGAACCCAGACCCCCTGGGATTGAACCCCAGACCCCTTGCATTTCAAGTGTAGAGTCTTACCTACTGGACCACCACAGAACTCCCCATATTAACTTTTAAAAACATAATTCTGATTATGGCACTCTCTTTGATAATTCCCCATTGTTCTTGGATAAAGATGAAACTCCTCAACATGGCCTTGAGTTCTTACCTGGGTTGGTTTTGCCTTCCTCTTCCTTGTCTCATTGGAGAAGGAAATGGCAGTCCACTCCAGTACTCTTGCCTGGAGAATCCCATGGAGGGAGGAGCCTGGTAGGCTACAGTCCGGGGTCACAAAGAGTCGGACACGACTGAGCGACTTCTCTTCCCTGCCTCACATCCATCTCCTCTTCTCTCTACACTTCATTAAATGTTCCATGTTCTTACTGTGCTCAGGGCTCAGTAAGGCCTTCTGCATAGGATAGTCTTTTTCCTCTTCTCCTTCATCTAAGAAACTCTTATTCATCCTTCAAATCTCACTTCATTAATACTTCCTCAAGGAACCTTCTTTGACCCCTTAGACCTCACATCTTAATGACATATTCACGGAACAACCTCTATCTTCTCTATACTTTTCACAATTGTAATCAAACAAGTTAACATAGAATTATTTGTTTAGCATCTGCCTTTCACACCAGAATATTCTTATGAAAGCAGATACTGGATCTGTCTGTTCAACACTGAATTCTCAGTAGCAAGTGCAATAACTTATACACATAGTGGCTGCTCAATAAATATTCAGTGAATAAGTTTTCAGTAAATTAAGACCATCGTTTTACTCTTATGTTCACTCATAGAGAATAATCCATTAAGTTTCCTAGGCCAGATTTGGAGGGAAAGATAGGCCACAAAGATAGTTTCAGTGTGAATGTTTCCTATATCTAAAATAAAAATAGCATGATAATTGCAGAAATACAACTACTGCACCCACCTTTGGACCCAGAAGAACAAGATGAAGTGGATTCTTCCATTAATGGTCAATCTGACAACCTAAGAGTCAGAAATACCACTGAAGTTTTGGGTCAAAAACATAGTGATAGAAATGAATAATGATCCCATTCCACCTGAACCATATTCAAATAACAGGAAATGCCCTTGACTCTTTCTTACAAGACTCTTCAGAAAGAATAAACTCAAAATGGAATGTAAAAGGGCAACTCTAGAAAAAAACTTTTTAAACCAGATGCATACTCTTTTTAACCACTCTCCTAAGATTATTCTGCAAATATAAAATTCAGAGAGATTCTGGAATGATTTTGAGGCAGGAGGAAGATGGGTCTCCCATAGTAAAGCAATTGGAAACTCATTCCCTAAAGACCAAAACTCCAAGACAAGAATAGCAGGACAATTAAGGGAAGAGGCTGGGCCTTGCCCAGACCATATATTTCTCATTGATGAAGTCAAGAGACCTCACCCACCAAACATGCACAAAAAGGCTCCTTGAAGGTCAAATGGGAGTGATGCTAGCTAATGCCAGGACACCCACAGGCCTCTTTGGTAAAATCTCATCTTGGCTAAGAGATGCATACTCACACATGAAAGGATCCTGCTGATGCTGCTGCTAAGTCACTTCAGTCATGTCTGACTCTGTGCGACCCCTTTTAGACGGCAGCCCAACAGGCCCTGCCATCCCGGAGATTCTCCAGGCAAGAACACTGGAGTAGGTTGCCATTTCCTTCTCCAATGCATGAAAGTGAAAAGTGAAAGTGAAGTCACTCAGTCGTGTCTGACTCTTAGCGACCCCATGGACTGCAGCCCACCAGGCTCCTCCATCCATGGGATTTTCCAGGCAAGAGTGCTGGAGTGGGGTGCCATGGCCTTCTGCAGAAAGGATCCTGAAGTACACCAAATATGGACTGTTAACCAGGCAAGTCAAAATAATTGGCCAAAGGAAACCTGGAAGAAATGCCCCATAAAAGCAACTCAAACTGCCACGAGGGGCAAGATTCAGGGACTCTCCGAGTCTGCCTGTGTGTCTACTCACATGTACTATACTCTTTTATCCTCTTAATAAACATTCTCCTTGCTTCACTACTTTCCATCTTTGTGGAAATTCTTTTCTGCAAAGCTGAAGGCCCAGAGCTCTTGTCACTGACAACCAGCCTAGTGGCTAGGATCTGGTGCTTTCACTGCCACAACCCAGCTCAGTCTCTGGCTGGGAACCCAAGCTCCGGTTCATGCTGCTGCAAGCTGAAGTCACCTGACAAAGTGACTCAGATTGACTCAGTACCTGTCATAGGGGCAACATCTGTCCCTGACTATTGCTAGTTCTCTCTGAAATTGGTTAGAGTCCAGTCTATCACAATATTGTCATTGATTTTGAATGCATAATAGAAATAATACTGATACTAATATCAACAATAATCATATCTATTTTTCATAATTATAGACAAGAATCATTCTAAGTATTTTTATATCCAACCACACATTTCATCCTCACAATAGCCCTAGTGACATGTTATTTCGATTTTACAGATGAGTTAACTTACATAAAGAAGTTCAGTCATCAGCTCAGGGTCAATAAGGTTTTCCCAAGTTTGCACAAGTTCAGATGGAGCTAAAATTTGAACGCAGGCATGATACATGATCATTATAGAACATATCTCTGTTTATTTACTTAAGTTTCAGTTTAGTAGAAACTCTCTAGTGTTTCCTTGGTGGCTCAGATGGTAAAGAATCTGCCAGCAATCTGGGAGACCTAGGTTCGATCCCTGGGTCAGGAAAATTCCCTCGAGAAGGGAATCGCTAACCACTCCAGTATTCTTGCCTAGATAATTCCATGGATAGACAGGCCTGGCAGGCTACAGTCCTTGGGGTCACAAAGAATCCAACACAAATGAGTGACTGACACTTTCACTTTTCTCTAGAATCAAGCAGAGGTTTGCTACATTTACATATGCAAGGAGGGAAGGCAACGGTCTTTCAGTCCTATCCACTTTTGTGTTAGAGCCTGGCATAGAGACATCTGCACAGCATGATGGGTTGAATCTTATGGTTCCCAGAATCTTTCCTTTCTCTTTCCCCATGCTCCATTTTCCACCATCTTGATATTAGAGTCTCCTACTTAAAGTGGATGAAAATCAAATGCTCAGCCACATAGAAAAATAAGAGTATTCCATCCATTGAAGGCTAAGACTAAACTGGCAGGGGAACGGGAAAACTGAATGCCATGGGCAGCCTTGCAGGAACTCCTCTCCTGACACCTCATGGCAGTGAAAAGCAAGTGTTACCTGTGGTTTGCAGTCTCTCCCCTTGTTTAGTTGAATCTTTTCAGGAGTGAACTATAGATATTGTTAAAATCTCCACTGAGGGGTGAAAAGAATGTCACAATCATATGGGAGTTTGAAAGGTCTCTGCTTTTCTCATGAAAAGTCGAGCTTTCTTTGGGGGAATCTCTTTTGCAGGACACAATGTTTATGTGTTTTGAAGAAAATGATGTGTGTTCTGCTTTGTAGTTTTGCTAAACATTTAAAAGCATACAAGAATCTTTTCAAAGTGTGACTGCAGTCAAAATGCCTAGAGAAGAGAAGCATTCGAAGTGGCTAGCAGAGGCATGTTTCAAAGCACTGAGCACAATGTTCAGTTGGAAGGAGGGTCAGAAGAACTACTGGAGTTAACAAAAGCACTGTTTACAGAAGCAGCAGAATGGAAGAAGCTGATGTCTACACTGATTGTTAGGTGCTATGTTTGCTGACTTTTTTCAAATGCGCTTTTGATGAGAGCTAATGGACCTGACTAAGAGTGGATGTTATTTACAGTTCTGAGTTTGTTAGAAACACACACATCCGTGTGCACCTATGGCTCATCAGACGTGGGTGTGTCCTAGATGTATCAGAAGACCTGCCTTGGAATCACATCCATGAGCCAGTCCCACATTTTCAGGTCTAAGGCATGGTGCTTTTTAAAATAGTTATATTAAGAAATAGAGTAAAGGAGCAGGATTTTCATTTTCAGATTCGATGATATGAACATGCTCAGCCACTATAGAGTTTTAGGGTAAAACCCAATGGCTTTTAAGACCTAGGCCTCCAGGTCATACAGCTGTTCCTACAATTTTATGTTTTTTTTTTTTTTTTAATTTCATGCATTCCTCATTTTTAAAGCAAAATCTCCGGCCCCTGATGTCTCATCCCGCTGCTCCCAGGAAAAGAGTATGCCCTTCCTCTTCTCTTTTTGTGCTGGTTATAAGGAAGATGAAGTCAGACAGAAGCCCCTTCTCTTTTCTGCCTTGCCTCTGACTACCTTCCTTCTCTGCCTTAGGCTTTGTCGGGTCCTTTCTCTCTACACTGCATCTCTTTTAGTTCCAAAAATAGATCATTCAATTTAGGAAGAACAATTAACTGGGATGAAAGAAAATCCGAAGTATGAGGAGGCATTCTCTATCAGGCATGAAGTAATTGGCACCGCCAGGCAGCGTCTTTACTGGGGATACATGCTCCTTCTTCAGTGTGAGCTTCAGGAAAACCAGGGATGCAGAAAAGTCAGACTCAGTTTCTACAGCACTTCCATTCTTAGCTCCAAACATGTCACAGAGCATGACACAAAGGAAAGACTCTCCTGCTGGGATTTCATGAATGTCTCTACTGGATTTGCTCCATTTTCTAATGCATTGACCTGTCCTTTGAAAACTAATGTATCAGGAGCATTCTGATAGCTCCAAAGGGGTTTTGATTCAAGACTGCTCTTATCCTAGGGCAATATTTCTCATTTTTAGAACATGCTTCAGAATCACCCAGAATCCTCATTAATAAGGCAGATTCCCAGCCTACTTCTCAAGCAGAATATCCAGGTGACACTCATGTTTGATAAATGCTAGCTTAAGTACTCCTCATGAAGACATGGCAACGTTAGAAAGTTAAAGACCCTCTAGGGCAGTGGTTCTCAGCTGGGGCGATTCTGCCTTTGAGGTGGTAACAGATGGAGGAAGTGGGTGGTGCTATTGGCATCTAATTGGCAAAAGCCAGCAATGATGGTAAATGTCCTGCAACGTACAGGATAATGCTCCAAAAAAAAAAAAAAAAAAGAAGAATTAATTCTCCAAACTAAAATGCTGCTGTTAGCATCATTTTTCAATAGCCCAGACATAAAGATAATCTAAATGTCCATCAGCTGATGAATGAATAAAGATACAGTGTATATTTAAACACAGCCATAAAAAATTTTAAAATGCCATTTGCAGCAACTTGGATGGACCTAGAGATTATCATATTAAGCAAAGTAAGTCAGAAAGAGAAAGACAAATACTACATGATATCACTTATATACAGAATTCTAAAATATGAGACAAATGCACATATCTACAGAAAGAAACAGATTCACAGATATAGAGAAAAGACACGTGGTTGCCAGAGAGATGAGAGAGGAAAGGATTGAGAATTTGGGATTAGTAGGTACAAACTATTATATATAGGATGGATAAACAAGGTCCTACTGTGTAGCACCAGGAACCATATTCAATATCCTGTAATAAATCACAATAAAAACTTCGAAAAGGAACATATACATGTATAACTGAATTGCTTTGCTATACAGCAGAAATTAACACAATGTAAAATGTTTTTAAATGCTGCTGTAGAGATGAGTCATTTCTGATCCCAACTCAGAATTTCCAGTTGCTATATGGAAATCCTAAGTTTTTTGTTACTCATAAACATAATAATAAAATATTTGCTATATTAAACCATGAAATTTTTATTTCAGTTGGATGTGTGCATGCATGAACTTGCTCAGTCATGTCTGACTGTTTGCGATCCCATGGACTGTAGCCTGCCAGCTTCTCCATCCATGGAATTTTCCAGGCAAGAGTATGGAGTGGGTTGCCATTTCCTTCTCCATCAGTTGTATATATGAACTTAATTATTGTAAAAATAATTTTACAATATTAATGTATAAAAGCGGGTATCAAATGTATTTCAATTTTATATATCTTTTCATTATTAAAAATATCACATACCCTCAAAATTATACAAACCAACACTTCAGTTCAGTCGCTCAGTCGTGTCAGACTCTTTGCGACCCCATGAATCGCAGCACGCCAGGCCTCCCTGTCCATCACCAACTCCCAGAGTTCACCCAACCTCATGTCCATCACAGAGAAGGCAATGGCACCCCCACTCCAGTACTCTTGCCTGGAAAATCCCATGGATGGAGGAGCCTGGTAGGCTGCAGTCCATGGGGTCGCTAAGAGTCGGACACGACTGAGCGACTTCACTTTCACTTTTCACTTTCATGCATTGGAGAAGGAAATGGCAACCTACTCCAGTGTTCTTGCCTGGTGGGCTGCCGTCTACGGGGTCGCACAGAGTCGGACACAAGTGAAACGACTTAGCCATAGCAGCAGCATTTCCATCGAGTCGGTGATGCAATCCAGCCATCTCATCCTCTGTCGTCCCCTTCTCCTCTTGCCCCCAATCCCTCCCAGCATCAGAGTCGTTTTCAATGAGTTAACTCTTCACATGAGGTGGCCAAAGTACTGGAGCTTCAGCTTTAGCATCATTCCTTCCAAAGAACACCCAGGGCTGATCTCCTTCAGAATGGACAGGTTGGATCTCCTTGCAGTCCAAGGGACTCTCAAGAGTCTTCTCCAACACCACAGTTCAAAAGCATCAATTCTTCGGTGCTCTGCCTTCTTCACAGTCCAACTCACATCCATACATGACCACTGGAAAAACTATAGCCTTGACTAGACAGGCCTTTTTTGGCAAAGTAATGTCTCTGCCTTTCAATATGCTATCTAGGTTGGTCATAACTTTTCTTCCAAGGAGGAAGTGTCTTTTAATTTCATGGCTGCAATCACCATCTGCAGTGATTTTGGAGCCCCAAAACATAAAGTCTGACACTGTTTCCACTGTTTCCCCATCTATTTCCCATGAAGTGATGGGACCAGATGCCATGATCTTCGTTTTCTGAATGATGAGCTTTAAACCAACTTTCTCTCTCTCCACTTTCACTTTCATCAAGAGGCTTTTTAGTTCCTCTTCACTTTCTGCCATAAGGGTGGTGTCATCTGCATATCTGAGGTTATTGATATTTCTCCCAGCAATCTTGATTCCAGCTTGTGCTTCTTCCAGTCCAGCGTTTCTCATGATGTATTCTGCATATAAGTTAAATAAGCAGGGTGACAGTATACAGCCTTAACGTACTCCTTTTCCTATTTGGAACCAGTCTATTGTGCCATGTCCAGTTCTAACTGTTGCTTCCTGACCTGCATATAGGTTTCTCAAGAGGCAGGTCAGGTGGTCTGGTATTCCAATCTCTTTCAGAATTTTCCACAGTTTATTGTGATCCACACAGTCAAAGTTTTCAGCAGAGTCAATAAAGCAGAAATAGATGTTTTTCTGAAACTCTCTTGCTTTTTCAATGATCCAGCAGATGCTGGCAATTTGATCTCTGGTTCCTCTGCCTTTTCTAAATCCAGCTTGAACATCTGGAAGTTCATGGTTCATGTATTGCTGAAGCCTGGCTTGGAGAATTTTGAACATTACTAGCATGTGAGACGAGTGTAATTGTGCAGTAGTTTGAGCATTCTTTGGCATTGCCTTTCTTTGGGATTGGAATGAAAACTGACCTTTTCCAGTCCTGTGGCCACTGCTGAGTTTTCCAAATTTGCTGGCATATTGAGTGCAACACTTTCACAGCCTCATCTTTCAGGATTTGAAATAGCTCCACTGGAATTCCATCACCTCCACTAGCTTTGTTCATAGTGATGCTTTCTAAGGCCCACTTGACTTCACATTCCAAGATGTCTGGCTCTAGCTGAGTGATCATACCATCGTGATTATCTTGGTCGTGAAGATCTTTTTTGTACAGTTCTGTGTATTCTTGCCACCTCTTCTTAATATCTTCTGCTTCTGTTAGGTCCATACCATTTCTGTCCTTTATCGACCCCATCTTTGCATGAAATATTTCCTTGGTATCTCTAATTTTCTTGAAGAGATATCTAGTATTTCCCATTCTGTTGTTTCCCTCTATTTCTTTGCATTGATCGCTGAGGAATTCTTTCTTATCTCTCCTTGCTATTCTTTGGAACTCTGCATTCAGATGCTTATGTCTTTCCTTTTCTCCTTTGCTTTTTGCTTCTCTTCTTTTTACAGCTATTTGTAAGGCCTCCTAGACAGCCATTTTGCTTTTTTGCATTTCTTTTCCATGGGGATGGTCTTGATCCCTGTCTCCTGTACAATGTCGACAACACTTAGGACAAACTAAATATCCATTGACAGATGAATGGATAAAGAAGATGTGGAATGTATGTGTTTACACACATGTACACACAGCACACACACAGTGTGGAAATATTACTCAGTCATAAAAAATAGTGAAATAATGCTCTTTGTAGCATGACCAAGAGATTATCATACTAAATGAAGGCCAATCAGAGAAAGACAAATATATGATAGCACTTACATGTAAAGTCTAAAAAAAAGAAAATGATACAAATGAACTTCTTCACAGAGCAGAAATAGACATACAGACATAGGAAACAAATGTATGTTCACCAAAGGGGAAGGTTGCTAGAAGGGATAAATTAGGAATTTGGGGTTAATATATACACACTGCAATTCATAAAGCAGAGTAACAGAGACTTGCTGTATGGCACAGGGATCTATACTGAACATTTTGAAATAACCTATAAGAGAAAGGAATCTGAAAAAAACATATAAATATATACATACACTATATACATATACATAATGGAATCACTGCACTGTATACCTGAGACTTAACATGATGTAAATCAGCTATACTTCAGTAAAGTAAGATATAAAATAAGTACATAATCCATAAATGTGTAACTTAATGAATTATTATATTTATTTTGTTATTATTATAAGGCAAACATTATGTAAGCATCACCTAGGACAATAGAATGTAGTAGCTCAGGAACACCTAGGTACCCTTTACATTAAAATCCCCGTTTTCCCCACTAAAGATAGCAATGATTCCAACTTTGATGGTAATCATAGCCTATTTTTCTTATAGTTTTAAGTGTGCATCTCCTTAAGTAGTTCAGTTGAGTTTTGTAGATTGAACTTTATATAAGCGGTATTCTATTACTATATCTAACCTCTTTTATTCAACTTTATCTTTGAGAGATTCACCTACATAGTTGTACATAGCAGTAGAGCAGAAATTTTTATGCCCATATAATTTTCCAATGTGTGAATATACCAATATATTTTTTCACTCTATTTTTTGGACTTTGGGATTGTTTTCAACATGAGGCTATTATGAATAATTCAGATATGAGCATTCTTGTACATCTGTTTGTACACATATGCATGACAATGTTAATATATACTTAGGAGGGACATTGGTAGATCATAAGGTGTGTGCATATTTAACTGTGTATTAACTTACTTTCTCATCTAAAGAGTATTGAGAGTTCTAATTTCTCCACATCCTCACTGCACTTGGTATTATGTGTAGTTTTAATTTTAGACATTCTGGAATTTGTGTAGTAGTATCATAGTGTCATATTGCAGTCCTTAATTATTACTAAGATTGAGTATATTTTCATATGTTCACTAACCAGTTGGATATTCCATTTGGTGACATACCTGTTCGGGCTTCCATGGTGGCTCAGTGGTAAAGAATCCATCTGCCAATGCAGGTGCATTTGATGGGCTTGACCCCTGGGTGGGGAAGAGCCCTTGGAGAAAGAAATGGCAATCCACTCCCATATTCTTGCCTGGCAAATCCCATGGACAGAGGAACCTGGCGGGCTACAGTCCATATTGCTGAAAAAGAGTCAAACATGACTGAACAACCAAAAAAATATATACATTTAAGTTTCTTGAGCATTTTTGTACCAGGTAGTCTGCTCTCTTTCTTTTTATTAATTTGTAGAAATCTTTAAAATATTTTCATTAAAGCCCTCTGTTAGTTTTATGTGTTATAGATATCTTCTCTCAGTGAATAACTTGCCCTTTTAACCTCCTAACCATCTGATGAATAGAACTTCTTGATTTTTAATCAAATTGACCTCTCTCTTTTATGATTAGTGCTTGTTTTAATGTTTTTAAGTATCTTTCCCTACCCTAAATCCAGGAAGATACATTCCTACATTACCTTTCAGTAATTTTATTTTATCAGATTTAGGTACACAGTCAACCTGGAATGATTATAATGAGAAGTAAAAGTAAAATTTTATGATTATCCCATGTGAATAGCTAAGTGTCTCAGCCTACATATTCAAAGGATTATCCTTGTACCAGAGTTGTGGAGTGCCAACTCCATCATAAATTGAGATTTCACATGTACATAGATCTGACTCTGAGTTTAGTGTGCTATTTTATCTTATTTTCCTGTTTGACTGTCCTTAGCAGAGCATGGCAACTCACTCCAGCATGCTTGCTTAGAGTATCTGATGGCCGGAGGGGTCTGGCAGCCTACAGTCCATAAGGTCACAAAGAGTTGAACCAACCGAAGTGACAGCACAGACGCACAGGACAGTAACATACTGTGTAAATTAGTGTGGGGTTTGCAAGCAAGTCAGCGGGAAAGAATCCCCCAGCCAATTCAGGAGATTCGGGTTCAATCCCTGGATTGGAAAGAGCCCATGGAGGAGTAAATGGCAACCCACTCTAGTATTTTTGGCTGGAGAATCCCACCAACAGAGGAGCCTGGTGGGCTACGGTTTACAGGGTCACAGAGTTGGATACGACTGAGCTACTGAGCACATACACATATAATCAGTTTATCTTTACGTCTTGATGTAAGGTGAAATAAATTCTCCTGTCTTTTTATTCTTCAACATTGTTTTGTCTCATTGGCCCTGTGCATATCCATGTAGCTTTTACAATCAGCTAGTAAAGCTCCTCAAAACATGCTATGGGCATTATATTGACTGTATCGGTCAATACAGAAAGAATTGGCATCTTTAAATATTAAATCTTCTAACCAGAAAACATGATACGTAACTGTATTTAGAACTTTCTAAATTTCCATTAATTAAAGTTTCCTGCATAGGAATTTCATATATACTAGCTTCTATTTAGTGATGATATATTTTTTGATGATATTATATTTTTGAATTTTAGTTTCTGTTTATATTTGATTATGGAAATACATTTCATTTTTTGTTTTTACTTGAGCTTGTACTCATCAAATTTACTTATCAATTCTAATATTTATCTGGAATTCTTTGGGAGTTTTATATACACATATCATAAACAATGACAGTTTTATTTCTTACATTCCAATTTTTGCTCTTTTTGTTATTCTTTTCCTTTTCTCATTGTTCTGGATATGACCTCCAGTAAAAGCTCTAGGAAAATAAATGTAAGCCTGGATATTAAGTATTCCTGTATTGTTCCTGATCTCAAAGGGAAAGTTGTCAACACTTACCCATTAAGAATCATATTTACTATAGTTTTTCATAGACAATCTTTATATCAGATTAAGAAAACTCCCTGTTTTCTAATTTATAAATTATTTTTATCATGAATGGATGTTGGATTATATTACATGCTTTTAATAGTTCTGTTCAATTGTCTTTTTTCCATTATTCTGTTAATGTTTCAAACTATACTGATATTTTAATGTTATATCAACACTGTGAATTAAACTCAATTGGTCCCATCATACCCTGTTTACATATTGGAGGATTTGGTTTATACTGAGTATATTTTTGAGGATTTCTGCATCTATGTTCATAAGAGAGGCCTATCATTATTTTTTCTCACAGTGACTTTGTAGATTATTGATATTGAGGTTATGGTGGCTGTAAAGTATTTTATTTTTCTCCAGTTCTCTAGAAGTCTATGTATAAAGCTGCACATTTTCAGTTTCATCCTATGGTCATTTTAGTAAATTCAATGTACTAGAGTTTGTTACTTCATTATTGATACATATTTAGTCGCAACTTATTATCTTTTCAGTTGCTACATAATCTGTATTGATAGCCCTTTTAAAGATTCCTAATAGTAGTTATTTGGGGTTTCTTCCTTTTTCTCTGAATCAGGCTTGCTAGGAATTTATCTATTTTATTAAGCTTTTAAAATATCTAACCTATCAGTTATTGAGAGAAATGTTTTAAAAATCTTTGCCCAAGATTATGCATTTGTTTATTTCTCTTTGTAGTTTTAAAAATGTTTTATTTTATATATTTTTGTTTGTTTGTTTGTTTTTAAGGTGTTTAAAATAAACCTTTTATTAAGCACAAACAACTTTTAAGAATGTTTTACTGTGTACATACAAATTTAGAATAACTGAGTATCTATTTGGAAAAAATTAAGATGGATTCATATCTCAAATACTTATTAGAAACAAATCACACACACACAATAAAAAAATCTTTCAAAAATAATAGGAGCATTGCTTTATAATCTCATGAAAGCATACTCCAAAATATCTAAAATCCTAAAATAAGATAAATTTAACTATATAAAATAAAATTTCTCCACATGGCAAAAAAAGTCATAAGTAAAAACAAAAGGTAAATGACAAAATGGAAATAAAATTCCAAACCAGATCACAAGAAATTAATTTCTCTAAAACATAAAGAAACAAAGAAACTTTCAAATATTAGTTATAGAAATGAAAATTGATATAACCTTAACGAAAGGCTATATAATATAGCAATATCAATTTAATAAAAATACCTTTGACTTAGTAATTCCAAATTTAGAAATTTATCCTACACATACATGTGTATATGTGTAGAATGGTGTGTATAAATACTATTTACTTCAATCATTTCCTATTATTAAATAAAAGTTAACATGATTCAAATATCTACTAATAAGTGACTAGTTGAACTAATTATGGTTTACTCTGAATATGGAGGATTAGGTAGTCAGAAAAATGAGGGAATACTGTGTACTGATATAAAAAAATCTGAAATATATATAGCTAAGTAAAATGAACAAAGTACAAAACAGTGTATATGGGATGCTGCTATTACGTAAAAAGAGGTAAACAATGTATATATTTTGCTAGTATTTTCAAAGTAAGGTATATATTAGAATGTATACAGAAGAACCTCAAAACACTACTTTCTAATCAGGGTAGGCCACAGGTGCCTTAGTGGCAAAAGAATAGAGATAGGAAGGAAGATTTTTCACATTTTATTTTCTACCTTTAAAAACTTTGTTGTTCAGTCCTTCCGTCATGTCCTACTCTTTACAGCCCCATGGACTGTACCACACCAGGCTTCCCTGTTCTTCACTATCTCCCCAAGTTTGCTCAAACTCATGTCCATTAAGTCAGCGATGCCATACAACCACCTCACCCTCTGTTGTCTCCTCCTCCTCCTCCCTTCAATCTTTCCCAGCATCAGGGTCTTACCAATGAGTTAGATCTTCAAATCTGGTTGCCAAAGTATTGGAGCTTGAGCATCAAGAGCAGTCGTTCCAAAGAATATTCAGAGTTGATTTCCTTTAGGATTGATTCGTTTGCTCTCTTTGCTGTCCAAGTGACTCTGAAGACTCTTTTCCAGCATCACAGTTTGAAATTATCAGTTCTTTGTCACACAGCCTTCTTTATGGTCCAACTCTCATGGGCAGTACGTGACTACTGGAAAAACCATAGCTTTGACTATAAGGACCATGGTTAGATAAGTGATGTTTCTGTATTTTTTTTTTAATCTATTTTATTGAAGGATAATTGCTTTACAGAATTTTGTTGTTTTCTGTCAAATCTCAGCATGTATCAGCCATAGGTACACATATATACCCACCTCCCATCTCCCACCCCATCCCACCCCTCTAGATTGAAACAGAGCCCCTGTTTGAGTTTCCTGAGCCATACAGCAAATTCCCTTTGGCGATTATCATATGGTTTTTAATCTTTCAATTTGTAAATATGGTATATCACATTGATTGATTTGTATATATTGAAGAATCCTTGCATTCCTGGAATAAACCCAACTTAATCATGGCGTATGAGCTTTCTGATGTGTTGCTGAATTCTGTTTGCTAAAATTTTGTTGAGGATTTTTGCATCGCTGTTCATCAGTGAATTGGCCTGCAGTTTTCTTTTTTTGTGTTACCTTTGTCTGGTTCTGTTATCAGGGTGGTGGTGGCCTCATAGAATGAGTTTGGAAGTGTTCCATCCTCTGCAGTTTTTTGAAAGAGTTTTGGAAGGATAGGCATTTCTCATCTCTAAATGTTTGATACAATTCTCCTGTGAAGCCATCTGGTCCCAGGCTTTTGTTTTTTTTAAAGGGAGATTTTTGAATCTCAGCACAGCTTCAATTTTAGTGCTTGTAATTGGGTTGTTCATAATTTCTATTTCTTCCTCCTTCAGTCTTGGAAGATTGAACTTTTCTAAGCATCTGTCCATTTTTTCCAGGTTATCCATTTTATTGCCATCAGTTCAGTCACTCAGTCGTGTCTGTCTTTTTGTGACCCCATGAACTGCAGCACACCAGGCCTCCCTGTCCATCACCAACTCTTGAGTCCACCAAAACCCATGTCCATTGAGTCAGTGATGCCATCCAACTAACTCATCCTCTGTTGTCCCCTTCTCCTCGGCCCTCAATCTTTCCCAGCATCAGGGTCCTTTCAAATGAGTCACTTTTTTGCGCCAGGTGCTCATAATAATCTCTTATAATCCTTTGTATTTCTGCATTGTCTGGTTTAACCTTTCTTTTTTCATTTCTAATTTTGTTGATTTGAGTCTTCTCTCTCTCTCTCCTTTTTTTTCTTTTCTTGATGATTCTGGCTAAAGAATTTGTCAGTTTTGTTAATCTTCTCAAAGAAGGAGCTTTTAGTTTTATTAATCTTTACTATTGTTTCTTTAATTTCTTCTTCATTATTTCTGCTCTGATATTTATGATTTCTTTCCTTCTGCTAACTTTGGGGATTTTTTGTTCTTTTTTTCAGTTGTTTTACATGTAAGAATATGTTCTCTATTTGAGGTTTTCTTGTTTCTTGAGGTAGGATTGTATTGCTATAAACTTCCCTCTGAGAACTACTTTTGCTGCATTCCATAAGTTTTGAGTTGTGTTTTCATTGTCATTTTTCTCTAGGAATTTTATTTCATTTTATGTCATTTTTTCCAGGAATTTTGATTTCTCAGTAATCTGTTTGTTAGAATCATAATATTTTTCCTTGTAATTGATATCTAGTCTTATGGCATTGTGGTTAAAAAAGATGCTTGACATGGTTTTAATTTTCTTAAATTTACTGAGGTTTGATTTTTGACCCAAGATGTGGTCTATCCTGGAGAATGTTCCATGTGCACTTGAGAAGAAGGTGTATTCTTCTGCATTTGGATGGAATGCCCTGAGGATATCGATATTCATCTGTTCTAATGTGTTAATTAAGATTTGTGTTTACCCAGAATTGAAAGAGACACATGTACCCCAATGTTCATCGCAGCACTGTTTATAATAGCCAGGACAAGGAAGCAACCTAGATGTCCATCAGCAGATGACTGGATAAGAAAGCTGTGGTACATATACACAATGGAGCATTATTCAGCCATTGAAAAGAATACCTTTGAATCAATTCTAATGAGGTGGATGAAACTGGAGCCTATTATACAGAATGAAGTGAGCCAGAAAGAAAAACACCAATACAGTGTCCGTTCAGTTCAGTTCAGTTGCTCAGTCATGTCCGACTCTTTGCGACCCCATGAATTGCAGCAAGCCAGGCCTCCCTGTTCATCACCAACTCCTAGAATTCACTCAAACTCACGTCCATCAAGTCAATGATACCATCCAGCCATCTCATCCTCGGTTGTCCCCTTCTCTTCCTGCCCCTAATAACTCCCAGTATCAGAGTCTTTCCAATGAGTCAACTCTTCTTATGAGGTGGCCAAAGTACTGTGAGCTACAGCTTTGGCATCATTCCTTCCAAAGAACACCCAGGGCTGATCTCCTTCAGAATGGACTGGTTGGATCTCCTTGCAGTCCAAGGGACTCTCAAGAGTCTTCTCCAACACCACAGTTCAAAAGCATCAATTCTTCGGTGTTCAGCCTTCTTCACAGTCCAACTCTCACATCCATACATGACCACAGGAAAAACCATAGCCTTGACTATGTCTGGACCTTAGTCGGCAAAGTAATGTCTCTGCTTTTGAATATACTGTCTAGGTTGGTCACAACTTTTCTTCCAAGGAGTAAGCGTCTTTTAATTTCATGGCTGCAGTCACAATCCGCAGTGATTTTGGAGCCCCCGAAAATAAAGTCTGACACTGTTTCCACTGTTTCCCCATCTGTTTCCCATGAAGTGATGGGCCCAGATGCCATGATCTTCGTTTTCCGAATGTTGAGCTTTAAGCCAACTTTTTCACTCTCCACTTTCACTTTCATCAAGAGGCTTTTGAGTTCCTTTTTACTTTCTGCCATAAGGGTGGTGTCATCTGCATATCTGAGGTTACTGATATTTCTCCCGGCAATCTTGGTTTCAGCTTGTGTTTCTTCCAGCCCAGTGTTTCTCATGATGTACTCTGCATAGAAGTTAAATAAGCAGGGTGACAATATACAGCCTTGACGTACTCCTTTTCCTATTTAGAACCAGTCTGTTGTTCCATGTCCAGTTCTAACTGCTGCTTCCTGACCTACATACAGATTTCTCAAGCGGCAGGTCAGGTGGTCTGGTATTCCAATCTCTTTCAGAATTTTCCAGTTTATTGTGATGCACACAGTCAAAGGCTTTGGCATAGTCAATAAAGCAGAAATAGATGTTTTTCTGAAACTCTCTTGCTTTTTCCATGATCCAGCGGATGTTGGCAATCTGATCTCTCATTCCTCTGCCTTTTCTAAAACCAGCTTGAACATCAGGGAGTTCATGGTTCATGTATTGCTGAAGCCTGGCTTGGAGAATTTTGAGCATTACTTTACAAGCGTGTGAGATGAGTGCAATTGTGCAGTAGTTTTAGCATTCTTTGGCATTACCTTTCTTTGGAATTGGAATGAAAAAGGACCTTTTCCAGTCCTGTGGCTACTGCTGAGTTTTCCGAATTTGCTGGCATATTGAGTGCAGCCCTTTCACAGCATCATCTTTCAGGATTTGAAACAGCTCCACTGGAATTCCATCACCTCCACTAGCTTTGTTGTAGTGATGCTTTCTAAGGCCCACTTAACTTCACATTCCAGGATGTCTGGCTCTAGATGAGTTATCACACCATCATGATTACCTGGGTCATGAAGATCTTTTTTGTACAGTTCTTCTGTGTATTCTTGCCACCTCTTTTTCTGTTAGGTCCTCTGATTCTGTTAGGTCCATACCATTTCTGGCCTTTATCGAGCCCATCTTTGCATGAAATGTTCCCTTGGTATTTCTAATTTTCTTGCAGAGATCTCTAGTCTTTCCCATTCTGTTCTTTTCCGCTATTTCTTTGCATTAATCACTGAAGAAGGCTTTCTTATCTCTTCTTGCTATCCTCTGGAACTCTGCATTCAGATGCTTATATCTTTCCTTTTCTCCTTTGCTTTTCACCTCTCTTCTTTTCACTGCATTTATGCCTATATAAGGAATTTAGAAAGATGGTAACAATAGCCCTGTATGCAAGACAGCAAAAGAGACACA
The DNA here is from genome assembly GCF_001704415.2 of Capra hircus. Taxonomy (NCBI): domain Eukaryota; kingdom Metazoa; phylum Chordata; class Mammalia; order Artiodactyla; family Bovidae; genus Capra; species Capra hircus. Next base: position 115,627,065 of record NC_030810.1, read on the forward strand.
GATGTATAGAACAGTCTTTTGGACTCTGTGGGAGAGGGAGAGGGTGGGATGATTTGGGAGAATGACATTGAAACATATATAATATCATATATGAAACAAATTGCCAGTCAAGGTTTGATGCATGGTACTGGATGTGTGGGGCTGGTGCACTGGGATGACCCAGAGGGATGGTACAGAGAGGGAGGAGGGAGGGGGGTTCAGGATGGGGAAGACGTGTATGCCTGTGGCAGATACATGTTGACGTATTGCAAAACCGATACAATATTGTAAAGTAATTAACCTCCAATTAAAATAAATAAATTTATGTTTAAAAAAAGATTTGTGTTTCCGTGTTAACTTTCTGTTTTGATGATCTACCCATTGGTGTATGTGGGGTGTTAAAGTCTACTATTATTATTGTATTACTGTGAATTTCTCTTTTTCTGTCTGTTAGTGTTTGTCTTATGTATTGAGGTGCTCCTATGTTGGGTGCATAGATGTTTACAATTATTATCTCTTCCTCTTGGATTGATCCTTGATCATTATGTAGTGTCCTTCCTTATCTCTTGTAATATTCTTCATTTTAAGGTCTATTTTGTCTGATATGAGGATTGCTACTCTAGCTTTCTTTGATTTCCATTTACATGGAATATAGAATTCTGTCCTCTCAGCTTCGGTCTTTATGTGTCTTTAGGTCTGTAGTGGGTATCTTGCAGATACCATATATGTGGATCTTATTGTATCCATTCAGTCAGTCTGTGTCTTTTGGTTGGAGCATATATTCCACTTACATTTAAAGTAATTATTGATATATATGTCCCTATTGCCATTTTCTTAATTGGAGTTTGTTTTTCTAGATCTTTTCCTTCTTATGTGTTTTCTGACAATGTAAGACCCTTTAACATTAGTTGAAAAGCTGGATTTGTGGCTCCAAATTCTCTTAACTTTTGCTTGTCTGTAAAACTTTTGATTTCTCCATCAATTTTGACTGAGATCCCTGCCCAGGTAGAATAATCTTGCTTGTAGATTTTTCCCTTTCAGTACTTTAAATATATCCTGCCATTCCCTTCTGGTATACAGAGTTTCTCCTGAGAGATCAGCTATTAAATGTGTGGCATTACCCTTGCATGTTACTTGGTGCTTCTCCCTTGCTTTTTAAATATTCTTTCTTTGTGTTTAGTCTTTGTTACTTTGATTAGTATATGTCTTGGCATGTTTCTCTTTGGGTTTATCCTGTATGGGACTCTTTGTGCCTCCTGGACTTGATTGACTATTTCCTTTTCCATGTTGGGGAAATTTTCAACGATCATCTCTTCAAAAATTTTCTCATACCCTTTCTCTTTCTCTTCTTCTTCTGAGACCCCTATAATTCGACTGTTGGAGCATTTGATATTGTCCCAGAGGTCTCTGAGACTGTCCTCAGATCTTTTCATTCTTTTTACTTTACTCTGCTCTTTAGCAGTTATTTCCACCATTTTATCTTCCAGCTCACTGATTCATTCTTCTGCTTGAGATATTCTGCTACTGATTCCTTCTAGAGTATCTTTAATTTCAGTAACAGTGTTGTCTCTGTATGTTCATTCTTTAATTCTTCTATGTCTTTATGACTTGATTCTTGTATTTTCTCCATTCTATTGTCAAGGTTTTGGATCATCACTATCATTATTCTGAATTGTGTTTCAGGTTGTTTTCCTATTTCCTCTTCATTTATTTGGACTTTTGTGTTTCTTGGTTGTTCCTTTTTTGTGCAGTGTTTTTCTGCCTTTTCATTATTTATTTTTAACTTACTGTGTTTTAGGTCTCCTAAACCCAGGCTTCAAGGTTGAATTCTCTTCTCCTTTTGGTTTTTGCCCTCATGAGGTGGGTCTAGTGGTTTGTGTAAACTTCTTGTAGGGTGTGACTTGTGCTCGCATTCTGGTTGGAGAAGATGAGTTATTTTTTGTTTTTGTTTTTCCCTTATGTACAGGGCTGTGTGAGGTGGTAATTCTGTCTGCTGATAACTGGGTTTGTATTTTTGTCTTGTTTATTGTTTGGATGAGGCGTCCTGAAGAGGGTGCTACTGACAGTTGGGTGATGCTGGGTCTTGTAGAGAGTGGTTGTCTTTGCGAGATTTCTCACTATTTGATGCTCCCTAGGGTTAGGAGTTATCTGGTAATCTAGTGTCTTGGAGTCAGCACCTTCACTCCAAAGGCTCAGGGCTTCATCCCTGGCTGGGAATGGAGATTCCACATCTGGTTTGCTATGGCATTAATTGAGGTTAAAACAAACACCCTTAAATGAGAAACAAAGGAAAGACCCCACTAAATTGGCAATGACAAATCAGGCAAATAATAACTAAAAAAAATGAATATACACATATACATATACACCTATAAGCAAAATCAAAACTGTCACACAAAAAAACTGCAATAGATTGACCTGGCGACAAAGGAAATGAAAAATGATATCACCAATTAATAACAAAACTAGCTAAAGCACGAACTGGAAAACAAAACTAAAGCATGGTGTACACTGGGGAATAAAACAATAAAACAAAACAGACTAAAAAATATGGTGAAAAAAAGAAAGAAATGAAAGAATAGAAATGCAAGGTTAAATATAATTAGATAAAGAAGATTTATATAAAGATTAACTTCAAGGGGAAAAGAGCAGTGGGAAAAGCAAACAAAGGAATAAATGTAGAAAAAATAATAAATTTAAAAATATAATAACTTAAATTAAAAGAGAGAGATAATTAAAGAAAAAATAAAAGGGAAGACTCCACAGAAATGCAAAAGGCCAATAGAGGCAGAAGCTTACAGCAGAAATAAAAAGTGTGATTCAAGAAAACAATTCTCAAATGCTTAAATAGATTTAATAGTACTAATGAAATCAACCAATACAACACCAGAGGGGGGTTGGGGTATGGGAGAAAAAGAAAAAAAAAATCCAGAAGAAAGCACAGAAGGAGTTAAATTAGACAAATAATACACGTTTTTCTTGAGTCGCTGCTGTCAGAGTCCTTTCCCTTGCTGGGAGTCACAGTCCATCTCGCCTCCTTTGAATGCCCTCCAACATTGCGCTGGTCTCTGGACCTGCCGTGGGCGCAGCTCAGACTCTAATCTGGTCCTACTCCTGTGTGCTCTTGCCTCCAATGTCCACAGCTGTCAGAACTAGCATGTTTTCTTCGGTGAGAACTTTCAGTGTCCTTTTATATATCCATGACGCAGAGTCTGCCTAGTTGATCGTGTGGATTTAATCTGCAGCTAGTACAGCTGGTGGGAAGGTTTTGGGTCCTCTTCGTTAGCCACACTGTCTCTCGGTTTCAACTGTGGTTTTATCTCTACTTCAGCATGTGGGTCATCCATAGGGGTTTGCTCCTGAGACTAACCTGGGGGTCGTGGGCCTGCCCCAGTGAGGGCCAGGTGTGGAGATGGCACAGCTGCTTGGGTGATAGGGGCCCTGGCAGCGCCAGGTACTCAGGGGAGCTGGTGGCTAGGGAAGCAGGAAAGATGATGCTCTAGAAGGGTATGGCAATGCACGCCAGAATTCTTGCACGCCAGAATTCTTGCCTGGAGAATCCCCCGGACAGAGAAATCTGGCAGGCCACAGTCCACAGAGTCACAAAGAGTTGGATACAACCAACGTGACCCTGCATGTACAGACGCAGGACTTTTTCTAGCCTGTGGCAGCGCTACCTCAGTAAGGACTGAGCATCAAGGTGGTGCAGCTGCTCGGGTTGGGGGGACCCAGGTGGCACCACGTGTGCAGGGACATGGACTGCCTCAGCCACAGGAGCTGAGGCCCTATCAGAGTCTTTGTCTAGCCTCTGGCAGCTGGTGATCAGAAGGTCTCTGGGCAGTCCTTCCTGTTGCTCTGCCTGCTCAGGCACTTAGAGGGCTCCCCGGCCTGGGGTCCTTCCCTGTTGCTCCGCATGTCAGGTGCCTGAAGGCCAGTCTCTGTTGCTCACCTGCTGGTGGTGGGATGTGGGCAGAGACAGGCGATGGTGCTGGCTCCACACCCTGTGCATGACTCCGTGGTATCGCCTCGCTTCCATGGCTGCCTGACTTTCCTCCACAGACGTTTCCCACCACAATCTCCTCCCTCACGTCCCCTTGGGATGTCTCCCCACAGTCAACAGCAGACCTCACCCTGGGATTGCTCCACAATCCCTAAGCTCCAGCTCCCAGCCGCTGTGCCTTCTAGGGGATCTATGTTCCTGTGGGGGGTACATATGACCGTGGCAAGGGTTGTCTGTGTGATTCTCATTCCGTGTAGGCTGCCACAGATCAGCTACTTCACTCTCAGCCTCAAATGATTTTCCCCTGACCCAAACAATTGCCCCGATGCGGGAATTGGACCCCAGCTTCAGTTCCCCCACCCGCTAGGGCAGGTCAGTTCTACCAGCTCCTGTTTCTTCCCCTGGTTCCTTTGTCCTACTGAGTTTTGCGCGGTTCTATGTGTTCTTTTCCAGGGGTCAGGTACTCCTGCCCGCTCTCAGCTGGTGGTGTGCAGTCACTTCTGCGTCTGAAGGCATACTCCTGATGGAGAGATGTTCTCCACGTCCACTGACTTCTCCACCATATTGTTCCTCCTCACTATCCATTATGTTTTAATAGATACTTTTCATTGCCTATTTTATATATATATATATATATATTTATAGCCTATTATATTTTTAATTCTTAAGAATCCTTTCGTATTCCCTTATTTTGGCGCAACTGTTACATAACTTCTCATCACTCTGAAGATAAAAATATATTTGCTTTTGACATTTCTTTGAGTGTTTTATCACTTGCTTTTTTCTCCAAGTTTCCCTCTTTATTTGTTTGCTTTGGTCTCCTTTGTGTGTCCTAGTCTTTAGTATCTAGGACCTATGTGTCTATCTGCATTTATAGATGAACTTTAGGAGGTTGATTGAAATCTTTGTGGGGTTGGCTCATTGACTGGTGGGTTTCAGATGATGATCAAGCCTGTCATGGCCCATTCATTGGAAGCTCTCAAAAACTGGTTTTCCTCCAGAGCTTAGACCTAATCTATTTTGCCAGAGAACAACTCAGGTCTCCCACTCCCCCATGCGGACATAAGCTTTTATGTTGGCAGTTTGGAGGGCAGGGAAAGGAAACTGAGGTCTTCACATTTAGGATGCATAACTTCTCTTAAGTGTCCTTCTTTCAGGAAAGGAATCCATTCTCACCTTCTGTGTAGCCAGTGCCCCTAGTCCACTGACCCTCATTTGCTGCATTAGGTCAGATGCAGTCATCTAGGTTTATTGTTTGGTAGATGGATCTGGATGCAGCATTCTCCTGTGTAACTTTCTGTAATGCTGGATGTATTCAATGCTGCTCCATAAACCAGATATTACTGTATGATATGCGGCTTGCAAAACTGTTTAATACTTTTTTTTATTTATTTTTTATTGAGGATAATTGCTTTGAAGAATTTTGTTGCTTTCTGTCAAACCTCAATGTGAATCAGCCACAGGAATCCGTATATCCCCTCCCTTATGAAACTCCCTTCCATCTCCTGCCCCATCCCACCCCTCTAGATTGAAACAAAGCCCGTTTGAGTTTCCTGAGCCATACAGCAAATTCCCGTTGGCGATCTACTTTACATATGGTAATTCAAGATTCCATGTTACTCCTTCCATACATCTCACCCTGTCCTCCCCTCTCCCCATGTCCATAAGTCTATTCTCTATGTCTGTTTCTCCACTGCTGCCCTGTAAATAAATTCTTCAGTACCATGTTTCTAGAGTCTGTACATATGTGTTAGAATATGATATTTATCTTTCTCTTTCTGACTCACTTCATTCACTTCTCTATTATATACTCACTGTATAATAGGTTCTAGGTTCATCCACCTCATCAGACCTGACTCAAATACATCCCTTTTTATGGCTGAGTAATATTCCATTGCGTAACACAACTACTTTATCCATTCATCTGTCAATGGACATCTAGGTTGGTTCCATGTTCCAGCTATTGCAAACAGTACTGCAATGAAGAATGAGATACATGTGTATTTTTCAATTTTGGTTTCCTCAGGGTATGTGCCTAGGAGTGGGATTGCTAGGTCAAATGGTGGTTTTGTTCCTAGTTTTTTGAGGAATCTCCATGCTGTCTTCCATAGTGGCTGTATCAATTTACATTCCCACCAACAGCGCAAGATCGTTCCCTTTTCTCCACACCCTCTCCAGGGGTGTAGATTTTTTGATGATGGCCATCCCGACTGGTGTGAGGCAATATCTCATTGTAGTTTTGATTTGCATTTCTCTAATAATGAGCGATGTTGAGCATCTTCTCATGTGTTTGTTAGCCATCTGTATGTCTTCTTTGGAGAAATGTCTGTCTAGGTCTTTTTCCCGCTTTTGACTGGGTTGTTTGTTTTTCTGGCATTGAGTTGTATGAGCTGCTTACATATTTTGGAAATTAATCCTTTGCCAGTTTTTTCATTTGCTATTATTTTCTCCCATTCTGGGGGTTGTCTTTTCACCTAGTTTATAGTTTCCTTTGCTGTGCAAAAGCTTTTAAGTTCAATCAAGTCCCACTTGTTTACTTTTTGTGTGTCTGTTACTCTAGGAGGTGGGTCATGGAGGATCTTGCTTTGATTTACGTCACCAAGTGTTCTGCCTATGTTTCCCTCTAAGCTTTATAGTTTCTTGTCTTACATTTAGGCCTTAAGTCCATGTTGAGTTTATCTCTGTGTATGGTGTTAGAAAGTGTTCTAATTTCCTTCTTTTATGTGTAGTTGTCCAGTTTTCCCAGCACCATTTATTGAAGAGGCTGTCTTTGCTCCATTGTATATTCTTGCCTCCTTTGTCAAAAATAAGGTGCCCATAGGTGCATGGGTTTACTTCTGGCTTTCTATCTTGTTCCATTGGTCTATACTTCTGATTTTTGTGCCAGCGCCATACTGTCTTGATGACTGTAGCTTTGTAGTGTAATCTGAAGTCAGGAAGACTGATTCCTCCAGCTCCATTCTTCTTTCTCAAGACTGCTTTGGCTTTTCAGGGTCTTTTGTGTTTCCATATGAATTGTGAAATTTTTTGTTCTGGTTCTGTGAAAAATGCCACTGGTGATTTAATAGGGATTGCACTGAACCTGTAGATTGCATTTGGTAGTATAGTCATTTTCACAATATTGATTCTTCCTACCCAGGAACATGGAATATCTCTCCATCTGTTTATTCTTTGATTTCTTTCATTAGTGTCTTAAGGTTTCTGTGTACAGTTCTTTTGTCTCCTTAAGTAAGTTTATTCCTGGATATTTAACTCCTTTTGTTGCAATGGTGAATGGGATTGATTCCTTAATTTCTCTTTCTCATTTTTCATTGTTAGTATATTCTAATTGTTGTATTTCTAATGCAAGCAATTTCTGTGTATCAACTTTGTATCCTGCAACTTTGCTAAATCCACTGATTAGCTCTAGTGGGTTTTTTACTATCTTTAGGGTTTTCTATGTACAGGATCATGTCATCTGCAAACAGTGAGCATTTTACTTCTTTTCTGATCTGGATTTCTTTTATTTCTTTTTCTTCTCTGATTGATGTAGCTAGAACTTCCAGGACTATGTAGAATAATAGTGGTGAAATGGACACCTTTGTCTTGTTCCTGATCTTAGGAGGAATGCTTTCAGTTTTTCACCACTGAGAATAATATTTGCTGTAGGTTGGGGTAGGTTTCCTCTATGCCCATTTTTTGAAGCGTTTTAATCTTAAATGGGTACTGAATTTTGTCAGAGGCTTTTTCTGCATGTACTGAGTTGATCATGTGATTTTTATCTTTCAATCTGCTAATACTGTGTATCACATTGACTGATTTGTGTATATTGAAGAATCCTTGCATTCCTGGAATAAACCCAACTTGATCATGGTGTATGAGCTTTCTGACGTGTTGTTGAATTCTGTTTGCTAAAGTTTTGTTGAGGATTTTTGCACCTCTGTTCATTAATGAATTGGCCTGTAGTTTTCTTTTTTTGTGTTGCTTTTGTCTGGTTTTGCTATCAGGGTGATGGTGGCCACATAGAATGAGTTTGGAAATGTTCCTTTCTCCGCAATTTTTTGAAAGAGTTTTAGAAGGATAGGCATTACTTGTCTCTAAATGTTTGATGGAACTCTCCTGTGAAGCCATCTGGTCCTGGGCTTTTGTTTTTTGGGAGATTTCTGATCACAGCTTCAATTTCAGTGCTTGTAGTTGGGTTGTTCGTAATTTCTATTTGTTCGTGGTTCAGTCTTGGAGGATTGAACGTTTCTAAGCATCTGTCCATTTCTTCCAGGTTATCCATTTTGTTGCTATATAGGTGTTCATAATAGTCTTTTATAATCCTTTGTGTTTCTGCACTGTCTGTCGTAACCTCTCTTTTTCCTTTCTAATTTTGTTGATTTCATTCTTCTCTCTTTTTTTCTTGATGAGTCTGGCTAAAGGCTTGTCAATTTTGTTTATCTTCTCAAAGAATTAGCTTTTAGTTTTATCAATCTTTACTATTGTTTCTTTCATTTCTTTTCTGTGTATTTCTCCTCGGATCTTTATGATTTCTTTCCTTCTACTATTTTTTGGGGTTTTTTTCTTCCTGTTTTTCCGGTTATTTCAGGTGTAAACTTAAGTTGTCTAGTCGATGTTTTTCTTGTATCTTGATGTAGGATTGTATTGCTATCACCTTCTTTCTTAGAACTACTTGTGCTGTATCCCACAAATTTTGAGTTGTTGTGTTTTCATTGCCATTTGTTTCTTTAAATTTTTTGATTTCCCTTTTGTTTTCTTCAGTAACCTTTTGGCTATTTACAAAGGTGTTTTTTAATCTCCATGTGTTTGTCTTTCTTAGAGTTTTTTTTTCTTATAAATGATATCTGGTCTCATAGTATTGTGGTCAGAGAAGATGCTTGATATGTTTTCAATTTTCTTAAATTTACGGAGGTTTGATGTGTAACCCAAGATGTGGTCTATCCTGGAGAATATGCCATGTGCACTTAAAAAGAAGGTGTATTCTTCTGCATTTGGATATACTGTCCTGAAGATATCTATGACATCCATCTCATCTAATGTATCATTTAAGACTTGTGTTTTCTTGTTAATTTTCTCTTTTGATTATCTGTCCATTGGTGTGAGTGGAGGTTTAAACTCTCCTACTTTATTGTGTTACTGACGATGTCTCCTTTTATGTTTGTAATGTTTGTCTAATGTATTGACGTGCTCCTATGTAGGCTACATAGACATTTAGAATTGCTATGTCTTCCACTTGGATTGATCCCTTGATCATTATGTAGTGTCTTTCCTTATTCAGTTCAGTTCAGATGCTCAGTCGTGTCTGACTCTGTGATCCCATGAACCGCAACACACCACGCCTTCCTGTCCATCATCAACTCCCAGAGTTCTCCAAACCCATATCCATTGTGTCGGTGATGCCATCCAACCATCTCATCCTCTGTCGTCCCCTTCTCCTCCTGCCCTTAATCTTTCACAGCATCAGGGTCTTTCCAAATAAGTTAGCTTTTCACATCAGGTGGTGAAAGTATTGGACCTTCAGCTTCAGCATCAGTGCTTTCAATGAATATTCAAAACTGATTCTTCTTAGATGGACTGTTTGGATCTCCCTGCAGTCCAAGGGACTCTCCAATACCACAGTTCAAAAGCATCAAACCTCAGTGCTAAGCTTTCTTTATACTCCAACTCTCACATCCATACATGACCACTGGAAAAACCATAGCCTTGACTAGACGGACCTTTCAGCAAAGTAATGTCTCTGCTTTTGAATATGTTGCCCAGATTGGTCAAAACTTTCCTTCCAAGGAGTAAAGTCTTTTAATTTCATGGCTAAAATCACCATCTGCAGTATTTAGGAGCCTAGGAAATTAAAGTCAGCCACTCTTTCCACTGTTTCTCCATCTATTTGCCATGAAGTGATGGGACCAGATGCCATGATCTTAGTTTTCTGAATGTGAATGTTGAGATTTAAGACAACTTTTTCCACTCTCTTCTTTCATTTTCATCAAGAGGCTCTTTAGTTCTTCTTCACTTTCTGCCATAAGGGTGGTGTCATCTGCATATCTGAGGTTAGTGATATTTCTCCCGGCAATCTTGATTCCAGCCTGTGATTCTTCAAGCCCAGCATTTCTCATGATGTACTCTGCATAGAAGTTAAATAAGCAGGGTGACAATATACAGCCTTGACATACTCCTTTTCCTATCTGGAACCAGTCTGGTGTTCCATGTCCAGTTGTAACTGTTGCTTCCTGACATGCATACAGGTTTCTGAAGAGGCAGGTCAGGGGGTCTGGTATTCCCATCTCTTTCAGAATTTTCCACAGTTTATTGTGATCCACACAGTCAAAAGTCTTGGCATAGTCAATAAAGTAGAAATAGATGTCTTTCTGAAACTCCCTTGCTTTTTTGATGATCCAGTGAATGCTGGCAATTTGATCTTTGGTTCCTCTGCCTCTTCTAAAACCAGCTTGAACTTCTGGAAGTTCATGGTTCACATATTGCTGTAGCTTGGCTTGGAGAATTTCGAGCATTACTTTACTAGCATGTGAGAGGAGTGCAATTGTGCAGTAGTTTGAGCAATCTTTGGCATTGCCTTTCTTTGGGATTGGAATGAAAACTGACCTTTTCCAGTCCTGTGGACACTGCTGAGTTTTCTAAATTTGCTGGCATATTGAGTGCAGCACTTTCACAGCATTATCTTTCAGGATTTGAAATAGCTCAACTGGAATTCCATCACCTCCACTAGCTTTGTTCATAGTGATGCTTCCTAAGGCCCACTTGACTTCACATTCCAGGATGTCTGGCTCTAGGTGAGTGTGAGTGGTCACACCATCGTGATTATCTGGGTAGGAAGATCTTTTTTGTACAGTTCTTCTGTGTATTCTTGCCAACTCTTCTTTATATCTTCTGCTTCTGTTAGGTCCATATCATTTCTGCCCTTTATTGAGCCCATCTTTGCATGAAATATTCCCTTGATATCTCTAATTTTCTTAAAGAGATCTCTAGTATTTCCCATTCTGTTGTTTTCCTCTATTTCTTTGCATTGATCACTGAGGAAGGCTTTCTTATCTCTCCTTGCTGTTCTTTGGAACTCTGCATTCAAATGGGTATATCTTTCCTTTTCTCTTTTGCTTTTCACTTCTCTTGTTTTCACAGCTATTTGTAAGATCTCCTCAGACAACCACTTTGCTTTTTTCACATTTCTTTTCCATGGGGATGGTCTTGATCCCTGTCTCCTGTACAATGTCACAAACCTCCATCCATAGTTCATCAGGACTGTCTATCAGATCTAGACCCTTAAATCTATGTCTCACCTCCACCGTATAATCATAAGGGATTTGATTTAGGTCATACCTAAATGGTCTAGTGGTTTTCCCTCCTTTCTTCAATATAAGTCTGTATTGGGCAATAAGGAGTTGATGATCTGAACCAGTCAGCTCCTGGTCTTGTTTATGCTGACTGTATAGAGCTTCTCTATCTTTAGCTGCAAAGAATATAATCAGTCTGATTTCAGTGTTGACCATCTGTGATGTCCATGTGTAGAGTCTTCTCTTGTGTTGTTGGAAGAGGATGTTTGCTATGACCAGTGTGTTCTCTTGGCAAAACTCTATTAGACTTTGCCCTGCTAGATTGCATATTCCAAGGCCTAATTTGCCTGTTACTCCAGGTGTTTCTTGACTTCCTACTTTTGCATTCCAGTCCCTTATAATGAAAAGGACATCTCTTTGGGGTGTTATTTCTAAATTCTTGTAGGTCTTCATAAAACCGTTCAACTTCAGCTTCTTCAGCATTACTAGTTGGGGCATAGGCTTGGATCACCATGATAGTGAATCATTTGTCTTGGAAACGAATAGAGATCATTCTTTCATTTTTGAGATTCCGTCGAAGTACTACATTTTGGACTTTTGTTGACCATGATGGCTACTCCATTTCTTCTAAGGGATTCCTGCTCACAGTAGTAGATATAATGGCCATCTGAGTTAAATTCACCCATGCCAGTCCATTTTGGTTTGCTGATTCCTAGAATGTCGATATTCACTCTTGCCATCTATTTGACCACTTCAAATTTCCCTTGATTCATGGACCTGATATTCCAGGTTCCTATGCAATATTGCTCTTTACAGCATTGGACCTTGCTTCTATCACCAGTCACATCCACAACTGGGAATTGTTTTTGCTTTGGCTCCATCCCTTCATTCTTTCTGGAGTTATTTCTCCACTGATCTCCTGTAGCATATTGGGCACCTACCAACCTGGGGAGTTACTCTTTCAGTATCCTATCAGTTGGCCTTTTCATACTGTTCATGGGGTTCTCAAGGCAAGAATACTGAAGTGGTTTGCCATTCCCTTCTCCAGAGGACCACATTCTGTCAGACCTCTCCACCATGACCCGTCCATCTTGGGTGGCCTCACACGGCATGGCTTAGTTTCATTGAATTAGACAAGGCTGTGGTCTGTGTGATCAGATTGGCTAGTTTTCTGTGATTATGGTTTCAGTGTGTCTGCCCTCTGATGCCCTCTTGCAACACCTACCATCTCACTTGGGTTTCTCTTACCTTGGACGTGGGGTATCTCTTCACAGCTGCTCAGCAAAGCACAGCCACTGCTCCTTACCTTGGACAAGGTTGCCCCTCCTGACCTTGAACATGGAGTAGCTCCACTTGGCACTCCTCGCCTGCGCAGCCACTGCTCCTTGGACATGGGGTTGATCATCTTCTCGGCCACAGCCCCTGTCTTCATAGAACCATTCAAATTCAGCTTCTTTGGCATGAGTGTTTGGGGCATAGACTTGGATTACTGTGATATTGAATCATTTGCCTTTGAAACAAACCAAGATAATCTATGTAAATTATTTCTTATTCATAAATAAATGAAAGGCCAAAAGTGTTGCTCTCAAAATTGTTAGTCAGGTTTACATATTTTACTACTTTTCATTCTGTTGGAACACAATAAATTATAGGAAATTCTGAAAGAGATGGGAATACCAGACCACCTGACCTGCCTCTTGAGAAACCTATATGCAGGTCAGCAAGCAACAGTTAGAACTGGAGATGGAACAACAGAATGGTCCCAAATAGGAAAAGGAATATGTCAAGGCTGTATATTGTCACTCTGCTTATTTAACTTATATGCAGGGTACATCATGAGAAATGCTGGCCTGGAAGAAGCACAAGCTGGAATTAAGTTTGCCGGGAGAAATCTCAATAACCTCAGATATGCAGATGACACTACCTGTATGGTAGAAAGTGAAGAGGAACTAAAAAGCCTCTTGATGAAAGTGAAAGAGGAGAGTGACAATGTTGGCTTCAAGCTCAACATTCAGAAAACTAAGACCATGGCATCTGGTCCCATCACTTCATGGGAAATAGATGGGGAAACAGTGGAAACAGTGTCAGACTTTATTTTGGGGCTCCAAAATCACTGCAGATGGTGACTGCAGCCATGAAATTAAAAGACGCTTACTCCTTGGAAGGAATGTTATGACCAACCTAGATAGCATATTGAAAAGCAGAGACATTACTTTGCCTACTAAGGTCCATCTAGTCAAGACTATGGTTTTTCCAGTAGTCGTGTAAGGATGTGAGAGTTAAACTGTGAAGAAAGCTAAGCGCCGAAGAATTGATGCTTTTGAACTGTAGTGTTGGAGAAGACTCTTGAGAGTCCCTTGGACTGCAAGGACATCCAACCAGTCCATTCTAAAAGAGATCAGTCCTGGGTGTTCTTTGGAAGGAATGATGCTGAAGTTGAAACTCCAGTACTTTGGCCACTTCTTGTGAAGAGTTGACTCATTGGGAAAGACTCTGATGCTGGGAGGGATTAGGGGCAGGAGGAGAAGGGGACAACAGAGGATAAGATGGCTGGTTGGCATCACCTACTCGATGGACGTGAGTTTGAGTGAATTCTGGGAGTTGGTGATGGACAGGGAGGCCTGGTGTGCTGCGATTCTTGGAGTCTCAAAGAGTCGGACACGACTGAGCAACTGAACTGAACTGAACTGATTCTGTTGGGAAATAGAATTTGGCAGCATCAAGTAGTGTTCAGTATAGAAGAAAATTTGAGGAATGTTATGCATTTATCTTTCTTAGCAATGGAAGTTTTGGTGATTCATATTTGCCTTTGCAACGTTCCATGTCTTAAAGTCCAGTTAATAGAGAAATATAGGAATAACTAAACCAGTGGCTTTCTAACCTTTTTTGACATAATTAAGAAAAAGAAATACATCCTCTATCCTGACTCAGTGTGTGTGTACACAAACACACATACACATACACACACACTCATGTGTACATAAAGATATACACATACACAAAAGATCCATTTTAGAATTTAAATTGAAATTTTAGAATTCTAGTCACTTTTATAATTTTTTATTTCCAAGAAATGATGTTTGTAACCCATTTAATTGATTTTACAATCCACCAATGGACACTATCCAGAAATTTGAAAATATTAAAATAGCAATAGTGAGAGTAGTTTGGGGAATTCTTTAGCCTCACTGTAATTTCCATCAGCCAATGCTTTTCAGTGACCCCAAAATGAACACACAACTTATTTACAAACCTAAATTTGCTATGCAAACTCACTTCAAGACAAACTCCCAAGCTCCCTTTCCATCCCTTAAGATTTCTGCCTTACACTCCACATGTGGAGAAATTCTGGAGCCACCATTGAATTCAACTGATAATGAGGCTTTATCAAGAAGCTAGTTATCTTAGAAAAAAAAAATGTTAAAAGCAATTAAAAGCTGCATCTGGTTTTCCCATGGTTCTCTTCAAAAATCACACTAATATTACTCTAAGGATGTTGTAGGAGTAACAGATATGAACAAATGACAAAAAGAATCATAACAAAGACAACAGCAAATGAGACAAGTCAACATATGGAGGATGAAAAACATTTGAATCAATGCTATCCTATCTAGGCTTCTGGTTTATCTAAACTGTTGCACGTGCTTAGATTTTGAGAAGAAAGATCAAAGCAAGCCCACAAAAGGCAAGCTGGTTTATAGTACAGATGCCAGAAAAGGCTCAGGAATGAAAGGTACAGGTTACTGCTGAAGGCAAATTTGGAGGCTCATGATGAAAGTCTGTTTAAAATTCTTTAGACAAGTTAAAACTTGTAGATCTGTGCTGTTGAATGTAGTTGCCACCATGTGTGGCTACTTATATTTAAAGAAATGTAATCAATTGAATGACAGAGAATGAGATGGTTGGATGCCATCACCGACTCAATGGACACGAGTTTGAGCAAATTCATGGGGTTGCAAAGAGTCGGAATCAGCTTAATGACTGAACAACAAAAACAAATCTATTAATTAAGATTTTAAAAAAAGAGAATAAGATGGTGGAGGAGTAGGTGGACGTGGAGTACGTCTCTCTCCACAGATACATCAGGAATACACCTTCAGACACAGAAGTGCATGCAGAACACCAGCTGAGAGCAGACAGGAGTACCTGACCAGAGGAAAAGAATATATAGAACCATGCAAAACTCATTAGGAGGAAGGAACTAGTGGGAAAAACAGGAGTGTTGTTAGGACTGGACCTGCTCTCGGTGGGTAGGGAAACTGAAGCAGGGGTCCGATCCCCACATCGGGGCAATTGTCTGAGTCAGAGGAGAAACAGTTAAGGCTGAGAGGGAAATAGCTGATCTGTGGGAGCCTAAATGGAATGAGAATCACACAGTCCTTGCTGGAGCCACACACATCCCAGGCAGGGACATAGGTCTCCTGGAATGTGCAGTGGCTAGAAGCTGGAGTTTAGGTATTGTGGAGCAATCCCAGAGTGAGGGCTGCTGTTGACTGCAGAGAGACGGATTGAGGGGAGCTGAGAGAGGAGATTGTGATGAGAAATGGCTGTGGAGGAAAGCCTGGCAGCCTTGGAAGCAAGGGAGTACTGCTGAGTCACGCATGGGGGTGGAGCCATCACCAAGGCCTCTCCCCACACGCCAGCATGGGCAGCTGAACAATAAAGAGACTGGTGCATCAAACTCCTGACTCACTGAACTACAGAGCAGGACCCCACCCAGGGTGCCCCTTTAGGTGCCTGACCGCCAATTTACAGAGTAGGACCCCAGTCAGGGGGAGCCCTGTATGTGCCTGATGCACAGGACAGAGAAGGACTCTAGGCAAGGGAGCCCTCTAAGTGTCTAAATGGGTGGAGCTATGGAGAAAGATTGGCCAAAGAGAAAAGAGACCTTCTGACCGCCAGCTACAAGAGGCTCGAAAAAAGACTCTGATAGGGCCATAACTCCTGCCACAGAGGCAGTCCATGTCACTGCACACTTGGTGCCACCAGGGTCCCCACAAGCCAAGCAGTTGCACCGCCTTCACACTCAACTTTCACTGGGGCAGAGCTGCCACAGGCAAAAAATGTCTTGTGTCCGTGCACACAGGGTCACTTCGGTAGTGTCTGACTCTTTGTGACTCCGTAGGCTATGACCTGCCAGGCTTCTCTGCCAGGGTGGGGGATTCTCCAGGCAAGAGTACTGGGTTGTATTGGCCAATATTGGTTGCCATACCCTTCTAGAACACTACATTTCCTACTGCCCTAGTTGCCAACGGCCTTGAGTACCTGGTGCTCCCAGAACCCCTGCGACCCAAGCAGCTGCACCACCTCCACAGCTGACTCTCACTGGGGCAAACCCAAGTCCTCCAGGGTAGCCTCAGGAGCAAATCTCAGTGGATGACCCACATGCAGAGGTGGAAATGAAATCACAGTTGAAGCCCAGGGGCAGTGTGGCTAAGGAAGAAGACCTAAAACTTTCCCACCAGCTGTACAAGCTGCAGATTAAATCCACACGATCAACTAGGCAGACTCTGTGTCTATGGAATGTATAAAAGACTATTGAGAGCTGCCGCAAAAGAGAACTCACTAGTTCTGATAGCTGTGGACATTGGAGGCAAGAACACATAGGAGTAGGACCAGATTAGAATCTGAGCTGCCCCCACAGCAGGTCCAGAGATCAGCACAGTGTTGGAGGGCATCACAGGGAGGGGAGGTGGACTGTGACTCCCAGCGAGAGAAAGGACTTTGACTGCAGTAACTCAAGAAAAACATTTAATGTTCTTATGTTTTGATTTCTTCTGTAGATTCTTTTGGATTTTTTCTTTTTTTCCCCCCTTGATTGTAGTTGTTGATTTCATTGGCACTATGAAATCTAATAAAACATTTGAGCTTTTTTAAAATTTCTTTTTCTCAGTCACATTCATTATTGTTGTTATAAACCTCTGCCTCTATGTCGGGCTTTTGAAGTTCTGTGGAGTTTTCCTTTTTTTTTTCTTTTCTATTTTTTTAATTTTAATTTTTTAAGCCTATTATTATTTTTTCTACATTTATTCTTTGTTTGCTTTTCTTACTGTTCTTTTCCCCTTGCAGTTAATCTTTAATGTATATAAATCTTCCTTATCTACCACTATTTTTTTTTATCTACCACTATTTAACTTTCATATATATTCTTTCTTTCTTTTCTTTCTTTCCTTTCCTCTCAATATATTTGTTAGTTTTATTTTCATTGCTTTATTCACCACTTGGCACCTTGCTTTAGTTTTGTTTTCCAGACCGTGCTTTAGTTAGTTTTGTTCTGGTAGATATAATTTTTGGCTTCCTTTGTTTGCTGGGTCAATCATTGGACTTTAAATTTGTTGGGCTATTTTGATTTTGCTTATGGGTGTATATATATGTGTGTATTCAGTGTATATTCAGTCACTTTTTATTGTTGTTATAAACCTCTGCCTCCGCATTGGGCTTTTGCAATTCTGTGTAGTTGTCCTTTGTTTTTCCCTTTTGTTTTTCTTCTTCCATTTTTCTTTTTCTTTTTTCTATAATTTTAATTTGTTTAAACCTATTATATTTTTCTACATTTATTCCTTTCTTTGCTTTTCCTGCTGTTCTTTTCCCCCTGCAGTTAATCTTTAATGTACAGATACCTTCTTTCTCTACCACTATTTAACTTGGCATTTCTATTCTTTATTTCTTTTCTTTCTTCCCTTTCCTCTCAACATATTTGTTAGTTTTATTTTCATTGTTTTATTCCCTACTTGGCACCATGCTTTAGTTTTGTTTTCCAGTTTGTGCTTTAGTTAGTTTTGTTCTTAACTTATAAATACAATTTTTGATTTCCTTTGTTTGTCAGGTCAATCTACTATACTTTATTTTTGTTGGATTGCTTTTACTGTGCTCACGGGTATATTTGTATATGTGTATATTCCATTATTTTAACTATTTGCGTGATTTTGTAACTGCCCTTTGTCTGTTCATCTCTGGTTTCTCATTTTTGGATATTTGTTTTAATCTCACTTAATGCCATAATAAACCACTTGCGGAATCTTGCTCCCAACCAGAGATCAAGCCCTGAGCCTTTGGAGTGGGAACACTGACTCCAAGACCCTAGTCTACCAGACAAATAACCTTAGAGAGTATCAAATAGTGAGAACTCACACAAAGGAAGCCACTTGAATACAAGACCTGGCATCACCCAAGCATCAGTAGCACCCTGTACAGGACACCTCACCTAAACAGCAAACAAAACAAAAATACAAACCCATTCATCAGCAGACAGGATTACCACCTCACTCAGCCTAGCCCATCAGAGGAAAACAAACGAACAAAAGCTCAACACAAATCTCACCCTATATGAAGCTTACACAAACCACTGGACCAGCAACCTTAGGAGGGCAGAAACCAAAATGAAGAAAGAATTCAACCTTGAAGCCTGGGAATAGGAGACCTCAAATACCACAAGTTAATAGTAATAGTAATGAAAAGGCAGAGAAATACTGCTCAAATGAAGGAACAAACTAGAAACACAGAAGGCCAAATAAATGAAGAAGAAATAGGCAAACTACCTGAAAAAGAATTTAGAAAAATGATAGTAAAGATGATCAAAAACCTTGAAAGAAATTGGAAAAAAATGCAACAATCAATTAACAAAGACCTAGAAGAATTAAAGAATAAACACAAAGAAACAAACAACACAACTACTTAAATTAAAAATACTCTAGAAGGAATCAATAACAGAACATCTGAAGCAGAAGAATGGATCAGTGAGCAGGAAGATAAAATGCTGCAGATAACTTCTGAAGAGCAGAATAAAGTAAAAAGAATGAAAACAAATGAGGATAGCCTCAGACACCTCTGGGACAATATGAAACACACCAACAGTCGAATTATAGGGGTTCCAGAAGAAAAAGAGGAAAAGAAAAGTTATGAGAAAATTTTTGAAGAGGTTATAGTTGAAACTTTCCCCAACATGGAAAAGGAAATAGACAATCAAGTCCAAGAGGCACAGAGTACCATATAGCATAAACTCAAGGAGAAACAGGCCAAGACACATACTAATCAAACTAACAAAGACTAAATACAATGAAATAAAATTAAAAGCAGCAAGGGAGAAGCAACAAGTAGCATACAAGGGAATCCCTATATGTTTAACATCTGATCTTTCAGGAGAAACTCTGCAGGCCAGAAGGGAATGGCAGGATATACTTAAAGTATTGAAAGGGAAAAAGTCTACAACCAAGATTACACTACCTGACAAGGATCTTATTCAAAATTGATGGAGAAATAGAAGGCTTTACAGACAAGCAAGTTAAGAAAATTCAGTACCACCAAACCAGATTTACAACAAATGTTAAAGGGAATATATAGTCAATAGATAAAGACAAGACAGAAGATCTATGAAATCAACCCCAAACAATTAAGAAAATGGGAATAGGAACTTATATATCAATAACTACTTTAAATATAATTGGGTTAAATGCTGCAACCCAAAAACACAGACTGGCTGAATGGAGAAAACACAGAAACAAGACCTATATATATGCTGTATACGAGAAACTCACGGCAGACCTAAAGAAACATATAGACTGAAACACAGAGGATGGAAAATTATGCTCCATGCAAATGGGAAGCAAAAGAAAGCTGGAGTAGCAATCCTTATATCAGACAAAATAGACTTTAAAATAAAGAATATTGCAAGAGATAAGTAAGGACACTACATAATGATCAAGGGATGAGTCCAAGAGGAAGACATAACAATAGTAAATGTCTATGCACCCAACATAGAAGAACATCAAAACACTAGACGAACACTGCAAACATAAAAGGAGAAATTGACAGTAAAACAAGTATAGTAGGAGGCTTTAACACCTGACTTGCACCAAAGGCTGCTGCTGCTGCTGAGTCGCTTCAGTCCTGTCTGACTCTGGGCGACCCCATAGACGGCAGCCCACCAGGCTCCCCCGTCCCTGGGATTCTCCAGGCAAGAACACTGCAGTGGGTTGCCATTTCCTTCTCTAATGCATGAAAGTGAAAAGTGAAAGTGAAGTCGCTCAGTCATGTCCGACTCTTAGCAACCCCATGGACTGCAGCCCGGCAAGCTCCTCGAACCATGGGATTTTCCAGGCGAGAGTATTGGAGTGGGCTGCCATTGCCTTCTCCGCACACAGGTGGACAGATCATAAAAACAGAAAATAAACAAGGAAACACAAGTCTTAAATGATACATTAGATGAGATGGATCTCATTGATATCCTCAGGACATTTCGTCCAAATGCAGAAGAATACACCTTCTTCTCAAGTGCACATGGAACATTCTCCAGGACAGACCACATCTTGGGTCACACATCAAACCTCCGTAAATTTAAGACAGTTGAAATTGTATCAAGCATCTTCTCTGACCACAACACTATGAGACTAGATATTAATTACAAGAAAAAAAACTCTTTAAGAAAGACAAGCACAAACAACACGTTTCTAAATAACCAAGAGGTTACTGAAGAAATAAAAAGGGAAATCTAAAAATTTAAAGAAACAAATGGCAATGAAAACACAACAACTCAAAATTTGTGGGATACAGCACAAGTAGTCCTAAGAAAGAAGGTGATAGCAATACAATCCTACCTCAAGATACAAGAAAAACATCGACTAGACAACTTAAGTTTACTCCTGAAATAACCGGAAAAACAGGAAGAAAAAAACCCCAAAAATTAGTAGAAGGAAAGAAATCATAAAGATCTGAGGAGAGATAAACAGAAAAGAAATGAAAGAAACAATAGTAAAGATTGATAAAACTAAAAGCTAATTCTTTGAGAAGATAAACAAAATTGACAAGTCTTTAGCCAGACTCATCAAGAAAAAAAGAGAGAAGAAAGAAATCAACAAAATTAGAAAGGAAAAAGAGAGGTTACAACAGACAGTGCAGAAACACAAAGGATTATAAGAGACTATTATGAATAACTATATGGCAACAAAATGGATAACCTGGAAGAAATGGACAGATGCTTAGAAACGTTCAATCCTCCAAGACTGAACCACGAAGAAATAGAAATTATGAACAACTCAATTATGAGCAATGAAATTGAAGCTGTGATCAGAAATCTCCCAAAAAACAAAAGCTCAGGACCAGATGGCTTCACAGGAGAGTTCTATCAAATATTTAGAGACGAGTAATGCCTATTCTTCTAAAAACCTTTCAAAAAATGGCAGAGAAAGGAACACTTCCAAACTCATTCTAGGAGGCCACCTTCACCCTGATAGCAAAACCAGACAAAAGCAACACAAAAAAACAAAACTACAGGCCAATTCACTGATGAATAGAGATGCAAAAATCCTCAACAAAACTTTAGCAATCAGAATTCAGCAACACATCAGAAAGCTCATACACCATGATCAAGTTGGGTTTATTCCAGGAATGCAAGGATTCTTCAATATACACAAATCAGTCAATGTGATACACAGTATTAGCAAATTGAAAGATAAAAATCACATGATCATCTCAGTACATGCAGAAAAAGCCTCTGACAAAATTCAGTACCCATTTAAGATTAAAACTTCAAAAAATGGGCATAGAAGAAACTTACCTGAACATAGTAAAGGCCGTATATGATAAGCCTACAGCAAACATTATTCTCAGTGGTGAAAAATTGAAAGCATTCCTCCTAAGATCAGGAACAAGACAAGGGTGTCCACTTTCACGACTATTATTCTACATAGTCCTGTAAGTCCTAGCTACAGCAATCAGAGAAGAAAAAGAAATAAAAGAAATCCAGATCAGAAAAGAAGAAGTAAAACGCTCACTGTTTGCAGATGACATGATCATGTACATAGAAAACCCTAAAGATAGTGTCAAAAACCCACTAGAGCTAATCAGTGGATTTAGCAAAGTTGCAGGATACAAAGTCGATACACAGAAATCACTTGCATTAGAAATACAACAGTTAGAATACACTAACAATGAAAAATGAGAAAGAGAAATTAAGGAATCAATCCCATTCACCATTGCAACAAAAGGAGTTAAATATCCAGGAATAAACTTACTTAAGGAGACAAAAGAACTGTACACAGAAACCTTAAGACACTAATGAAAGAAATCAAAGAATAAATAGATGGAGAGATATTCCATGTTCCTGGGTAGGAAGAATCAATATTGTGAAAATGACTATACTACCAAATGCAATCTACAGGTTCAGTGCAATCCCTATTAAATCACCAGTGGCATTTTTCACAGAACCAGAACAAAAAATTTCACAGTTCATATGGAAACACAAAAGACCCTGAAAAGCCAAAGCAGTCTTGAGAAAGAAGAATGGAGCTGGAGGAATCAGTCTTCCTGACTTCAGATTACACTACAAAGCTACAGTCATCAAGACAGTATGGCGCTGGCACAAAAATCAGAAGTATAGACCAATGGAACAAGACAGAAAGCCAGAAGTAAACCCCTGCACCTATGGGCACCTTATTTTTGACAAAGGAGGCAAGAATATACAATGGAGCAAAGACAGCCTCTTCAATAAATGGTGCTGGGAAAACTGGACAACTACACATAAAAGAAGGAAATTAGAACACTTTCTAACACCATACACAGAGATAAACTCAACATGGACTTAAGGCCTAAATGTAAGACAAGAAACTATAAAGCTTAGAGGGAAACATAGGCAGAACACTTGGTGACGTAAATCAAAGCAAGATCCTCCATGACCCACCTCCTAGAGTAACAGACACACAAAAAGTAAACAAGTGGGACTTGATTGAACTTAAAAGCTTTTGCACAGCAAAGGAAACTATAAGCAAGGTGAAAAGACAACCCCCAGAATGGGAGAAAATAATAGCAAATGAAACAACTGGCAAAGGATTAATTTCCAAAATATGTAAGCAGCTCATACAACTCAATGCCAGAAAAACAAACAACCCAGTCAAAAAGCAGGAAAAAGACCTAGACAGACATTTCTCCAAAGAAGACATACAGGTGGCTAACAAACACATGAGAAGATGCTCAACATCGCTCATTATTAGAGAAATGCAAATCAAAACGACAATGAGATTTCACCTCACACAGGTCAGGATGGCCATCATCAAAAAATCTACAAACAATAAATGCTGGAGAGGGTGTGGAGAAAAGGGAACAATCTTGCATTGTTGATGGGAATGTAATTTGATACAACCTCTATGGAAGACAGTATGGAGATTCCTTAAAAAACTAGCAATAAAACCACCATATGACCTAGCAATCCCACTCCTAGGCACATACCCTGAGGAAACCAAAATTGAAAAAGACACATGTATCTCATTCTTCATTGCAGCACTGTTTGCAATAGCTGGAACATGGAACCAACCTAGATGTCCATTGACAGATGAATGGATAAAGTAGTTGTGTTACACAATGGAATATTACTCAGCCATAAAAGGGGATGTATTTGAGCCAGGTGTGATGAGGTGGATGAACCTAGAACCTATTATACAGTGAGTATATAATAGAAAGTTGAAGTGAGTGAAGTGAGTCAGAAAGAGAAAGATAAATATCATATTCTAACACATATGTACGGAATCTAGAAACATGGTACTGAAGAATTTATTTACAGGGCAGCAGTGGAGAAACAGACATAGAGAATAGACTTATGGACATGGGGAGAGGGGAGGACAGGGTGAGATGTATGGAAGGAGTAACATGGAATCTTGAATTACCATATGTAAAGTAGATCGCCAACGGGAATTTGCTGTATGGCTCAGGAAACTCAAACAAGGGCTTTGTTTCAATCTAGAGGGGTGGGATGGGGCAGGAGATGGGAAGGAGTTTCATAAGGGAGGGGATATACAGATTCCTGTGGCTGATTCACATTGAGGTGTGACAGAAAGCAACAAAATTCTGCAAAGCAATTATCCTCAATAAAAAATAAATTAAAAAAAAGTTTTAAACAGTTTTGCAAGCCACATATCATACAGTAATATCTGGTTTATGGAGCAACATAGAATACGTCCAGCATTACAGAAAGTTACACAGGAGAATGCTGCATCCAGATCCATCTACCAAACAATAAACCTAGATGACTGCATCTGACCTAATGCAGCAAATGAGGGTCAGTGGACTAGGGGCACTGGCTACACAGAAGGTGAGAATGGATTCCTTTCCTGAAAGAAGGACACTTAAGAGAAGTTATGCATCCTAAATGTGAAGACCTCAGTTTCCTTTCCCTGCCCTCCAAACTGCCAACATAAAAGCTTATGTCCGCATGGGGGAGTGGGAGACCTGAGTTGTTCTCTAGCAAAATAGATTAGGTCTAAGCTCTGGAGGAAAACCAGTTTCTGAGAGCTTCCAATGAATGGGCCATGACAGGCTTGATCATCATCTGAAACCCACCAGTCAATGAGCCAACCCCACAAAGATTTCAATCAACCTCCTAAAGTTCATCTATAAATGCAGATAGACACATAGGTCCTAGATACTAAAGACTAGGACACACAAAGGAGACCAAAGCAAACAAATACAAGAGGGAAACTTGGAGAAAAAGGCAAGTGATAAAACACTCAAAGAAATGTCAAAAGCAAATATATTTTTATCTTCAGAGTGATAAGAGAAGTTATGTAACAGTTGCGCCAAAATAAGGGAATACGAAAGGATTCTTAAGAATTAAAAATATAATAGGCAATGAACAGTATCTATTAAACATAATGGATAAAAAAAAACATAATGGAAAGTGAGGAGGAACAATATGGTGCAGAAGTCAGTGGACGTGGAGAACATCTCTCCATCAGGAGTATGCCTTCAGACGCAGAAGTGACTGCACACCACCAGCTGAGAGCGGGCAGGAGTACCTGACCCCTGGAAAAGAACACATAGAACCACGCAAAACCCAGTAGGACAAAGGAACCAGGGGAAGAAACAGGAGCTGGTAGAACTGACCTGCCCTAGCGGGTGGGGGAACTGAAGCTGGGGTCCAATTCCCGCATCGGGGCAATTGTTTGGGTCAGGGGAAAATCATTTGAGGCTGAGAGTGAAGTAGCTGATCTATGGCAGCCTACACGGAATGAGAATCACACAGACAACCCTTGCCACGGTCATATGTACCCCCCACAGGAACATAGATCCCCTAGAAGGCACAGCGGCTGGGAGCTGGAGCTTAGGGATTGTGGAGCAATCCCAGGGTGAGGTCTGCTGTTGACTGTGGGGAGACATCCCAAGGGGACGTGAGGGAGGAGATTGTGGTGGGAAATGCCTGTGGAAAGTCAGGCAGCCATGGAAGCGAGGTGATACCCCCGAGTCATGCACAGGGGGTGGAGCCAGCACCATCGCCTGTCTCTGCCCACATCCCACCACCAGCAGGTGAGCAACAGAGACTGGCCTTCAGGCACCTGACATGCGGAGCAACAGGGAAGGACCCCAGGCCGGGGAGCCCTCTAAGTGCCTGAGCAGGCAGAGCAACAGGAAGGACTGCCCAGAGACCTTCTGATCACCAGCTGCCAGAGGCTAGACAAAGACTCTGATAGGGCCTCAGCTCCTGTGGCTGAGGCAGTCCATGTCCCTGCACACGTGGTGCCACCTGGGTCCCCCCAACCCGAGCAGCTGCACCACCTTGATGCTCAGTCCTTACTGAGGTAGAGCTGCCACAGGCTAGAAAAAGTCCTGCGTCTGTACATGCAGGGTCACGTTGGTTGTATCCAACTCTTTGTGACTCTGTGGACTGTGGCCTGCCAGATTTCTCTGTCCGGGGGATTCTCTAGGCAAGAATTCTGGCGTGCATTGCCATACCCTTCTAGAGCATCATCTTTCCTGCTTCCCTAGCCACCAGCTCCCCTGAGTACCTGGCGCTGCCAGGGCCCCTATCACCCAAGCAGCTGTGCCATCTCCACACCTGGCCCTCACTGGGGCAGGCCCACGACCCCCAGGTTAGTCTCAGGAGCAAACCCCTATGGATGACCCACATGCTGAAGTAGAGATAAAACCACAGTTGAAACCGAGAGACAGTGTGGCTAACGAAGAGGACCCAAAACCTTCCCACCAGCTGTACTAGCTGCAGATTAAATCCACACTATCAACTAGGCAGACTCTGTGACATGGATATAGAAAAGGACACTGAAAGTTCTCACCGAAGAAAACATGCTAGTTCTGACAGCTGTGGACATTAGAGGCAAGAACACACAGGAGTAGGACCAGATTAGAGTCTGAGCTGCTCCCACAGCAGGTCCAGAGACCAGCGCGATGTTGGAGGGCATTCAAGGGAGGCGAGATGGACTGTGACTACAAGCAAGGGAAAGGACTCTGACAGCAGCGACTCAAGAAAAACGTTTATTATTTGTCTAATTTAACTCCTTCTGTGCTTTCTTCTGGATTTTTTTTCTTCTCTTTCTCCCATTCCCCTACCCCCGCCTCTGGTGTTGTATTGGTTGATTTCATTAGTACTATTAAATCTATTTAAGCATTTGAGAATTGTTTTCTTGAATCACACTTTTTATTTCTGCTGTAAGCTTCTGCCTCTATTGGCCTTTTGCATTTCTGTGCAGTCTTCCCTTTTATTTTTTCTTTAATTATCTCTCTCTTTTAATTTAAGTTGTTATTTTTTAAATTTATTATTATTTTTCTACATTTATTCCTTTGTTTGCTTTTCCTACTGCTCTTTTCTCCTTGAAGTTAATCTTTATATAAATCTTCTTTATCTAATTATATTTAACCTTGCATTTCTATTCTTTCATTTCTTTCTTTCCTTTCTTTTTCCACAATATTTGTTAGATTTTTGTTTTATTGCTTTATTCCCCAGTGGGCACCATGCTTTAGTTTTGTTTTCCAGTTCGTGCTTTAGCTAGTTTTGTTCTTAACTGGTGATATCATTGTTCATTTCCTTTGTCGCCGGGTCAATCTATTGCAGTTTTTTTTTTCTTTTTGACAGTTTTGATTTTGCTTATAGGTGTATATGTATATGTGTATATTCATTTGTTTTAGTTATTATTTGCCTGATTTGTAATTGCCAATTTAGTGGGGTCTTTCCTTTGTTTCTCATTTAAGGGTGTTTGTTTTAACCTCAATTAATGCCATAGCAAACCAGATGTGGAATCTCCATTCCCAGCCAGGGATGAAGCCCTGAGCCTTTGGAGTGGAGGTGCTGACTCCAAGACACTAGATTACCAGATAACTCCTAACCCTATGGAGCATCAAATAGTGAGAAATCTCGCAAAGACAACCACTCTCTACAAGACCCAGCATCACCCAACTGTCAGTAGCAACCTCTTCAGGACGCCTCATCCAAACAATAAACAAGACAAAAATACAAACCCAGTTATCAGCAGACAGAATTACCACCTCACTCAGCCCTGTACATAAGGGAAAAACAAAAACAAAAAATAACTCACTTCTCCAACCAGAATGTGAGCACAAGTCACACCCTACAAGAAGTTTATACACACCACTAGACCCACCTCATGAGGGCAAAAACCAAAAGGAGAAGAGAATTCAACCTTGAAGCCTGGGATTAGGAGACATAAAACACAGTAAGTTAAAAATAAATAATGAAAAGGCAGAAAAACGCTGCACAAAAAAAGAACAACCAAGAAACACAAATGTCCAAATAAATGAAGAGGAAATAGGAAAACAACCTGAAACACAATTCAGAATAATGATAGTGATGATCCAAAACCTTGACAATAGAATGGAGAAAATACAAGAATCAAGTCATAAAGACATAGAAGAATTAAAGAATGAACATACAGAGACAACACTGTTACTGAAATTAAAGATACTCTAGAAGGAATCAGTAGCAGAATATCTGAAGCAGAAGAATGAATCAGTGAGCTGGAAGATAAAATGGTGGAAATAACTGCTAAAGAGCAGGATAAAGAAGAAAGAATGAAAAGATCTGAGGACAGTCTCAGAGACCTCTGGGACAATATCAAATGCTCTAACAGTCGAATTATAGGGGTCCCAGAAGAAGAAGAGAAAAATAAAGAGTATGAGAACATTTTTGAAGAGATTATTGTTGAAAATTTCTCCAACATGGAAAAGGAAATAGTCAATCAAGTCCAGGAGGCACAAAAAGTCCCATACAGGATAAACCCAAGGAGAAACATGCCAAGACATATACTAATCAAAGTAACAAAGACTAAACACAAAGAAAGAATATTTAAAAAGCAAGGGAGAAGCACCAAGTAACATGCAAGGGTAATGACACACATTTGACAGCTGATCTCTCAGGGGAAACTGCAGGCCAAAACGGAATGGTAGGATATATTTAAAGTACTGAAAGGGAAAAATCTACAAGTAAGAATTCTCTGCCTGGCAAGGATCTCAGTCAAAATTGATGGAGAAATCAAAAGTTTTACAGACAAGCAAAAGTTAAGAGAATTTGGAGCCACAAATCCAGCTTTTCAACTAATGTTAAAGGGTCTTACATTGTCAGAAAACACAAAAGAAGGAAAAGATCAAGAAAAACAAACTCCAATTAAGAAAACGACAATAGGGACATATATATCAATAATTACTTTAAATGTAAATGGAATAAATGCTCCAACCAAAAGACACAGACTGACTGAATGGATACAATAAGATCCACATATATGGTATCTGCAAGAAACCCACTTCAGACCTAAAGACACATAAAGACCGAAGCTGAGAGGACAGAATACTATATTTCATGTAAATGGAAATCAAAGAAAGCTAGAGTAGCAATCCTCATATCAGCCAAAATAGACCTTAAAATAAAGAATATTATAAGAGATAAGGAAGGACGCTTCATAATGATTAAGGGATCAATCCAAGAGGAAGAGATAACAATTGTAAACATCTATGCACCCAACATAGGAGCACCTCAATACATAAGACAAATACTAACAGACATAAAAGGATAAATTCACAGTAATACAATAATAATAGTAGACTTTAACACCCCACTTACACCAATGGGTAGATCATCAAAACAGAAAGTTAACAAGGAAACACAAATCTTAAATAACACATTAAAACAGATGAATCTCATTGATATCTTCAGGACTTTCCATTCAAATGCAGAAGAATACACCTTCTTCTCAAGTGCTCAAGGAACATTCTCCAGGATAGACCACATCTTGGGTCACAAACCAAACCTCAGTAAACTTAAGAAAATTAAAACCATGTCAAGCATCTTTTCTGACCACAATGCCATCAGACTAGGTATAAATTACAAGAAAAAAAAACTAAAAAATACATCACATGGAGATTAAAGAATATGATTCTAAAGAACAAACAGATTACTGAGAAATCAAAAGCATGTAAGAATTAAAGATTTTAAAATTAAAAAAAAAAATTAAAAAATTAAAAAAAATATTATATTATTTTCAGGTGAAAAAAAAAACAAAAGTGAAATAAAATTCCTAGAGAAAATGACAATGAAAACACAACTCAAAACCTATGAAATGCAGCAAAAGCAGCTCTAAGAGGGAAGTTTATAGCAATATAATCCTACCTCAAGAAATGAGAAAACCTCTGATAGACAACCTTTTCTTACATGTAAAACAACTGGAAAAAGAACAAAAAATCCCCAAAGTTAGCAGCAGGAAAGAAATCATAAATATCAGAGCAGAAATAATGAAAAAGAAATTAAAGAAACAATAGTAAAGATTAATAAAACTAAAGGCTGCTTCTTTGAGAAGATAAACAAAACTGACAAATTCTTTAGCCAGAATCATCAAGAAAAAAAAAAAAGAGAGAGAGAGAGAGAGAAGACTCAAATCAACAAAATTAGAAATGAAAAAAGAAAGGTTAAAACAGACAATGCAGAAATACAAAGGATTATAAGAGATTATTGTATGCACCTATATGGCCACCTGGTGTGAAAAACTGACTCAGTGGAAAAGACCCTGCTGCTGGGAAAGATTGAGGGCAGAGGAGATGGGGATAACAGAGGATGAGATGGTTGGATGGCATCACTGACTCAATGGACATGGGTTTGGGTGGACTCCAGGAGTTGGTGATGGACAGGTAGGCCTAGCGTGCTGTGGTTCATGGGGATGCAAAGAGTCGGACACGACTGAGTGACTGAACTGAACTGAACTGAACTGAATATGGCAATAAAATGGATAACCTGGAAAAAATGGACAGATGCTTAGAAAAGTTCAATCTTCCAAGACTGGAGCAGGAAGAAAGAGAAATTATGAACAATCCAATTACAAGCACTGAAATTGAAGCTATGATCAAAAAATCTCCCCCCAAAAAACACAAAAGCCCAGGACCAGATGGCTTCACAGGAGAATTCTATCAACATTTAGAGACAAGTATCCTATCCTTCTAAAACTCTTTCAAAAAATGGCAGAGGAAGGAATAATTCCAACCTCATTCTATGAGGCCACCTTCACCCTGATCCCAAAACCAGACAAAGGCAACACACACAAAAAAGAAAAATACAGGCCAACATCACTGATGAACAGAGATGCAAAAATCCTCAGCAAAATTTTAGCAAACAGAATTCAGCAACACATCAAAAAGCATGATCAAGTTAGGTTTATTCCAGGAATGCAAGGATTTTTCAATATACACAAATCAATCAATGTGATATACCATATTAACAAATTGAAATATAAAAACTATATGATAATCTCAATATATGCAGAAAAAGCCGCTAACAAAATTCAGTATCCATTTATGATTAAAACTCTTCCAAAAAATGGGCATAGAATGAACATACCTCAACATCAATTCAGTTCAGTCACTCAGTGGTGTCCAACTGTTTGCGACCCCATGGACTGCAGCACCCCAGGCTTCCCTGTCCATTACCATCTCCCAGAGCTTGCTCAAACTCATGTCCTTTGAGTTAGTGATGCCATCCAACCATCTCATCCTCTGTCATCCCCTCCTCTACCTGCCTTCAATCTTTGCCAGCAGCAGGGTCTTTTCCACTGAGTCAGTTCTTCACATCAGGTGGCCAAAGTATTAGAGCTTCAGCTTCAGCACCAGTCCTTCTAATGAATATTTGGCACTGATTTCTTTAGGATTGATTGGTTGGATCTCCTTGCAGTCCAAGAGACTCAAAGAGTCTTCTCCAACACCACAGTTCAATAGCATCAATTCTTTGGCACTCAGCTTTCTTTAAAGCCCAACTCTCACATCTATACACGACTATCAGAAAAACCATAGCTTTGACTAGATGGACCTTTGTTGGTAAAGTAATGTCTCTGCTTTTTAATATGCTGTCTAGGTTGGTCATTATTAGAGAAATGCAAATCAAAACTACCATGAAATATCACCTCACACCGGTCAGGATGGCCATCATCAAAAAGTCTATAAACAATTAATGCTGGAGAGGGTATGAAGAAAAGGGAACACTCTTGCACTGTTGGTAGGAATGTAAATTGATACAGCCACTATGGAAGACGGTATGGAGATTCCTTAAAAAACTATATATAAATAAGGCCAGCATATGACCCAACAATCCCATTTCTAGGCATATACCCTGAGGAGACAAAAATTGGAAAAAGACACATATATTCCAATGTTCATGTTCATACAATATTGTATATATGTGTTCATATATACAATGAAATGTTACTCAGCCATAAAAAGGAATGCATTTGAGTCAGTTCTAATGAGGTGAATGAACCTGGAGCCTATTATACTAAATGAAGTAAGTCAGAAACAGAAAGATAAGCATCGTATACTAATGCATATATATGGAATCTAGAAAGATGGTACTGATGAATTTATTTGCAGGACAGTAATGGAGAAACTGACATAGAGAAGACTTATGGACACGGGGTTAGGTGGGAGGAGAAGGTGAAATGTATGGAGAGAGTAACATTGAAACTTACATTACCATATGTTAAGTAGATAGCCAATGGGAATTTTCTGTATGACTCCAAAAACTCAAATAAGGGCTCTGTATCAATGCAGAGGGGTGGGATGAGAGGGAGATGGGAGGGAAGTTCAAGACGGAGAGGACATATGTATTCCTAAGGCTCATTCATGTTGATGTTTGACAGAAAGCAACAAAATTCTGTAAAGCAATTATTCTTTAATTAAGTTTTTTTTAAAAAAGTTTAATTATAAAAGAAAGCATAATGGATAAAAGTAAAATAATAGACATTAAAAAAATAGCTGGCTTGGAAAAATTAAAGAAATCTCCCAAAACAGTAGAATAAAACCAAAAAAGACAAAGAAGGAAAAAAAAAACCTAACCTGAAGGAAAATGGTGGGAAAATTTTAGATACTCAACCAGGAGGAAGTATGATGTCAAACAAATAAAAGCTCCAAAAAGAGAGAAAAGATGGAAAGAAATTATCAGAGAATTTGAGCAGGGAAAAGTCTAGTATTTTTCTCTTTACCCTCAGTGCTTCTGGCCACCATACTGGGGGCATAAGAAGGGTATTTTCCACACCATCCAGTTCTCCAGTTCTCCACACATCTGCTCTGTGTACTATTTACAATTCAACTCAATAGAATTCAATTCTGATACTCTCTACCTGTAGTTAACATCACATCTCACAAGGTAAGAGCTCAATGGTACACGCTGCCCCTCCCACTTCAGACACCAATCCCAAGTTCCAGGTACTTCTGCATGACTGGTTTTGAGTTCCCCTGGTGTCTTCCTTGGATTTGATACTTTGCTAGAAGCTCATGGACCTCAGGAAAAGAGTTTACTTACCAGACCTCCGATTTATCATAAAAGGATACAACTCAAGAACAGCCAGATGGAAGAAATGCCTAGGAAAGGACACAGGGAAAGTGGGGGGAGCAGTGCAAATATTAACTGCCCTCTCCAGGTCCACCACTTTCCAAACGCTGCATGTGTTCACCCACCTGGAAGCTCTCCAGATCCTTAGGTTAGGGTTTTCAAGAGGATTCATTATGTAGATGTGTGCGAGCGTGCATGTGTGCTAAATTGCTTCAGTCATGTCGGACTCTTTGCGACCCTATGGACTGTAGCCAACCAGGCTCCTCTGTCCATGAGATTCTCCATGCAAGGATCCTGGAGCAGGTTGCCATGCCCTCCTCCAGGGGATCTTTCCTACTTAGGGATCGAACCCTAAGCTCTTATGTTTCCTGCATTGGCAGGCAGGTTCTTTACCACTAGCGCCACCTGGGAAGCAATTATGTAGGTATAATTGATTAAATCATTGCAATTGCTGATTAAGTCAATTTCCTGCTCCTCTTCCCTCTCTGGAGGTAACAGGTAGGGCTGAAAATTCAAATCCTCTCATCTAGTTTGTTTCTCTGGCAACCAGCCCCCTTCCATCATTAGGGGCTTTCCAAAATTTGCCTCATTAACTTAAATTTAAGTGTGGTAGAAATAGGCATGTTTTGAATAACAAAAGACCCTTTCTCCCTGTTTTTTTCACTTTCACTTTTATTGCTCTTATCATCTGGGAAAATCCAAGAGTTTTATGCCTTCTCTGTCAGGAAGGGACACAGATCAAGCATATATTTCACATTATAAATCACAATGTCACAGAAACAATATAGGAAAATTTCCACTGAATGATATAAGATTCCAGATCAGAAAAGCCTAGTAAATGCCCAGGACAATGAATAAAAGGCAATACAATAGGAAATTAATACATAAAGTCTTGATTAAAAAAAAAAGCAGTAGTTTTAAGTGTGTTAGAAATATAGAAGTATTTTTAAAATGCCAGAAGGAACAATTAACACTGCTTATTATTGTCACTTCTGGGAAATATAATTCTGATGAAAAGAGAAAGAGGATCATTGCTTTTGGTTAAAGGCCTTGAAGTACAATTTGACATTTAATACTATATATATATATAACTTTGATTTTTTTTAAATGAAGAATTAAATGTAAAAAATACAACTCAGTTAAGATATGATGCCCTATTTCAAAGCGTCCTTCCAGAAATTTGTTAGAATTCCAAATACATGTGCTGTGCTCTGCTGAGTCACTTCAGTCCTGTCTGACTCTTTGCAACCATATGGACCATAGCCTACCAGGCTCCTCTGTCCATGGGATTCTCCAGGCAAGAATACCAGAGTGAGTTGCCATTTCCTTCTCCAGGGGATCTCCCCTACCCAGGGATTGAACCCTCTTACATCTGCATTGGCAGGTGGGTTCTTTACCACTAGCGCCATCTGGGAAGCCCATCCAAATACATACTTGTGGGCAAATGCAATGATAACTTTGCCAATCTTTGGGTGGAAAATTCTTAAAGAGGTAGGAATACAAACCACCTTACCTGTTTCCTGGAAAACCTGTATGCAGTTCAAGAGGCAAAAGTGAGAATCCAACATGGAACAACAGACTGGTTCAAAATTGGGAAGGAAATACGTAAAGGCTGTATACTGTCACCCTGCTTATTTAACTTATAAGCAGAGTACATCATGCAAAATGCTGGTCTGGATGAAACACAAGCTGGAATCAAGATTGCCAGGAGAAATATCAATAACCTCAGATATGCAAATGACACCACCCTTATGGCAGAAAGCAAAGAGAAATTAAAGATCCTCTTGATGAAGGTGAAAGAGGAGGGTGAAAACTCAACATTCAAAAAATGAAGATCATGGCATCCAGTCCCATTACTTCATGGCAAATAGATGGGGAAACAACGGAAATCGTGAGAGACTATTTTCTTAGGCTTCAAAATCACTGCAGATGGTGACTGCAGCCATGAAATTTTTAAAAATTTGCTCTTTGGAAGAAAAGCAATGACAAACATAGACAGCATATTAAAAAGCAGAGTCATCACTTTGTCTACAAAGTCCATATATTCAAAGTTATGATTTTTCCAGTAGTCATGTCCAGATGTGCTGCTGCTGCTGCTGCTAAATCACTTCAGTCGTGTCCAACTCTGTGCAACCCATTAGACAGCAGCCCACCAGGCTCCCCCGTCCCTGGGATTCTCCAGGCAAGAACACTGGAGTGGGTTGCCATTTCCTTCTCCAATGTGTGAAAGTGAAAAGAGAAAGTGAAGACGCTCAGTCTTTTCCGACTCATAACAACCCCATGGACTGCAGCCCACCAGGCTCCTCCACCCATGGGATTTTCCAGGCAACAGTACTGGAGTGGGTTGTCATTGCCTTCTCCGCTGTACAGATGTGAGAGCTGGACAATCAAACACACTGAAGAATTAATGTTTTTGAATTGTGGTGCTGGAGAAGACTCTTGAGAGTCCCCTGGACTGCAAGGAGATCAAACCAATCAATCCTAAAGGAAATCAACCCTGACTATTCATTGGAAGGAATGAACGCCAATACTTTGGCCACCTGATGTAAAGAGCTGACTCATTGGAAAAGACTCTGATGCTGGGAAAGTTTGAGGGCAGTAGCATAAGGGGATGACAGGATGAGATGGTATCACCGACTCAATGGACATGAGTTTGAGCAAACTCCGGGAGACGGTGAAAGACAGGGAAGCCTAGCATGCTGCAGTCCACGAGGCTGCAAAGAGTCAGACACAACTTAGTGACTGAACAACAACAAATCTTTAAGTGGCAGTCTTCTGAATAACCTCAGTGAACTCTAGAAATATAGTAATTTTAACAACCTTCATAAGTTGCATAACACACTTACAGTAAGTTGTCCTTAACTGTTTATAGAAATACATCTATATGGAATTGCGCATTATTCAACCTGGAAGAACTAAGGATGTGTCCTGACTTTTTGGATCACTCCTTGGTTAATCAAAAAGACTCTTGGGGTTCAATCTTCAGCCATAATCCATAATTTAAATATGAGGTGCCTCCTCCTAATTATCTCCTCTTTTTCGGGGAGTCTAAGAATTTACCTGTGGACTCATTAAACATGTACTGAAGTATTATAGGTAAAGCAGATACTTTGCTGGATGTTGAAGATAATAGAGGTTAGGATCTAATAATATGGCCAATGTCCCAGGGATTCTAGTGAATCTAGACTTGAATTAATTTATCCAGGTTGATGCAGACATCCAAGAAACTTACAAGTTGTGATTTAAAACTCTGTCACAGGACACTGGACAGGTTTGAAGTGTCCCACTATTCAGAACTTTAAAAATACAGCATCAAAGGGCCCTGTGATGGATCCTGTTGGCTATCTCTCCATATCCACTCCCATCACTTCTATTTTTCTTTGCAAGAGAAATCTGGTCACAATGGTTGTGGTCACAATGGACCAGTGTCAACAGATGGATCATAGTATGCTTAGCCAATGTGACAATTGTGGTTAAGACTTTTGAAACCTCCCTTACAGCTAAGGATGTTCACATGACCAGTTCTGACCAATGATATTAAGGTGAAGTTTGTTGGAGTTTCTGGGAAAGCTTCTGTCATACAGATAAAGGCAGAAAAAATGAGCGATAACTGCTCTCCCTCACTCTTTCTGACTTAACACGGATGTAAGGACTGGATCTCTAGCAGCTGTCTTATAAGAGACAGAAGGCAAGGGCTAGTTGAGCAGAAATACAGAAGGGTCTCAGTGGCAAAGGGCATCACTGAACATGTGACCTAAAGGCAGCAACAGTCTTTCTTTGAGTTTTGTTTCTACGTTATATCTGCTTCTTTCTCTATATTTTGGCCTTGCTGTGCTGTATGCAGGATCTTAATTCCTGGACTGAGAATTGAATCCATGTCCCCCACATACAGAATGCAGAGTCTTCACCATTGGCCTGCCAAGTCCCCTAAGATCTACTTCTACCAACGAAACATTTCTGACACCAGTGTTTGAGAGTTTTTTCCCCTCTCACCAATCAATTCTCTGACACCAGCTTGGACGCCTACAATTTAATTCATTCTGAAACTATCTGTCTGGAGTAAGCATCAGATCTCACCAGTTCTACAAGACCATTCCCATTTCAGACACTGTCACTTCAGACCTCCCATACCCCTGACTGACCAGCTGTAAACCAGGGGTTCCCACAGCCCCTGCTTGGGTTTGATAAATTGCTAAAATGGCTGATAGAACTCCTGAAGACACGTGACCTACTATCACTGGCTTATTGTAAAGGATGGAACTTGGGAACAGCTAAATGCGAAGGCTGTATAAGGCTAAGCATCAGAGGAAGGAGTGCTCAGAGTCTCCATGCCCTCTGGGGTGCACCATCCTCCCAGCATCAACATGAGTTCACTGACCTGAAAGTTCTCTGAACTTCACCTTTTAGGATTTTATTGGAGGTTCTATTCTGTAGACATCATTGGCCATTGATGATTAACTCAATCTGCAGCTAACTAAAGGTCAGAGATGGGCTGATATTTCCAACTTTTTAATAATGTTTGATATTTCTGGCATTTCACATGCTATCAAGCTTATGCTCAAAGTCTTACAAGCTAGGTTTCAGCAGTACATGAACCAAGAAATTCCAAATGTATAAGCTGGATTTAGAAAAGGCAAAGGAATCAGAAATCAAAT
The DNA here is from genome assembly GCF_001704415.2 of Capra hircus. Lineage (NCBI taxonomy): Eukaryota > Metazoa > Chordata > Mammalia > Artiodactyla > Bovidae > Capra > Capra hircus. Next base: position 115,664,562 of record NC_030810.1, read on the forward strand.
TGCCAACATTCACTGAATCATGGAGAAAGCAAGGGAGTTTCAAGAAAGAATCTAGTTATGCTTCATAGACTACACTAAAGCCTTTGACTATTTGGACACAGCAAACTGTGGAAAACTCTTAGAGAAGGAAGTACCATACGTATGCAGGTCAAGAAGCAACAGTTAGAACCAGACATGGAACAACCAAGTGGTTCAAAATTGAGAAAGGAGTATGTCAGGGCTGTAAATCATCACCACACTTATTTAACTTCTGTGCAGACTATATTATGCAAAATGTCCAGCTGGATGAATCACAAGCTGGAATCAAGACTGCTGGGAAAAATATCAACAACCTCAGATATACAGATAATATCACACTAATGGCAGAAAGTAAAGTGGAAATAAAGAGCCTTTTGATGAGGGTGAAAGAGGAGAATGAAAAATCTGGTTTGAAACTCAACATTCAAAAAACTAAGACCATAGCACCCAGTCCCATCACTTCATGGCCAGTAGAAGGAGAAAAAACAGAAGCAGTGACAGATTTTATTTTCTTGGGGCCCAAGATCACTGCAGATGGTGACTGCAGCCATGAAATTAAAAGACACTTGCTCCTTGGAAGGAAAGTTATGACAAACCTAGACACATATTAAGAAGCGGAGACATCACTTTGCTGACAAAAGGCCAGATAGTCAAAGCTATGGTTTTTCCAGCAGTCATATATGAATGTGCAAGTTGGACCATAAAGAAGGCTGCATGCCAAAGAACTGATCCTTTTGAATTGTGGTGCTGGAGAAGATTCTTGAGAGTCTGTTGGACTGCAAGGAGATCAAACCAGTTAATCCTAAAGGAAATCAACTCTAAATATCCACTGGAAGGACTGATGCTGAATCTGAAGCTCCAATGCTTTGTCTACCTGACTACCTGTTTACTGACTAGAAAAGACCCTGATGTTAGGAAAGATTGAAGGCAAAAGGAGAAGGGGACTGAAGTGGATGAGAGGTTAGATAGCATCACCAACTCAATGGACATGAATTTGGACAAACTCTGGGAAATAGTGAAGGACCAGTGAGCCTGGTGTGCTACAGTCCTTGGATTCACAAAGAGTTAGACACACTTAGTGACAACAACGGCAAGTTTCTGGCAACCAACTCCCATCCTAAAGCTATCTAGGAGGATCAATGCCACCAGTTATCTTGGTAGCATACAAGAAGATCTTGATCACTCTGGAGATTCCAAGGATCTTAGAAGATTTTGTGTTACCAAATGCAGTTGGGGGAGGATGCTAAGACCAAATAATATAATGAAAGATGCTCCTATCAGCTCTGTCACCCAGGAAATTGCAAGGGTTTTAGGAATTCTGTGCCAGGAAATGGAGCCAAACACCAAATATATATATATATTTCTCCTCGTATCACAATATCACAATAAAAAAAATAAAATTCCTATTTATTTAAGCCACTCTTGGTTGTATTTTCCTTCACTTGTCTTCTAATTGAAACAGGATCTGAATCTCTTGTTTTGTAAATGGGGAAATCCAGGCAAAGATAAATTAAGCAATGTAACAATGTAACTAATGTCAGCACATCTTGCTGATGGCAGAAATAGGAATGGAAAAACATTGGAATGTGCCAAACCTTAACATGAAGGAAAGATGGGCTGAAAATGTTTATTCAACTGTGTCTTTGATAATTACATTCTCTTAGTTTCCTTTTTATATTAGACTATTGACTATTAGAGTCTCTTGAAGAAAAATGAAGATTCCTCATTGAGACAGACTTTCAGGAAGTAGACTGAGTGGGATCTTTCAATCATTTCACCCCTTACTCACTCTATCAATATGTATTTATTCATCTTTTTTTATGTATTACTTGATTTTTAACATTTGCCTTTAGAATTTACTACTCATTTATTACAAGCCCTCAGCATTAAAAATTATTGCTCATAGCAACACTTCCCTTCAAGATTGGCACTGTAATATTTACCTTATGGAAGAGGACACTGAGGTTCAGAGATATAGTGTATTGAAATCTGTCCTCACTAAAATATGTTGAAGTCCTTACTCCTGTTATCTATAAAGGTGACTTTACTTGCAAATAGGGTCTTTGCATATGTAATCCTGGGCTTCCCAGGTGGCGCTAGTGGAAAAGAACTCACATGCCAATGCAGGAGTAAGAGACTCGGGTTGGATATCTGGGTTGGGATGATTCCCTGGAGGAGTGCATGGCAACTCACTCCAGTATTCTTTCCCAGAGAATCCCATGGACAGAGAAGCCTGGAGGGCTACAGTCCTTAGGATCCTACAAAGTTGGACACAACTGAAGCAACTTAGATCTGACACCCAAAAAAGATGTCCTTTTCATGATAGGGGACTGGAAAGCAAAAGTAGGAAGTCAAGAGACACCTGGAGTAACAGGCAAATTTGGCCTTGGAGTACAAAATGAAGCAAGGCAAACACTAATACAGTTTTGCCAAGAGAATGCACTGGTCATAGCAAACATGCTCTTCCAACAACATAAGAGAAGACCACACATGGACATCACCAGATGGTCAACACCAAAATCAGACTGAATATATTCTTTGTAGCCAAAGATGGAGAAGCACTATACAGTCAGCAAAAACAAGACCAGGAGCTGACTGTGGCTCAGATCATGAACTCCTTATTGCCAAATTCAGACTTAAATTGAAGAAAGTAGGGAAAACCACTAGACCATCCACGTATGACCTAATTCAAATCCCTTATGATTATACAGTGGAAGTGAGAAATAGATTTAAGGGACTAGATCTGATAGACAGAGTGCCTGAAGAACTATGGATGGAGGTTTGTGACATTGTATAAGAGACAGGGATCAGGACCATCCCCATGGAAAAGAAATGCAAAAAAGCAAAATGGCTGTCTGGGGAGGCCTTACAAATAGCTGTGAAAAGAGGCGAAAAGCAAAGGAGAAAAGGAAAGATACACCCATTTGAATGCAGAGTTCCAAAGAATAGCAAGGAGAGATAAGAAAGCCTTCCTCAGTGATCAGTGCAAAGAAATAGAGGTAAATAATAGAATGGGAAAGACTAGAGATCTCGTCAAGAAAATTAGAGATATCAAGGGGATATTTCATGCAAAGATGGGATCAATAAAGGACAGAAATGGTATGGACCTAACAGAAGCAGATTTTTAGAAGAGGTGGAAAGAATACACAGAACTGTAAAAAAAAGATCTTCACGACCCAGATAATCATGATGGTGTGATCACTCACCTAGAGCCAGACATCCTGGAATGTAAAGTCAAGTGGGCCTTAGAAAGTATCACTACGAACAAAGCTAGTGGAGGTGATGGAATTCCACTTGAGCTATTTCAAATCCTAAAAGATGATATTGTGAAAGTGCTGCACTCAATATGCCAGAAAATTTGGAAAACTCAGCAGTGGCCATGGGACTGGAAAAGGTCAGTTTTCATTCCAATCCCAAAGAAAGGCAATGCCAAAGAATGCTCAAACTACAACACAATTGCAACCATCTCACATGCTAGTAAAGTGATGCTCAAAATTCTCCAAGCCAGGCTTCAGAAATATGTGAACCATGAACTTCCAGAAGTTCAAGCTGGTTTTAGAAAAGGCAGAGGAACCAGAGATCAAATTGCCAACATCCAATGGATCATCAAAAAAGCAAGAGAGTTCCAGAAAAACATCTATTCCTGCTTTAATGACTATGCCAAAGCCTTCCACTGTGTGGATTACAATAAACTGTGGAAAATTCTTAAAGAGATGGGAATACCAGACCACCTGACCTTCCTCTTCAGAAATCTGTATACAGGTCAGGAAGCAACAGTTAGAATTGGACATGGAACAACAGACTGGTTCCAAATAGGAAAAGGAGTACATAAAGGCTGTATATTGCCTTGCTTATTTAACTTATATGCAGAGTACAACATGAGAAACGCTGGGCTGGATGAAGTTCAAGCTGGAATCAAGATTGCTGGGAGAAATATAAATAACCTCACATATGAAGATGACACCCTCTTTATGGCAGAAAGTGAAGAAGAACTAAAGAGCCTCTTGATGAAAGTGAAAAAGGAGAGTGAATAAGTTAGCTTAAAGCTTAACATTCAGAAAACTAAGATCATGGCATCCAGTTCCATCACTTCATGGCAAATAGATGGGGAAACAGTGGAAATAGTAGCTGACTTTATTTTGGGGGGCTCCAAAATCACTGCAGATGGTGAAAGCAGCCATGAAATTAAAATATGCTTATCCCTTGGAAGGAAAGTTATGACCAAACTAAACAGCATATTAAAAAGCAGAGATGTTGCTTTGCCAAAAAAGTCAGTCTAGGCAAGGCTATGGTTTTTCCAGTAGTCATATATGGATGTGAGGGTTGGACTGTAAAGAAAACTGAATGCAGAAGAATTGAAGCTTTTGAACTGTGGTGTTGGAGAAGACGCTTGAGAGTCCCTTGGACTGCAAGGAGATCCAACCAGTCCATCAAAAGAGATCCGTCCTGAATATTCACTGGAAGGACTGATGCTGAAGCTGAAACTGCAATACTTGGGCCACCTGATACAAAGAACCTACTCACTTGAAAAGACCCTGATGCTGGGAAAGATTGAAGGCAGGAGAAGGGGACAACAGAAGATGAGGTGGTTGGATGGCATCACCAACTCAATGGTGATGAGTTTGAATAAACTCTGGGAGTTGGTGATGTACAGGGAGGCCTGGCGTGCTGCAGTCCATGGGGCCGCAAAGGGTTGGACAAGACTGAGTAACTGAACTGAACTGAACTGAAGCAACTTAGCATGCATGGATGCATATGTAATCCTGTTAAGAGGAGATCATACTTGATTAGGGTGGGCCTAAATCCAACCTCTGATGTTCTAAATCCAATGAGGACATAGACGCACCCAGAGTGAAGACGGCCATGTGACAGGGTGGGCAGAATTTGGAATGATGGAGCTACAAGCCAAAGGATACCAAGGATTGCCAGCAACCTCCAAAAATTGGGAAGACTCAAAGAAGTTTTTTCCCTGGATTCTTCAGAAGGAGGATAGCCTCAGTAATACCTTGATTTTGAACTTCTAACCTCTAGAACTAAGAGAATAAATTTCTGCTCTTTTAAGTTACCTGGTTTGTGGTAATTTGGTATGGAAATTACTACAAAGGTTTAAATAATTTGCTCTCTATAACATAACTGGAAGCAGTGGGACCTACAAGAAATCATTTCATTTAACTTGTGCATTGGAGCAACTTCAATATAACCCAGGTACAGTGAGTTGAACAGTTGCTCCAAATTCTTCATTTATTCTACAAGTTTTGTAAGTATTGATGCACTCCAAGAGAAGAGCTTTCATGGAGCTCCCAATCTATTTTGTGGTTCCTGAAAAGCAGCATAGGATATCATTATCCTTTACTCTCTTTTCTTTAATATCCCTAGAAAAGTTTTTTTTTCCCCCTAGTTAGTAGATATCTACTTTAGCTCTTATTTTGATTCAGTGGTTTACAATGATTACTCCCATCTTTTGGCCTAAAATGCTCCTACTAAGAAGTAAGCTGTCCAAAAAAAATAAATAAATAAAATTTAAAAAAAAAGAAGTAAGCTGTCAGTCTTATTGTTGAAAGTAATGTGTGAGGGAGTTCCCTGGCAGTCCAGTGGTTAGGACTCAGGATTTTCACTGCCAAGGAACTGAGTTCAATAGTCCAATCCCTGGTGGGGGAACTAAAATCCCACAAGCCATGAGGTGCAGCCAAAAAAAAGTAATGTATGTATTTCTCTGACAGTTCTTAGATATCCTTTTTCATCAGTTTTCAGTAGTTATATATACTATCATGTGCCTCAATATAGTTTTCTTTTAATTTATCATGCTTGGAGTTCACAAGTATTCTTAAATTTTTGGTGTGATGTCTTACATGGCTTTAGAAAGTTTCAGCCCATTTCTTTTCTTTCTTCTTTCCTTCTTTTTTTAATAGGTAAGAACTGGGTTTGTTTACAGAGGCACACATTTCGTATCTTTTTGCCTTTTCATACTGTTCATGGGATTCTCAAGGCAAGAATGCTAAAGTGGTTTGTCGTTCTGTTCTCCAGTGGACCATGTTTTGTCAGAACTCTCCATCATGACCCGTCCGTCTTGGGTGGCCCTACACAGCATGGGTCATAGTTTCATTGAGTTAGACAGGTCTGTAGTCCGTGTGACCAGTTTGTAGTTTTCTGTGATTGTGGTTTCCATTCTGTCTGCCCTCTGATAGATTTCAATGGATGTGAGTTTGAGCAAACTTCAGGTGATGGTAAAGAACAGGGGAGTGTGGTATGCTGCAGTCTATGGAGCTGCAGAAAGTCAGACATGATTGAGTGACTAAACAACAGCATTAACACACATTTCATGGACATCGTGTGGTCCATCTCAAAAGATAAGAACAGCCTTAGGAGAAACACACTTCACAATAGAGTGTGGCCCATCTCAGAAGACTAGAGACCCTAAAATATAGGGTGGTTAGTTTTTATGGGCTGGGTAATTTCATAGGCTAACGGATAGGTAGATTATTCCAACTGTTTTGGGGAAGGGGCAGAGATTTCCAGGAACTGGGCCACCACCCTCTGAGGTTTTATGGTTGGTCTCAGAACTGTCGTGGCACTGGTAGGTGTGTCATTTAGCATGTTAATGCATTGTGATGAGAGTATAATGAAGCCCATTTCATTTCAAACACTGCTTTTGACCTACTGTATCTCTCATCTCCTTTTACAACTCCAATTACAGGTATATTAAGCCTGTCACTATGTCACATTTATACCATAGGATCTTTCCTGTAATATCCATCTTTCTTCTTTCTATGCTTCAGTCTACTGACATCTCCTGGGTTACAATCCTTTCTTCAGCTACATCTATTTCACTGGTAAACTTGTGAATTGCATTCTAAATTTTAGTTATTAGGCTGCTCAATTCTAAGATTTCTTTTGGTTATAGATTACAATTCTCTACTAAATTTCTCTATATTTTTTTATATTTTCTTGAACATATAAATCATACATTTTAAAGTCTACATGCAATAACTCTAATATCTGAACCTCCTCTGTGGGTCTGACATATATCTATTTTTTCTCTTGGTTTTTGTTTATTTGGCCTTGTTTATCAGTATGCCTGTTATTTTTTTTTTTGAGGTTAATTTATGCTTTCATTTGCCAGTATAATTAACCACAGTGGCCTGTAGGCTTCTTTGATCTAAAAAACAGAATACATTTTATATCACAATCCAACAAACACACACACATATATAATATGTATACATACATAAAAGTGAAACCAAAGTTTTGCCAAAAGTATCTACCCTGGGTGTTAAATTTTTGGCAGGAGATCTTTCTCTTTTTTTAAAGCAGTTTTAGGTCTACAATAAAACTTGACAGGAATGTACAGAAATTCCCCATATTTTTTAAAAATAATGATTAATGTGTATAAAAAATTGTAGAAGTAATATGAGACTCAGACTGATGTCAGATATTTCTGGAAAGGATGTGATTTCACTTCTGAGAGGCAGATAGACAGAGTCAAATCAATTTAACCCAATCTGTAATTGTGCTAATTAGAATCTGGATTTCAGGTTTTGTGAGGGCTCTTCTAGGTTTTGGATCACCTCTTTTCTGATATAGCACAGAGGCACATACCGTACTCCTTCCCTCTTAGCGGGCCTGAGCTATAATTTTTAAATCTTCCTAACACTGTGAGACTATTTATTCAGTTTCTCAGTCTCTTGATAGCCACTTAAAAATCAGCAAATAACCTGAAAGGCAAAACAAAGCCGAAAGCTAAGCTTACCTCTCAGAACTTTCCTTGTCTCCTGGATCCTAGGGTCTTAGGTCTTTGCTCAGTAATTTTCAAATACCTTCAAACAGATTTTTTTATTTAACCCTTTCCAGTTGTTATTGTCAGGAGTATTTGTCAGATACAGGCTAGTCAGGACTGCTTGCTTTTTGTAGCCTTGGAGAACTGAGTTGCTGCTGCTGCTGCTAAGTCACTTCAGTTGTGTCCGACTCTGTGCAACCCAATAGATGGCAGCCCACCAGGCTCCCCCATCCCTGGGATTCTCCAGGCAAGAACACTGGAGTGGGTTGCCATTTCCTTCTCCAGTGCATGAAAGTGAAAAGTCAAAGTGAAGTTGCTCAGTCGTGCCCGACTCTTAGAGACCCCATGGACTGCAGCCTAGATGGGTCTTATTCTATAGTGAAAAAAAGAAACAGATTTCGGTTCTTCTGTTCTTAAATAAGCCTCCATTAAAGAAGTGAGCCTCTCCTTACTTGTGTAGGTTGTTAAAGGTATCACCTTTGCCTGTGAGAAAGCAAGGTGTTATGGATACAGGTATAACAGCTCTCATCTATCCTTCACTCTTGATTTGTCCAGACAGGAAGACTAAATCTAGCAGAACTGTGAATTAGTGTCCCCTCTCTATTCTCTGTCCTATTTGATAAGTAATACCTTGCTTTCAGTTACCTCACAATTTGGGAAAATGTCAGATAAAACAACCCTTTAACACCAACTAATGTAAGTAGTTAATATCGATCTGAGAAAGATATTGCTATTAACTTATATATTTAATATCAACTTTATAAAATGTGATGCAATGAAGAGAAACATAAAAATTTCCATCATATCATATCATTACTTAGTCTATTTAACTATTTTATGCTGCCTTGAAATTTGTCAAAATCCAAAGTGCTAATTCAGGAATGTAAAGTTCACCGATTTCAATTTATTTTCATCTACATATAAATATAAAGAGACGTTTTGGACAGTTCATTGTATAATTGAATGCTACTACTTTTGAATTTAAAATCTCCTGATACAACACTTTCAAGGAAGATACCTTTGAATAGAATTTTGGAGCTAGAAAGGATCTTAGGTGTCTTTGTAGTCAAACTCTTTTCTGAAATATAAATCCCTCCCTTCAAAAATAATTGCCTGAAAACATTTCAACTTTGTATATAATGACAAAGGTTCAACGTAATATTAATTAGAAAAAAAATAAACAAGGACAGAAGAAAAAACCCTGTGGTTGAACTCTCTCCTTCCTTTCCTCTTTCCTAGATCTGCGGAGATGTCTCTTAGTGCTAGCTATCCAGGAACTGCAGCTCCCCTCAGGGCACTCACAGCCCACTAGCAGATACTCACCCATAAACAAAGGGTTATGTGAAGAGCATGCAAGGGTCCCAGGAGAATTAATAATTAATTTCACCTGAGGAAATCAGAAAGGAATGTGAGCTGGGTTTAGCCAATGAAAAGAGACAGAAAGATACTTCAGGGAGAGCACCTACTGTTTTCTAGAATTATTTTTGACACACTTGGGAAGCAGAAGTTCAGTGTAGAAGCAACGGTAGGAAATAGGGCTATAGATATAACATGGGAATAGATTTTGAAAGTCCTAATCTGCTATGCAAAGGAATTTGAACATTATTAAAACGCAATGCTTCTAAAAAACCATTATGATTTTCAAGGAAGTCATTCAGGATCTAAGCCATTTCTAGATTCCTTTTCTACCATCTGTAGCAACACCTTTCATTCTCATGGTCTAAAGATGGCAATTTTACTTCCAGGTATTACCTCCACGTTCAAGCAACAAATAAGAAAGGGAAAAAGGCATGAGTATGCTAAATTGTCCAGTGTTACTGCTAAAAGCTTTCTCAGAAGCTCAGACCACTACGTTTCTTTTATCCCATTGCCCAGAATTATGACACTTGACCTCGCCTAAATGCAAAGGAGGCCTGGGAGATTTAGCTATTTGCTAGGTACCTTGTTGTCAAAATAAACTGTGATTTATAGGAAAGAATATTTGTTGGGACATACAGCTAGCTGAGTCTGCCAGACACATTTCCCTTTTTTTAAAAAAAAAAATTTTATTGAAGTATAGTTGATTTACAATGCTGTGCTAATTTCTGTTCTACAGCAAAATGACGCTGTGATACATGTATATTCTCTTTCATCTTCTTTTCTATTGTGGTTTGTCACAGGATGTTGAATATAATTCCCTGTGCTACACAATAGGACCTTATTGTTTATCCACACATTTGCTTTTAAATATAAAAAGGTAGAATGTTTTCTTATGGGTCATAATTTCTATTGATGTTTTTGATACAGGGTCGTCTCTCAACAACTATTAAAGGGATTGGTTCCAGGACCCTTGTAGATACCAAAATCCACAGGTGCTCAAGTCCCTTATATAAAACAGCATAGTATTAACATATAACCTAGGAACACCCTCCTATATACTTTAAATCACCTCTAGATAACTTATAATACTAAACACAATGTAAATAGTTGTAAAAATACAGTGTAAATGGTTGCTGACATGCAGTGAATTCAAGTTTTTGAATTCACTTTTTGAAGTGATGGATTTTTTTTTTTTTTTTTGGAGTATTCGTATCTGTCATTGTTTGAATGCAGGGATGTAGAACTTGTGAATATACAGGCTGGGTGTGCCAGTACACTAAAAATAGAGGAAAGGACGCAGGGAGATTCTAAAGGAGGAAGGCCACCTGAGAATAGCAGTCTAACTTTTCTCCAGGTACAAGTGAATTTCTAACCTGTTCCTTTTTCCCCTTCTAGCTGCTCGCTTTTGTGGAATAAAAGAAGTGCTTAGGGTTCCAAGAAAATACTGATCCAAAAAGGCTGGACTTGAGAACACAGCAGCCTGGATTTGTGTTGCTGGAGCAAACAGAGATAGGCTGAATTTTACCTATTAACTCATTAGAAAGAAATGGAGGATACTCGAAGTTATCAAGGACAATCAAACTCTCCATCTTGATTCTTAATTCCAAAAATGTTACCAAATTCTTCATCAATCCCTTTGCAATGTGACTTTGCAACTACTATCATCAAGAAATGGTGTTGGTAGTGCCAATTTCCCAACTGTAAAATGCGGGCTGATCTTGGGGCATGATCTGGTCAAGGGAATGCTGTAGAGGTGTGTCAGGTCTCAAAAGACTGTGTACTTTCACTTTCTCTCTTTGAACCCTCAGTTTGGTTCAGTTGCTCAGTCATCTCTGACTCTTTGCGAACCCATGAACTGCAGCACGCCAGGCTTCCCTGTCCATTCACTGTCTCTTGGAGCTTACTCAAACTCGTGCCCATCAAGTCAGTGATGCCATCCAACCACCTCATTCTCTGTCGTCCCCTTCTCCTCCTGCCTTCAATCTTTCCCAGCATCAGGTTCTCTTCCAATGAGTTGACTCTTCTCCTCAGGTGGCCAAAGTATTGGAGTTCAGCGTCAGTCTTTCTAATGAATATTCAGAGTTGATTTCCTTTAAGACTGACTCGTTTGATTTTCTTGCAGTCCAAGGGACTCTCAAGAGTCTTCTCCAACACCAAAGTTTGAAAACATTAATTTTTTGGTGATCAGCCTTCTTTATGGTCCAACTCTCACAGTTGTACATGACAACTAGAAAAACCATAGATATGCTGTTGTCAGCAAAGTAGTATCTCTGCTTTTTAAAACGCTTTGAACCCTGGAGACCATGTAGTCAAGTCTGAGCTGGACTACTGGATGACGAAAAAGGCAAGATCCAATCATGCTGTTACCCCAGACCATAGCAAACAAGCCATCAGACATTCGAGAGAAGCTATTGTAGACAAGGCAGGTCCCCACCAATCTTCCAACTGTCTTAATAAGTCCAGTTACATCCAGCCAAGCTTGAACCAACTCATCTGTACAGTTGTGAGCAATAAAAAGTGGCTATAGTTTGAAGTCACTAAACCTTTTGAGAAGGTTCAGTTCAGTTCAGTTGCTCTATCATGTCCAACTCTGCGACCCCATGAATCGCAGCACGCCAGGCCTGCACGTCCATCACCAACTCCCGGAGTTCACTCAGACTCACATCCATCGAGTCCGTGATGCCATCCAGCCATCTCATCCTCTGTCGTCCCTTTCTTCTCCTGCCCCCAATCCCTCCCAGCATCAGAGTCTTTTCCAATGAGTCAACTCTTCGCATGAGGTGGCCAAAGTACTGGAGTTTCAGCTTTAGCATCATTCCTTCCAAAGAAATCCCAGGGCTGATCTCCTTCAGAATGGACTGGTTGGATCTCCTTGCAGTCCAAGGGACTCTCAAGAGTCTTCTCCAACACCACAGTTCAAAAGCATCAATTCTTTGGCGCTCAGCCTTCTTCACAGTCCAACTCTCACATCCATACATGACCACAGGAAAAACCATAGCCTTGACTAGACGGACCTTAGTTGGCAAAGTAATGTCTCTGCTTTTGAACATACTATCTAGGTTTGGTGCACAACAATAAATCATTGATATATTGACAATTGGGATTTCCTAAAATAAATAGTCTTCATTTTGGAGACTTTACAAGTATCTCAGAGGTTTACACTTATATATTATTTATATTGTAAGTAAATTGCTTTAGTCATATCTGAATGGGAATAGTCTCAAGTAAATGATAATTTGATTTGGAGGATAGAAAAGAGAAAATACTGAGGCAGGTCACTAGGTCACTTTCTGGAAGGACTGTGAGATTTAGGAACTATGGAGGAAAGCATGATATTATTAGTGGACTCCAAGGCAGGGAAGGGCTTAAGGAAACTTAGATGGCTCTGGGAGAAACTACAAAAGATTAATAGTAAGAATTAGAAACTTAGTCATCTATTGAGCGCCATACTAAATGCTTAACACTCATTGTGATTTGACTTCAAGCTAACCGCTGTCTTTGAAGTTGTGAAAATGAGGCTTTGTATAACTTATCTCATTTGGCTAAGGTCAGAGTGGTGAGCTCCAGAGCCAGAGTCTGCGTGACCTCTAAACACTGGGCTCTGCCTTTCGTTTTGTTTCTGTGGCTAGGACTCCGACGGTAGTTGCTGTGCAACTGAAGTTCTTGTCTGCACTCTGACTGTAGATGATAAATATTTGAGTTGCTATGTCAGAACTTTTTGCTACACTGTCAACCTCAGTTCGCAAAGAGTTCATTCTAGCATCTCCAACACAGATTGTTCTTAAGTCTAGGTCTTAATTCCTCTCCTTCCCCTTTTTTTTCATAGATGGAAAAGATAAAGGAATGGGGGAAAAAATAAGAGTGTTGCTTCTGACACTGTTCTCAGCAAGATTATTAGCATAACATATGGAGACATCCAGTCATCCAGCCCCCACACACTCCCATCCCTTCCCACACACACATGCACACACCATACACACACTATATACTACTTGCCTTGATTTTGCCATATATGTTCTTTTTCCAAAATAATCAAGCAAATTTTGCCCATCTTCACTCCTTGTAAAGATGCTGCAGTGGATGAGAAGTATATACTTCAGGATGATATACATTGAACCTCAATTTTCTCATCTGTAAAATGGAAGGAATGATAATATTTACTTGAAAGGAGATGCCTTCTTTATCTCAGTTTCACCACTTATTTAATTAGTCAAACCAAAATCCAGATGCGAATTTTGATTCCTTGTCCTCCTCTTCCATCCATATCCCAGCCTCTAGTGAAACTCATTGACTTTACCTCCAAAAAGTATGCTGAATCCAATCATTTTTCACCATGTCCAGTACTACTGTGCTTGTCCAAGGTGCCATCATTTCTGGCCCAACCTACTGTAATACTTTCTTAAACATTCTGTTTCCACTTATCCCACCCCCCACCACCATTCTCCATACTGAGGCCAATAATACTTTTGGAACAAAAGTCAGATGCTGCTGTTCCCCCATGCTCTATGCTGAACATGTGTATCCCTATGAAGTGCATATATTGATACCTAATGGCCAGTGTGGCGCTTCCCTGATGGCTCAACTGGTAAAGAACCTGCCTGCTAATGCAGGAGATGCAAGAAATGTGGGTTTGATCCCTGGATCAAGAAGAGCCTCTGGAGAAGGAAATGGCAACTACTGCAATATTCTTGCCTGGAAAATTCCACGGACAGAGGTTCCTGGTGGGCTGCAGTCCATGGGGTTGCAAAAAGTCAGACAGACTGAGTGAGCATGCACACAGAATGCCCAATGTGATAGTGTTTGGACTTGGAGCCTTTGGAAGGTGCCTGGGTCAGAAGGTGGAACCTCTCATACATGAGATTAGTACTGTTATAAGAGACAGACCCTGATGCTGGGAAAGACTGAAGACAGGAGGAGATGCTGGGAAAGACTGAAGACAGGAGGAGAATGGGATGACAGAGGATAAGATGGTTGGACAGCATCACTGACTCAATGGACATGAGTTTGAGCAGGCTCCGGGAGTTGGTGTTGGACAGGGAAGCCTGGTGTGCTGCAGTCCATGGGATCCAAAAGACTTGGCGACTGAACTGAACTGAACTGAACTGAAGAGATGGAGCCCCCTTGCCCTTTCCGTTCTCAGACGATACAGCAAGAAGATGGCTGTCTGCGAATCAGAAGCAAGTACTCTCCAGACACAGAGTCTGCCGGCGCCTCGATCTCGGACTTCCAACTCCAGAATTGTGTGAAATAAATTTCTGTTACTTATAATCTGCCCAGTCTATGATATTTTGTTACATCAGCCCAAACAGACTAAGATATTCTATTTAAAACCCTTCAATGCTTTTCTGTTTTTAAATGTAAAACTTGCCTACCTTTTTGATCTCAGTTTTGTACCACACTCCCGTCTTGCAACTTCGGCTTTAGTTCTCATCTCTCAAACATTCTAAGCATCTTCGTTCCTCACTTACAACCATCGTGTTGGCTGTTTCTTCTGACTTTACTCACTTGATTTACTCCTTCCCATTCATGTCAGAGCTTAATGCCCCTCCTCATTTCGCCCTCCATGGCCACTGAATCTACAGTAGCTCCCAGGTCACTTTCCACCCCACCTGTTATCATTGCCTGCTGTTTGCTTGTTGCTACATTCATTTACTTATTTCATTAGAATGTAAGCTCCATGTGACCAGGGAGAACCCTGGTCACATGACTGGCATATTTACCAGTGACAAGGGAGTGCCTAGAATATAGTATGTCATCAAAGAGTATTTGTCAAATCATGTTCAGTGTCACTCCTTTACTTAGCACACTCAAGTGAATCTGAAACCAGCAGTTAGTGTAAAATCCAAAGACTTTATCATGGCCTAAAAGTTTATGGGTTTTCTGGGGTCTGCTTCCCTCTCTGATTCCTCCTCATAAAATTTTCTTTTGTTCATTATGTTCCAGTCTCTCCAGCTTTCTTTCCTTCAAGTTTAAATCCAAGCTCAAGCCCTTTGAAAATGTGTTATTTCCTCCTTCTTGCCCCTCTTCCTCCATTGTTTTTTCCCAGGATCTACCTATAACAGGATTCTTATCCTCAAGTTCAACCTCAATGTCAGCTTCTGGAAAGCCCTTCTCTGACCACATTATTGATGTTGCCTCCCCAACTTCACATCATGTTACTCTGTTTTATTCAATGTATTTGTAATTCTCTGAGCTTGTATTTTTCTTTATTTGCTTGTTGTTTATCTCTTACACTAGAATGTAAGCTCCATGAAATCAGAGAATCGAGTGTGTCTTGAAAGTGAAAGTCACTTGGTCGTGTCTGACTGTGATCCCATGAACTGTAACTCTATAGGCTCCTCTGTTCATGGAATTCTCCAGGCAGGAATACTGCAGTGGGTTGCTATTCCCTCCTCGAGGGAATCTCCCAACCGAGGGATCGAACCCCAGTCTCGAGCATTGCAGGCAGATTCTTACCATCTGAGCCAGCTAACCACCACTATATTCTCAGTACCTTGAACAATACGGCAAGGTTAGTGTTCCACCAAAGATCCTTAACCTCTTTCTTTTGATCTGCTTCAAAGGCATCTCTTTAGCTCTGATATTGATATTAGATTGACCATCATTTAGTATCCAGTCCTAATGACTATCATGGCTTTCCAAATTGGGAAAGGAGTATGTCAAGGCTGTACATTGTCACCCTGATTATTTAACTTATATGCAGAGTACATTATGAGAAATACCAGGTTTGATGAAACCCAAGCTAAAATCAAGATTGCTGGGAGAAATATAAATAACCTCAGATATGCAGATGACACCACCCTTATGGCAGAAAGTGAAGCAGAACTAAAAAGCCTCTTGATGAAAGTGAAAGAGGAGAGTGAAAAAGCTGGCTTAAAACTCAACATTCAAAAAATGAAGATCATGGCATCTGGTTCCGTTGGTTCATGGCAAATAGATGGGGAAACAATGGAAACAGTGACAGACTTTATTTTCTTGGGCTCCAAAATCACTGAGGACGGTGACTGCAGCCATGAAATTAAAAGACACTTGCTCCTTAGAAGAAAAGCTACGACACTTAGACAGCATATTAAAAAGCAGAGACATTACTTTGCTGACAAAGTTCCTTGTAGTGAAAATTATGGTTTTTCCAGTGGTCATGTATGGATGTGAGAGTTGGACCATAAAGAAAACTGAGTGCTGAAGAATTGATGCTTTTGAACTGTGGTGTTGGAGAAGACTCTTGAGAGTCCCGTGGACTGCAAGGCAATCAAACCAGTCAATCCTAAAGGAAATCAGTCCGGAATATTCATTGGAAGGACTGATGTTAAAGCTGAAGTTCCAGTACTTTGGCCCCCTGATGTGAAGAACTGAGTCATTGGAAAAGACCTTGATGCTGGGAAAAATTGAAGGTGGGAGGAGAAGGGGATGACAGAGAATGAGATGGTTGTGTGGCATCACCAACTCAATGGACATGAGTTTGAGCAAATTCTGGGAGTTGATGATGGACAGGGACGCCTTACATGCTGCAGTCCATGGGTTCGCAAAGAGTCGGATACTACTGAGCAACTGAACTGAACTGAATGCAACACCATGTGGTAGTGAAGTTATTTTGCTGACTATGCCAGGGGACCCATGTCTTTGACATCATTTTGTTTTCTCGGAAAAGAACCAGGATCCTTGCACATTCCTCTTGCACTGCACTCTCCATCCCTTAGTGGAGGGGAGACTTTGTGCCAATGGACTTCTCAAGAAGTTTGAAAGACAATCCTTAGAATAAACAAAATCCTGATGTAGGAGAGGTAAAGATGGTAACATGACTTTGTAGACATTAGAATAAGCACAGATTGAGAACTACTTTGCTAGTTAGCCAAATTTTGGTAATGACTCATGTAATGTCCTTAAAGCATGATTCAGTGGACTTATTATTCTGAAGAAATACAGCATGATTATTCATCACTCATTCTTTCAACACATATTTAATAAATATCTATTAGAATTAAAGCACTGCTGAGGCATGGAAGGTACAAAAAAGCATTATCCTCCCTCACCACAACCCATAGGGTATATAAATTTCACATGCAAATTTTTCCTCAGAATCTACTTTAAAAAGTTTTTTTAAAACTGCAAATAGAAGATTCTAATTTCCATCCTGCTTCGCTTGGTAGTATCACCCGTTAACTTCCTTGGTCCTCTGTGAAGTATTAAAAATAAGGGAACTTTTAAATACATACTTTGTCCTGTAATTTAACTTCTAGGAAACTTGGTTTCTTCATCTGCAAAAAGGAGATTATAACCTTACAAGGATGTTCTTAAAATTAAGTGTCAAATTGCTAAAATTAAGTGGTAATGTGCTGAAGCTCAATCTCTATTTAACAATTTCTATCTATAGATATTATTATTATTCTGTTGGTGCCACTGCATTCTTCTCACCCAGGCTTGAAAACGTTTTCTTTAAAATAAAATCACAAAACCACATAAAATCAATTATTAAGTTCTATTGGTTCTTTCTTGAAAATGTTCCTCATAATTGTCCTTTCCTTCCCATATCTACTGCCACTTTCTTAATTCCCCTTCCTTATTTCATTGTCTCAGATTTTGTGTTGGGGAAGCAGATAATTTTTCTTAAGACATACTTTTTTGTCCCCCTCCTTTTTTTTTTTTTTTCAAATTGTTTAACTGAAGGATAATTGCTTTACAGAACACTGTGGTTTTCTGTCATACATCAACAAGAATCAGCCAAAGATACTCCCATGTCCCCTCCCTCAGAGACCTCTATCCCCTCTCCTTCCCCACCCCATCTTTCAGCCTGTCACAAAGCCCCTGTTTGAGTTCCCTGAGTCATACAGCAAATTCCTACTGGCTACCTATTTTACATAAGGTATTATAATTTTCTATTTTACTCTCTCCATACATCTTTTTCCTTCCCCCTCCCCCCATTTCCATAGGTCTGTTCTTTATGTCTGTTTTTCCATTGCTTCTCTGAAAATAAATATCTGTTCCCCCTTTTAAGACAACTTTTCTCAGTGGCTCCCTCTGTCTGTGTTAGTCACTCGGTCCTGTCCAACTCTGGACTGTATCCCACCAGATTCCTCTCTCTGTCCATGGATTTCTCCAGGCAAGAACACTGGAGTGGGTTGCCATCCCCTTCTTCAGGAATCTTCCTGACCCAGGGATCGAAATTGCATCTCCTGCATTGCCAGCAGATTCTTTACCACTGTGCCACCGGGGAAACCTATCAGGGACTCCCTCCTGCTGCTGCTGCTAAGTTGCTTCAGTTGTGTCCGACTCTGTGCAACTCCATAGACAGCAGCTCACCAGACGCTCCCGTCCCTGGGATTCTCCAGGCAAGAACACTGGAGTGGGTTGCCATTTCCTTCTCCAATGCATGAAAGTGAAAAGTGAAAGTGAAGTCGCTCAGTCAAGTCCGACTCTTAGCAACCCCGTGGACTGTGGACTGTAGCCTACCAGGCGCCTCTGTCCTAGGGATTTTCCAGGCAAGAGCACTGGAGTGGGTTGCCATTGCCTTCTCCGCAGGGACTCCCTAATATACACCAGATAAAACACAATAGCTGCTGCTCAGAGTCCTCACAATTATACTTTTCTAATCATTTCCATTGAACCTGAAGAACCCTGTGCTTCTATCACATTCATTCACACTATCTCCTGGATCCATCAGTCGTGTCTGACTCTCTGTGACCCCATGGACCATGGAATTCTCCAGGCCAGAATACTGGAGTGGGTAGCTGTTCCCTTCTCCAGGAGATTTTCCCAACCCAGGGATCGAACCCAGGTCTCCCGTGTTGCAGGCAGATTCTTTACCGTCTGAGCCACCAGGGAAGCCCAAGAATATTGGAGTGGGTAGCCTATCCCTTCTCCAGGGGATTTTCCTGACCCAGGAATCGAACCGGGATCTCCTGCATTGCAGGCGGATTCTTTACCAACTGAGCTATCAGGGAAGCCCTCATCCCTCAGAGCCACCTCAAAATCTTTTAATCATTCGAATGGAATTATCCCCTTATCTCACTCTTTATGGATATCTAAGGTGTAGCATCCCTTCTATAGCATTTATTTTGTATTAAAGTGTATTTTGGCAACACCATAGTGTTGGCAACACTAAAAAAGCATAGGTTTTCAGGCCAAACAATTGCGGTGATTAAATTAATAATGCACCTTGAATAGACCTAATCCTTGTAAAGTACTTAATAAATACTATCATTTATATTATTGTTGTGTACATTTTTAATTTTCCTACTAAAATGTTCCTAGATGACAATGGTACTGGTGGTACATTTTCTAGTACATTATCTAGTAAACTTTTAGTAGATTTTTAGTAATTCTAATTACTTGCTCATACTGATTTCTTATAGACTGTGGGTTACTTCATGCTTTAAGATGTGATAACTTCATCACAATAACTTCAGCACATTGTCAAGTATGTGCTAACTCATGTTCACGGTGATTGATATGTGATTTGAAGAGTATTAGTGTTGATTAAAAAACCCATTTAACAAGTTAGGGTATGTATGTGGATAGAACAGTTGTTTCAAGTCCTATGACATCTGAATTGCAATTAACACTCCCTGCTTGCATGCCCCCACGCCAGAGAATACCAAGGAGCTTGAGAAGTGCTCAGCTCCTTATCTTGCAAAACTTGTTTTTTTTGGTATTGATTGGGAAGGAGGTTGGACTGATGAAAAGAATAACATTTTAGTTGAGGATCTCAACACATCTGATGAGGTTACAATCTATTTTGCAGATGAAGTACACTTAGGTTTGTAGAAGTTCAATGCATTTCCTTTGGCTACACTGTCATCCAGGAAGAGGACTATCTACACAGTATAATATTTTATATTCCAAAACACTATACTTGCCTTTTCCGAAACAATTCATATGCTCTTTTATCTTGTGGCCACTGTGACTCAGTCAGAGTTCCTCTCTTACATGCCAGATGTTAAGACAGGAGGCAAACTGATGGTACCTCTACCTAGAGTAACAGAATTGAACTTTAGCTGTGAGTTTCTTACTAGGATTTTCCCCTGATTTTGTTTAATTTTTTTTTTTCATTCTCTCCTACTTATTTTTAATTTGGGTCAGTGTGTTTCAATATGTGTATTATTTTAAGCATCTTAAAAAACATTGAAAATAGCATCAAAAGGGAAATAAATCCCTATTTCCAACATGATGAGTACGTAACTAATTTTTACACTATTTATACATTTCTGTTAGATGGAGACACTCCTTCCTTGACACTTAATAACTATGGGACTCAGAGAAGTTATTTAACAGTTTGAAGTTCCCTCCCTGTAAAGTGGAACTAATAATCCATAACTCTCAGAAATGTCTTGGGGATAACTCATGTAAATTACTTGGTGCATAGTAGGCATTCAATAAATGTCAGTTTGCTCTTTATTCCAGTTAATAATGCTTATTAAACTATATTAAAACCTAGAACCAGACTGTGATAATGCATTTCTTTATTAAGTACTTAAGCCAAATAACTAATTTCCCCCAGGGAGAAAAGAAAGAGAGATGTTGAATTAGTTTCATTTGGTCAACTTATTTATTAGTCTTTTTTTCAGCATTATTTAGTTTAACAGTCCATAATTTAGTTTCCATGCAACCAAAATGTTACGGTTCAGTATTCCTTTTAGCTCTATTGTGATTGTTCTTTTTAATCTATTTTTACATATGCCATTTATTAGAGATCATTATTAATTATATTAACAGCTCGATTGTGTTTCATAACAACTTCGTGCTGACAAACTTTGGCTCACAACAGTTTCCCTGAGGTCTAACGAATTAAAAAGATCAACTTTTAAACGGCAATGTTACAGGAAAAAAAAAACCCGGTTGCAGGGGAGACCCACACTGTCTATATTCTTTCGTGTTAATTTTATACGTTTGTATTTAAGTAGAGCCACATTTTTCTCAAGGACGGAATCCAAGTGAGGCAGGAAGGAAAAGTGGGAACGTACTAACCGAGCCGGCGCTACGGTATCATTGCACCTTTAAGGACTGGAGACTCGGTGTTAGCTCGGCCTCCTTCCCAGCCCACCTCTGAACTCTGATTGACAGGGCGCCGGGCGAGGAGGAGCCGAAGGAGGCCGAGGAGGAGGCGCAGGGAGGAAAGTAGAGGGAGGAGGGGCCTGTCTTTTCTCCAATGACCAATCAGGGGAGGGGGCGGGGCTACGAGTGCCCTCCTCTCTCCTTCCCTCCCCCGCCTCCTGGCTTCCCCGCCTCCCTTCTCCCCCCTTTCCTCGGCCCCCTCCTCTCTCCTCCTCGTCCTCCTCCTCCTTCTCCTCCTCCTCTCAGGCTGTGGTTTTTCTGTATATGTTTCTGGAGTCCTGAGCCTGAGCTAAACAAAAGCAGGAGGCTGACGGGGCTGCTGGAGTTTGCAGAGACACGGAGGAGGAGAGATTCTGTGCTCTGCCTTGCCGCCGTGGCTGGGGGAGATCTGGCTTTTGCAACAGCCCACCCCCTTTGAGATCACTCTGGCCCGGAGTGGGGGTGGGGGGTAGCGGGGGGTGGGGGGGGGAAAGTTTGCATTGCAATCCCCCTGCCTTCCTCTCCTTTCTCCCGGCCAATGCATATTTGCAAAAGGATTAAGCCACAGATTTAAGCGCCGGGAGCCCATTTCTGCCTTGCAAAGGAGACGGACTGAAAAACCAAAAGCCAGCTCTGATTTCTTTTCGTCAAGTGGGAAGGTGGTTTATTTTTCTTGCTTTTTTTGGAGTCAACACCCGTCCCCACCAGTCCTTATCCCCACCCTCACCCCGCAACCCCTTCACGCCCCCCTCCCCCTCCCCACTCCCCATCCTCCCACCATCCTCTAAAGAGGCAAAGGGATTTTTTTTTTTTTTTTCTTTTGGTCTTCTTTTTTCCCCCTTCTCTGTTTATCCTGAAAAGGATTTGAAGACAGCTTGAAGGATAAAAAGCCTTGGTGCTTCCCAGGAGCCGAGCCGAGGAGCAGAAGAGGAAGAGCCGGGGGCTGCCGTTGCCTTTGGAGATGGACGAGCAGCCCAGGCTGATGCATTCCCATGCTGGGGTCGGGATGGCCGGACACCCCGGCCTGTCCCAGCACTTGCAGGATGGGGCCGGAGGGACCGAGGGGGAGGGCGGGAGGAAGCAGGACATTGGAGACATTTTACAGCAAATTATGACCATCACAGACCAGAGTTTGGATGAGGCGCAGGCCAGGTGAGATGGAGGCTTTTCTTTTCCTTTCTTGGGGTTTTTTGTTTTTCTCCCTCTCGCTGGGGGAAACAATGGGAACCGAATCACCACAGCGCTTTCTTTTTAAATGTTATTCCTTGGCCCATTTTGACGAGCAACTATATGGCGGAGGAGTAAAATTTGAAGGAGCGTTGTTATCGAAAGTGCAATCTCCCATGCGGTGATGTGGCTGTCTGTATGTATATTTTCATATATTGTGTGTGTGTGAATATAGAGATTTCATATATATCCACACAAACACTCAGGCAAACCGAAAATACTGCCAACTGATCCAAAAGCGGCCCTCGGCACTTTTTACTGCTTTAGAAAAGTATCAGAGAGAGCAGAATTGTCAAGTTTTGAACAGTATTGCATGTCTTCTTGTTGAGGGACTCCGTCACATTGCAAAATAAAATGTCCCATGAACACTTTATTTGCAAATATAGTTGACTCCTTACGTATTTCAGAAGCTTTGAATTTTCTGTGTGGACGTACTCCTCTAAAATTAATTTTTATCTTTCCCCCTTGCCATATTAAAAAAAAAAAGCAGAGTAATTCTTTGTCAGTAGTTGTCAGCCATCCAGAAAATATTTTGCATTCATTTAATTGTTTCAAAAAGGCTGATGTAAAGAAGAGATAGTGTTGCTTTTAAACATGTTTGTTCGGTTTTAGAGACTCGGATATGTAGTGTAACTTTATTGTCTCTTATTTTGAGAGGGTTACTACCCTTCTGTGGCACAGAATGTATGGTTCTTTAAAAAGGGGTGGGGGGGGATCAAGCATACTCTTTTTCCCATGCTTCTTTCAGGACCACTTAGATGCTAGTAAAATGGAAATGAAGGCAAATGTGTATTTTATATATTTCCATCCTATAGGACACAAAGATCTTCATTAAGGAAGCATTATAAAGAAGCTGTGTAGCTTCTCAGTTAATCCACTGCCAAGTATATACTTCTCCACTCTAGGATTTTACAGTAAATTCTCTTTTAAAAAAAAACAAAACATAAACTAAATGGCAACCCACCAACTGCTTGCCCAAGGCCGATCTTGAAAAGAATTTAAGACACTCTAATGGCCACATATGTCTTTCCAGTTACCCAGCTTTATTAAATCTCAGAAGTAGCTGGTTTTGTAAGTAATATGTACACAGTTTCTCTACCTCACAAGACTTGGTTCTATGAAGAAGACATTATTATATGTATTTTTGTTTCAGAGAAATGGGAATTTGAATTGAGAAAATGAGAAGAAGCAATTTCAAGGATGATATGAATTACACTCTTATTTTAACTGTAAGCACATGCAACATGTAAACTCAAAAGTCCTGAGGTTTATGGGTGCTTGAAAACTTGGAAAGGTTCAGAGACTGGAACTATGCTATTTATTTTTTTTTTAATAGAGGAAGGTTTTCAAAAATAATTTGGTGCCTTTTTGGAATTTTATTATCCGGAGAAAAGCTAATAGGTAGGGTCAATGGAAGATTTCCCACTGGCAATCTCTTTTTGAATTGGAACAGATTTCTCCATTACATTGTTCCAGAAAAATAAACTCAGACATACCAATAAACGCCTCTAATAACAAGTTTGTGCAGCCGAAGGGGCTGGTAGCACTGAGAAACACCACTTTTCTGATGTTTAGTCCTGCTCCTTTTTGTACTACTGAGGACAGCCGTGACTTGGCGGGTTCACCCTTTTAATGGCCTAAATGTTAAGAGAATCAGACACAATTTTGGGATAGGGAGATTTTCTGTTCTCTATAACCCAACCCCATGGACGTGCTTGGCAATACAATATTTCTGCAAAGCTGCATAGAATTTTTTGTAGTTGTTATTTGTTTTGTATTTGGGCCTTTATACAAGAATACAATTAATGAAAACTCCTTTAAAAGGCTCAGAAAGAAGTCTTTGATACCATAAAGTCTTCTTCACCATTTTTCTCACCCTACACCAGAACTAAATCACCACTAAGCTTTTCTTTTTAGTTAAACAATGTAACTCAGCAAATAGTTTAACTGGGTTTTCCTTTCCTTAGTCACATCTTCATAATGTACATTTATTATTTATATAGTGAACCCTTCGTATTTTAGACACTGTTTATTTTGATACTCTTGAATTTTGAGATTATGACTCTTCTACTGTACAGTAGATAGAGCGTGCTTCTGGTTTCCCTTCCTCAGGATGTGTATCTATTTTTTAACTTTGAAAGGAATTTAAAAAGAACTGCATGTGTCTTGAGTGCCAGAGGTTTCCATTTATCTTTATACATTCATTTTAGTTAGTCAACACAATTCCCTTAACTAATAGCTGATGTGATCAGTATTTTGTTTCCAAAACAATATCCTTCTGTTAAGTGCTTCCAGAGTAAAATCAAGGGAAAGGTATTGTTTTGGTCCTTAAGTGCATGCTGAATACAGACACACAGGAGAACCAGGTAAATCACTAATCTAAAAGGCAGAATTGTATTTATTTTTTCCCCCAATGGGTGCAAGGTCCTAATTGTAAATAATTGAATTTCAACACCTGCAAATAAGCAGTGTGTGCACAAGCGACATAATGTGAACACAGAGAAATGAATCTATTCCCCATATGGGTATGTTTGCCCCCTGGCAATGCATTTCCATACTCTTTAACTTGGGGACTGAAATTTTATAAATTGACAGTTCTGCTCAGAAGACCTTTCAAGCATCTTGTGTTTATGAGAATACAGGGGCATCTGCGGAATGAATTCAAACACATGGATGAATTAAATTTGAAAACACACATACACACACACACACACACACACACACACACACGGACTGAGAAGCAGACAGCTCCTAGGCTATGGTGGTTGCGTAGATTATACAAAACTGTTAACCCGTGCATTTGACTCTGCCGTGTTTTCATTGCCCAGGATAGGATTATTGGTTTAAGACTTCCACTTGGATTAAACTACTCATAAAAAACGAAACAAAACAAAACAGAAAACCCCAAACTCTTCCTAAATGAGCATAATTGAGGTTAGTTCTGTTCTGTAGTTAAATCCCTGCTCTCTCCCTGCTAATTAACATTATTTCTTTTTCTATGGCGGGACTCTTTATATTAAGTCATAAAGCAATTGAAGCATGCCACAGAGTTATGCTTGGTCTATAATTTTGGCTAAATGCTCGGTTTTTTTCCCCCTGTGCATTATCAGCAGCTTGATCCCAGGAGTCCACCTAAGCTATTCTGTTGTTGTTTCTTTCTTGCAGAAAACATGCTTTAAACTGCCACAGAATGAAGCCTGCCTTGTTTAATGTCTTGTGTGAAATCAAAGAGAAAACAGGTAGGAATGAGATTCCAACATTTAAGCATTTTCTTTGGCCAATTGACCACTTAACTGGCAATCAGGAACCCATTATTTAAATATTAAAATTTCAGAATAGAAGTACTTTCAAGATTGATCGTATATTCCAATAGGAAGTCCTAGTAGCCTTGCTTCCTGGAACAGAAAGCACCAAGTTTCTTTGACAGTTATTACCAGACATTAGCGGTTTGCTTGCCTTAACTCTATTCCTGGCCTCTTTGAAATTGAAGCTAAAACAGAGGTTCTGAAGGGAAATTTATAGAATGATGTGCCTGTGGGGGAAAAATATGAAAGTAAAAGTCTGCTTCTTAAAGGAATATATTTTGGCCCACCTTTAAGACAGTGTTTTTGGAGTTGGGCATGGGGGTGCTAAAGTGTTTAAAGTTTCCTCTTCTTTTTTTCTTGTAATTACACGAAGCAGCAAACTAGAGTTCTTGACAGAGTGTTGTCAGATACCTTTGTGGAACGCGTCACACAACATCAGGTTATCTGTATTTGAGTGCCCTGTGATTTTATAGCTGGGAGAATCGCTGGGTTTAGGAGAACAGAATGTGACGAGCTCACTCATTCTGTTGTTTTTCTACTTTCTAGACCTCATATCATGAACTAACACACTTATAACACATCCCAGGAGGGCATTTAAATTTTAAAGCAACAATTAAAAAATAGCAGTCATCAATCAGAGGTGTTCTTAAACAACAGATGCTCTGGGAAGGACACTTAGCAACATCCTCTTGTTTGTTTATTTTAATCCTTAATTTTCCAAAGTGAGTGCGTCTCTCCCTTGTAAAAAGAAAAGAGTTGAGAAGGCAGTCTGAAGCCAGGGCATAAAGATGAGGAACGAGGGGTGGTTATATAAAGCGGGAGCTTCTGCTGGCCTCTGACTTGGTCGCTCGCTGCAGAGCAGCGCGGAGTACCTGCCACCCTATTTATTTATTTATTTTTTACAACAAGGAGTGTAACAGTCAATAATTCATATCTAAACCATATAAGCAAGGGCATGACATGAATGAAAGTGACAATAAATATGATTGCATGCCCAGTTGATATACATTGATAGTTACACATAAAAAGAGGAAGGAGGGGCTCTGAGGGCACGCAGGGTGGCTTTCTTTTTGAGGGCTCTCTGTGTTTCTATTTTAAAAAATAAATAGTTTCAAGATGTGGCCATGGATCGAGTATGTAATTACTCAGGTCTTGAAATGTATGGAAAATTAGTAAGCAGCTCCTTTGTTGAATGTTATTTGTGTTGTGCGTGACATCCCAGACAAAGCACCTGAGCAGTGATGTTCAGATCTTTTGAGTCTTCCAGGTTTCCTTGCCAAAGCCTAACCTTATTGCAAAGCTGGGAATTGCATTATTTTAGCTGTGATATACCTTTTAAGAAATGTATGGGTTGTGCATTCAAATATCAAAGGGGCTTTCTCAGTTTGTCCCACTTTTTAGTTTTTTTTCTCTATTAGCCTGGAGCAGGAAACCTAAGTGTGTGTATATTTCTTTATCATTTGTTTTTTTCTTCCTTCTCAGTTTCTTTTTTCTCTGATTCTTATTTACATGGAATATTTGGTTTGTTGAAATTTGTTGCTTATTGGGTATGCATTCCTGCTGATCTTGCTTCATAAAATACAGAATCAAGCTATAAATGCATATTTGATAATTCAGTCTAGAGAGACTCTGTTTTTAAGATGCCCTCAGATTTTCATGGAAAGGAAGTCTGTCAGGGCATTTAAATGTATATTGTGGTCAAAGTGTTTAATTCTAGTCTTCTAATTAAAATCTACTGCTAAGGCAGTAGATCAAGGTGAATGGACGTAAATATAGATCTGGTTCTGGTGCAGATTCAAGAGTTTGCTCCTCGCATGAGTATTGCCTAAACTATGGTGATAAGAAGCAGTTTTGTCAGTCAGAATCATGCTCTAGATGTATAATTTATTGTTGGATTATATATTTTGTTTAAAAATTTTCCTGTTATTGAGTTACATTAATGTTTGGGGCTTTTTAAAAATCTAAATTAAGGTTTTGTATGCTGTCTTTCAAATAATATATTAAAAAAATAGTTTAGTGAATACTGTAAATTGAAAATAATGATTACTGACCCTGTGTTAAGAGGGAAACACACACACACACAAGTTTTGGATTAAGAGGGCACCTATGGGTGAAAGTACAAAAAAAGAAATAGTAAAATAAAAAGAGAAAAAAAGAAAGGCCTTTCTCCTGTTCCTCAACTTGTGTATCAGAAGGATTAAGGAGAAGGAAGAAACCTCTCCTGGAATGTTGAGTGTTCCGTGTTGTAGGTAGGAGACAACTGCGGTGTGCTGAAAAGAACTCTTTGATTGTAAAGCACGGTTACTTACTGAAGATCGACCTCACGCTCATTCTGGAGAGCTGGCGAATCTTCCATATGGTTGATGTGTCTGCAACACATTGTGTCTGTGAAGTTGTAGGAGCTCTTTTTTCTGCCCCCCACCCCCCTCCCGCTTCTTGATACAGAGCTAGTGACAAGATTGTTTGGATGATCAGTTCATGTACATTCTTTCATTGCTTGGGGAGTTTCCCTATTGTTACTTTCAAGTCTTTACGCTGAATGAGTATTTTTGAGCTTCCTTCACAAGTATTGTAGAGGTTATTTGATTTAGGGTGGGCTCTGTTTGTTTGTATTCTCACAAGAGCACACTAAGGGGGTTTACCTAGGTCTTCACAAGGAAGTCAGGACCCTGGAGGAGCGTGGGGCTTGCATTCCTTGGCGGATTTTGCTTTTCTGATTTTGGTCAAAGACACTTTCATTGGAAAACTCAGAAATTTGGAGGGAAACTAGCTAAGACTGGCTTACCAACCTTTTGGAACTTTACAGAAACAGACGCGCATAACACCTAAAGTAGGCGGCACCGTTTAGATTACAGTTGATTGACAGGTATTTAGTCAGAAATTACTGTGGGGATATTCAGGGAAAAAGAAAAAGAACCCAGGTGTCTTCTTGTTGAGAAATGTCGGTAAGTTTTTATTTTGATACCTTTTTGCTTTTTTAAATAAAAATGCCAAGAACAAGGAATGCCTGAACAATTCTCAGGCTGCAAATCTCAGTAAGAAAAGTCTGCAAGACCTCTAGCAAGTATGTTTCAGAGGCGGCTTTTATCTGCTTGTTCCTTCTAGGAGCATAGAGATTTCATAGAGTTTTGGACCTTTTAATACCTCATTTTCTTTCATTTCTTAAGAACTATTCCTTGTCTTCTGACATATTAGCAATAGGCTGGGTTTTGCATATGTGTAGAGGTGGTGGTAGTGGGGTTGATGGGATGGAGAGGAGAAAAAAAAAATTAAAACATACTGAATTTCTTAAAAGGACCTTAACTATATTTTTAAACATTTCTTGATTTAAAAAAAAATTTCTGTGTCAAAAATCATGCCGGTTTAACAATGAGGAAAAGACACAAAATATTGGTTGCCATTTACTAAGGAGACTGTTTGTAGATAGTTATGAATAGCTGTAATTGTTGTGAATAGTTTTAAATTTTAGAACAAAATAGCTATATATGGCAGTTTTCAGCAAATTTTCCTCTGAGCATCCTCTGCTCTGAAGTTAAATCAAATAACTGGAGGATGTTAAAAAATTACTTTTTGCTTACTTAATGCCCTTTTGTTCTCCCTCTCCTTCCTTTATTCTTTCTGTTCAATTAACACTCCCATCACAGGCTCTAGTTTTTTTTTTTTTTCCCCTTTAACTCTACTACTGTATTTCAGTTTTTTTCCACCCTCTCTTATTAATTCTCACCTGCCACTTCTTTTTAGTATAGCAATTACATTATGAGGTTTCTGCTTCTCATCTTTTTATAGCTTTAGAGAATAATTTGTGTGTGTGTGCACCCACCTGTATACATGTGTATGTGTGTGTGTTTGTATATGTAGGTGGAGGGGACACCGTGGAAGGAAGTTTATATTTTAGGAAAATAATTCTGAAAAGATGAGGCCTTGAGCAGAGAACAGGAGGGAAATAACTTCAGACAATTTAGAGATGCCTCTAATCAGATTTCTTTTGGGGCTGACATGGCAGCAGTGACTTTTCATAAATGTTCATCTCTAGAAGGCAAAAGCAAAAGAACTTTTTCTTGCTGATGATAGAATTAAATTTTTTTTTTTTGTGGAAGGGGCAAAGAGAGAAAGGGAGCAAACGAAGGGGAGTTACTTGATGCGGTTTTACTTGATCCACCCTTTCAGGCACAGTGTGTTAGCAGAAGGCAGGTGATTAGACCCTATATATTTATTCTGATCTGGATATGAGTAATAGACCTACAATAATAAGACTCCGTGGAAGACACAGTATCAGCTTCTGATGGGAAGCATCCCTTCTCTCCAGTCGTTTTGTGTCATCCCCTTTTAGAAGCCGATTTGGACCCATTCTGGCAGCTGAGAAGTGGGGAGAAGGGTGCAGTGAGCAGCCGGGGTTAGATCTACCCGAGTGAGGTCTTTGGAAATTTGGTGTCACGTTTTCTAGCTACTGGCTGTCTACGAGGACCGGGACTGAGGAGAATTTAAGTGAAACTGAGGAAGCTCGAAGAAGGTTCATGAGTCGGGGAAAGGCACGGGGGAGACCTGTGGTCTAGGCCTTGTGGACTGCTGGGAGCTGGGAGCAGTGAGGGTGCTGGGACCCCAGGCGGGTGGCAGGCTGCACCCAGGGTGGGGAGGTGGCAAAGTCTGGCTCGCCGCTGGGGTCCGGCCTCTTCTACATGCCTTTGCTTCTCTGTTCTGCTGACATTCATATGCTGTTGGTTATTGTTGGCAAAATTAAAAAATTATCCCCAAACAAGCAAACCAAAACTCAGATATTAAACATATTTAAATAGGAAAGCATTTTAATTTTTTCATTTAAAGCATAACCCTGGCTTCTCTTGAGACATAGTTTTACATGCATGCTTTAGGAGAACTTAGGCTGCACTTTGGTTTCCAACTGCTGTTAGATGAATGCTGTTATGGTTGGAACTTGGTGTGGTGATTCTAAATATACTTTTTACCTTTACTTTTTATTTAAAAAGTCACTCAAAATGACGCATGATTGAGGCAGTGTCCTAGGTACAGCTCCCAAAGACAGCTCTTACTCATTTTGCTATGCTCCTGAAGGCACCCTGTCCTTTGCATGGACATTTTAGCCTGGGTTAGAGGAATATAGTACGTCTATCTCCTCTCTTGCACCCTACCTGAAATGGTGTGGTAAGGTTTAAGGAATGTAGTAATTGATGAATAAAATAAGCAGAGGATTAATGAGTTGTTTGTGAAGTACTTTGAGCTCCCTGGATGATACAGATAAGAAATACTGTATTTTCTATAGTAAATTATCCAAAGACTTGCATTCTATTCCATTTCGTAGTTTGCCAGTGTGTTAACTCTTCCTTTGAATATATAATTGAGTGGTGAGGCAGTCATTATGTCCCATCAGGAGAATTTTCTGGTTGAATCTTTTGTCTCATCTTCATCTTAACGATAACACTTCTCAGAATTTGGCAGAGTGAGTTCCAGAATTAAAAAAAAAAAAAGGAGTGTGAGTATAAACTGACATAGGATTATATAACCTATCTTCCTTCATGGCAGAATAAGGTCAGTGGTGACTTCCTGGAAGGTCTTCTTACTTCTGACAGCTCTCTTTCAGGCTCTCAATTATTGGTGGAAATCAAGATTGCAGTGGATGGGAAAATGCATCCGTTTTGGTTTAGGTCATGGTATAGTTTAGGTCAACTGTATCTCTCATCGGTCCTCTGTCATTAAGCAGAAACTGGGGTGGGTCCCTCATACCTGTACTAGCTCTGGACATACCACTAAGTAGTTTTAAGATGACAAGTAGATAGCTTAAATACTTTTAGGAGAAGCTATAATAGTAGCGGTTGAGGATTTGATCTCTGAAGCCTGACAGCCTGGGTCTGTATCCCAGATCGCCAACTTTTTCAGTTGTGTGACCTACTTAAGTTTACGGAACTTCTCTGTGCCTCATTTGTTTTTTCACTTAGAAAATATAGATAAAAGTGGTACCTATTTTGGAGGGTTATTGTGAGGATTAAATGAAGTAGTACATGTAAATTACAGTGCCTGGCATAGAGTAAACAGTCCATAACTGTTAGCTTTTATTATTTCTGGCCCTGTTTTCTTACATGAAAAAGAGAGGCTTGTACCAGATGGTCCCTAAAGACCAAGCCAATTCCAAGACTCTGTAATTCTGTGCTGAAAAAAGAAAAATAGTGCTGAATTTAAGATTTGTTTTCTTATGTTTCTCTTGCCATTCTCTTAAAGTGAGAATGAGTTGTATCTGGCCAAAAGGCTGGGCAAGGTTGGGAGAAGAGGGGAAAAAAAGAATGGATAAGAGCAAAAATGAAGGTTTTCAATTATCTACAAACTGGACAACAACCACCTGAAAAGTTACAGTGGCATTTTTAGTGATGACATTTTCTTAGCATCAGCAGCTGGAGATATTATGTAATGATAGTTAAAAATATTTTCCCTCTGAAAACACATAGGCCCATCCATTCAATTCACAAAGTTTCCAAGGAGGAAGAGTAACATAAAGTGAGGTTAGGGCAACCTGACCTCTACCTGTCTTCCTTATATGTTCCTACTTGAGGGAAAAATGTTATTTTTGTTATAACAACAACCTTGATACTAGTAGGTTTATTTATTTTTTTATAGCTTTCTTGGGATATATTTCATATACCATGAAATTCACCCATTTAAATTATACAGTTCAGTGGCTTTGATCTATTCACAAAATTGTGAAACCATCACCACAACCTAAATTTAGAATATTTTTATCACTCCCTACAAAAAAAAACAAAAAAAAACAACCCTGTACTCATTACCAGTCAGTTCATATCTCTCCCCTTGCCTAGCCCCTACTAATCACTAATCTCTGTCTGTATGGATTTAACCATTGTGGACATTTCACATAAATGGAATCATATAATATATGGTTTATTACTAGCTTTGTTCTCTTAGCATGGTGTTTTTAAGGTTCACTGTGCTATAGCATGTACTGATACTTCATTCCTTTTTATAGCCAAATAATATTCCATTGTGTAGATATACCACATTTTATTTATCCATTTAGCAGTTGATGGATATTTAGGTTGTTTTTATATGTTGCTGCTGCTCTGAACATTTGAACGAAGTTTTATGTGGCCATGTTTTTATTTCTCTGGATATTTACCTAGGAGTGGAATGTTGGATCATATGGTAACTCTGTGCTTAGCAACTCTGTACTTAGCATTTTGAGGAAGTGCCAAACTTTTGCAGAGTAACTGTAGTAGATGTATTCTTAAGTTTTATTGTAAATGACATTAAATTTGGTCTTCAGCACTTTCAGCATTCCATTTTTTCAGTCTTTTTCTTCAGTCACTGGTCTTCCTTTTCCTCTGTGTGTCAAGGTTTACTGTATTTTTTTATCTTCTCAGATCAATACCTACTCTAAGAAAAAGTATTTTGATAGTTGCTTGACTTGAAGTGAACATGATCAAGATTTATATGAAACCTCTCTCAGAACTATCTGCATTTTAGAGAGAAAAAGAAGTTAAGTCAAAGGAATGAATCTCTACGGCTAAAATTTCAGGTGTCAGGTTCCCGGAGAAGAAGACCTTTGCCAAGAAGACCAGACAGTATTCTGAAGAGCAGTCTAGTATGACAGAGAGAGCAGGGTATCTGAGTGAAACCAGTCTGGATTCAGATCCTCACTTGTGTGTAACATTGGAAAGCTGATTTAACAGAGCTTCAGTATCATTAGCTGTACAGTAAAGACAATGCCATGTAGGCTTGCTTGAGGGACTAAACAGGACAATAATATAAAGCACTCAGTTGCATGAGTGTGCTAAATAAAAAGCAACTACTGTTGTCTTTTCAAAACCACATGACTGACTGTTGACCTCTGGTCTCATTAGTTTGACACTGTCTACTCAGGTTGGGTTTTCTACCAGCTCTGGCCGGAAGTTTTTGAGACTCCCTGAGATACTTCCTGACAGTGCTTTTAAGTGCTTTAAAAGATTTTCTGTGTGAAAGGGGGGAACCCCCAAAACTCAGCAGAAGGTATTCCAACACTCTTGTACTTCCTTCAATCCTAGAGTTCTAGCGAGAGAAGAATCCCATTGAATAGTGCTATGCAGTGAACCCATATTTCATTCCAAATTTAATGTTTTAAATTTTGTTTTAGTCCACTGGAAAAAAAAGTGAAAAGAAACAGGTGAAATTAATTGTAATAATACATTTTATTTAAATCCAAATGTATCTAAAATATTTCAACATGTGGTCAATATAAGATTATAAATGAAATATTTCCACTTTTTGTATTAAGGCTTTCAAATATATTGTCTATTTTACATTTGTAACATCTTCCATTTGGACTAGCCATGCTCCAGGTGTCCAAGAGCCTCATGGGACCACTGTCCTCCATATTGGACAGCATGGCTGTACAATGGTTGTTCTGGCATCAATCTTTGTTTTGTCCTTTTCTTGGCATAATTTTCACACTCTAAGGAAGACTCCTGCTTGTTCCCTACTCACACTTGATCTGGTGGTTCTGCACCAATTGAAACTGGTTCGTGATGGATAGCCATGTTGAGAAAAAAAAAAAAAAACATATCTAAGGCATCTCTTTCCAGCAGGGAATATCCCACTCCTGGGAGCCAGGATGAGATAGTTCCCCTTTAACTCCTTCTGCTTTTACTTCTTTCTTTCCTTGACTCCATGTTTTATGGTTTGATTCCTTATCCTTAACAGAGTTTGAAATGTTCCCTAAAATAAAATAGGTGGTGGAAACAACCACCTTTTATTTATTTATTTTTTTGTACAGCGAGAATACAGTGGAACAAGTACAGAGAATTCCATGTGGAGACAAAAAAAAAAAAAGTTTGCTGGACCCTGAGTCAAGAGTTCTAAGACCTAACGCTGCCTGCCTCCAAGTTACTATGTTATTTTGAGAATGCCATTTATCCTCATGGTCTCATATTTCTGCATCCATGGAATGGGCCACTCCAGTGAGCCACTAATCTGAGCCTACCTTTCACAGATCACGAGGTCTAACATGGTCCCTGCCAGGGCCTGGATACATAGCATTTATGAAAGGAAATTCTTCTTTCATTGTTATGGCACTTCTAATTTATCCTCTGACTCCTTATATCTTTTCTAGACAGTCATGTAAAACTGGTTATGGTGGTGTTAAAGTAACTTCCATCAATCAAATTGAGTTGGAAAGGCAAGCTGGGAGGAAAAAAAAGTAGTGATTTTTTTTTTTCCTAATTGAAGCATTCAGTATCACATTTTACAAAGCCAGCTGGAGGCCAGTCCCAGTTTAATCCACCTTGTTGACTCCATGACTAAATGCAAATTATGTTTCTTTTGCATCCTATCTGTTTGTAGCTATTGGATTCTAGACTGAAAACTGCTTTTGGAAAATACAAAGATTTATGGTTGCAGACTTGGAAGTGCGGTATACCTTTGCCAAGTTCATATGGTGCGGCCCAGGAAGTCAGGAAATTTAGGTTTGATTTTCACCTTAGAATTGTGGACAGTTGCTTGTTCAGTGTGCCTCAGCTGAAATACTAAAATGATGTCTGTTCCCCACCTACCTGTCAGTGGGGCTTCTGGAAACTTAAAGTGAAGATATTTAGAAAGATGTTTGACTTTCCT
The DNA here is from genome assembly GCF_001704415.2 of Capra hircus. Taxonomy (NCBI): domain Eukaryota; kingdom Metazoa; phylum Chordata; class Mammalia; order Artiodactyla; family Bovidae; genus Capra; species Capra hircus. The sequence continues at coordinate 115,699,878 of NC_030810.1, forward strand.
TAAGAAAGTGTCGGTGTGAGAAAAGTTCTCTATTTGTCCTGCTTTGAGACAAGTTTGAATCTGCCAGTAGGTCAAAGGAATAAATTTACCTAGTGGCCTGTGCTGGTAGGGCCGCCAGTCATTTTTCTGAGGGTTTTAGGTGATTTGAGCCCAAGTCTTGTCACTGTAAGAGAATCCTCCTTGTAATTACCATTGTTAATAGAACTGAAAGTTTGCATTTATCTTTGGTTCCTGACAAAGAAAGCCTCTCAGAGACCCTGATGATGAGCCCAGCCTACATCCATTCTGAAAGGCTCTCTGTGGATACCAGGGTATAGACCTTAATTCCTCACTGCAGAGGTGCTAGGGCCGCGCACCCTGCTTACATTAACAAACATTTAAAAACAAAGCGGGGGCGATAAGCACAGCTTTCCCCTGTGTGGTCTCTTTACTGGGGTGACTGTAATCCCTAGCCCCTTGCGAGGGAGATGTGAGGTTAGGTGCGGGTAGGTGGTGATGCCCCACGCAGCACAGAGTATAAAGGCCGGAGGAGAAGTAACCAGATCCTGTGAGGAATAAATTAAAGCCACTTCCTCCCGAGGCCAATCAGTGGGGAAGGAAAAAAAAAACAAAAACCCTAGAGATGAGAGAGCCTGTTTGCTTAGATCTGGTGGAAAAGAGAAATCGGAGTTTCCGAAAAGGAGTTTAAAGGGACACATTACAAAATAAAACTTTGGGAACTTAAGAAAAGGCTAAGAAACCGTGGAGGAGCAGGACAGTGAGCCACATGGCCTTGTGCTAAGAGAGGCCCCTTCAGACAGGATTGCAATGCCTCTCGCTGGGCCTGGGTAGACGGGCGCCTGGGTCTTGCTGCAGCGTCCCACTTAGCTAGGCTTTCAGAGGAGGGGGCTCTGCGGGGGGCCGCGACGCCTCCTAGAAAGCTGGTGATCTCACCGCGGGGCCGATAGGGATGCTGGGGAGCGCCCGCCGGCTCCGGTCCCCTGCCAGCCAGAGGCCTCCAATGAGCCCCGCAGGGCTGCGCTCACTGGCCAGGAGCCGCCGCCCCGCGCAGAACCGGCCTGGAGCCCCCGAGCCCGGCGCCGGCCGCTCGCGAGCCGCCAAGGAAGCCGAGCATTCCCGGAGTGGAGCTTGGTTGTGTCTTCACGGATTTTCTCCGCTTTGGCACCCCAGGCTCCCTCTCTTCCCAGCCACCTCCTTTCTGGGCTGCCCTCATCATCAGAGGACCCAATCCTATCCTATCATAGGGAGAAAGCCATCCTTCCTTTATTAAATACCCGCCAGGCCAGGCTTGGACCCACCTTGCCACAGCAATCCGAGCCTCTGGTGAGGAGCAAGGGTGTGGAGGTCTGTCACCAGGGAGCCAGGCGCGGGGGCTGTGCTGCGTTTTCCGTAGGCACAGTGGCTGAGCAGTACAGACACTGCGGGGGCGGGGGGGGGGTGGGGGTGGGGGTGGTGGGGGGTGGTGGTGGTTTTGCATACAGAAGTGAAATTCAGAAGGCAGCGTGCAAGCACGTGGGTGAGTGTATGCGGGTGCCGGCTCTCACACGCACACATCTTAATTTGCAGCTCCTGCTTAGCTGCCTCGGTGTTGTTTCCTCTCTATTCGGTAAATAATCTAGTTGATGCTTTATGGTATTGAAATGAATCAAGTAACATAATCAGAAGTTCCTGCAGAAACCCTCCCATCTTCTCTGTCTCAGCTCTTAAAGGGAGCATCTTCCCCTGGGGAGATTTTTAACCCAAAGAACCTTGATGTACATTAAACTGCATTGGTATTTGTTTTCGTTAAGCTTGGTCTGATTTCCTTAACACTTGAAGAAGGTTGAGGGCCTTCCTACAGACCTAGTTGCTGATATGGCAGCTTGGCTTGGCTTGTCTCAGAGGAAGGCCTAAAGGGGCCTCAAGCTGCTTTGTTTTTGCAAGTCTTCTGAAAGTAAAGAATTAATTTTGGTGGTTTGGCCCCCCCTTAAGCCCATACACACAGTTGCCTCCCCTCCCCCACCTAGCCTGCTGGAGCCAAGGCAGGAAGGGGCTGTCATCATGCTCAGGCCTAAGCCATATTACTTTATTTTTCTTTGTAGAAAGTTACACTACGAAAGATGTTCTTCATATGTGATTATTATTCTTAAATGGATTCTTGTGCTTTCCTATCATTGCTCTGTTACAGCCTCCCGGGGCACCCATCAGGTCTTCTAATTAGACCCTCCAGAAACGTTCTATTGAGTGAATGTGGGAGAGTGAGAAGTCAGAAAGGTTGAATTCCTTCATTACTTTGAAAATCTTTGAATTAATTCTCTCTATAAATTTCTACTAGCCCAGTCTCTGATCCACCAGCTGAAGAATGAGGCCCATTATTAATTTCACAGGATAAGTTTCTCATCCCTGTAACTCTGGGGGAGAAGATGGAAGCGTTATTATATAGGCTGAGAGTTCACATGTTCTTTCTGTTATAGATATTATAGCTCAAATATAAGAGTAGCAATACTAATACCGATGATGAGGATAATAAAGAATGAAAATAATTGGCTTTTATCTGTTCCTGATTTGGACACTGCCCCCTCCTACTCATTTACCATACTGTCTCTTCCCTTTTTAGACATTTCAGGCTGGAATATCTTGGTAACTACAACTTTCAGTTAACTTCGTAGAGGTTTACACGAAGGAGAAAATCTCCCCACTGTGTTACATTTGGACTTAAGTATGCAAAGATTGGTTGTCTTGCCAATATCCCACAAGAATATATCTTCTTCTCACTTACGCTGGCTAAGGTCACCTACTGAATGTTGGCCTTCATAAGTGAGAGTCATGGGTGCTTGATTGCTTTGAAGTAAGTTTGACCGCATATATTTTTAAAAATATTTATTTATTTGGCTGCACCAGGTCTTCATTGTGGCATGCAGGATCTTCAGTTGTGGTGTATGAACTTTTATTGTGGCATGTGGGATCTAGTTCCCTGACCAGAGATAGAACCTGCAACCCCTGTGTTGGGAACATAGAGTCTTAGCCACTGGACTGCCAGGGAAGTCCTTGATCATGTATTTTTGAGCACAGACATTTCTGGAGATATTGGGCCAAACTCTTATCTCCCACAGGTTGAAAAGTGAAAAAGTTAAAAATAAATTCCTGCCCTGCTTGGGTTTAATTTTTCAACACCAGTTAGACATTTCATTTTAGACCTCCTGTAGGACATGATGAAATTACAGAGTCTGCATTCTATTTTGGCCCATTTGTTGCTGTAGCAAATATTTATGAAACTTCTCTGTTTGAAGCATGAAAGACACAGAGAAATACAAATGTGCCAGCGATGGCCCTTACCCTCAGGGAACCTACAGCCGCATGTAGGCCCGGAATCATGGTCATGATCTTTGTAGCACGGGCAGCAGACTTGCTCCCAAAGGCCCGTACCCAAGACAGGACTGTGTTCCTTAGGGCCAGGTATGTGTCTGAGGAGGTCTTTCCGAGCCAAAGATGTCACACATGCAGGCTGATAGGCATGGCAGAGTGCTTTCTTTCATTCAGAGGGTGCAGATTGTTATGTAGGCAGCCCAAGAAGTGTTCTGTGTCTGAGCTCTCGCATAGCTCGCCTTCTTTCCCCGAACACTGCCTCTGCTTCTTTTCCTTTCTGCCTCTTCCTTCCACTCTCTTTTGTTTTTATTCTTTTTTTCTCCCCTCCACTGGGGCCTCCCCCAGACCCCCAAATCGCTATTTGCCCAACCTGTGACCTGAGACCACTTGGCATTTCCCCACGATGGCTGGAATTTACCGCCTGCCGAAGAAGCGTCTGTGACATTTGCTCACCTGGGCGGCTTAAGCTACAGGGTCCGTGTGGAGGGACTGCTGAAAGGAAGTGTGAAATTTACCTCTGTGCACCAAGGTTCTCGCCAGCAGGGAGACAAACAAGGATGTTTTCAAGAAGCTGAGATTAATTTTTATCAGGGTATGCGTATATAGTCCTATATATTCATACACACATTTATTATGTATTCAATAAATGCGTGTAGACAATTTGTACATTATCTGTTATTCTCTAGTCATTATTTTAACAAATTAAATTTTCATGGTTAGCTTCATCTTTCACATTCATACCCTCCCCTTGCACAGCTCACTTCTTTCTTCCTCTCCCTCCCTGCTGGTAGAAGACACTGGGTTAACTTAATGCTCTTGGAGGCCTTGTGCCATCAGCCCTCCTGTCTCCTTAAGGCTTATGAGATTCTGGTGATGGCTTTCTCACTGTGGTGGTCGGCCCAACCAGGCCCAGTCGTTCTGCTGGTAAGGAAATAGCTGCTTGTCTCTTTGGATCAAACTGGTCTAGGAGCTTGTTCAATCCAGTTACTGGGATAGGCCAGCCCTGGAGGCTTCGCTGGCTCTTAGAACATACGGACACACAGTCTATCTGTCCTGGCTGTCAGCCGAGGAAGGGAGGCAGGCAGTGTAGATGGTTAAGCTGTTACTTTATACCCGTGTTTACCCTGTCCAAGTGATTTGAAGGGGAAGAGTGCCCCGGGCCCCAGGCTGGGGGAAGAGTGCTGGTGGGTCATTTTAGCATGAAGCTGAATGGAAAATGTCAGCAGAAGTGATGCCCCATTTTCCCTTTGGAACACGGAATTCTGTAATAATAGTTAATGCATGGAACACTTAAAATATGTGGAGCTCCTATTGCCCCAACTTTTAAGGTGAAGAAACTAAAAGAAAGTTTCATAAACTTTCCGAAAGTCACACAGCTCAGGAGAGGATCTGTTGAGACAAGTTTGACTTAGGAAGTTTTACTAAAAGTAAATGTATTCATTCCCATTAAGTGACAGCCCTTCAGCTTGTGATTCTTCCCAGAAAATCCATGGAATCCTACTCAGTTGTCCAAATAACAGATCATTTGGCTCTGCCTACTTCTGGTCCTGTTGCTCAGGTACATGAACTTCGTTATCTCTTGGCTAAGGTTGGCTGTAAAGCATAAATAAAAGGAGATAAGTCCAAAATTTTCCTTGGGCCTGTTTCCTGATTTTTGTTAGGCTCCTGCCTTTGCTTTTTAGAATCTACCTGACTTCCTTCAGGCAATGAACATGACTTATCTTCATCAGTTCAGTTCAGTTGCTTATTCGAGTCTGACTCTTTGCGACCCCATGGTTTGCAGCACGCCAGGCCTCCCTGTCCATCACCAGCTCCTGGAGTTCACCCAAACTCATGTCCATCGAGTCAGTGATGCCATCTCATCCTCTGTTGTTCCCTTCACCTCCTGCCCCCAATCCCTCCCAGCATCAGAGTCTTTTCCAATGAGTCAACTCTTCACGTGAGGTGGCCAAAGTGCTGGAGTTTCAGCTTCAGCATCAGTCCGTCCAGTGAACCCCCAGGACTGATCTCCCTTAGGATGGACTGGTTGGATCTTCTTGCAGTCCAAGGGACTCTCAAGAGTCTTCTCCAACACCACAGTTCAAAAGCATCAATTCTCCAGCACTCAGCTTTCTTTATAGTCCAACTCTCACATCCATATATGACCACTGGAAAAACCATAGTCTTGACTAGACTCTGGACCTTTGTTGGCGAAGTAATGTCTCTGCTTTTTAATATGCTATCTAGGTTGGTCATAACTTTCCTTCCAGTGAGTAAGCATCTTTTAATTTCATGGCTACAATCACCATCTGCAGTGATTTTGGAGTCCAAAAAAATAAAGTCTGACACTGTTTCTACTGTTTCCCCATCTATTTCCCATGAAGTGATGGGACCAGATGCCATGATCTTCGTTTTCTGAATGTTGAGGTTTAAGCCAACTTTTTCACTCTCCTCTTTCACTTTCATCAAGAGGCTTTTTAGTTCCCCTTCACTTTCTGCCATAAGGGTAGTGTCATCTGCATATCTGAGGTTAGTGATATTTCTCCCGGCAATCTTGATTCTAGCTTGTGCTTCCTCCAGCCCAGCGTTTCTCATGATGTACCCTGCATATAAGTTAAATAAGCAGGGTGACAATATACAGCCTTGATGTACTCCTTTTCCTATTTGGAACCAGTCTGTTGTTCCATGTCCAGTTGTAACTGTTGCTTCCTGACCTGCATATAGGTTTCTCAGGAGGCAGGTCAGGTGGTCTGGTATTCCCATCTCTTTCAGAATTTTCTAGTTTATTGTGATCCACACAGTCAAAGTTTTCAGCAGAGTCAATAAAGCAGAAATAGATGTTTTTCTGGAACTCTTTTGCTTTTTCAATGATCCAGTGGATGTTGGCAATATGATTCCTTAGGTGGGTAAAACTTGATTTCCCCTTTGTTTTATATATATATAAATGTATTTGGCTCCTCTTTCCCCTTTGTGCTCAGTCATGTCCGACTCTTTGTTACACCATGGACTATAGCCCACTGTATAGCCCAGAGAACTATAGGCTCCTCTCTCCATGGGATTCTCCAGGCAAGAATACTGGGGTGAGTAGCCATTCCCTTCTTCAGGGAATCTTCCTGACCCAGGAATTGAACCTGGGTCTCCTGCATTGCTGGCAGATTCTTTACCGTCTGAGCCACCGGGGAAGCCCAAATTGAGAATCCTTTAGCCAGACTCCCATCCAAGTACTAACTAGTCCTGACCCTGCTTAGCTTCCAAGACCAGATGAGATCAGACACGTTCAGGTATGGCTATGCATGTATACACATAATCCATAGCTCACCTTTTCTGGTTCCTTCTCAAAAGCCTCGGACTTGGGAGCTTAAAGCAGGGCACAGTGTCTTATGCTTGCATGCCCTTCCTGGTCTTGCTGTCCTCCTGTCCCACCTCTGTGTGTGGTCACACTCTGGCCTGGGGCACTGCAATGATTTTTTTTTTTTTTTTTTTTTCTGACCACATTATGTAGCATGTGGGATCTTAGTTCCCTAATCAGAGATTGACCCCCACACCCCCTGCAGTGGAAGCCCTGAGTCTCAATTGCTGGACCTCCGGGGAAGTCCCCTCAGATGGTTCTAAAGGTGTGAATGAAGATTGCTTGGTGAGACTAGAAAGTCTCACACACCTAGTTGTGGAGCCGCTCTTGTTTTTGAGGAGTGGGTGTTCTCAGTTTAGAGAAGGGGACAGTGCCTCCCAAAGTGGCGCGGCCCAAAGTGCAGCCAGCCTGATGTCAAGGACCTGGGTGGGGAGCAGGTCCTGGTGATGGGCGTGGATGCTGGTGGTTCAGGGCCTGTTACTGTCATATCGCCCCAGGGGGTAGAAGTAAAGAAGGATTTCAAGGACTTATATTTAAATGTATGGTTTAGAAAACATTATAATCCCAGGAAGATCTTAACAAAGAACATTTTATAGAAACAAATAAATTCACTGTTAATCGTATGGCCCTAGCTCAATATCTGTGATAACCCCCATGTTTATATTTTTTTCCTGTCATTTTCCTTGTGGCTGTATGAATTTTCTATTTCTTGGAGATGACTGTATACTCAGGGATGAAATTTTCTTCTGTTTATCAACAGAACCTATTATATATGTTATTTATTTATTGCTCATTTCGTTTCAAAGAGGAATTCAAGTAGCTTACCAGAAGGTACAAATAAAACAAAGAGATTTGCTAGAGAAATGAGGCAATTAGAAGAGAAAAGACAGAAAAATGTAAAGTGCAAGGGAACGTTAGTATGTAAAATTGCATGCACCAGATCCTTTCTCATTCTGGCCTTCCCAAGCCTTTTGCTGATAAGTCAGTAGCTTCCTGATTCTTTGGAACAAACTAGTCTTAGGACCTTGTTCAATCTAGATCCTGTGTATGGCTGTGGATTTGACACTTTGTTTCCTGGTAGCAGAAGCAAAAAGGGTAATAGGATCAGTTTCAAATTTCAAAGGATTTAGTATTGAAAGTGAATCAGTTGTTGGCTGCATGCAATTTCTGACATGGTTCCTAATAAGAAGATGCTAAATAATATCATAGATGTTGCCCTCAACATAGGAACAAAATATTCTAGTTGATATTTCACTGTAGCTGTTTCTATATAGCATCCCCGCAGCACTAGCCAGATTTTTTTATAGTGGTTTGTGTACAGTCTGACTCCCTTATCAGGCTAATGAATTCTGGAAAATAATAATAAGATCTTACATGTTCTCATCAACATACGTATAGTAAATATATATATAGTAAATACTCAATATTTAGTGAATTTAAACACTTATTATCCAAAAGGAGGAAAATCCATGCATTAATATTTATTGAGAAAAAAACAAAACAAAACAAAAAATTTATTGAGAATTTTTACCAAAAAGAAGAATCAAAAGCCCCTGCCCTAAAGGAATTTATGGTCTGCTGGGATAGATACATCTTAATTGATACATTGGACCCTAGCTTGTTACCTGCTATATAATAAAGATATGAACATTTTATTTTATTTTTTTTTTGGTGAAATGAGGCATGAGATTGCTTAAAATGCACTCCCAGGCGGCTTGCTTCTCCATTTGGAGTTTGGGCTTTGGCTCCTTAAGCCAAGAGGGGAGGGGAAAATCAGGAATAATGAGTGCGTCTGAGAGGAAAGAGGCCACTGTCTTGCAGTTTGCAGTTCCCCTTCCTTTCTCTTCTAGGGGAGAAGGTCCTTAGCTCACTCACCCAGCCTCCATGACCCCCAGCTCTCTGGAATGAGGGAGGGGTAGGGCTGCAGGGAGGTAGGGACTTGACCTGGCAGCCTCAACAGGGAGACTCGTTCCTTTCCCCCCTGCCAGCAACATGAGCACCATCACCACCATTCCTGTAATGACTTATAGAGAACACTGGATCCTGGGACCAGGAAGATTGAATGATCCCTGGGACATATTTGTAAAATAAAGAGTGAACAGAGTAGATAACTCCTACATCTGACTTTTCCCAGATTTATTAATTTTCCCAGGGATCAAACCCAGGTCTCCCGCATTGCAGGCAGATTCTTTACCAGCTGAGCCACAAGGGAAGCCCTGTTAATTTTTAGTTATTCGTTATTATATTAATCAGAGAATTTTTACCTTCATATTTCCCTTGCTTCCCTCTTTTCCTTTCCTCATTAAAAAAAAAACAAAAAACATTTACTTGGCATGGACTTCTAAGCTAGGCACTATAAAAACTGCAAAATAAGACCTTGTCCTTAATTGCTTATCACTGGGAGAAGGTAGAGAGGGCTCAGGGCAGCCACCGCTCAGAGCCTTGCAGGTCACCTCAGTGTAGGACGGCCTTTAACCCTCAGTATGCCCTGAAAGTTTCCAGAAAGATGGCTGCAGTTTTCTCTGAGACTGTAACCTTCTTCCCCCTCTAGATGGTGAACTCCTGGTGTGCAGTGCTTTGTTCATCGGGCATACCTAGCACCATGCTTGGTAGATGTGCGATACTCACGTGTTAGTTGAAGGAAGAACGCAAAAAAGGAGTCACATATAATTCATCTAAATCTGAATGGAACTTATTTCTATCTTCAGATTACCTATCTTAAGAAATTATTTCCAAAATTACTACTATCTGCTGGCTTCTGAACCTTATGTGTGTGCTTCTGCGATGTGTCAAAAAGTAGAAGACAGAATGTAAATCGCTCTTAGGTCTATTGGATCACTCCTGTGAAGTGCTCCAAAATCAGTGCTCAGAGAGAAAAAGGTTTCTGGTTAGAATCAACCTGTTACTGAATGGGGACAATTCTTGAATGGCTTCTTTGAGTCTGGTTTTCTGAGTTATTATCTTGGCCCTGGGGTCATGAAGGATGCTCAGGGTATCCTTGGATAGATGGAGGGGTGGGGAAAAGTGTGCAAGAGAGGACACATGAGAACCATGTAAAGACAAGTGATAATCAAGATTGAGGAAGCTGGCTCCACACAGTCTTCCAATGGGAGAGGCAGAGGTGGGAGAGGCTGCTGCTTTAAACTAGTCAGTGGCTCAGATTCCAGTACCTTCCTTTTACTCCCATCCTCAAATTGTCTTGTCTTTTCCTATCTGCAAAGCCTCCTCTTTTCTCTTTTCCTTCTCCCAAATGTTAGGACAACTTTCTCTTTGCTCCTGCTGACTTTTTACCCAGGTTTACTCCTATGAGTTCAATTAGAATGTTGGAAAAGGACTCCTCCATTAAATAATAATAATAAATACAAATAAACTTAGGAAGTTGAAGTGAGATGTTTTAAAATGTGAAAGTGATTGCAGACCCTGAGGCAGGGGAAGTGATTGAATAAGAAGCTCTCTTGGGCAAGCTCTACAGCTTCTCCCCTCACCCCTCCCAGTGTGAGCATGTGTAATTTAAACCTGTCCTTGGACAGGAGGAAAGGAAGACTTGCCCCCACCTTCCTCCTGCCAGCTCCCTCCCTGTGTGGAAATTCCTTGGTTGGAGTCTGTGATATCTCAAACTGGGCTGTCACTTTTCAGGGTCACTCTCTGGGGCTATCCTTCCCCATCCCAGCACAGTTCACATGTTTCTGAGTTAAGAGTAGCAGAACGCTCATTTTCGCTACACATTTCCCTCCTTATGAGCCTCTTCCACGGAGGGTCCTCCATGTGCTCGAGTGCCTTTGGGATTTAGGCCTCTCCTGGGGAGGATGGATGTGTTTGTCTTGGACCAGGAATCTCACTATGGCCTTTGGGGAGGGCTCTGGTCTTTGAGGATCAGTACATTTTTTAGAAAGTCTTGAAGATTTCCTTTGGCTTGATTTTGAAGACCACTTGAACCAGTTTCTCTATCTGATTCTCTTCCGTGGCTGTTCCACTCTCTTCTTCAGCAGAGTCACTCTATCTAAGGCTTCTTATCCTTACTCTTGTATGTTGCCAAGACTGTTACCTTAAATTGGGCATCTCAGCAGCTAATAAAATGAATGTCTAGCTGAGAAACGTTTAGCATTTTGCTTTCTAATCTTTTTTCTTTACATCCTGTACGCATGTGCAGTTTTTTCTTAAATAAAGACCCCTTTCCTTTTATTAATAAACAAAATAGCTTTCAATTTACAGTCTCACCCCTTTTATATACCATCCCTTGCATAAGTTGTGCTTATAGACATTCATTCATTCATCCAGGTATTCAAAAAATGGTATCTTCCTGGGGTACTAAAGTTAAATAGAAAGAAATCTGGAAGCTCTGATATACACAGAGAAGATATGTGTTGTACTCCCACTCTTGGATATTAGAGCAATTTGTAGTATCTTGAAAGGACTGTAAATATAGGTGATCACTCTTACAGTCCTACTGGCAAATTCACTCATCAAACCAAATAGGAAAATGCACCCAACATCCACTGCTTATGTTTACCGGTTTATACTGGTGGAGTTGTTCCTCTAATGCATGCAGACAGACAGGAATAAGCAGGGCAAAGGGTGTTACTTGCAGAAGATGCAGGTGTGTCCATGTCATTGCTGGCCTGGAGAGTTGCTCAAGGGTGAAGATGCTATAGTTACCCTCTCAAGAGCAAGCCTCAAATACGGCACTAGGCATGTGATGAGCGTTCAGTAGACGCGTGTTTTTCTTTCTTCATTTCCAAAGCAAATCAGCAACATACAGGCCCATTTGGAGCAGCCCGGTGATGCAGGGGGACAGATTCTGGCCTGTTCTACTTTTACAGAGTTGGGTAGAGAGGGGCTTGCCACTCAGGCCAGCCAGCCTTCTCACTTGTAAGGTGTGTATTGTTACACACATCTGCCTGGTCCTCTCCACTTCCAGGGAGATTATGAATCTCCAGTGAGATCTAAGTGTAAAATGCATTGTAAATTACAAAGCACAACCCAACTTGCAGATTTTTTTATTTTTATTTTTTTCTCTAACTTATCCTGTCACCACTGCTTACAAAATCGAAGCAAAAGAGAGAACTCACAGTTTGTCAGGCATGTGGAAGGCTGATTTAGAACATGGCATAGATTTAGAAATCTTGTTGAACACAGAATTGGTGGGGCATGCAGTTGAATATGGAGCTTGAGATCTCAGGAGAGTTGAGCAGAGAGGTGTGATTGAGAGTTCGATGATGGTGCGTTGAGACCGTTATCCACAGAGGGAACATGGAGATAGAGGTTAGCTGCCCACAGAGAAAACAGTGGTGACAGTCCACCAGGATTTGTACGGAGAATGGAACTTGGCTGTTGACCTCGTGAACTTTCACATCTAAGGATAAAGCGCAGGACGGTGTACATGAGGGAGACTGCAAGTGTGGTTTGATGTGAACAAACCCTGTCTGTCTGCTTCACTTCCCTGGTTCATGCACCAGGTGGGATGAACTCCTGCTGATCTTCAGTTAAGGGGTACTGATGTTCACTTTGGATGGATGTACTTGAGAAGTGTATGGGTCCAGTTTTGGTAACTGTCCTTTATTTTGAATCCACTCCTTAGCTTCACGGAAGCAAGGTGTGTAATGCACAGAACACTGGATTGGGGTATTACGGAGAGCTGGGACGGGTACGTTCCTTTTACTCTGGGCGTCTTGGCTGCCTTATGTTTAAGTAAAGGGATTGGATCTGAACGATGTAAGAGGTCTCTTCCAGGGCTTCCCTGATAGCTCAGTTGGTAACGAATCCGCCTGCAATGCAGGAGAGCCCAGTTTGATTCCTGGGTTAGGAAGATCTGCTGGAGAAGGGAAAGGCTACCTACTCCAGTGTTCTTGGGCTTCCCCTGTGGCTCAGATGGTAAGAAATCTGCCTGCAATGCAGGAGACCTGGGTTGGGAAGATCCCCTGGAGAAGGGAAAGGCTACCCACTCCAGTATTCTGGCCAGGAGAATTCCATGGACTGTATAGTGCATGGGGTCACAAAGGGTCAGACACGACTGGGTGACTTTCACTCTCACTTTCCAGGGCTAGGCTTGTAGCACATCTTTTGTAGGACAAAGAGCCCCTTTTGGAAGGTGAATCCTCACATCACATAATGTTTTTAATCTTCCCTTTCTTTGTTGTTAATTGCCAGTCTTTGTGTGTCCAATTTGCTTGAGCGAGGACATCAGACATACTTATTTGCTGTGTGGAGTTTATCTTCCAATTCATAGGAATGCAAAATGAGGGGTTTTTCAATACACATAGTCCCTTCCTAACGCCAGTTTCTCAGAAGCTTCAAGAATGGTCATCTCATTTGTCCATCTATCTGCCTCTCTTTATCAGACAGAGAGGTTTTGTGTGTGTGAAGTTGTGCCCATTTAGAGCCATGGGGCACTTCTGCTTCAAGAAACAGCCTCACGTGTAGCACCCCGGGGGCTGTTCCCAGGAGGGGTAGAGAGAGAAGAGCCAGATGTTCTAGCATCCCCCACCCCCCACCCCATTCTAGCCCTGAAAGTGTGAATCTCCCACCCAGTCACTTAAGCCTATGTTTCATATGCAGAATGAATGAGAAGGGAAAGCCCTGGGGATGTGAGGAGGCCTTGTCCCCTCTCATCTCTGCTTGCTGGGATGGACAGCTGATTTGGGGGAATTGAAATCTGGAGTCTGAGGCAAAGAGCAGAGGACAGAGGCCAGACCCGAAGTGACTGTGAGATGGCAGGCGGGCATAAAATGATTGAATGAAATAGGGATACCATCACTGGGAGCTGAAAAACCTCACGTCCAGATGTGGTCAGAGAGGTTCACAGAATGAAAGACAGTCTGATGAGTGAGATACACACGCCTGTAGAGTACAATAGAAAAATCAATAGTAAGTGGAGGTGAAAGAGTTCTAGCCGGCTTTTATTGAGCACAAAGAAGACAAACTGGCTTTTGCAGTGGTTCCAGCTCTATGTTAATGGTGCATTTTAAAGAACTCCTGTACAGAGTAGGGAGAAAAAGTCAAACAGGAGAGGTTGCCAGCCCGGACATGCAAAACATACACATACACACAGATAAGGGAAAAAGAGAAACTGACTCTGGACTGAACATTCTGGGGTTTATGCTTGCGGTGAAGTGTGTCTTAATTTTATACACGTATTTTGGACTTTCAGATGGCATAGAGTTTGATCTGTCTTTTCCCATCTGTCTTTTCCTTCTTCCCTCCCTTTGCTTTCTACAAGTCTACTGTGGCTTTATTAGGAATCCCTTTGGTTTAAGGGGGAAAAAAGAAAGAGAGACTGGCTGGAGGGGGAAGAAACCAGACTAGTTCTTGGCTGGAGCCCACAGCAGGGGCCCAGAGAGTCAAGCTCTAGCCTTCTGTTTGCTTAAGTACACGCCCCTCACCCCCACCCCCACGGTGCCCCTTTTTTCTGTAAGGGGGCTGACGGAGACTCTTTCTACCCTCCTAACCTGTTTTTTTTTTTTTTTTCTTTCCCTTTTTAGTTGTTTAAAGAGAATCTTTCCCTTTCTCTCTCTCTCTCTCTTTTTTTTTTTTTTTTGAGTTTTTCTTTTTTTTTTTGAGGCTTGAGCCCAGAAAGCAGTGAATTTCTCCTTGCTGGCCCCTCCTCTCCTCCCCAGCCCCCTCCCTGATGAAGAGTTCATCCAAAGTTCGCATCCAGACTCTGAACAAAGTGGCCCAGACCTTTTCCTGACTCCTCACCCTTTGTCCTCATCACTCAGTGACAGACAGGAATCAAAAGCTGAGGACCCAGCCGGGAGAGGGCCGTGGGGGAGGCGGGAGAAAGGAGAAGAGTTCCCATTAACTGGCCGGGCCCTTAACAACCTCGGGGAGGAGCGAGGTCCTGGAGGAGGAGGGGGAGGAGGGGAGGAAGGCGGAAGAAAGAGGGAGGGGGGAGGAGGAGAGAGGAGGGGAAGGGAGGGGGAAGAAAGAGGTGGTGGCCCCAGAAAGGATTTTTGTTTAAGTTTCCCCAGGCACACTGAGAATTCCCAAGTTTGCAGACGGTTTCATCTGGTTTCTGTTTGAGGAGAAGAGAGAATGGGATGATCCATAAGGAGATGGGCCTGGCAGAGGGGGAAGAACGGGACAGGGAAAAAGATAGGGGAGTGCGTTTTTCCTAAAGCTGGAAACATGGAATCTTTCTGATCCTACCGTGAGAAAACAAATTCTCTGAGAGATCAGGGCTCACCTTTTGGAGGTGGATAACACTTTTCAGGACACGGGAGGACTATAGAGCAAATTACTTCTTCCCGAGTGCTAAATGATTCCCTGGTGCCCTGGAAAGAGCCCGTTTACCTCCAAAAGGTGAATTGTTTATTGCTGGCAAGTAGAATATTGGCTGTAATGCTGGCTCATCCATCCTCTTGCATCCCTGTGAGGTATTCAGGGTGGAGGTGATGCTATCCACCTGTCACCGCAGGAAGAGGGCTGACAAATGCCTCTCTGACTCCTGTTCCTGGGTTTGAATTGTCAGGGAAGGAGGGGAAGTGACTTTTCCAAGGTCTTAGAATGAGTGAGCCACTGACTGAGGTGGAATTAGATTTCTGTCCCTGTTACAATGCACTTGTTTCTCAGAGAAACAAGTTAAGCGTCTTAACTCTGATGTGGAACCTCATGGAGAAAGGCTGGTAGGAGAAATACCTCGGCCAGCTCTCACTGGGAAGGGAGAGGCCAAAAGGAGGATGCTTCTGTGGTTGTCCCAACCTCATTAGGTTTTTTGGTTTTTATTAGTGCTCTGGGTCTCTGGCTGTCTGCTCATTTGTACTCTTTGTCTCATGTACTCTCCTACCCGTGGTTCCCAGTGGTCACCATCTCCCATGCCTCCAAGGTCAGGTATATGGCTGAGTTCAGGTGAACAAGCATGGGGGGTGTGTGTGTGTGTGAAAAATGAGGCCTGAGTTGGTGAGGAGGAAATTAAGTTGTGAGATGCCATTTTTGGTGAGCCTTAGTGCAGAGGACAGCAGTGTGAAATCCTGCTTGATGTTCTGGCCAGAGAGCTATTGCTTTTTTTTTTTTTTTTCTTTTTGATCTATTGCTTTTTGCTCCCCTAAATCTCCAAAATCATAGTGAACTCTGTGACTCCTGAAAGCAGATGCTGTCACCTAGCCCTTCACAGTTTGGATGATGGAGGGAATTGGGAATTCCTTCTGTTGGGGTGCATAGGGAATGGATCTCAGGCATCAGGGTACTTGGGTTCTGTGTGTCCTTCTGACTGTGGATTTATTATAATAAACTAATGTCTTCCAGGTGGTGTAGTGGTAAAGAATCTGCCTGCCAGGGCAGGAGACACAAGAGACTCGGGTTTGATTCCTGGGTCGGAAAGATCCCCTGGAGTAGGAAATGGCAACCCACTCCAGTGTTCTTGCCTGGAAAAATTCCATGGACAGAGGAACCTGGTGGGCTGCCTGACTGAGGTCACAACAAGTCAGACACAAACAAGCACAAAGGAGAGAGAGAAGCCAAATAAAGTATAAAAAAGATTCTTTGTGGTGATGTTGAGGTTTGGTGATATTAAAAACTTCAAGTACATGATTATTATTCAGGTTTTATGTGCCACAAATTATGCATAGTATTTCTGTTCATATATGTTATTTCATTTTAAAGTATATGACAGTCTTATGAGGTGGAAGTAATTCACAAGTAAGGAAATTGAGGCACAGGGTGATGAAAAATAACTTGCCTAACATTAGTAAATAGTTATTTGCATTATCACAGAAATACAGTGCATATCCAGTGATTTTTCTTTCTTTTTTTTTTTTAATAGAGTAGCTGTGTTCACAGAGAGTTTTAGAATCAAAGGACTATGTTATTCATTAGAGTTCTGGATAACTTGGATACTGTCATTTCAGGCTAAGTTGAGTGAAAGCTTACCTTTTCACAGATTAACAAAGTCGATGGGGGGGGGGGCGGCGCTTTCTAACTATATTAATCACATAGTAGTGTTCATGGGAATATTTATCCCGCTTAGCAGAACAGACTTTCCAAAGATTTAGCGGTGGCATCAGCATCCAGTAAATGTTTTAGTTACTAATGACTCTTCCCAATTAGTTAAAAAGTATGTCTGTCATGGTGCTGCTTTCTTGGCAGCACTTTTATTGACAGTGAGTCTGTGTGCATATTTAAGTCATACAAGGGCACTAGTTTTCACCGTTTCCTAACCTAGGTTTTCTGTGGCAGAACATCCTTTTAGCATACAGGTGTGGATTTTCCTGGTCTACAAGTCAGGAAACATCCCTACCCTGGGCCAGAGAGGAACTTGGTGACAGGGTCTGCATTCCAACTTGGCGCTCCCACATTTTCCTGGCTTCTTGTTTCTTGTGAGCTTGTCAAGGCCATTTGCAAAGTTGGGGCCCTCTGTGAACAGGGGTGCTTGCTGCTGCAGTTAGATGAAGTCTAGACTTTCCACCTCCCCTGTGGCACTCTTGGCAAGTTGACAGGTATAATTGATGAGTTATTCTAAGAATGCGATTCCTGAGTAACTCTAGAGTGGAGTGACTGTGTTTCTGAGTAGTTAATGTGGCTGGAGGGAAAGGCAGATGAAGGGGGTGGGGGCTGGGGAGCCGGCGGGGATAGGAGGGAATGTCTTTGTTCCAGCCCAGGTGTGTTCCGAGACTGTGGCTCCGAGTGAGGGCAGTGGGGAGTCCTAGCACCCAGGATCCTCTTAGGGCTCATGGTTTCAGAAAGTCCATGTGGCTTTCTAGTTTGCCCGCCATGTGTGTCCTAGGAAGGGGAACAGAAACCCTTTACTTTAACTTGTATACTTCCACACCGCCCTTCTCAGCTGAGTTGATGGGAACTGCCGGAGCTGCTTTCATTGCCTCCAGTTTGCGTCATTGCTGACTGTCCAAAGTTTTGATCATCCCTGGTTGGGCATTTAATTCTTCAGGGTTTGCAAAGTCTATGGTCTGTTGAGAAAGGAAAGAAGTCAAGGCCATGGTTGTGATCATGGTTTCCCATTGCCCTTGAGGGTGAGCGGTGTCTGAGGGTGTTGGGACTGGGCCCAGGAGCCCTCGGGGTTGGGTCTAGCCTGGCTCAGGGGAAATGAAAGAGATTGACTTTGCTGGGTTGGCATGGCACCTCCATGTTGTAAGTTGGAAAGCAGTGCAGGGTCTAAAGCCACAGGTGGTTGGCCTGGTGTCAGGGCTTCGAATTCTGTCCCTGGGGGATCGCCCTCCTTCCCACCGTGCCATCACCTCTCCTGAGTGCAGTCTGCCGCTTCCTGCGACACACCTGTCCCCTCACTCTCTTCCTGCCCCACTGGCCTGGCTGCTGATGAAGACGCCTCCTGGGTTTTCTTGTCTTCACAAGAAAACAGTTATGACAGGTTCCTTTTTCCCTCTGCTCACTCTGGGAACTAGTACCTTTCTGGCATTCATAGCACACAACTCTTCTATTCTTTTAAAACCCAAACCACCTATTTATAGACCCAGACACAATTATCTTATTAGCGTTTGACTGTGGGTGAGTTCCTATGATGGTAGCACTTCTATTCTCCAAATGATAGGTGGACCCCAGATTCTGGGACTACTTGAGAATTAATCTGCTTCTTTAAAGGTTAGAAATACTAAGTCTACCCCATACTTACTCCCTATTCCTCCTGATGGGAAGAATTAATCAGGTAGGGAGACATGGATGTGAATTTCAACTTCTGTGGTTGCCAGCTGCCTGACATGGGGTAAGTTACTTACTTTCTATTTTTGGGTTTTTTTTTTTTTTTAATCTGTAAAAATGTGGGTATTTGGCTTACCTCTAGAAGCATTTGGGAGGGTTAAAAAGTAATGAAACAGTAGCCACTAGTTTGTAAAAATATTGCTTATTTTCTTTTTTTGCTTTCTAACTTTCATTAGGTCAGAAACACTGTCTTTTCCTCTGTGACCACGGTGCTTTTCACACCCAAAGCAGGCACTGAGTAGGTTTTTTCCTAGCTCTGAGTGATAATTCTGGGTCTCTCGGCCTGTAAGAAGGTTATCTCCAGTTCTCTCAGGGTTCATCTGTGCCTAGAAGCTTGGTAACATCTAGGTTAGGCTGATGTTCTCCTCCTTTGAAAAATCTAGCTTTTCCCCCTTTACCCTTCCTTTACGTCTGTCATTTCAGGTTGCTGGAAGTAATAAGTATAGTGTGATAATTGTAACAACTTAATTTGGATGGCACTGTCTTAATTTCAGATCATTTTTTAATTTCTTCTCACATCAAATGTGGCCTTATCCCCATTTTAGAGTTAAGGAAATCAAGTCTCTGTGAGGAAAGAGATTTACATTCTCTTCTGCTGATAACTTGCTGTGAGGAAGTCACTCAGAAGCACAAAATAAAACACAGATTGTTAAAGCTGCCAGAGGCTTTAGAGATCATCTAACCCAGCCCTGAGGAATAGAAAATTTAATGGAAAATTTGGGATTTGCAATTAGCATGTTAAAAAGGTCGAAAGGAACAGGTGAGATGAATTTTTAAAAGGATGTCTCAGGGACTTCCCTGGTGGTTTAGTGGCTAAGACTCTGCACTCCCAGTGCAGGGGGCCTGGGTTCGATCCCTGGTTGGGGAACTAGAGGCCACATGCTGCAACGAAAGATCTCACATGCCCCAGCTGAGACCTGGTATAGCAAAATAAAGAGCGATGTATCGCAATATACCTAAAATGTTATTCCTCACATGAGCGGTGTATCGCAATATACCTAAAATGTTATTTCAACATGTGAGCAACATAAAATCAGTAATGAGATATTTTATATTCTTTTTGGTGCCGTTTGCAACATTGTGTGTGTGTGACTCTTCCAGCACAGTTCAGATTAGACACATTTCAAGTGTTCTGGCCGCATATGGCTAGTGGTTTACCCTATTGGTTAGTATACAGCTAGCCTAACCATTTAATTTTGCAGATGAGCACACCCAGGTTCAGAATTATGATTAACTCATAAGTGGCAAAAATAAAACAAGTCTGCATCCTGAACTCGTTTCACCTCTACTGTCTGTATGCAACTGTTATGAACCTGGCTTCTGCTGTAACTTTATATCTTGCCTCTTTTACCCGAGTTTGGTTTTAGAGAAGGCTCCCACTGTTAACACCCCACTTCAGTACTCTTGCCTGGAAAATCCCTTGGATGGAGGAGCCTGGTAGACTGCCATGGAGTCACGAAGAGTCGAACACGACTGAGCGACTTCCCTTTCACTTTTCACTTTCATGCACTGGAGAAGGAAATAAGACAGTGCGTGCTTGTCCGCAGAGTAATACTGTAGTCTAGCTCATAGCAGGGGGATCTTTGTGATGCCTGAGCATGCCGTTGCTCTTGGGGAAGTGGGAGCCTTGTAGATTTCTTCTCAGTGGAATGGGGTTGGTGCTGCTCAGAACTTCCCTCACTTAACCCTGTAAACTTGGACTTGATTCTTCTGAAAATAAGTAAGTAAGTAAGTAAATAAATAAATAAAAAATCCCTGGAAACCTAAGCAGCGCCCTTGGCCAATGGCACTGGTGAGCCAAGTGGGCAGTGCCAATAGGGCAATTTTCAGTCAGGTCCCACGATGGCAAGCTGGCTAGTAAAGCAGTTGAGGATGACATGAATGATGTCTCTTGAAGCTAAGACTGAGCATCCTTAATGGAAAACAAGGTCAGTTACCTGCCTGGATGATGACTCGGAGAGCCTTTATTTCAAAGGAGAAGAGGAGCCCTTTATTAATCACCGCTTTCAGCATGCTACATGTGATTCGTTTGCTCGTTGTCACAACCCAGCTCAGCTCCACTTTCAGCAGTTGATCTCCAAACGGAGACGATCTTTGTATATCCACCAGCTTCCAGAAAACACCAGTGGGAAATCTTATTTACAGTGATGATAGTTATGGTTATGATTATTGACAACCATTATTATAAACATCATTATTATTTAGTGTTAATCAACAACAGTGTGAAAGGTGCTCTAAAGAACGCAGAATTTGACCCTGTCCTTGCAAATGGGCTCGTAAGAAAAAACTGACAGGAAGAGACACCCAGCCTGGGCTAGCTAGGAAAAAATACATTCTAGGGAAATACAGCTGACAGAATAGCTCCAAAGGTTAGAATTTTTAGGGCTTTGGTGGAGTTCTGTATGGCACCTTGAACACAGATTAGAGAAAGAGAAAGTAGAATTTACCAGTTAGAGAAAGTCAGTTTCAGCCTAGTTTTACTGTTAGACCAAGTTGTAAAGAACAAATACAAGGGAAAAGTTGGATGTGTTTTGTTTCATTGGCATGCAGGTTTATTTTTATGATCCATTTTTATTATATACTATTTGCATTTTTTAATGACTTTGAATATCATCAGAGTTATTATGGACCCGCCCATGATATGGGAGAAAAATTGGATCTAGTGGAAAGAGCATTTGTTTCTGGGACAGAAGCTTCTGTTTCATTTATCTTGGTTTCAGATACAACATTTAACTTTCCAGCTTCAGACTCCTTATGTATAAGATAGGATACTAGTAACTACATGATGGGCATTCCCAGTGACTCAGCGGTAAAAAATCTGCCTGCAGTGCAGGAGTCGCAGGAAACATGGGTTCGATCCCTGTGTCGGGAAGATCCCCTGGAGCAGGGCATGACAACCATTCTGGTATTTTGCTTGGAGAATCCCATGGAGAGAGGAGTCTGGTGGGCTACAGCCCATGGGTTCTGAGTCAGACACGACTGAAGCAACTTAGCATGTATGCATAGCATTTTGAGAATTCAGATGTTATTATTTCTACCTCTATTATTCTACCTTGATTTTGTTTACTAATTCTGATTTTAGTTCTGTTGCTCAATTTCTCTTGAAAAATAATTATTATTATCTAGGAGGAAACTTTTGCGTGGAGGATCCCATGGATGGAGGAGCCTTGTGGGCTGTAGTCCATAGGGTCGCTAGAGTCGGGCACGACTGAGCGACTTCCCTTTCACTTTTCACTTTCATGCATTGGAGAAGGAAATGGCAGTCCACTCCAGTGTTCTTGCCTGGAGAATCCCAGGGACGGGGGAGCCTGGTGGGCTGCCGTCTATGGGGTTGCACAGAGTCAGACACGACTGAAGCGACTTAGCAGCAGCAGCAGCAGGAGGAAACTGGACTTCCCTGATGGCTCAGTGGGTAAAGACTCCTCCTGAAATGCAGGAGACACAGGAGATGCAGGTTTGATTCTTGGGTTAGAAAGATCCCCTGGAGGAGGAAATGGTAACCCACTCCAGTATTCTTGTCTGAAAAGGCCCATGGACAGAGGAGCATGGTAGGCTAGAGTCCAGAGGGTTGCAAAGAGTTGGACCACAACTGAGCCACTAAGTACACAGGAGGAACCTTCGGCTCAGAGAAATTTAGTAACTTGCTTAAGGTCACACAGGTAACGAGTGGCATAGCTGGGATGTAAGACAGGGCCTCCTGTCTTGAATAAATCACTTATTTTCAGTTGTGTTCATTGCAGTCCTGGGCATTCAAGGAAAGCATGCTCAGAACACACTTTTTGAGATAGGAGTTCTCAGTGATCTTTGTTTTGTTTCATAAATAGCTCAATATTTCTTTGGAGTGATAGTTATTGCAGTTAAAAACTGTTTTTTTTTTCTTTCGTCTCTGTGGCAATTAAAAACTTTGGAAACATGATTTCAAGTCATGTTGACTCTCTGTATTACCAGTTATCTCACTTCTTAATCTAGGGTGGGTGTACATGGCCCCTGAGGGCATACTGGGAAGAACCTCCTCTGCCCCTGTTTTGTTGAAAGAGTTGATGGTTATCTGAAAGGCTGTTCATCTTCTGAGAAAGTAGATAAAGTTTGATGGTTGGAAAATACAACATAGTTCTTTATGGCGTGGAACTATCATAATGAAGCTTTTGGCATGGCACAGAGATAATTGCCTACCATACTTCCAAATTTGTTGGCCCGAAAACAAGAATTTCCCAATTCTGTATATGGCCTTAAGAATTCAGATGTTATTATTTCTACCTCTATTATTCTACCTTGATTTTGTTTACTAATTCTGATTTTAGTTCTTCTGGCTCACATTTCTCTTAAAAAAATAATTATTATCATCTAGGAGGAAACTTTTGCCTGGAGGATCCCATGGACGGAGGAGCCTGGTGGGCTGCAGTCCATGGGGTCGCTAGAGTTGGGCACGACTGAGTGACTTCCCTTTCACTTTTCACTTTCATTCATTGGAGAAGGAAATGGCAGCCCACTCCAGTGTTCTTGCCTGGAGAATCCCAGGGACGGGGGAGCCTGTTCATGGCTTTCCTGAAGGCCTCTAGGTTAAAAGAATCTGCCTACCATGCAGGTTCTATCCCTGGGTCGGAAAGATCCCCTGGAGTGGGAAATGACATCCCACTCTTACCTGAAGAATCCCATGGACAGAAGAGCCTGGTGGGCTGCAGTCCATGGGGTCGCAAAGAGTCAGACCCGATTGAGAGAATGAGCACAGCACAGCACAGGGAACCGTGACATCCGTTTGGTTGCCCCCTGCTAGGATCCTTCTAAAGTTGTGACCTTGCTATGTACTTTTCCTCTACGAATTCCTTAAGTTTCTATATTTTAGGACTTTACTGTTAAGAATAGATTTTTTATGGCCTTTTTGGGGAGTCTAGTGGCCATGTGGTACCTCAGAAGAGTTTGTAGCTTATAACTCTGGGCCCTCAAGAAGCCTTGGCCTTTAAAGAAATTGATCTGAATTGTTGCCAGATTTTTCTGTAGAGTTCCCAGTTCCTGGGCTTCTGGTTTTTGTTTGTTTGAGCTGACTACTGGAATAAGAATATGTTTCCCTTTTTCTCTCTTTTCCTTTTTTTTCTTTTTTCCTCCCTTCCTACAGGGTGGTAGAGTCTCCAGCTGGTGAATTTCAGACTCGAGTTAGATGGAGACAAAGGCATGTGGTAGAAAGCCTAAGTCATTGTCTTCACTGTGGCTTCTTCAGATATTTCTCCACTTGAGCCTACCCAGATGCCTGCCATACCCTCTTAGTGCTAAAAGAGACTTCTGTTGGAGGTGAACTAGTTTAATTCCTAGAGTTTTCTGATAATCAAACTGATGTCAAAGTGGAAGCGGAGTCTTTAGCATATGGTAAAGACCTTGAAGAACCAGATGGCAATTGGTTTCATCATCAGTTCTTACCCTTTCTGCGCAATAGATTCTGCCCTTCCCAGTTCTGCCCCTTTTATTCTTCTTGACTTTTTGAAGGGCTTCCTGGGCAGCCACATTTTTCATAAAGAGTCTAAAATAGCTTGACATTTGTATAGTACCTTAGAGTTTACAGCACATTTCATTTATATGATCAGATTTGACCTTTAAAACCACCTGGAGGAAGGAAGGAGAGGTATCATTATCCTCCTTTCACCTAAAAAGAAATGGAGGCTCAAAAAGGTAAAGTGACTTGCCCTACGTTATGCAACAGGTATGTGGCAGGGCTTGAATTCAGTCCTGGTCTGTGTCATTATCAGTTTCTCCGTGCTGATAGACCAAACCATGTTTCTTTACACCAGACTCAATTTTCATCTCTTTTTCCTCCTGATTTTTCATCAGAGTCAGCCATCCTAATCAATATGATTTCTTTTTAGCCCTTCCCATGTCTTCCTACAGATCTCATGTCCAGTCCCACTCTTTTACCCATTCCTTGCTCACCTCTGCTGGGATTGCCATTTCCTTCTCCAGCATGAACTCCAGTTTTCCTTAAATTGTGTAATTCTTTCCTGATAGATTCTGAATTTGATCCCAGTCTCTGCTGCTTGATCACTTCTCCCTTTTTTCTCTTTTGTCTTTAGGCAAGTCTGGAACTTCTGGCAAATATTTAGCTCATTATTATTATTTTTTACAGTAATCTCTTGTGAATATTTTGGCAGTGGCCTCTTCTTAATTGCAGTCCTCTCTGGGGAAGGGTTAATAGTTCAAACCCATCATTTTTCTTGCGAGGGTTGAGACTTACAGAAGTTGCCTAGAGTGAGACTGTCCCTCAGCGTGGGGGGAGGGGCTCAGGCCTGGGATGGGGATGACTGGGAATCCAGTTGGGATGCTGGTGATCATCAGGACGTGTGTTTTTTCTTGCCCCGCTGTAGAAAAATTGCTTGGGGGAGCATAGACTCAGTGGGTTGCACCCTTCTAAAAGCCTACTGCGGAAGTTAAGAGTGGAAATAGCCTGATGTGTGTCCTTTTTCATTTTTTTTTTCCTATTGGTTTGTTAAGAGCAGGCTTTGTACAAACTCCCTCCCCGCCAATTCACCGCCCCTCTGCCCCCACCGCTCCCGGCTTTTCTTAAAAGGCTTCTGTGTTCTTTTGAAACAAGCCAACAAAAGTTGAAGCCAGTGTGTGTTTGTGACTCAGACCTCAGGAGCGATACTTCTCCAAAGCAAATTTGAATTCACAGCTTCCAGTTTGGGGCACTCACATCATCCTGGCAGTCTGAAGCACTTCTCCCAGTATTGAATACTTTCAATATGATGTTCCTACTTCCCAATTTAGTCTGTTGGACCTGACAATTATGGGAAAATTTAGATAGAATATTTGAGTCAAGACTGTCCTAAGAAATCCAAGATACATGGTCACTGTTGTGTTCTTTGTACTGCTTTTTAAAGCTGCCTCTCTTGACACAAGAAGCAAAAAGGGAGTTTGGTGCTTTCTTGTTGACAGGGACAACATCATGCGTGTTGAAAGTAGTAGGACTTAGCTAGTTAAAGCACTGGGCTGGTACACTCACCCACTGTGGGCTAGTTCATTTACTGTATCCCTTGACCACAGATTCCATCCTTAAAGTGGTCTCACCTTTTCATAAACGTTCGCTTCTAGTGACACAGTGAACTTGGGGGATCAATGTCCACGTGAGACTGGAGAAATTCAAACCGGTATTTTTGGTGAGTCAGCACTTATGATCATTACACCTGAGGAGTTGTGTATATTCCATACAGATTAGAGAGCCCCCCTGCCCTCAGAAAGCAGATGCAGAGGTGAATTTAAGCTTCATTATTCAGTAGCAACCACTTCTAGGGCCCCTGGGCTAAGAAAACCTCTGCAGTTACAGTAAAATATAGAAGAGAGAAGAGGAAGGTAGCTTTGTGTGTAGTTCTTTCTGAGACCTTTGACTGTGTGGTTAAGGGGGTTTTCCCTGGAAGCTGCATAAGTTCAGGTGGGCCAGTTGTAAAGAGGACAGGAAGTTTACATTTGATGGAAGTGGGGAAAAAGGACTGCAGTTTTGGGGTTTGTATGCTCACTAGAAGAAGGCAATGGCACCCCACTCCAGTACTCTTGCCTGGAAAATCCCATGGACGGAGGAGCCTGGTGGGCTGCAGTCCATGGGGTTGCAAAGAGTCGGACACGACTGAGCAACTTCACTTTCACTTTTCACTTTCCTGCATTGGAGAAGGAAATGGCAACCCACTCCAGTGTTCTTGCCTGGAGAATCCCAGGGACGGGGGAGCCTGGTGGGCTGCCGTCTATGGGGTTGCACAGAGTCGGACACGACTGAAGCGACTTAGCAGCAGCAGCGGCGGCGGCGGCAGTGGGAAAAGCACAGAAACACTGTTTCTGAAGTAGGTGAGAATGAGGGAGTCTTTGGACTTCTAAGTTGTGGTAGGAGAAGGTGGAGCCCAAGTCATCTGGAACAGAGTAGGCGTGGCTCCACCTGACCCTTCCACCCCCATTCCTGCCACCTGCCTCACTTGGAGCTTTCTCTTTTTTTCCTCTCAGGGTCACATGGCTTGAAATGTTTCAGCTGGATATTTTGAAGATGAGACCCCTTAGCCTGTGGGACCCATTTTCCACAGAGCTCATTCTGGGGAGAGCAACTTGGCAAGGGAAGCTAGTTTGGACCAGACACTGCCCTTTGTTCCGTCCCAGGTCCTGGCTGAGTGCTGTGCCAACCTCCTTCCAGCCTTGCACCCTAGGTGGTGGGGATCTAGCTCCCTGGCCCTGTGAAAGTGAAACCTCAGTGTTAATCCGTTTAGGTAAAGCTGTTGGCTCGAAGATAATCTGTTGAGCCTCCCTTTCCCCGTTCTCCTCCTTCTGCAGTAGGAGAGGGTGTTCAGGTCTAATTCCAGGACTCTTGGGCTTTGGCTCTTTGATGGTTCATGGTGGCCTTGGGAGAAAAGTCGCCTAACCAGTTCCCAGGCCCTGGTTCGTTACAACCACGCACACGGGTATGGGCTGAAGAGAAACAGAGCTTAGGGAAAGGCTTGCTGAAGGACTGCTGGAGGGTGCCATCCTTCAAACCACCCTTCCCCCCTGAGCTAGGTTTCAGTGTGTGCAGCTTGGGCTAACCTTTAGTGTTATGCCGCTGCATTCGCTGAATCTGTAAAATAAATGCTGTCTATTGGAGCACTCTAGGAAGCTACCCAGCAATGATTGTTTTAGTGAGTTTATTTTACTTTATTCACTTCTATTTTATTCTTTTGATGTTCTTGTTTTTTTAATTGCTTGAACAAGGATCCGGCTGCTTGGGAAGAGTCCCCATCTGTAGCTCTGTTCATGAAAGTGAAAAGTATTAGTCACTCAGTCATGTCTGACTCTTTGTGACCCCATGGACTGTAGCCCACTAGGTTCCTCTGTCCTTGGAATTTTCTAGGCAAGAATATTGGAGTGGGTTGCCATTCAATCCCTTCTCCAGGAAATCTTCCCCACCCAGGTATTGAACCTGGGTCTCCTGCATTGCAGGCGGATTCTTTATCATTTGAGGCACCAGGGGAACCACACATCCCACCGACACCCCCGGCGCAAAACCTCTCTTTTTCCCCACAGACACCTGGGCACCCCAACCCTTTCCACTCCCCTCACCTGCTGACTGGCTGTGTGTGTTTTTCACTCCACCCTCACCCCACACCCTATCCCTGAGAGCCCCCAGCAGACAAAAACAAATGTGCTAAACTGCTTGCCTACGCGAAAGGGCTCTAGCCTTGGAGGGGAGCTCTCTAGGCACCTAATTTCTCTTAGATTTCTTTCTGTCCTCAGAGGTCCCCAAAGGTACTTGTAGAATGTTTGCCCTTAAACGGTTGTAAATTAGGGACTGAGAGTATGAAGCATTGATGAAGGCTTCGACTGGAACCAGTCTGCCTCCCCAGGCTGGCACATGTTTAGTCCTGAGAAGCTGTTTCTTTGCAGGCCTTGCGTTCCTTAGTGTCAGGTTTCAGCTCCCCTTTCTTCTCTTTCTTCTTTTCTTCCACAACTTGTTTCCCTCCCCTACCTTCCTTATCTTCCGTCTTTTCCCTTTCTTCCTCCAAACCCACTCCTCCCCCAACTAAGTTTTCTAAAAGGAACCACTAAGGATCTGAGTAAAACTAATGAGGCCAGGAAAGCAGCGTTTATTAAGGCAGGGGCAAAAGAGTTCATTCTTTTTTTTTTTTTTTCTTCTATTTTTCCTTTTTTCTCCTTGTGTTTGCTTTCTTTCTTTATCTTGAAGCCAAGTTCAGAATGGATACTTGCAGAAGAGTGGAATTTTGAATAGCTGCCTAAGGTAAACAGAATGTGGAGAAAGTTCAGTTTTGTCCCATGCTTGAAAAATTAAAACTAGAGAAGAATAATGCAACTCAACTCAGACCTCAAAGGACTGGCCAGAGGCAGCTAGGGGACCATCACAGCGCTAATATAGTTGTACCTGGGTAAGGGAGAGTCTTCATTATGTGAAATTATGGATCATCAGAAGTATATCCAAAGATGCACGAGGAGGTCTTTGTGTAATTCAACACAATAAATGCTTTTAAGCAGCCGTATACAAGTTGTGCAAGATAACGAAGTCTTTTTAGATAACAAACTCCTGAATTTGCTTAAGGTGTGATTTCCTTGCCCTAAATCCATTTCTTCTCCAGTAGGGTACTTTTGACAGATTGTGTGGAGAATATCTACATATTCCTCTTCCTGGGATCAGTGTTTCCTGTCACATCTACTCAAAGTTCACTTTGAGGTGCTTTTTAATTTAGTAAGTATGAACTGTTCCCATGAGAGCATAACATGTAATTGTAAAAAATATTTCTATTTTGTTTATTTATTGGACTGTGCCAAGGCTTAGTTTCCACGCACAGGATTTCCATCTTCATTGCAGTGTGTGGGACCTTTAGTTGTGGCATGCTGGCTCTTCCTTGCGGCATATGGGATCTAATTCCTTGACTAGGGTTGAACCTGGGCTCCCTTCATTGAGAGTGTGGAGTCTTAGCTGCTGGACCACCAGGGAAGTCCCCAGTAATACAGTAATTTTAAGCACACACTGTTTGCCATAGTGTAAAGCCCTTTGTTCATTATTTCACTTAACCCTATTATCATTTCCATTTTAGAAATGAAGAAACTGAGGGTTCCAGAAGCTATATAAATGGCATTAGACTGCTCTGAATAAAGCTGCTTGATTTCTTATCCACTAGTATTTGACCCTGATTGCCGTGTGATCCTACCAGTCTTAGGGTTACAGTCTGACTTCGGAGGCCATTTCCACCCTGATACTTCTTCATTCGTTGACTCTTTGGTTATATGTATTGAGCACCTACTTTGTTCTAGGATGCTCTGTTATTCAGACCAGCACTTGCTGATAACTGTTTATCACAGGATCTAACGATTTAGCCTTGACAGATCAGGAGTGGATGCAGCCTTTGCATTCTATCCCCCGAGTCCTTGCTGATGCTATCTGCTTATTACTGTGGCATCCATATGTAATAAATAACTTATCAGAATAGTCATAAAGGGCTTGGCAGACAAAATAAACTGCTGGAGAAGACTGCATTAAATTTTAATAGGAAGAATTTTAAGTAATAAGCTGAAAATGCATCCTGGTATAGAGCTGAGCTGTTGCTCTGAGGCTTTCCCTATGACCTTGTTATGTCTAGGACTGAATTTTTTTTTTTCATTTATGAAATATTTCAGTTTTAGATAAATGGCCTTTGAAATTTCTTACTGTTTCCCAAACAAGTAAAACAAAAATAAAGAGGGAATGAAGGCAAGACAAACACCTTCCTTTATTCTTTAGAGGTAGAGTGCCTTCCATATATCAAGCAATGTGTTCATTGCTAGGAAGACATCAGTGATCACGTTATAGATCCCGATTGTTAGGAACTTGTATTCTGAGGGGAAAGACAAGGAAATTGTTCTCGTTCAGGGTGTGAAATGCTGTGATGGGGTTACAGGTGGAGTATTATGGGAGTGTTTAGGTAGGTACCGCTCCATCTTGATGGTGGTGAGGGCCATAGAATTTTCTTTGCATAGATGACATGTGAGTAGGGAGCTAAGAATGAAAGGGAGTGAGCCAGGTGGGGTGGATATAGGGGTGGAGAGGAGCAGAGTGGAGGAGGACGTTTTTGTGAAAATGCTTCTGTTGTTTTAGAGAAAGATGACTTTTGGGCCTCTGAAATTCTACAGCAGAGCTTCCAAGACTGTAACAGAGTTGAGTTGTCCTAAAGCAGATGAACCAGTCTTTTGGAATGTGAGTTTAAGCCCCAAGGAACTCAAGTCTCATTGACTCTCGAATTTGGTTTTTCCTCTTCTTTCATGTTAGGCATAACAGTCTTCTAAATTCCAACTCCAGTGTTTAAAATATTTGGTGATTTGTGAAAGCCTTCCCGTTAAAAAAAACAAACAAACAAACAGTTGATCAAGCGTATAAATAATATAATTAAATTAATAAATATGTGCTTAGTCGCTCAATCATGTCCGACTCCTTGTGACTCCACGGACCACCAGGCACCTCTGTCCATGGGGATTCTCCGAGCAAGAACAGTAGAGTGGATTGCCTTGCTCTCCTCCAGGGAATCTTCCCAACCCAGGGATCGAACCCAGGTCTCCCGTGTTGCAGGCAGATTCTTTATCATCTGAGCCACTAGGGAAGCCCAATAAATATATGTTGAGCATTTAAAGTTTAGGGTGCTGAGTATAGATACTCAAGATTGCTCAAGGGACTATATAGCCAGTTCAAAGTAATAAACTTTTAAAGCTTACATGAAGGGAATGATATGTATTTGCATACCAATTCCAATAAGTACTCTATTCAAAAAAAGTATGTTTGATGGTGACTTTTTGTAGAAATAGTTCATTAACAATTAGTAATCATGTTTTATAAAGTTAAAAAATTTTATTTTTCACTAAAATTCTTTAAATTCAGATACTTGTGGTAATTCATGCCTTCCCTCTAATCCCCCTGGACTGGGAAGATTAACTGTCTTTGCACTGTGTTCTTTTAAGAACAGTAAGCATGTGGATGATGGTGACTATGAAGAAGGGCATGGACAGGGTGACAGTAATTCCTTTCAGCTTTAAGGGACTTAAATTATTTTTCATTATTCAAGAGTTATAATTTTTGTGTATATTTAAAACAAGTCTCATCTTCCATCTTCTCTAATAGGTAAGTTCTGTAATAAATTTATGATGTATGGTAATCTGATATTGTATTTGCTTAACATCTGTGTTTCCCACTGGAATATAAAATCCTTGATAGCAGAGACTTTGTCTTATTGCTCTATTCTTAGAACCTAGAACATGCCTTGCCACATGGCAGAGACTTCCTATCTATTAAATAAATGAAACAGTTAATACTTTATTTGTACAAGGAAACAGATGATACTTGAAAATTTGCATAAACTTGATTGCATAAACATCCTGCCTGATAAGTTTTTTGATGAGAAAGAAATTTCAGAATCTTATAAACTCATTCCTTAGTTAGGATGACATAACTAACTCTGCCTTGAGGTATTGGGAAAGTATTCCCAGTGACTGGAGTTGGCTTTCTGGATGTTGAAAAATGCACAGGTGTAGCGGGGGTCTGGGATGTATACCAGGCTGAATGCACATCATGGGTAGGGGCTTAGAGCCATATGACCTTTATTGCCAGAGACTTGGTCCATCACAGTGTCAGATTAGCCAAGCTAAGAATTTATAGTTTGGAAGACTTGAGACTTGTTAAAGGATACCAGCTGAGAAGGCAATGGCACTCCACTCCAGTACTCTTGCCTGGAAAATCCCATGGGCCGAGGAGCCTGAAGGGCTGCAGTCCATGGGGTCGCTGAGGGTTGGACACGACTGCGTGACTTCTCTTTCTTTTTTCACTTTCATGCATTGGAGAAGGAAATGGCAACCCACTCCAGTGTTCTTGCCTGGAGAATCCCAGGGACGGCGGAGCCTGGTGTGCTGCCATCTATGGGGTCACGCAGAGTCGGACAGGACTGAAGTGACTTAGCAGCAGCAGCAGCAAAGGATACCAGGAATATCAGAGGTGGAACAGAGATGCTAAGGATGGGTAGGGGAAAGAGAGTTCATGAGTTAGGAGTTGAGTAACGTATTGGTATTCAAGTGGATATGTAGGAGGCTTTTGGAAATACATGTCTGAAGCTTTGGAGAAGCCTGGGCTAGGGACATAAATTTGGGTGTAATCAGCATGTATATGGCAATTGAAGTTAAGAGAGGGAACGTGATGATCCCAGAGAGTCTATACAGAATCAGAGAGGACCAGAGCAGGAGCAGAACCCCGAGAATGCCAAAGTATGGAAATTGAGTAGGAAAGGGAGTGAGGAAAGGACTATCAGAGATACAGAAGAAAAACCTGGAGGGAGTGGCATCTTAAAAAGCAAGGCAAGTTTGAGAACTCTTAAGTTTATCCGTATCATTGGGTGCCATGACCTTCTTTTGGGCTTTTAATATTTCTCTCTTAACATATACTGTGTTACATTTATCTGTTTACTGCCTTTTCCCTCTTCAGGAGCTCCGTGAAAGCAGGGTTAAACTGTGCTTTGTCTTTGTGCCTAGGTCAGGAATGGCAAAGAGGTTTCATTTCCTATGCCAAAGCTGAGAATTCTGTGCCAAGTCCAGGATCTTCAGAGAACCGCGCCTTAATCCATTAATGATTTCAGATATGGGTTCAGGATCAGAGAGCGATGGCAGCTTGCCATGTCTTCTTCATCTCTGCATTAGGCACTCATTCATTCATTATTCAGCAACCATTTACTGAGCCTCCAGCATGTGCCAAGTACCATGCCAGGCGCTCAATAAATGTTTATTGAATAAATGTAGAATGGTTAAAGGCTTGCAACGCAACCAGCCTTTACCAGCAGTGATAAAGAGACGTGACTGGGGTTGGGTAGCCTTTTGAGAATTGTGTGCCTGTTAATCCTACTTAAAAGGTGCAGAAGTGTACTAGTTAACCCAAAGTCCTTGTAAACGCAATGCCAGATGTCAGTGATTTTAATATAAATACTGTTTGCTTTATAAGGATTTAACTTATTAGAGCACACTTCCATCTCACTTCATCTTTGCATGATTCCAACAAGAGTGAGAGGTCAAATGTTGTTACCTCTGTTGGACAGATGAGGTAATAGAGGTGCATATTTCTGGAATGATTAACAAAGCCAAGGCTGAAGCAAGAGTGGAAAACAGGTCTGACTTCCACTTCTAGCTCTTGGAATTATGGCAGAGGGGTTGACTTCTGTGATCAGACATCCAGGGCTGCTCTTAGGGCAGATGCCTCATTTTTCAGAGGGGTTTTCCCATGAAACCCCATGGGTGACAGGCAGCATTTGAGGGGGGGGGTGTAAAGTGGGTAGGAGGAGGGAAGACACTATGGGCTCCCAGAGGCTTTGTGGACTCCCAAGTCATGATTCATGATTCTTTCTCTGTAGCTAATTTTTGTTAAGTATAAGAATTCCAGGAATCTTTCAGGACTTGGGGGAGACTGCTCTCTCCTGAAATATAAAACATCTGCTCTGGGTCTCATTGGAGCTCCACTGTCTGGGGGGAAAAACTAAGGGAAAAGAGTTGATATGAAACAGACATTGTTTCAAACAATAAACCCCCCTTTTACTCATTAATGAGGAAATAAATTAGGGGACAGAGGTGTCAGACTTTTCAGTAGGCCTTTCTTAGCACTAATTTTTTTTGTTGTTGTTGTTCTGAGAAAGTGAGACGTTCAGAGCCAGAGACCAAAGTCTCTAAGAACACAAAATTGAGGGGTTGATGGGATGTGGCCTTTCCTTATAACCCTGTCATACTTTAGCATGTTAGGCAGATTTTTTTTTTTTTTTTTGATCAGTGCTTTCTTCCTGATAATCAGAGACATTATCCCTGAGGGGATAGAAGCTTGGCAGGACATGTATAAGGATCTACAAAAATGTGGAGGTAGATTCCACCTGCATCCTTCCTTTCCTTTTCCGTGCCCCCACCAAATTCCCTTTCTCTCCCTCTGTTCCTGAGATCTTCCCATCTACCACTTTCCTGGGTACTCTGAGATTCTCAGTATCTGCTAGAATCTGCTAGAATCTCAGTATCTGCTCAGGATTTACCTGAAGAGCAACACCACATGGCTTACATGAAACCACTTTTCTGTTGAGTTTGGTAAGAACCTTAGACTTGGGGGAGAGAAAAGGAAGGCAAGCAAGTTTCAGGGGTAAAGACTGCTCTGATTTTGCCGATCCCTGTATTCCCATCACCTAAGCCAGTTGGTAAAGCGTC